>NC_068424.1:19279834-19923167 GCF_023373465.1 Oncorhynchus keta | reverse complement strand
AACTCACAGGTGTGATTAACTTGATGAATAACTCAGCCTGTGGGCGGTACATTTTCCAAGATCTCTATGAATTAAACAGCTGCATGTTTTGGCTAACAATATACATTTTAGAGGAGATACATTTTTCCTCCTTGATGAATTAGTATGGTTAAACAGGAAGTTTTTGACTTAATTAGAAAGGCTGGGGTCGAGACAGAACCTGATACTGTACATTTATTACAGGGAACTAATTGCTAAAGGTTTCGGTTGTTTCTGAAAGGTTAATCGCAAATTGATCGGTAGAGAATATATTGACAAATGCATTCTGCTTAGTCCATGGTACAGAAAATAAATAAATGATTCAGTTGTATATTTGCACAATGGTTAAGGGCAAACATTGTAATCTTTGCTGTGTTATGATGACTTTGTGCTGTTTTTCTTTGAATGCAGGTACACCAAGATTGGATATGCTGGAAACACAGAGCCACAGTTTATCATGCCATCCTGTAAGTATACTGTATAGCTTATGTTGCAGATGTTTTAAACACTATCCACTTCTAACTTGAAGATTACTTTATTTACATCAGTTTTGGAGTTTTGGTTTTTGGATTGAATCAAGCTCTGCCTTGGGAAAGCACTAATTAAAGGCAGTGTAGCCTCCCATCTCATCACACGGCTGTGTAACCTTGAGCAAGTTACTGCACTCCAGCTGTCATTTCACTCATTACCATCAATTCATTTCTCAAGGGAACGGACAACAAATGAGTTTCAGACTGTTTTGATCTGTTCTTTGTTGAACACAAAGTCCTAAAATATGCTTGATAGCTGTGTGAACATATGGGCCTTGGTACGTCATCTGTCCATGTATATCGACTTGATGGACGGGAGGTCTAGAGAAGAATGTAACACCTGTTCGTTACCCTTATGTGTTTCCATTTCAGGCATCGCGATACGAGAGTCAGCCGGTGTAGGAGACCAGGCACAGAGGCGACTTGTGAAGGGAGTGGATGACTTGGATTTCTTTATAGGAGATGAAGGCATTGATAAGCCCAACTATGCAACTAAGGTGATTGATCCTACTCATAGGATCTGTCCCACTGGGCACAGATATCAGTTCAATGTCAAGTTCAATGTGAATTTAAAAAAAATAGTTCACCATGTCATTGGATTTAGGTTAAAAAAAGACAAAGTGCCCTTACGTTGATTACTTTTTGCTAACCCTAGCAGTTTTCTACGTTGATTCAACGTCATTAGGTTGAAGGTTGAAATGACATGGAAACAACGTTGATTCGACCAGTTTTCGCCCACAGGGGTGGTTTTGAGTTGTAACCATGTGGCCTTTTGTCTCCAAAGTGGCCCATCAGACATGGGATGGTGGAAGACTGGGATTTGATGGAAAAGTTCATGGAGCAGATCATCTTCAAGTATCTGCGGGCAGAGCCTGAAGACCATAGCTTCCTTATGGTGAGAGACAGTTTATTGTAAAGGTATTATATACCCCAGTATACACCATAACACATATTTTGTTTGTTATAACATATATGGGAATGAAATAGAGGTATTGGTATTTATTTTTCTATTTTTGAAACTGGTATTTCAGTATTTATAAATATCAATGAATGCACCCATTGCCCATTCTGAATTTAGTCAATGTTTTTCAAAATGAAAACAGTCAATAGGTGCATGGTTTTTGTAAGACCTCATTTAAATTGTATTCTTTTGTAGCTTTGCTGTTATTGCTCTTAGTCAGTTGGACTGTATAGTGTTTTTTACGTTTGTGTCCCCAGACAGAGCCTCCGTTGAACACGCCAGAGAACAGAGAGTATCTGGCTGAGATCATGTTTGAGACCTTTAATGTCCCAGGCCTGTACATCGCAGTGCAGGTACAACAGAAATAATGTCCCATTCACACTATTGATCTGCGGTGGTGTTAATGAGGTGTAATACCCCAATGACCCCATTCAGTAGTATATAGTACAAGTATTGAGGATGTCTTATTATTATAACAATGTATTTGATATGATCATCCATTCACTCCATGTAAGCCTAGATAGAAATATACAGTACCAGTCAAGTTTGGACACACCTACTTATTCAAGAGTTTTTCTTGATTTTTTACTGTTTTCTACATTGTAGAATAATAGTAAAGACATCAAACTATGAAATAACACATACGGAATCATGTACTAACCACCAATGTGTTAAACAAATCCATATATTTTATTTGAGATTCTTCAAAGTAGCCATCCTTTGCCTTGATGGCAGCTTTGCACACTCTTGGCATTCTCTCAACCAGCTTCACCTGGAATGCTTTTCCAACAGTTTTGTAGGAGTTCCCACACATGCTGAGCACTTGTTGGTTGCTTTTGTTTCTCTCTGTGGTCCAACTCATCCCAAACCATCTCAAATGGGTTGAGGTCGGGTGATTATGGAGGCCAGGTCATCTGATGCAGCACTCCATCTCTCCTTCTTGGTCAAATAGCCCTAACACAGCCTGGAGGTGTGTTGGGTCATTGTCCTGTTGAAAAACAAATTATAGTCCTATAAGCGCAACCAGATGGGATGAGGTGGGGTATCGCTGCAGAATGCTTTGGTAGCCATGCTGGTTAAGTGTGCCTTGAATTTTTTTAAAGTCACAGACAATGTCATCAGCAAAGCACCCCCACACCATCACACCTCCTCCTCCGTGCTTCATGGTGGGAACCACACATGCAGAGATCATCCGTTCACCTACACAAACATTTTGGCTCATCAGACCAAAGGACAGATTTCCACCAGTCTAATGTCCATTGCTCGTGTTTCGTGGCCCAAGCAAGTTTCTTCTTATAATTGGTGTCCTTTAGTAGTGATTTCTTTGCAGCAACTCGACCATGAAGGCCTGATTCACGCAGTCTCCTCCTAACAGTGTAATAAGTAGGTGTGTCCAAACTTTTGACTGGTACTGTATGTTTAAACACTTGATAGATCAGTGGATGCATAAAGATGTTAATGAAGGTGAGGTCCAATTAGGGCTGTTGTGACGATATTACTGCCACAATGGCAGTAATGATGAAAGTCAAATTCCATGTGATCGCTGAGTCACGGTAATCTCCTCTTATGCAATCTGGACATGCGTTGGTAGAAGAGGTCTTCATGGTTAAAAAACATTGGACCCGTTCCGAAATTGACCTGAGGCTTTCCCACACGGAACAGATATGCATAAATACATTTTGTAAATATAGAGACCTGTTTCGACAGGACCCAAGGACAATTAGACCCGTTCTGTGTAGACATAGCCCGGGCCGAATCGAGTGAGGGAAGTAGCAGAAAAGTCTTGTTTTAAGATACTTTCTTAACTGGAGCTGATAAAGCGTGAGAGGTGCCGCTCTAGCAGGCGGGAGAGGGGCCCTACTGTGAGCCAGTGACATTTGGAGCAGGGCGGAGGGAGAGACGAGAGCAGCATCCAACCAATCCGACTCGCGCTATAGTAGACTAATAGCGGCCATAGTTAGGTTATTTATCATGAAAAATGATTACAGAGTACCTGTCTTGACTTCATCAAACTGGGAGAAGCTAGTTAAGATTAGCTAGCTAGGCTAATTGAGGCTGCAGCTGTGCATGAGCTTCTCATCAATCACAACATAACAACAGATCCAATCTAGACCCATGACATTATTTAGAATTCTGGATCTGGAACTCGGTCTCGGGTATTCGGGTACAGGTGGATCCATGAAGATCTCTAGTTTGAAAATGGACAGCTCTTTATAAGATGATGATTTATTCAAAACATTTAAGACATTGCATTTAGAACACCATACACATATTCAAGCTTATGCATACTCATAGGCCTATACAGTGACTTTGGAAAGTATTCAGACCCCTTTACTTTAAACATTTTTTGTTCTGTTACAGCCTTATTCTAAAATTGATTAAATGTTATTTTTTTCCTCATCAATCTACACACAATACCCCATAATGACCAAGCAAAAACATTAAAAAAAAAACATTTTTGCAAATTTATTAAAAAATATATATTACATTTTCATAAGTATTCAGACCCTTTACTCAGTACTTTGTTGAAGCACCTTTGGTAGTAATTACAGCCTAGAGTCTTCCTGGGTATGACGCTACAAGCTTGACACAGCTGTATTTGGGGAGTTTCTCCCATTCTTCTCTGCAGATCCCCTCTCGCTCTGTCAAGTTGGATGGAGAGCGGTGCTGCACAGCTATTTTCAGGTCTCTCCAGAGATGTTCGATCGAGTTGAAGTCCGGGCTCTGGCTGGACCACTCAAGGACATTCAGAGACTTGTCCTGAAGCCACTCCTGCATTGTTTTGGCTTTGTGCTTAGGGTCGTTGTCCTGTTGGAAGGTGAACCTTCGCCCCAGTCTGAGGTCCTGAGCGCCCTGAAGCAGGTTTTCATCAAGGATATCACTTTACTTTGCTCCGTTCATCTTTGCCTCGAGCCTGACTAGTATCCCAGTCCCTTCTGCTGATAAACATCGCCACAGCATGTGGGAAGCACAGCCGCGAGCTGCCCAGTGACGCAAGCCTACCAGACGAGCTAAATCACTTCTATGCTCGCTTCGAGGTAAGCAACACTGAGGCATGCATGAGAGCATCAGCTGTTCCGGACAACTGTGTGATCACGCTCTCCGTAGCCGACGTGAGTAAGACCTTTAAACAGGTCAACATACACAAGGCTGCGGGGCCAGACGGATTACCAGGACGTGTGCTCCGGGCATGTGCTGACCAACTGGCAGGTGTCTTCACTGACATTTTCAACATGTCCCTGATTGAGTCTGTAATAACAACATGTTTCAAGCAGACCACCATAGTTCCTGTGCCCAAGAACACAAAGGCAACCTGCCTAAATGACTACAGACACGTAGCACTCACGTCCATAGCCATGAAGTGCTTTGAAAGGTTGGTAATGTCTCACATCTACACCATTATCCTAGAACCCATTCCAATTTGCATGCCGCCCAAACATATCCACAGATGATGCTATCTCTATTGCACTCCACACTGCCCTTTCCCACCTGGACAAAAGGAACACTTATGTGAGAATGCTATTCATTGACTACAGCTCAGCGTTCAACACCATAGTACCCTCAAAGCTCATCACTAAGCTAAGGATCCTGGGACTAAACACCTCCCTCAGCAACTAGATCCTGCACTTCCTGACGGGCCGCCCCCAGGTGGTGAGGGTAGGTAGCAACACATCTGCCATGCCGATCCTCAACATTGGAGCCCCTCAGGGGTGCGTGCTCAGTCCCCTCCTGTACTCCCTGTTCACCCACGACTGCATGGCCAGGCATGACTCCAACACCATCATTACGTTTGCAGACGACACAACAGTGGTAGGCCTGATCACCGACAACGACGAGACAGCCTAGGGAGGAGGTCAGAGACCTGGCCGGGTGGTGCCAGAATAGCAACCTATCCCTCAACGTGACCAAGACTAAGGAGATGATTGTGGACTACCAGAAAAGGAGGACCGAGCACGCCCCCATTCTCATCGATGGGGCTGTAGTGGAGCAGGTTGAGAGCTTCAAGTTCCTTGGTGTCCATACATTTACATTTAAGTCATTTAGCAGACGCTCTTATCCAGAGCGACTTACAAATGGTGCATACACCTTATGACAACCAGTGGAACAGCCACTTGCATCTAAATCTTGTTGGGGGGAGAAGGGGGTGAGAAGGATTACTTACCCTTACTTACCCTATCCTAGGTATTCCTTGAAGAGGTGGGGTTTCAGGTGTCTCCGGAAGGTGGTGATTGACTCCGCTGTCCTGGCGTCGTGAGGGAGTTTGTTCCACCATTGGGGGCCAGGGCAGCGAACAGTTTTGACTGGGCTGAGAACTGTACTTCCTCAGTGGTAGGGAGGCGAGCAGGCCAGAGGTGGATGAACGCAGTGCCCTTGTTTGGGTGTAGGGCCTGATCAGAGCCTGGAGGTACTGAGGTGCCGTTCCCCTCACAGCTCCGTGGCGAGCACCATGGTCTTGTAGCGGATGCGAGCTTCAACTGGAAGCCAGTGGAGAGAGCGGAGGAGCGGGGTGACGTGAGAGAACTTGGGAAGGTTGAACACCAGACGGGCTGCGGCGTTCTGGATGAGTTGTAGGGGTTTAATGGCACAGGCAGGGAGCCCAGCCAACAGCGAGTTGCAGTAATCAAGACGGGAGATGACAAGTGCCTGGATTAGGACCTGCGCCGCTTCCTGTGTGAGGCAGGGTCGTACTCTGCGGATGTTGTAGAGCATGAACCTACAGGAACGGGACACCGCCTTGATGTTAGTTGAGAACGTCAGGGTGTTGTCCAGGATCACGCCAAGGTTCTTAGCGCTCTGGGAGGAGGACACAATGGAGTTGTCAACCGTGATGGCGAGATCATGGAGCGGGCAGTCCTTCCCCGGGAGGAAGAGGGAGCTCCGTCTTGCTGAGGTTCAGCTTGAGGTGGTGATCCGTCATCCACACTGATATGTCTGCCAGACATGCAGAGATGCGATTCGCCACCTGGTCATCAGAAGGGGGAAAGGAGAAGATTAATTGTGTGTCGTCTGCATAGCAATGATAGGAGAGACCATGTGAGGTTATGACAGAGCCAAGTGACTTGGTGTATAGCGAGAATAAGAGAGGGCCTAGAACAGAGCCCTGGGGACACCAGTGGTGAGAGCGCGTGGTGAGGGAGACAGATTCTCGCCACGCCACCTGGGACTAGGACACCTGTCAGGTAGGACGCAATCCAAGCGTGGGCCGCGCCGGAGATGCCCAACTCGGAGAGGGTGGAGAGGAGGATCTGATGGTTCACAGTATCGAAGGCAGCCGATAGGTCTAGAAGGATGAGAGCAGAGGAGAGAGAGTTAGCTTTAGCAGTGCGGAGCGCCTCCGTGATACAGAGAAGAGCAGTCTCAGTTGAATGACTAGTCTTGAAACCTGACTGATTTGGATCAAGAAGGTCATTCTGAGAGAGATAGCGGTAGAGCTGGCCAAGGACGGCACGCTCAAGAGTTTTGGAGAGAAAAGAGAGAAGGGATACTGGTCTGTAGTTGTTGACATCGGAGGGATCGAGTGTAGGTTTTTTCAGAAGGGGTGCAACTCTCGCTCTCTTGAAGACGGGAGGGACGTAGCCAGTGGTCAGGGATGAGTTGATGAGCGAGGTGAGGTAAGGGAGAAGGTCTCCGGAAATGGTCTGGAGAAGAGAGGGGGGGGATAGGGTCAAGCGGGCAGGTTGTTGGGCGGCCGGCCGTCACAAGACGCGAGATTTCATCTGGAGAGAGAGGGGAGAAAGAGGTCAGAGCATAGGGTAGGGCCAGAACCAGCGGTGTACTTAGCAAACGAGGATCGGATGTCATCGACCTTCTTTTCAAAATGGTTGACGAAGTCATCTGCAGAGAGGAGGAGGGAGGGGGGATTCAGGAGGGAGGAGAAGGTGGCAAAGAGCTTCCTAGGGTTAGAGGCAGATGCTTGGAATTTAGAATGGTAGAAAGTGGCTTTAGCAGCAGAGACAGAGGAGGAAAATGTAGAGAGGAGGGAGTGAAAGGATGCCAGGTCCGCAGGGGGCGGTTTTCCTCCATTTCCGCTCGGCTGCCCGGACCCTGTTCTGTGAGCTCGCAATGAGTCGTCGAGCCACGGAGCGGGAGGGGAGGACCGAGCCGGCCTGGAGGATAGGGGACATAGGGAGTCAAAGGATGCAGTAAGGGAGGAGAGGAGGGTTGAGGAGGCAGAATCAGGAGATAGGTTGGAGAAAGTTTGAGCAGAGGGAAGAGAAGATAGGATGGAAGAGGGAGAGAGTAGCGGGGAGAGAGAGCGAAGGTTGGGACGGCGCGATACCATCAGTAGGGGCAGTGTGGGAAGTGTTGGATGAGAGCCAAGGTAGTGGTCGGAGACTTGGAGGGGAGTCAATGAGAGTGGAAGAACAGCATCTAGTAAAGATGAGGTCATTAGCGTATTGCCTGTTGTGAGTAGGGGGAAGGTGAGAGGGTGAGGTCAAAGAGGAGAGGAGTGGAAAGAAGGAGGCAGAGAGGAATGAGTCAACGTGGGGAGGTTAAAGTCGCCCAGAACTGTGAGTGGTGAGCCGTCCTCAGGAAAGGAGCTTATCAAGGCATCAAGCTCATTGATGAACTCTCCGAGGGAACCTGGAGGGCGATAAATGATAAGGATGTTAAGCTTGAAAGGGCTGGTAACTGTGACAGCATGGAATTCAAAGGAGGCAATAGACAGATGGGTAAGGGGAGAAAGAGAGAAAGACCACTTGGGAGAGATGAGGATCCCGGTGCCACCACCCCGCTGACCAGAAGCTCTCAGGAACACGTGGGCGGACGAGGGAGAGAGCAGTAGGGTAGCAGTGTTATCTGTGGTGATCCATGTTTCCGTCAGTGCCAAGAAGTCAAGGACTGGAGGGAGGCATAGGCTGAGATGAACTCTGCCTTGTTGGCCAGATTGGCAGTTCCAGAGGCTACCAGAGACCTGGAACTCCACGTGGGTCGTGCAGCTGGGACCACCAGGTTAGGGTGGTCGCGGCCACGCCGGTGTGGAGCGTTTGTATGGTCTGTGCAGAGAGGAGAGAACAGGGATAGACAGACACATAGTTGACAGGCTACAGAAAAGGCTACGCTAATGCAAGGAAATTGAATGACAAGCGGACTACACGTCTCGAATGTTCAGAAAGTTAAGCTACGTAGCAAGAATCTTATTGACTAAAATGATTAAAATGATACAGTACTGCTAAAGTAGGCTAGCTGGCAGTAGCTGCGTTGTTGACACTACACTAATCAAGGTGTAATAATTTCTACAGTGCTGCTATTCGGGGGGCTAGCTGGCTAGCTAGCAGTGTTGTTTACGTTACGTGTCCACATCAACAACAAACTAGAATGGCCCAAACACACCAAGACAGTCGTGGAGAGGACCTATTCCCCCTCAGGAAACTAAAAAGATCTGAGATCCTCAAAGGGTTCTACAGCTGCAACATCGAGAGCATCCTAACTGGTTGCATCACTGCCTGGTATGGCAATTGCTCGGCCTCTGACCGCAAGGCACTACAAAGGGTAGTGCATATGGCCCAGTACATCATGGGGGCTAAGCTGCCTGCCATCCAGGACCTCTACACCAGGCGGTGTCAGAGGAAGGCCCTAAAAATTGTCAAAGACCCCAGCCACCCTAGTCATAGATTGTTTTCTCTACTACCGCGTGGCAAGCGGTACCGGAGTGCCATATCCAGGACTAAAGGGCTTCTCAACAGTTTTTACCCCCAAGCCATAAGACTCCTGAACTGGTAATCAAATGGCTAACCGGCTACCTGCATTGTGTCCCACCCGCCAACCCCTCTTTTACGCTACTGCTACTCTCTGTTCAACATACAGTGCCTGAGATCAATTTAGAGTCTTATAGCAAAAGGTCTTATTTACTTATGTAAATGAGGTATTTCTGTTTTTATTGTTTTATAAATTTACAAACATTTCTAAAAACCCATTTTCACTTTGTCATTATGGGGTTTTGTGTGTAGATTGCTGAGGATTTTTTTATTTAATACATTTTAGAATAAGGATGTAATGTAACAAAATGTGGAAAAAGTCAAGGGGTCTGAATACATTCCGAAAACACTGTATACGATATGAGCCAAAGCCCGAAAAATAAACCTGAATTAAAATAATGATTATGGCATTGGACAATACATAACCTAATAGCCTACTGCATATTATGCAAGGTGGAAAAACATTTTTAAAAAACCATATATCGATTCTGGATGTTTTTGGTACATAACTGTTCTAGCCTATACTTCAAAATTAAACAAATTCTAGCAATCACCTTTGAATCTGGACTGTACTATTCATACTGGTTGGACTGGTTACCTTATGATATGCTCCAAACATCAATCCATGAGTCTGGGAGAGAACATATAGGCCTAGGTGATGCTGTTGGTTCATTGATTGTGCAGGGTGGCTTTACAGAGTTAGCTTACAATTATAGTGAATTTGTCCATCTCCTCTCCTTCATTCCTTTTTCAAGCACGCAGAAATAGGGGCTGTCAACAGTTTTAGTTAAATAAATGTGTTGCGTTATGAAAACATGTTACTATCGCTATTCCCAAACATATTTAATTTGGTTTCCCAAATGAAGCACTGGGTAGCTGCAGAAACATGGTTGGAGAGCCCATAGCATAGAGAGTTTGGGTGGAATATCACCTGTCATGCAGTGATAGGCTGCATGCTCCTCAAACAGTGGTTGATGCGTGAAGTGAAATAAGTGTTCTTATAAGCCCAGACATTTCTATATGCAATCCCGTGTGATAGCAGAGTTTTTGATGGTTGCCACTAAAAAGAGGAGGATCCCAGCTGCTACTATATTTAGGTCTATTTCTCAGCTGCTCTGCTATAAAACCGGACTAGCCTCAGTATGATTTAATCTGGGAAAGCAGCCTCTATTTGCTATTCGAGTGCATACGGATTATGTCTTTTTTCCCCTGCCCCCTGTTCCTACAACACAACATTGATGGTACCTTAATTGGGGAGGACGGCTTGTGGTAATGGCTGGAGAGGAATAAGTGAAATGGTATCAAACACATCAAACACATGGTTACAGTTATTTGATGCCATTCCATGTGCGCTGTTTCCGTACATTAATATGAGCCGTCCTCCCCTCAGCAGCCTCCTGTTGTTCCTATCCATTTGATATTGGGCCATTCTAAATTTAAAAAATTCTCCATATTAGTAAAGACAAGAGTAATTTGAGAATAGTCTGGTGGTTGAATATATGACCACTTGATGAGAGAACAGGGTGTGCAGCCTGAGGCAAGGAACAGAGTGTAAGCTTTTTTTGTGACTTTTTGTTGCATATAGTAGCTTCATGCAGCCCAAATATGTTTTGATTTTTAAGACAATCTAAGATTTGTATCATTCACATCTAAATTAGCCAATTAACTCTAAATCTAGTTTAGCATATAGGACCTGTTTCAAATGATCACTTTTACTCTCAAAATTGCTCCGGAATGGGAAAAATATCCTTTCTATTTTATTCCGCCAAGTTCAATTATATTCTTCTTACTATAAAATCATATAATATAAAATAATGGCACGGGACCTATAAGCATATCTTGTCTGCTAAATTAACTAGTCTACAGCCTATGGCAGGGCGCATAGCCAGCCAGATAACATACAGTAGGCCAACTCATATTTTGTTCTCTGAAATACATTTTCTTCATATCATAATGTTTCTTTAGACTTGCCTAAAATAAATAATGGATTTATTGTGGTTTTATTAAATGGGTTTATTAGACTTTTTTTCAATGTAGATGTTCCAAAGGCATACATCAGCGGCATGTATGCGTGGAGGCTTGGAGATTCTAAACATGTTTACAATATTTCATGAACGCCACAGCCCTAGGTCTAATCACATTGAAATCTGTCTCTCAGTTATTGTACTGGTTCATTTCAGGCAGTTCTGGCCCTGGCAGCATCATGGACGTCTAGACAAGTAGGCGAGCGAACACTGACAGGAATCGTGATTGACAGCGGAGATGGAGTCACCCACGCCATACCTGTGGTAACAAAAGCATATCAACGTTTTTTTGTTGTTAAAAGACACTATGACAAAGTAGGTCTCGGGCCTAATAGGTCATAGAGGCTTATAATCACACTTGTCGTGAAAGCTTAATGTTGTCTTATGTCACGTTAAACTGTTATGAAACCGTCCATCAACATTGGAGTTGCCATAATCTTCCATGACAGAAGTGCTATGCCAACCTTATGAAGGCATTATAAACCTCAAAATGTGTTGGCATTCCTCAGGAAAAGCTAGGCCATCTTGGTTGCTTAGCTTTAATTGTGGGAACAAAACAGAAATGTCTTTCTTTTGAGTGGAAGCAGCTAGCAAGCCCAACTTAACTCCTTTATTGATCTGTTTTGATTGTGTGTCTGTCCAAATTCAAAGGAATGTCAATATACAACATGATCCAAGGCATTGTGGGTTAATGGGAGGATCCAATGAGGAAAGGCATGTAAGGGGACGTTTTATAACCATCCTATCCCTTCCCTGATAGAAACATCCCTGTAACATGGGTTGAACTCCCCCACCCCAGGACATGCTTCAACTCTTTGGTCTTTTGACCAATTAGATCAGCTCTGAAAAAGATCTGATGTGATTGGTCAAAAGACCAATTAGTGGAACAAATATCAGAATTGGGCTGTCTGTGTAAACGCAGCCTAAGACTCCCATACTGTTTCTCAACAGACCAAGGTGGCTTTTCCCTCCTCCAGGTCAAAGCAAATTCCCCTGTGGGCATTCGCCATATTGCTTTTAGCTATCCTGTCTTTTTAAATCAGGGTTGCTGTCCTGTCTTTTTAAATCAGGGTTGCTGTCCTGCCTTTTTAAATCAGTGTTGCTGTCCTGTCTTTTTAAATCAGGGTTGCTGTCCTGTCTTTTTACATCAGTGTTGCTGTCCTGTCTTTTTAAATCAGGGTTGCTGTCCTGTCTTTTTAAATCAGTGTTGCTGTCCTGTCTTTTTAAATCAGTGTTCCTGTCCTGTCTTTTTAAATCAGTGTTGCTGTCCTGTCTTTTTAAATCAGTGTTGCTGTCCTGTGTTTTTAAATCAGTGTTGCTGTCCTGTCTTTTTAAATCAGGGTTGTTGTCCTGTCTTTTTAAATCAGGGTTGCTGTCCTGTCTTTTTAAATCAGTGTTGCTGTCCTGTCTTTTTAAATCAGTGTTCCTGTCCTGTCTTTTTAAATCAGTGTTGCTGTCCTGTCTTTTGAAATCAGGGTTGCTGTCCTGTCTTTTTAAATCAGTGTTGCCGTCCTGTCTTTTTAAATCAGGGTTGCTGTCCTGTCTTTTTAAATCAGTGTTGCTGTCCTGTCTTTTTAAATCAGGGTTGCTGTCCTGTCTTTTTAAATCAGGGTTGCTGTCCTGTCTTTTTAAATCAGGGTTGCTGTCCTGTCTTTTTACATCAGTGTTGCTGTCCTGTCTTTTTACATCAGTGTTGCTGTCCTGTCTTTTTAAATCAGTCTTGCTGTCCTGTCTTTTTAAATCAGTGTTGCTGTCCTGTCTTTTTAAATCAGTGTTGCTGTCCTGTCTTTTTAAATCAGTGTTCCTGTCCTGTCTTTTTAAATCAGTGTTGCTGTCCTGTCTTTTTAAATCAGTGTTGCTGTCCTGTCTTTTTAAATCAGTGTTGCTGTCCTGTCTTTTTAAATCAGTGTTGCTGTCCTGTCTTTTTAAATCAGTGTTGCTGTCCTGTCTTTTTAAATCAGTGTTGCTGTCCTGTCTTTTTAAATCAGTGTTGCTGTCCTGTCTTTTTAAATCAGTGTTGCTGTCCTGTCTTTTTAAATTAGGGTTGTTGTCCTGTCTTTTTAAATCAGTGTTGCTGTCCTGTCTTTTTAAATCAGTGTTGCTGTCCTGTCTTTTTAAATCAGTGTTGCCGTCCTGTCTTTTTAAATCAGGGTTGCTGTCCTGTCTTTTAAATCAGTGTTGCTGTCCTGTCTTTTAAATCAGTGTTGCTGTCCTGTCTTTTTAAATCAGTGTTGCTGTCCTGTCTTTTTAAATCAGGGTTGCTGTCCTGTCTTTTTAAATCAGGGTTGCTGTCCTGTCTTTTTAAATCAGTGTTGCTGTCCTGTCTTTTTAAATCAGGGTTGCTGTCCTGTCTTTTTAAATCAGTGTTGCTGTCCTGTCTTTTTAAATCAGGGTTGCTGTCCTGTCTTTTTAAATCAGTGTTGCTGTCCTGTCTTTTTAAATCAGTGTTGCTGTCCTGTCTTTTTAAATCAGGGTTGCTGTCCTGTCTTTTTAAATCAGTGTTGCTGTCCTGTCTTTTTAAATCAGTGTTGCCGTCCTGTCTTTTTAAATCAGTGTTGCTGTCCTGTCTTTTTAAATCAGGGTTGCTGTCCTGTCTTTTTAAATCAGGGTTGCTGTCCTGTCTTTTTAAATCAGTGTTGCTGTCCTGTCTTTTTAAATCAGGGTTGCTGTCCTGTCTTTTTAAATCAGGGTTGCCGTCCTGTCTTTTTAAATCAGGGTTGCTGTCCTGTCTTTTTAAATCAGGGTTGCTGTCCTGTCTTTTTAAATCAGGGTTGCTGTCCTGTCTTTTTAAATCAGTGTTGCTGTCCTGTCTTTTTACATCAGTGTTGCTGTCCTGTCTTTTTAAATCAGTGTTGCTGTCCTGTCTTTTTAAATCAGGGTTGCTGTCCTGTCTTTTTAAATCAGTGTTGCTGTCCTGTCTTTTTAAATCAGGGTGGCTGTCCTGTCTTTTTAAATCAGCGTGGCTGTCTTGTCTTTTTAAATCAGGGTTGCTGTCCTGTCTTTTTAAATCAGTGTTGCTGTCCTGTCTTTTTAAAATCAGGGTTGCTGGCAGAGAGGAAACAAGGAGAAGTAGCCACTTTAGCTTATTGAGATGCACCACCTGTGCACATGACTCTCCTAAATATAACTCCCTCTCTGTAAAGTGATATGGCATGAAGTTCTGTGTCTGTTGTTTATGATGACTAAAATGCTGTGTCAAATTCAATGATTGCTGGGATCCCGTATGTGGACTTTTTCTTTATGGCTATATATGAAATAGAATTGGATACCATAAAATAGAATACCATACAGTGAAAAACAAGTGCTGTACCCATATTGAGATATATTGGTACTTGTTAACGTAAATGTCACAGCACGTTCATAGACTTGTTCAGATGCCTTCTTCACTGTCAGCTGTTTTCTAAATGTTTTCTAGATACATATTGCAGCTTTAAGTGTTTCATGTTGTGCAAATTCATAGTTATGCTGCAGGTATAGAGTAACTCTTTAAGACATGATCAGGATCATATTATGTTAACCTGTTGTTGACTTGATATTTAGGATTCTTGACTGTTTGAGTCATTGTAACTTATGTGTCCTGTGCTAGGCTGAAGGCTACGTCATTGGGAGCTGTATAAAACACATCCCCATAGCAGGTCGAGACATCACCTTGTTTATTCAGCAGCTCCTCAGAGAGAGGGAGGTGGGCATCCCCCCAGAACAGTCCATGGAGACAGCCAAGGCAGTCAAGGTAAGGAGGAGAATAGTAGTGAAGCTACCTAGCAACACCTAGCGACCTCTTTAAGAGGTTTTGATTGGTGTAATTTAAAAAATATATATATAATTTATTTGACCTTTATTTTACTAGGCAAGTCAGTTAAGAACAAATTCTTATTTTCAATGACGGCCTAGGAGCAGTGGGTTAACTGCCTGTTCAGGGGCAGAACGACTCCAATGGTTGTTGGACTGATGCTACATTAAGTACATAAATGGACAATGTCAGCTCACACTTGTTTATTTGTTGTTTGTTGTTTTGTTTTCCCAGGAGAGGTACTGCTACATCTGTCCAGACATTGTGAAGGAATTTGCCAAATATGACACAGACCCTGGGAAATGGATCAAGAAGTACAAAGGCATCAATGCCATCAACAAATCTGAATTCCACATAGACGTTGGATATGAACGCTTTTTAGGTCCAGAAATATTCTTTCATCCAGAGGTATTCATTGATATTCTGAATAATGGGTAGCGTTTATTTTATGCTACACTATTTATAAGAAGTAACATGTTACCCAATAAGGATCCAGTTGGATTAATTACTAATTTGAAATGAGTATCTTCAAGAAAGCACCAATTGTTGACATGTAAGATATCAGTAAAAAAAAAGATAAATAATTGTTATGCAGAATAAAGTTGACAAATTTAAGATTATTCTCATTTAAAGGCCCAGTGCAGTCAAAATCATGGTTTCCATGTGTTTTATACATATTTACACACTGAGGTTGGAATGATAATGCCTTTTTAGTGTAAGAGCTGTTTGAAAAGAAAGCCTAATATTTCAGCCTGTTTTGGTGGGATGGTGTTTTGGCCAGCCTGGTGACAACACCAGGTGGTAAATTAGTTAGACTTAAAATAATAAAGAGTTCTAAACCTAACTGACAATAACAGCTAGTTTTCAGTTTTCCCCTCTCCAGACCACTCCCAGACAGTCATAGCTAAATTCTTTCTTGAGAAATTGCTCTTTGCTAAGAAGTTAGTTTTGTTTATTTTCTAATATTTTAATTAAAAACAATAACAGTAATATTCTTAATTGTTACCCAGAAATAATTTGATATTGAGATAAAAACAGCTGCATTGAACCTTGCTTTAAACATTCACATGTAATACCCACTATATCTGCTCCTGTGTTTTACAGTTTGCCAACCCAGACTTCATGCAGCCAATCTCAGATATAGTTGACGAGGTTATAATGAACTGTCCAATAGATGTCAGAAGACCTCTATATAAGGTATGGCTTCAACACTACGTTCTGCAATTGATTGTGTGATGGGGGAAATGCATGTCTTTCCAGTTTAACAATTCATTTAAGAAATAATATGATTTGAAGATTATTTTAAATATGTCAGACTTGCTCTGCAATACATTTAGTATTGACAGTTTTGATTCTGAATAGTTTTTCATATTTTGTCCACCAGGCGTCAGTGTACACCTTGTTATCTTACTGGTAGATGCATGTTGGCCTTGTTGGAGGCAATGAGGGAACATCGGCTTGAACACGGCACCTGACTTATTCAATGGCCATTTCAGTTCACATTCTAGTCTTCATTTAGCTTGGATCATACCAACAAAACATATATTTTTTCTAAACACAGTGCAAATGATCTTGCTCTCATGTATTATAAATGTCCATGATCTTCATGCCACTCATGTGCATATCAAATTAAAACATCAAACTGGGGTATTTATAAAAACATTGAGACAAGTCATTGAACTTGTAATAGCCCAGTGAACCAACTGCCTAAAATAAAATATTGCAATCTTCTGGGCAATTGAATAAATTTAACAATTCATTGAGCATCCTAACTATCCCCACGAGTCAGAACACCTGAGGTGGACTATAAGCTTAAACCATCTTCTTCACAAATTGAAAGGTGGTCATCTGCAGTAAAACGCTCTGCTGCTGGGCTCTCATCTCCTCCTCTGACACGAGTAATAAATGGATTCATTTCAGAAAGGCAAAACATGGATGGAAAGAGGGAGGGAGAGAGGGATGAAAAATAGGTGGAGAACAGTACTTTTTTTATTGCTCCAGAAGTTATTCCAGCTCAGCCCAATCCAAACAACGGGATACATTTCCTCCCAAAGCCTCTAAAGTTTGTTAACAAACGATTGACCCCCTCGACCTGTAATGGCGGAGGATCGCTGGTTGATCCCCTATTATCGCCGAACGTCAATATTTAATTAAGGTCGAATGACTGTCCCAATATTCCCTGAGCCTTTCTCTCTCTCTCTCTCTCTCTCTCTCTCTCTCTCTCTCTCTCTCTCTCTCTCTCTCTCTCTCTCTCTCTCTCTCTCTCTCTATCAGCAACTTTCAAGGCACGACGCAAAGCCGAGGTGCATTATTGCTATTATAAACTGGTTACCAACCTAATTAGAACAGTAAAAATAAATGTTTTGTCATAGCCATGGTATACTGTCTGATATACCACACCTGTCAGCCAATCAGCATTCAGGGCTCGCACCACCCAGTTAATAATTTGTGATTAAGCCCTAATTCTGTGATGACATTGAAGCCTAACTAGACACAGAAAGCATGCACAAAAATATTGAACATCTGTCGATGTGCCCTTGAGCAAGGCATTTAACCCTAATTCCGCCAGATGCATCATTCATAATGACTGACCCTGGCTGTGACCCCATACTCCATGGGTGTCTCAATGAAATTGGGATATTAAAAAAATACATTTCCAATTCACACATGCGTATAATATACAGTATGTGTAAAAAAGGACAACTATAAGCGCCCACCAATTAGTGTCTCTTGATTGTGTGTTTAGCAAGATTGACTACTTTTGGTGAATGAAGGTGTTGTTATTGTTTTGATGGGCTAGAAAACTGACACCCTATAGTTGTGTTGTGTACTGACACATTACAGAATATTGTCCTGTCTGGCGGTTCCACCATGTTCAGAGACTTTGGCCGGCGGCTGCAGAGAGACCTGAAGCGGTCGGTAGACGCCAGGCTCAAATTGAGTGAGGAGCTCAGTGGAGGAAGGATAAAGGTGTGTGTCTGTTCGTGCTTTCCTGCCTCCTATGGTCATGTTTGGTACGACAACGATCATAGGAGTTGGCAATACAGATCTGACATTGTCCAGGCTATTGTTATGCAGGGTAGAACTGGGCTCAGGATGGATGGTAATCTGTCTACTTTCCTGTTGTTTTCAGCCCAAGCCCATGGAGGTCCTGGTGGTTACACACCACATGCAGCGCTATGCCGTGTGGTTTGGAGGATCCATGCTTGCCTCTACGGTAAAGACCATACACAGTGCACATGTACACACTCACACACAGAGCACGCACCCACGCATACACACTACATTTTCTACATGGTCATACTGCGAAGGTTAACAAGTTCTGTTATTATTATTATTATCATTCACTCTTACATGTCTACTGTATTAATGTATATATAGAATCAATATATAAACAGTACTCAGCCTACAGATAAAGGATCTTCATTTAATTACTATTTTGTTGCTGAACTATTTCCTGCACAATAGTGTATTCTAGGTTTAAAATGTCTGACTTTGCCCTAATGAAAAATAGATCAACTCCTACAAAAAATGTCCATGAATTAAATCTACATAATAATTCAAATGTCCTGTTGCTGCAGGATTAGTTTCCTGCTGTAGCATACTGGCTCAAATTAAGATTGTAACATCTGTAATAATGCTGTGTCTGGTGTAGAGGTCGACCGATTATGATTTTTCAACGCCGATACCGATTATTGGAGGACCAAATAAAGCCGATACTGATCAATCAGCCAATTTTTTTTACATTTTAATTTTATTTGTAATAATGACAATTACAACAATAAATACTGAATGAACACTTATTTGAACTTAATATAATACATCAATAAAATCAATTTAGCCTCAAGTAAATAATGAAACATGTTAAATTTGGTTTAAATAATGCAAAAACAATGTTTTGGAGAAGAATGTAAAAGTGCAAAATGTGCCATGTAAGAAAGCGAACGTTTCAGTTCCTTGCTCAGAACATGAGAACTTATGAAAGCTGGTGGTTCCTTTTAACATGAGTCTTCAATATTCCCAGGTAAGAAGTTTTAGGTTGTAGTTATTATAGGAATTATAGGACTATTTCCCTCTATACCATTTGTATTTCATTAACCTTTGACTATTGGATGTTCTTATAGGCACTTTAGTATTGCCAGTGTAACAGTATAGCTCCCGTCCCTCTAGTTAGTGTGCGCTAACTAGCCAGCCATTTCACTTTGGTTACACCAGCCTCATCTCTGGAGTTGATAGTCTTGAAGTCATAAACAGCGCAATGCTTGACGCACAACGAAGAGCTGCTGGCAAAACGCACGCAAGTGCTGTTTGAATGAATGTTTACGCGCCTGCTTCTGCCTACCACCGCTCAGTCAGATACTTGTATGTTTGTATGCTCAGTCAGATTATATGCAACGCAGGACACGCTAGATAATATCTAGTAATATCATCAACCATGTTTAGTTAACTAGTGATTATGATTGATTGTTTTTTATGAGATAAGTTTAATGCTAGCTAGCAACTTACCTTGGCTTACTGCATTTGCGTAACAGGCAGTCTCCTTGTGGAGTGCAATGAGAGAGAGGCAGGTCGCCGAGCTGACAAGGTGAAAATCTGTCGTTCTGCCCCTGAACAAGGCAGTTAACCCACCGTTCCTAGGCCGTCATTGAAAATAAGAACGTGTTCTTAAGTGTCTTGACTAGTTAAATAAAGGTATAAATATATATGTATATATTTATATATATATATTTAAATCTGCAAATCGGCGCCCAAAAATACAGATTTCCGATTGTTATGAAAACTTTAAATCTGCCCTAATTAATCGGCCATTCCGATTAATCGGTCGACCTCTAATCTGGTGTTATCTAACCTTTTTCCATCTGCCTAAAGTACTGAGATAAATCCCCTGTTGCTCCTTGCTTTTGTATTCTGTTTCTTTCCTTCACAGCCTGAGTTTCTCCAGGTTTGTCACTCAAAAAAGGACTACGATGAGTTTGGTCCCAGCATCTGCCGCCATAACCCTGTCTTTGGTACCATGTCCTAATGCTAAAACCCACACCTACAGAACCTGCTATTGACCCCGGCCTGGGGTCAGTCCATGCATCGTGATTGATGTCCTTACTTTACCACCATAGCACTCTAACCTACCACACAAGAGCCCCTTAGACGTTGATGTGCAATTGAATTTGTCAAAAATATATTGTACAATCAGTATCGACTAATTAGAATAAATGTGAAGGATAAGAGTCATTGAATTAGACAAAGACCTCTTATAGCACACATACAGTGAATTTTCAATATTGTCAGTGTAGCAACATTGCAGACTATTTAATAGAATTAAACAAGAAAACATCTAAACTGGAACACTTTGGTTGAAGCCATGAACTGAAGACTGTTTTCTTGCACCTACTCTCTTAGTTTCGCTGTAAACTCTTAATATTAACTTTAGATCCCATCCCAGGCTGCATGAATCATGTGGGAAGGCAACCCACGCTAATTCTGGAGCAGCCCAAGTTACATTTGTCCAATATCCATAGAATGTCATGCTTTGAAATTGTATATAGAATATATAGATAAAGATACTATATATTACAATATAACAAATTTAGAAATGTGTTTATATTTGTATTAAAGATTATCAGAACAGCTATATAAAGATGTAGATCGTATTGACGTGAAATAGTGTAACGTGAAAGAAGAGATATTTCGAGAGATTTTGTTTATTAGGTCCAAAAGTATTTATTAAATTATTTTTGTCAGCCACAAATTATCTATGGTATATAATGACATTGAAGTATTTATTTATACATCTCTGTGTATCTAGAAGTTATTTCCGTAGGGAACTGTGCTCACTAAAAATCAAACTGCTGTATGACGCTAATGTGAATAAAGGTACTTGGCACCTTCATGGCTTGTGGTTTCTGATTGATAGCTAATGTGATTGAAAAATATATATTTTTAACCTTTTTATTTTTTGCATTTTTCGCAGTTTCTCCCCAATTTCGTTAGTAGTTAATATCTTGTCTCATCGCTACTAGGGGGGCTAGGAGAGACGAAGGTCGAAAGCCATGCGTCCTCCGAAACACAACCCAACCAAGCCGCACTGTTTCTTAACACAGTGCGCATCCAACCCGGAAGCCAGCCGCACCAGTGTGTTGGAGGCAACACTGTGCACCTGGCGATCTGGATAACGTGCACTGCGCCCGGCCCGCAACAGGAGTTGCTAGTGCGTGATGAGACAAGGATATCCTTACCAGCCAAACCCTCCTTAACCCGGACGACACTAGGCCAATTGTGCGTCGCCCCATGGACCTCCTGTTCACGGCTGGCTGCGACAGAGCCTGGGCTTGAACCCAGAGTCTCTGGTGGCACAGCCTTAGACCACTGCGCCACCCAGGAGGCCCCATTTAACCTTTATTTAACCAGGAATGGCTCATTGAGATTTAAAATCTCTTTTTCAAGAGCGTCCTGGCCAAGATAGGTAGCACCAAGTCATGACAAAAATGACAGACAAACATGAAAAACTACTAAGTAATCTAGTAAAAACCATAGAATTCAAAATAGTATAACAAAATTAAAAACATTGACAGGTCAGGGAATCAGTCTCAAGATCATTCATCAGTGATTTAAAAATACCAATCGGGATAGGTTCTTCCAGTTTAAAAGTATTTTGTAAGGCGTTCCAAGACGATGGCGCAGAGTACATAAAAGCCCTTTTACCAAATTCAGTTCGGACATTTGGAACAGTTATCAGGATAAAGTCCAGCGAACGAAGAGAGTACCCACCACATTTCTGAGCAATAAAAATGCCCAAATAAAAAGGTAGTAAACCCAAAATGGCTTTGTAAATAAAAGTATACCAGTGACTGAGCCTATGAGTGACTAGAGAAGGCCAGCCAGCCCTGGTATACAAAGTGCAGTGGTGCGTAAGGGTTTCGCAGTTTAAAATAAATCTCAAAGTGCAATGGTAAAGGGTGTTAATTGATCTCAAACACTGAGCGGAAGCATTCATATAAAATATCCCCATAGTCTAGTAAAGGCATAAATGTAGCTGATACTAGCTCAAAAGAAAAACAGGCCTTATTCCTAAAATAAAATCCCAATTTCAGCCTCAATTGTTTTGTAAGTTGTTGAATATGCTTTTTAAAAGAGGCCGTCATCAATTAAAATTCAAAGATATTTATATGCGGTTACAACCTCAATCTCTTTGCCCTGACAGGTAGGTTCAAAGGTCTATTTCTTGCTTTAGAAAACACCATTAGTTTAGATTTGTCAGTATTGAAGATAAGCTTCAATTGACACAAGGTATGTTGAACAGTATAAAAAGCAGTTTGCAAGTTCTGGAAAGCTGTTGTAAGAGACGAGGCACAACAGTAAATAACAGTATCATCAGCATGTAATGCTCGTCGAAAGGGATAGACCAAGGCACAGCGTGATTTGGGTTCATCATAAATATATTTGAATGTGAACCAGCAACAAAAACAGTAAAGAGAAACAAACGAACGTACAGCCTTGTAGGGCTCAAAAGCAACACTACAAAAACAAGATCCCACAAACAACAGGTGGGAAAAGGCTACCTAAATATGATCCCCCATCAGGGATAACAATAGACAGCTGCCTCTGATTGGGAACCATACCAGGCCAACATAGAAATACAAATCAAATCAAATCAAATTTATTTATATAGCCCTTCGTACATCAGCTGATATCTCAAAGTGCTGTACAGAAACCCAGCCTAAAACCCCAAACAGCAAACAATGCAGGTGTAAAAGCACGGTGGCTAGGAAAAACTCCCTAGAAAGGCCAAAACCTAGGAAGAAACCTAGAGAGGAACCGGGCTATGTGGGGTGGCCAGTCCTCTTCTGGCTGTGCCGGGTAGAGATTATAACAGAACATGACCAAGATGTTCAAATGTTCATAAATGACCAGCATGGTCGAATAATAATAAGGCAGAACAGTTGAAACTGGAGCAGCAGCACAGTCAGGTGGACTGGGGACAGCAAGGAGCCTTCATGTCAGGTAGTCCTGGGGCACGGTCCTAGGGCTCAGGTCAGTTGAAACTGGAGCAGGAGCATGGCCAGGTGGACTGGGGACAGCAAGGAGTCCTCATGTCAGGTAGTCCTGGGACATGGTCCTAGGGCTCAGGTCCTCCGAGAGAGAGAAAGAAAGAGAGAAGGAGAGAATTAGAGAACGCACACTTAGATTCACACAGGACACCGAATAGGACAGGAGAAGTACTCCAGATATAACAAACTGACCCTAGCCCCCTCGACACATAAACTACTGCAGCATAAATACTGGAGGCTGAGACAGGAGGGGTCAGGAGACACTGTGGCCCCATCCGAGGACACCCCCGGACAGGGCCAAACAGGAAGGATATAACCCCACCCACTTTGCCAAAGCACATCCCCCACACCACTAGAGGGATATCTTCAACCACCAACTTACCATCCTGAGACAAGGCCGAGTATAGCCCACAAAGATCTCCGCCACGGTACAACCCAAGGGGGGCAACCCAGACAGGCCGACCACAACAGTGAATCAACCCACCCAGGTGACGCACCCCCCAGGGACGGCACGAGAGAGCCCCAGCAAGCCAGTGACTCAGCCCCGTAACAGGGTTAGAGGCAGAGAATCCCAGTGGAAAGAGGGGAACCGGCCAGGCAGAGACAGCAAGGGCGGTTCGTTGCTCCAGAGCCTTTCCGTTCACCTTCCCACTCCTGGGCCAGACTACACTCAATCATATGACCCACTGAAGAGATGAGTCTTCAGTAAAGACTTAAAGGTTGAGACCGAGTTTGCGTCTCTGACATGGGTAGGCAGACCGTTCCATAAAAATGGAGCTCTATAGGAGAAAGCCCTGCCTCCAGCTGTTTGCTTAGAAATTCTAGGGACAATTAGGAGGCCTGCGTCTTGTGACCGTAGCGTACGTGTAGGTATGTACGGCAGGACCAAATCAGAGAGGTAGGTAGGAGCAAGCCCATGTAATGCTTTGTAGGTTAGCAGTAAAACCTTGAAATCAGCCCTTGCTTTGACAGGAAGCCAGTGTAGAGAGGCTAGCACTGGAGTAATATGATCAAATTTTTTGGTTCTAGTCAGGATTCTAGCAGCCGTATTTAGCACTAACTGAAGTTTATTTAGTGCTTTATCCGGGTAGCCGGAAAATAGAGCATTGCAGTAGTCTAACCTAGAAGTGACAAAAGCATGGATTAATTTTTCTGCATCATTTTTGGACAGAAAGTTTCTGATTTTTGCAATGTTACGTAGATGGAAAAAAGCTGTCCTCGAAATGGTCTTGATATGTTCTTCAAAAGAGAGATCAGGGTCCAGAGTAACGCCGAGGTCCTTCACAGTTTTATTTGAGACGACTGTACAACCATTAAGATTAATTGTCAGATTCAACAGAAGATCTCTTTGTTTCTTGGGACCTAGAACAAGCATCTCTGTTTTGTCCGAGTTTAATAGTAGAAAGTTTGCAGCCATCCACTTCCTTATGTCTGAAACACATGCTTCTAGCGAGGGCAATTTTGGGGCTTCACCATGTTTCATTGAAATGTACAGCTGTGTGTCATCCGCATAGCAGTGAAAGTTTACATTATGTTTTCGAATAACATCCCCAAGAGGTAAAATATATTGTGAAAACAATAGTGGTCCTAAAACAGAACCTTGAGGAACACCGAAATGTACAGTTGATTTGTCAGAGGACAAACCATTCACAGAGACAAACTGATATCTTTCCGACAGATAAGATCTAAACCAGGCCAGAACTTGTCCGTGTAGACCAATTTGGGTTTCCAATCTCTCCAAAAGAATGTGGTGATCGATGGTATCAAAAGCAGCACTAAGGTCTAGGAGCACGAGGACAGATGCAGAGCCTCGGTCCGATGCCATTAAAATGTCATTTACCACCTTCACAAGTGCCGTCTCAGTGCTATGATGGGGTCTAAAACCAGACTGAAGCATTTCGTATACATTGTTTGTCTTCAGGAAGGCAGTGAGTTGCTGCGCAACAGCCTTCTCTAAAATCTTTGAGAGGAATGGAAGATTCGATATAGGCCGATAGTTTTTTATATTTTCTGGGTCAAGGTTTGGCTTTTTCAAGAGAGGCTTTATTACTGCCACTTTTAGTGAGTTTGGTACACATCCAGTGGATAGAGAGCCGTTTATTATGTTCAACATAGGAGGGCCAAGCACAGGAAGCAGCTCTTTCAGTAGTTTAGTTGGAATAGGGTCCAGTATACAGCTTGAAGGTTTAGAGGCCATGATTATTTTCATCATTGTGTCAAGAGATATAGTACTAAAACACTTGAGCGTCTCTCTTGATCCTAGGTCCTGGCAGAGTTGTGCAGACTCAGGACAACTGAGGTTTGGAGGAATACGCAGGTTTAAAGAGGAGTCCGTAATTTGCTTTCTAATAATCATAATCTTTTCCTCAAAGAAGTTCATGAATTTATCACTGCTAAAGTGAAAGTCATCCTCTCTTGGGGAATGCTGCTTTTTAGTTAGCTTTGCCACAGTATCAAAAAGGAATTTCGGATTGTTCTTATTTTCCTCAATTAAGTTAGAAAAATAGGACGATCGAGCAGCAGTAAGGGCTCTTCGGTACTGCACGGTACCGTCCTTCCAAGCTAGTCGGAAGACTTCCAGTTTGGTGTGGCGCCATTTCCGTTCCAATTTTCTGAAGCTTGCTTCAGAGCTCGGGTATTTTCTGTGTACCAGGGAGCTAGTTTCTTATGAGACATTTTTTTAGTTTTTAGGGGTGCAACTGCATCTAGGGTATTGCGCAAGGTTAAATTGAGATCCTCAGTTAGGTGGTTAACGGATTTTTGTCCTCTGGCGTCCTTGGGTAGGCAGAGGGAGTCTGGAAGGGCATCAAGGAATCTTTGTGTTGTCTGTGAATTTATAGCACGACTTTTGATGTTCCTTGGTTGGGGTCTGAGCAGATTATTTGTTGCAATTGCAAACGTAATAAAATGGTGGTCCGATAGTCCAGGATTATGAGGAAAACATTAAGATCCACAACATTTATTCCATGGGACAAAACTAGGTCCAGCGTATGACTGTGACAGTGAGTGGGTCCAGAGACATGTTGGACAAAACCCACTGAGTCGATGATGGCTCCAAAAGCCTTTTGGAGTGGGTCTGTGGACTTTTCCATGTGAATATTAAAGTCACCAAAGATTAGAATATTATCTGCAATGACTACAAGGTCTGATAGGAATTCAGGGAACTCAGTGAGAAACGCTGTATATGGCCCAGGAGGCCTGTAAACAGTAGCTATAAAAAGTGATTGAGTAGGCTGCATAGATTTCATGACTAGAAGCTCAAAAGACGAAAACGTCATTTTTTTTTTTTTTTGTAAATTGAAATTTGCTATCGTAAATGTTAGCAACACCTCCGCCTTTGCGGGATGCACGGGGGATATGGTCACTAGTGTAGCCAGGAGGTGAGGCCTCATTTAACACAGTAAATTCATCAGGCTTAAGCCATGTTTCAGTCAGGCCAATCACATCAAGATTATGATCAGTGATTAGTTCATTGACTATAATTGCCTTTGAAGTAAGGGATCTAACATTAAGTAGCCCTATTTTGAGATGTGAGGTATCATGATCTCTTTCAGTAATGACAGGAATGGAGGTGGTCTTTATCCTAGTGAGATTGCTAAGGCGAACACCGCCATGTTTAGTTTTGCCCAACCTAGGTCGAGGCACAGACACGGTCTCAATGGTGATAGCTGAGCTGACTACACTGACTATGCTAGTGGCAGACTCCACTATGCTGGCAGGCTGGCTAATAGCCTGCTGCCTGGCCTGCACCCTATTTCATTGTGGAGCTAGAGGAGTTAGAGCCCTGTCTATGTTGGCAGATAAGATGAGAGCACCCCTCCAGCTAGGATGGAGTCCGTCACTCCTCAGCAGGTCAGGCTTGGTCCTGTTTGTGGGTGAGTCAAAAAACTACAAAAACTAGACTACACAAAGAAATAATCAACTAGAACACCCTCCCAGTCATGCTGGGAAATAAAGGCTTTCTGTTGGCAGGACATGACACAGCATAATGAAGTTGCACATTTTGGACATTTTTGTCTAAATCATTGATATAAATAGTGGATAAGAGAGGACCAAGTACAGAGCCTTGGGGCACACCATTAAAGACAGACAATTTAACAGACATAAGCCCATCAAATTGAGTGCACTGAGTTATATCAGACAGATAGTTAGCAAACCATGCAACTGTATGCTCTGAAAGACCTACACTCGACAATCTCTGCCTAAGTATAGCATGATCAACTGTATCAAAAGCCTTAGAGAGATCAATAAAAAGTGAGACACTGCTGTTTTTTGTCAAAATGCTTTCCAATAAGCTTTCCAAGACAGACATACAGTAAATTACTGAAACATTTAATTAATTTGATTATTGTGTCCATTTCTGGAAAGTGTATTATCTAGACTTTGTAGTTGTATACAGCCCATTGCCTCCCGAGTGGTGCAGCGGTCTAAGGCACTGCATCTCAGTGCAAGAGGTGTTACTATAATCCCTGGTTCGAATCTAGGCTGGATCACATCCGGCCGTGATTGGGAGTCCCATAGGGCGGCGCACAATTGTCCCAGCGTTGTCCGGGTTTGGCCGAGGTAGGCCGTCATTGTAAATAAGAATTTGTTCTTAACTGGCTTGCCTAGTTAAATAAAGGTTAAATAATAAAAACAATTAAACTGATTGTCTTGTTTGGGGTTGCCACAGAGTCAGCCAAAGTTGCAATTGTTATTCAGTTACTGTATCCAATCTCGTATGGCCAATGCCATACATAATAATGGACTTGATGGTGTAAAAAAACAACTGATATTCTTGTTCCATGTGATATTAATAGCAGTGGTATTCTTTATGATATAAGCGCATGTCGTGGTATCGTATTTTTCCTGATCAGTATTCAGTCCATGTTAAAAGCTCAATATTAGCAAAAGTAAGAGGCCAACTTCCTGCAAGGCTTCCACAAACCATAACCATAACCATATGTTCTCTTGCTCTTTAATGAATGCTCAGAAGGCATTACAATGGAACTAGTAGTTCTCTGAGTGAACTTGGCACACCCCTCCCGGTCGTTTGATCCACAGTAAATCTGTGGGTGTCACGTGTCAATTGTACTGTCAGCAGCTTACCTGAAAAATAACCTTGTGACCCTGTTGAACACTGATAAGCAGTGTCATTACTATTTATTGCACTGCAATAATCTCCCACTGAAGTATTACAGAGCAAATACAGTATCTTTCAAAATGATCATCTAGTATTACAACCAGAGGGAAATAAACCTCTGGACCACCTTTACTCCACACACAGAGACGCATACAAACCTCTTCCTCGCCCTCCATTTGGCAAATCTGACCATAATTCTAACCTCCTGATTCCTGCTTACAAGTAAAAATTAAATCAGGAATCACCCGTGACTAGATCAATAAAAAAGTGGTCAGATGAAGCAGATGCTAAGCTATCCGGGATTTCTCCGATTGCATTGAGGAGTACATCACATCCGTCATTGGCTTCATCAATAAGTGCATCGATGACGTTGTCCCCACAGTGACCATACGTACATGCCCCAACCAGAAGCCATGGAGTACAGGCAACATCCACACTGAGATAAAGAACACTAAGGTAACCTGCCTAAATGACTACCGACCCGTAGCACTCACGTCTGTAGCCATGAAGTGCTTGGAAAGACTGGTCATGGCTCGCATCAACACCATTAACCCAGAAACCCTAGACCCACTACAGTTTGCATACCGCTCTAACAGATGCACAGATGATGCAATCTCTATTGCACTCCACACTGCCCTTTCCCACCTGGACAAAAGGAACACCAATGTGATAATGATATTCATTGACTACATCAACACCATAGTGCCTTCAAAGCTAATCAATAAGCTTAGGACCCTGGGACTAAACACCTCCCACTGCAACTGGATCCTGGACTTCCTGACGGGCCACCCCAAGTGGGAAGGGTAGGTAACAATACATCCGCCACTCTGATCCTCAACACTGGAGCCCCTTAGGGGTACGTGCTCAGTCCCCTCCTGTACTCCCTGTTCACTCATGACTGCACGGCCAGGTTCGACTCCAACACCATCATTAAGTTTGCCGATGACACAACAGTGGTAGGCCTGATCACCAACAACGACGAGAAAGCTTATAGGGAGGAAGTCAGAGACCTGGCCATGTGGTGCCAGGACAACAACCACTCCCTCAATGTGTTCAAGACAAAGGAGATGATTGTGGACAACAGGAAAAACAGGACTGAGCATGCCCCCCATTCTCATCAATGGGGGTGTAGTGGAGCAGGTTGAGAGCTTCAAGTTCCTTAGTGTCCACATCACCAACAAACTAACGTGTTCCAAGCACAGCAAGACAGTCGTGAAGAGGGCACGACAAAACCTATTCCCCATCAGGAGACTGAAAAGATTTGGCATGGGTCCTAAGATCCTCAAAAGGTTCTACAGCTGCACCATCGAGAGCATCCTGACTGGTTGCATCGCTACCTGGTATGACAACTGCTCGGCCTCCGACTGCTAGTCACTAGAGGGTAGTGCGAACGGCCCAGTACATCACTGGGGCCAAGCTTCCTGCCATCCAGGACCTCTATACCCGGCAGTATCAGAGGAAGGCCTTAAAAAATTGTTAAAGACTCCAGCCACCCTAGTCATATATTGTTCTCTCTGCTACCACATGGCAAGCGGTACTGGAGTGCCAATTCTAGGTCCAAGAGGCTTCTAAACAGCTTCTACCCCCAAGCCATAAGACTCCTGAACACCTAATCAAATGGCTACCCAGGCTATTTGCATTGCCTCCCCCCCTCTTTTACGCCGCTGCTACTCTCTGTTGTTATCATCTATGCATAGTCACTTTAATAACTCTACCTACATGTACATATTACCTCAACTAACCGGTGCCCCCATACATTGACTCTGTACCGACACCCCCTGCATATAATCTTGCTATTGTTATTTTCCTCCTGCTCTTTAATTACTTGTTACTTTTATTTCTTATTCTTATCCGTATTTCTTTTAAACTGCATTGTTGGCTAGGGGCTCGTAAGTAATCATTTCACTGTAAGGTGTCTATACCTATTCGGTGCATGTGACTGAACATTTGATTTGAGCATGGTTTTTGACAAAGGAGTTCCACCATCAGTGTGATATGTACTGTGCAAAACAGGAGTCGCTATCCCTGATGAAGTCTCTCCTTGGCAGCTTATTACATAGAAAAGTCTATCTGAAGTCACATGGTGGATGGAAAGTGCAGAGGGAAGCTGAGGCGTGATGCGATTCAAGAGGGATGTAGCCCTGGCCAGGGAGCAAAGTGTCAAACTGCACTTTGTCTATCCTGTAAAACTCAGTGGACAGAACAATGTGGGGAGTTATTCAACATTGGAGGGGGGCTGTTTCAGTATAAGCGTTAAAAGTGTCCCTCATCACTTGATACCTGACTAAAGAACAGCTATTTGGAGTCAGTTGAGCATTTTCTACGCTACCTCCTGGCATACCTTGGAGAAACTTTGAGTATACTGTAGCAGTCTAAAGCTGCCGACCAGGCTGCACAGAGACATAACCCTATATGCTTTAAAATAAGACATTTTTCCTGTCAGCTTTAAGTAAAGTGTTACCAACGTTGTTCCTTTATTTTGTTTCCCCTTCCCCCCCTTCCCACCTTTTTCAGACCTGTCTTAATATTCTTCTATGCCTATTAGAGGTGTGGATGCTCCAGTCCAGAGACTCATTACTGAAGGGAGTGTCTGGGTGGATGTCACCCCAGGGATGGAGCTCATCTAATTAGAATTAGGGCTTAATCACACCCTACCGACATACTGTTACCCTGAACACTGAGGGGGGGAAATGTAAATTGAGGCCAATGGATTTCCATAGAGTCAAGCTAGAGTAATGTACACAATCAAGCATAAACAGTTCATAAATCAGGAGTGTACAGTAGCTGGAAATTCAGACATGGGTCCATATCAGGAAGGGGAAATTATTGATTTCTTTGTTTGAATAATTGATTACATTTTATCCATATTTTCTTTGCTTAGTTGTCAAGTTGTTGTTATGACAAATTCATTAATGCAAAATCCCCAGTAATACATGCAGGCACTGCTCAACAAAAATAGGACATCACTGCGCTGCGCTCACCACATAGCCAACATCCCACTGGGCAAAAACTGGTTGAATCAACGTTGTTCGTCATTTATTTTAATTTTTTATATGTGATGACATTGAATCAACGTGGAAAACTGATTGGATTTGCAAAAAGTCATCAGGGCATTTCGTATTTTTTCTCCTAACCTTTAACCTAATGTAAATCAAAACTAGATGTTGAAATGACGTCTGTGCCCATTGAGATGATGCCATCAGAAGTTTGAAATGACAGCTATTATATTTCATTACAGATCATAGCATTGATATACAGTATCTGACATACCAACAGCTGACTTAGTTGTGTGTGTGTGTGTGTGTGTGTGTGTGTGTGTGTGTGTGTGTGTGTGTGTGTGTGTGTGTGTGTGTGTGTGTGTGTGTGTGTGTGTGTGTGTGTGTGTGTGTGTGTAGCGATTAGTCTGTCATATCTTCCCTCCTCCCACACCAATAAAGCTGGTTATTATGATGATCATAAATTCCCTTACATCAGCAGAAATGCTGTTGGTAGCAGAGCAATTACACTAGGCTCGGCTAAAAACTGAAACTCAGCAGAATGTTCATTGTTTTAATACAGACACGTTGTGGGCTTAGAAAAACAGCTGTCCCAAAAGCTCATGAATATCTTTACATGAATGTATGCATACAAGGCTCAGTCTGCCACATTAATATTATTTGCATAATATGTAATTATGCAAATGCAGGTGGATGTTAGAGGGCGTTACTGAAGAATGTGTTTGTTTGATATGATTGTTTTTTGCTTTTTGTGTTTTTGTTTGTTTTTCATGTATTGTGTAATTGATGTGTATACTGTATACAGTATATGTATTGTGTAATTGATGCGTATACTGTATACAGTATATGTATTGTGTAATTGATGTGTATACTGTATACAGTATATGTATTGTGTAATTGATGTGTATACTGTATACAGTATATGTATTGTGCAATTGATGTGTATACTGTATACAGTTTATATGTATTGTGTAATTGATGTATATACTGTATTCAGTATACATGTATAGTGTAATTATTGTTTTCTTCATGTGTTCATGCAGGGCTCATATGCGAAAGAGACAGCATGCTTAAATAAAGGTTAAATAAATAAATGCATGACAGAGTGAGACGTTCAGATAAGACTTAAATGTGCCATAACAATAATATATACTGTTTGCATTGAAAATCTCTTAGGGCTAGGCCCCTTTTTGCTCCATTTCCTGTCTGAATGACGTGCACAAAGTAGACTGCCTGCAGCTTAGGCCCTGAAGCCAGGATATGCATATCATTGGTACCATTGGAAAGAAAACACTTTGAATTTGTAGAAATGTTAAAATACTGTATGAGAATATAACACATTTACATTTACATTTAAGTCATTTAGCAGACGCTCTTATCCAGAGCGACTTACAAATTGGTGAATTCACCTTATGACATTAACACAATAGATATGGTAGGAGAAAATCCAAAGAAAAACCAACCAGACATTTCTGTTTTGTAGAGACCACCCTCTTAGAAATGCAAGGTCATATTGAAAATTATCTCACTGGATGCAATTCCCATGGCTTCCACATGCTGTCAGCAGTCTATTTTCAAGGTTTCAGGCTTGTAACTTCAAAAATGAATAAGAAATAGCCGTTTTAGCAGGACAGGGTCTTGGAAATTCGTGTTTGCGCACACCATGAAGACATTACGCACCTTCTAAAATCGGTTTTCAATTGAACATTCTTCTTTCCATAAGAAATATTATAGTTTGATTACATTTTAGGGTGTCTGAGGAGTAATTAGAAATGTATTTTGACTTGTTGAAAGAAAGTTTAGGGGTAGATTTTTGGATTCCTTTCTCTATAAGTTGAAAGGGAGATTGATGGCACCAACTAAACAGACTTTTTGGGATATAAAGTAGGATTTAATCTAACAAAACGACACTACATGTTATAGCTGGGACCCTTCGGATGACAAATCAGAGGAGGATTATCAAAAAGGAAGTGAATATTTAATCGTTATATGTGAATGTATGAAACCTGTGCCGGTGGAAAAACATTTTGATGTGGGGTGCCGTCCTCAAACAATCGCATGGCGTGTTTTCGCTGTAATAGCTACTGTAAATTGGACAGTGCAGTTAGATTAACAAGAATTTAAGCTTTCAGCCGATATAAGATACTTATATGTACATAAATGTTTAAAATCCATAATATTTATGATTATTTATTTGAATTGCGTGCACTCCAGTTTCACAGGAAGTTGTCCCGGTAGTGGGACTCCTATCCCTATTATAGCCTATAGCAATGTTTACACTCCCCTCCTAATGTATTTGGACAGTGAAGCTAAAATGTTTAATATGTCTCTGTACTCCAGCAAATTTTTCATATGAGGCGACAGAACAGAATGTTATCTTTTATTTTAGGGTATTTTCTTACATTTATGTTTTACCGTTTACAAATGAAAGCACTTTATGGACCAAGGTGAAATTCTATACTGTCGCCTCATATGAAACATTTTATCTTAAACCCAAAATTGTCACGTCCTGACCTTAGTTGCTTTTTTATGTCTCTGTTTTAGTTTGGTCAGGGCGTGAGTTTGGGTGGGCATTCTATGTTGTGTATTCTAGGTTTTGTATTTCTGCATTTGGCCTGGTATGGTTCCCAATCAGAGGCAGCTGTCGATCGTTGTCTCTGATTGAGAACCATACTTAGGCAGCCTGTTTTCCCACTATGATTTGTGGGTAGTTGTTTTCTGTGTCTGTGTTTTACCATACAGAACTGTTTCGGTTTTCATTTATTTCTCTTGTTCTTTTGTATTCAGTGTTCGGTTATTTCATTAAAATATCAAGGACATGTACCATGCTGCATTTTGGACCGATCCTTCTTACTCCTCCTCAGAAGAGGAGGAAAACCGTTACAAAAATGCTGGAGTATAGAGCCAAATGTAACATTCTTGCTTTTCTGTGTTTCATTTTGACAACCTATACAGATTAATCTACAGTACATTGTGAATACAGTGTGGTCTTACATACATTTGCTCATCAGACGCTTTTTTTCAGAATGGGTCTGTGTAAGAAATGTATTCATGTTTAGCAGGTTCTTGTTAAGTACATGTGAGTAAAGATCATTGTTTTCATTAAAGAAGTTTCCATCAATAATGTGAATGCAAAATTTACAGATTAGATAACGGTTCCCATTTTAACACAGGATTTAATTCATTAGAAATGTGTCCTGTTTCAGTGCTTAAACTATCTGATGTAATGATTTCAGTAACTGTCACACACTGATCTGTTTCACATGTCCTCGCTATTGTCTCCACCCGCTCCAGGTGTTTTCCCCAGTGTATTTATCCCTGTGTTTCCTGTCTCTCTGTGCCAGTGTATTTATCCCTGTGTTTCCTGTCTCTCTGTGCCAGTGTATTTATCCCTGTGTTTCCTGTCTCTCTGTGCCAGTGTATTTATCCCTGTGTTTCCTGTCTCTCTGTGCCAGTGTATTTATCACTGTGTTTCCTATCTCTCTGTGCCAGTGTATTTATCCCTGTGTTTCCAGTCTCTCTGTGCCAGTGTATTTATCCCTGTGTTTCCTATCTCTCTGTGCCAGTGTATTTATCCCTGTGTTTCCTGTCTCTCTGTGCCAGTGTATTTATCCCTGTGTTTCCTGTCTCTCTGTGCCAGTTCGGCTTGTATGTTCAAGCCTACCAGCGTTTTTCCCGTTTTCCTGCTTTGCCTTTTCTCCTTTTTGTAGTCCTCCCGGTTTTGACCCTTGCCTGTTCTGGACTCTGTACCCGTCTGCCTGACTATTCTGCCTGCCTTGACCTCGAGCCTGCCTGCCACTCTGTACCTCCTGGACTCTGATCTGGTTATGACCTTTTGCCTGTCCACGACCATTCTCTTGCCTACTCCTTTGGATCTATTAAACATCTTAAACTCCAACCATCTGCCTCCTGTATCTGCATTTGGGTCTCGCCTAGTATCACGATAGTAACACTTTATTTAAAAGGTTTGAAATAAACCATTTATAAGGCATTTATGAAGTGTGTGTTCACCATTTATTAATCATTACTCCCACATTACTAAACAATTTACTTATCATTAGTTAAGTATTTTTGCAGTCCCTAAATGTAGTGCTATACATACTTTATAAATACTTCATAAATGTTGTGTAACCAGTATAATTTCTCACAAAAATATTGGCATGCCATTGGTAGACATGCCTGCAGTACCTGGTAAAGAATAAGCACACAACACAGGATGTTTAAGGAAATGGATATACAGTACATTCAGAAATTATTCACATCCCTTGACTTTTTCAAAATGTTGTTGTGTTGCAGCCTTTATTGGATTAAAGATGTTTTTCACACAATATACCATCATGTCAAAGTGGAATTATGTTTACAAATTAATACAAAATGAAAATCTGAAATGTCTTGTGTCAACAAGTATTCAACCCCTTTGCTATGGCAAGCCTAAATAAGTTAAAAGTAAAAATGTGCTTAACAAGTCATATAAGTGTGCAATAATAGTGTTTAACATGATTTTTGAATGACTACCTTATCTATGTACCCCACACATACAATTATCTATATGGTCCCTCAGTCAAGCGGTGAATTTCAAACACAGATTCAATCACAAAGACCAGGGAGGTTTTCCAATGCCTCATAAAGAAGGGCACCTATTGGTAGATGGGTAAAAATATAAAAAGCAGTATGATTATAATCATTAAGGACTGGGGAGTTTGTCAGGATAAAAAATAAATAGAATGGAGCTAAGCACAGGCAAAATCTTAGAAAACCTGGTTCAGTCTGCTTTAGACCAGACACTGGGAGGCTAATTCACCTTTCAGCAGGACTATAACCTAAAACACAAGGCCAAATATAAACTGGAATTGCTAAACAAGAAGACAGTGAATGTTCCTGAGTGGCTGAGTTCGATTTTCAAACAGATTTCAGTCAAAACTCTATGGCAAGACCTGAAAATGATTGTATAGCATTGATCAACAACCAATTTGGCCGAGCTTGAAGAATTTTGAAAAGAATAATGGACAAATGTTGCACAATCCAGGTGTGGAAAGCTCTTAAAGACTGAAAGACTCACAACTGTAATCCCAGCCAAAGTTGATTCTAAAATGTATTGACTCACGGGGTTGAATGTTGATCTAATCAAGATGTCATGCATAGGTGTAATAGGTGGCAGGGAAGTCAGGCGCAGGAGAGTCAAATGGAGTGTAAATATGGAGTCTTTTAATAAAGTTCCAAGAGTATGCTCCATAACAATAAATGTACAAACAAACAAAACATGGGTACGAGGACCCGAAGCGCACCTATACAAACAAACACACTACACTGACAACAAATCAATCTCTGACAAAGACATGAGGGGAAACAGAGGGTTAAATACACAACAGGTAATGAATGGGATAGAAAACAGGTGTGTGGGAAGACAAGACAAAACCAATGGAAAATGAAAAAAGGATCAATGATGGCTAGAAGATCGGTGACGTCGAACGCCGAGCACCGCCCGAACAAGGAGAGGCAACGACTTCGGAAGAAGTCGTGACACAAGATATATTAGTGTTTTCATTTTTGTTTAGTTTTTTTGCAGAGATCGTTGACAAAATAAATACAATTAAATCCATTTCAATCCCACTTTGTAACACAACCAAATGTGGAATAATTCAAGAGGTGTGAATTATTTCTGAAGGCACGGTACAGGTGTGAATAACTAGCTTTCTAACATTTACAAATGTGGGGGTAATGATAAATGAATGGTGGACGAACAGTTTATAAAGGCCTTATGAATGGTTCATTATAGACCCTTCAAATAAAGTGTTACTGTACCATGATTTATCCTTAGATGTACTATAATTGAAGTGATCGATTTATGCTCCAAGTATGATGCATCAGTGTCCGACGCAAGCTCCCCTCACAAATTCCGACTCAGGTTAAGGGCCAATCCGCAGTTGAAACAATACCTGGACTGGAGAAAATGTTATCACTCTCAAATTCAGAGACAGAGCTATGGATGCAAGGACCATCCATGACATCAAAATTAGAGTTTTAACCGTGTTTTGGGACTAACAATACATTTTATTTTAAAAGCTTTTCACAACACCCAAAGTCACTTTAATTACACAAGAAAATCAGCAGGACAAAAAACAGTAAAATAAAATGTTAAATGAGTAAGTACAGTGCATTTGGAAAGTATTCAGACGCCTTCCCTTTTTCCACATGTTGTTATGTTACAGTCTTATTCTAAAATGGATTAAATAAAAAATGTTCCTCATCAATCTACACACAAAGTGAAAACAGAAATACCGTATTTACATAAGTATTCAGACCCTTTGCTATGAGACTCACAATTGAGCACAGGTGCATCCTGTTTCCGTTGATCATCCTTGAGATGTTTCTTCAACTTGATTGGAGTCCAATTCAATTGATTGGACATGGTTTGGAAAGGCACACACCTGTCTATATAAGGTCCCTCAGTTGATAGTGCATTTCAGAGTAAAAACCAAGCCATGTGCTTCGGGACAGGATTGTGTCGAGGCACAGATCTGTGGAAGGGTACCAAACAATTTCTGCAGCATTGAAGGTCCCTAAGAACACAGTGGCCTCCATCATTCTTAAATGGAAGAAGTTTGGAACCAACAAGGCTCCTTAGAGCTTGCCGCCCGGGCCAACCTGAGCAATTGGGGGATAAGTGTCTTGGTCAGGTTTGTGACCAAGAACCCGACAACCATCTCTGCAGCCCTCCACCAATCAGGCCTGTATGGTAGAGTGGCCAGACGGAAGCCACTCCTCAATAGAGGACAACATTAAAGCCTGCTTGGAGTTTTCCAAAACGCACCGAAGGACTCTCAGACCATGAGAAACAAGATTCTCTGGTCTGATGAAAACAAGATTGAACTCTTTGGCCTGAATGTCAAGCGTCACGTCTGGAGGAAAGCTGGCACCATCTCTACAGTGAAACATGGTGGTAGCAGTATCATGCTGTAGGGATGTTTTTCAGCAGCAGGGACTGAGAGACTAGTCAGGATCGAGGCAGAGATGAACGTAGCAAAGTACATAGAGATCCTTGATGAAAACCTGCTCCTTGAGTGGCCCAGCCAGAGCCCGGACTTGAACCCAATCAAACTTCTCAGGAGAGACCTGAAAATTGCTGTGCGGCAACGCTCCCCATCCAACCTGACAGAGCTTGAGAGGATCTGCAGAGAAGAATGGGAGAAACTCCCCAAATACAGGTGTGCCAAGCTTGTAGCGATATACCCAAGAAGACTCAAGGCTGTAATCCCTGTCAAAGGTGCTTCAACAAAGTACTGAGTAAAGGGTCTGAACATTTCTTTAAATGTGATATTTAAATCTTTAATACTTTTGCAAAAATGTCTAAAAACCTGTTTTTCTTTGTCATTATGTGTCACGGTCTTCCTCCTCTTCATCTGAAGAGGAGAGGCGAGAAGGATCAGAAGCGTGGTATTGGTTCATAGTGAATTTTAATAAAGAGAACACTGAAACACTATACAAAAGAGTAACAAAAACAATAAACCAATGACGACCGTGAAGCTACAAATGAGACCTGTGCTGACACAAGCCACTAACATAGACAATCACCCACAAACAAACAGTGCAACCCAGGCTACCTAAGTATGATTCTCAATCAGAGACAACTAATGACACCTGCCTCTGATTGAGAACCATACTAGGCCGAAACATAAAAATCCCCAAATCATAGAAAAACAACTGCCCACCCAACTCACGCCCTGACCATACTAAATAAATACAAAACAAAGGAAATAAAGGTCAGAACGTGACAGTACCCCCAAAGGTGCGGACTCCGGCCGCAAAACCTTAACCTATAGGGGAGGGTCTGGGTGGGCGTCTGTCCGCGGTGGTGGCTCTGGCGCGGGACGCGGACCTCACTTCACCATTGTCTTAGTCCGCCTTATTGTCCGCCTCCGTGGCTTCCTAACCATGGCAACTCTTCTCAATGGACAGAGGGGCAGCTCGAGACAGAGGGGCGGCAGCTCGGGACAGAGGGGCGGGAGCTCGAGACAGAGGGGCGGAAGCTCTTGCGCCTCTGGGCTGAGGGGCTCTGGCGCCTCAGACTCCGGCAGCAGCGCCGGACAGGCGGGAGACTCCGGCAGCAGCGCCGGACAGGCGGGAGACTCCGGCAGCAGCGCCGGACAGGCGGGAGACTCCGGCAGCAGCGCCGGACAGGCGGGAGACTCCGGCAGCAGCGCCGGACAGACAGGACCACCTGCAGGGAGGAGACAGAGAGACAGCCTGGTGCGTGGCAGCGCCGGACAGACAGGACCACCTGCAGGGAGGAGACAGAGAGACAGCCTGGTGCGTGGGGCTGCCACAGGAACCACCAGGCTGGGGAGACCTTCAGGAGGCTTGGTGTTAGGAGGAGGCACCAGAAGGACCGGGCTGTGGGGGAGCACTGGAGCTCTGGTGCGCAACCTTGGCACCACTTCCCCAGGCTGAACAACTACTCTAGCCCGGACCCTCCAAAGTGCAGGCACAGGTTGAACCGGGCTGCGGGTAAGCACGGGAGATCTAGTGCTTACTACACGCACCTCTCCCTTAGGCTCCACTCCCACATTTGCCCGGCATGAGCGGAGCGCAGGCAGAGGACGCACTGCACCCTCCCAGCGCTCCGGAGACACAGCACGCAGAGCCGGCGCAGGATACCCTGGACCAAAACTGCGTACTGGCGACCAGACCCGCTGAGCAGGCACCATACGCACTTCTGGGCTGCCCGCACTCGCATGACACTCTCGGGGGGCTGCCCTATAGCGCACCGGGTTATGGACACGTACTGGCGACACCGTGCGCTTAACCTCAGAACATGGTGCCTGCTTATAAATAAGCACGAGGAGTGAGCTCAGGTCTGGTACCTGGCTTAGCTCCACACCTCGTGTGCCCCCACCCAAAACATTTTTGGTGCTGGCTCTCGTACCTGTCGCACTGCCGTGCTGCCTCCTCATATCGCCGCCGCTCAGCTTTCGTTGCCTCCAGCTCTGCTTTGGGGTGGCGATATTCCCCAGCCTGTGCCCAGGGTCCCTCTCCGTTCAGTATCTCCTCCCATGTCCAGGAGTCCTGTGATGCTGGCCGCTGTTGTTGCTGCTGCTGCTGCTGTCGTCGCTGTCTTTTACGTCGCTGCTTGGTCCTTGGTTGGTGGGTGATTCTGTCACGGTCTTCCTCCTCTTCATCTGAAGACATCTGAAGACATTTACATTGCATACATTGCATACAAATATTGGAGTAAAACAAGCTTGTATTTTGGGTTCTGATGGGGTACGGCAGTTGAACTAAGTTCAATTCTTCAAGAATCAATGGGTATACAGTTGTCATGACGCTAGCCCTTTCAGTGAATTGGGTAGCAGAGATGTGATCAACCCCCCCACCCTCCAGTTAAGAGGGGAGGGGGGCAGTTTTACGACTTTACAACTACGTTGTGAATTCCTTGCAGAGACTCTTGTCTCCTTGATCATGCCATATGGGAGAGAGAGGGTCACAGTAGAACAAAGGAACTCTCCTGCCAAATTCTACTTCTTCTAAAGTAGAAGTGCATACTAAACTAGCAAATATCAGACTGCAGCTGAACATATGCGCTAATCTAGAATGAGAACACTGACCGACGAGGAAGCATCTCCATAGTGAAATGAACCTCTCAGACAATGTGATCCTCTCACACGACAACCCGGAAAAATCTACAAAGGACAATGGTGACCTCGACTGGGCAAACCAGAGCCTCACATCACCAGCTCAACTAACGAAGCCAGCTTCACGTAAATACAATGCATTCCTTTTCCGAATGAGCGATCGTTAGTGGCATATGTATTTATGTGAGAATAGCTTTCCAGGTCCAACAGAGACCCATGTTCCTTAGTCTTCCTTCCAAACCCCCTTTCTCTTCTCTCTGAATCTATCGTGTTATAACCAAACTGTTTTTGTTTAGTCCACTAGGGACGGTATTTACTGTATAATGTTATTATGTATTGTATATTCTGTAATTGTTTAATTAGTAAGGAAATAAATCATTGAGCCAATTTGTGTATGGACGATTCATAAGTAAAGGCTGGGTTCATGCAGATAACCAAACATTTTACGATGTTCAGATGAGACTGATATTAGGTAAAGAATAATTAATGACTGTTGGACTGCTATTTATATAAAAGATCTTCAGATCTTTGAGAGTGGATTCGGGAGATAGCCGCTCTATATAAACTAATGCTTCCGTGGTGCCCCGGGTTATTAATGGTTTAATTGTTGCATGGTTTAATTCAATCACGTAATCAATTAAACGTTAGGTAATCGATTTGAGGCATGTCATCTCATTTAACCATAGTAGAGAAACGACGCAGTATAACATGAATATGCAAGTTTTAAAAGAAATTTAGCAATTGTAGATTGCTCCTTTAAAACTCACTGTTTTTGCCTGGATATTGATCAACACCAAGATCATGTGCCTCAGGCATGAGATTGTACACACACACACACACACACACACACACACACACACACACACACACACACACACACACACACACACACACACACACACACACACACACACACACACACACACACACTTCCCTTGTTGACTGTCAGGGATTTCAGTTTTATTGACTTGATTTATTTGCATATCATTAGTTTCAGGGTATAATTGCATACAGTACATCATGAAGTAAAGGGATATGTGTTGTGCGCGGCCGTGAGGGGAACTTAATAAGAGGCCTGAACCAACATATGCTGTGATAGTGTGGTTTTGAGATTTGTCTTACAGTTTTTTACAATCACTTTGGCACTAATTTCAGAACCTTGTGGTCATTTAAAAAAACTCTAGACACAAAACTCAATGGGCATCACTTGTAACACAGGCTGTCTAACATTAAATTGTGCATTCATTTCTTTAAAGAAACCTTGCACTTGCAGAATCATTGGTTCAAAACTAATTTATCATGAAATACCATAGGAACATTAATTTGGATCACACACACACAAGATACCAATAGTTTCACTGTGTAGTTGTTCGTACAATCATTAAATATTGTAGTACAAAATATGTGATACATGTTTCATAATGGTACTACACATACATACATCACTGTAAAAGGACTAGTAGAGAGTATACTACAGACACAGTGGAATCATTGGTGTGGTAGGTAGCCTAGTGGTTAGAGCGTTGGGCCAGTAACTGAAAGGTTGCTAGATTGAATCCATGAGCTGACAAGGTAAAAATCTGTCGTTCTGCCCCTGAACAAGGCAGTTAACCCACTCTTCCAAGGCCATCATTGTAAATAAGAATGTGTTCTTAACTGACTTGCCTAGTTAAATAAATTAAATGAAATCTGAAAGTTATTGATAAAATCACACTTTTTTTATCAAAGCAAAAATAATTTGCTACAATTTCTTTTTTAAAAGACAGTAAAATATAAACTGCAGTGTTCCTCACCTGGCTTACTGTAAAAAGCAAAACAAAGGATTGATTACTGTACTTCTATATTTCCAGCAACCCTGTCATGTGGATTTGGGTTCTCATCCACATCACAATGGATGGATGTTTTCCTTGGCCATACATCTGGGGAAGAATCTTCGGGCATGGCAGAATCCAGGCCTGACACTGGTCTGCCGTGATGTCATTGCATGCGTCATCCATGACCTAGAGAAAAGTGGCTTGTTCGTGAGGGCTCCTATCATATACTTCTACCTCCATGTGGAGAAAAAATCCTCAATTGGGTTAAGGAAAGGAGAGTATGGAGTAAGTACAGGGTGGTAAATTGTGGATGGGCCTGAAACCATGCTTGCAACATTTGAGCATGGTGGAACCTGACATAATCCCACACAATGACATAGGTCACGCCATCAGCTCTCCAGACCTGATTTAGCTCATCAAGGAAGGTTACAAGGAGAGCAGCATTATATGATCCAATACGAGGTCTGTGTCCCACCACACCATCTTCTGATATAGCCACACACATGGTGATGTTGACCCCACATTGTCCAGGTACTTGGATGGTTGCCCACTGGTCATTGAAATTCCTACCTCTCCTCCTTGTCTTGGCCAGGTTGAAGCCTGCCTCATCCAAAAAGAGGAATTTGTGACACTTTTTTTCAGCATCCAGCTCCATCACCCTCTAAAAATATATTTTGGAAAGAGAATTACTGATTACAATGATGTAGAACTTTTGGGGATTTTTTCACAACAGGTATCTTGAAACTGAACATACCTGAACATAATCAGTCCTCAGTTGAATGACTCTCTGCATTTCTTTCAGAAAGCACATGGTATAGCTGTTTGAGAGACACCTGGTGCCTTTTCAGCATGCATACAATAGTCGGCAAACTTATGGCTTCCACATTGTTGAACATGTCTTCATGGCCAAGATGTGCTGCTGAATTTCTGTAAGGCGAATATAATTTCTGGCCCGAACCAAATTGACCACAGCCCACTCTTGTTGGTCAATCAGAATTTTGCCTCTGCCTCCCCTATTTTGCCTTGTCTCAATTCTGCAGGGAAAATTACAGTAAGAACACATTTAATCACAATCTACCGTGTGACAATTGAGAGTAGCCTAATGTGCATGCTGAAGACTTACCGGTTCTCATTGCGGAAAGTTCTGATGATTGAGGCCAAGGTTGATCTTCTGAGGTTTGTATGAATCATTGTTGAATCACCTCCGTCATTGTCATGCCATGATTTTACGACATGGTCTACAACTATTGCTCGGATTTCATTGGACACTCTTTGCTAATGCTGCTGCTGTCTTGGTCCGTGGCCTTGTCCTCTATCACGTTCCCCCACACCTCTCAAACGAGGCTCACGATCACCTCTCAGAAGGGGTGCTTGTCCCCTGCCCTTCCATTGACCACCACATCTTCCTCCTCCCACTGCTTGACCTCTATTGTGACCTGGATCACCTGCCGGCTCCATGTTATCGCTATGTTGTTGTAGGTGGATACCACTCATTTCACTATATACTCGTACCTCAATGTGAAATCAATCATCAGTAACGAGTTGGCAGTATTGGAAAAGCAATTACAAGGGTCTGCATACATACACCTGGACGATTTATTAGGTACATCTGCGCGTTAACGCAAATAGTCTGCTCCTTCAAACAGAGAATCATGTGGCTGCCTGCAACTCAATATATAGAGTATATAGAGTAGAGAGCTTTAGTTGTTGTTTGACCAAACTATAGAACGGACAAGATGCGTAATCTAAGCAACTTTGACCGTGGTATGATTGTTGGTGCCACTCATGGTGGTTCCAGCATCTCAGAAACAGCTGGCCTCCTGGGATTTTTACACACTACAGTCTCTAGAGTTTACAGAAAATGGTGCGATAAACAAAACACATTCAGTGAGCGGCAGTTCTATGGGCAAAAACCCCTTGTTAATGAAAGAGGTCAGAGGAGAATGTCCAGACTCATTCAAGCTAACAGAAAGGCCACAAACGCTCAAATAAAAGCCATTTAAAACAGTGGTGTGTTAGAAGGGCATCTCTTAACGTACAACACCGTGAATAATTCAGGCTGTTGTAGAGGCTAAAGGGGGTCCTATCCAGTACTAGATAGGTGTACCTAATAAAGTAGCCGGTGAGTGTACAGTAATTTAAAATCTGAAAACATGATCTGGAAAAGTGATACATGGGACCATAGAAACAGTTTCTGATAAAGAATGATAATGAAATATTACATCCATAGACAATGTAGTCCAATTGATTCATGTTCCACAATAATTGGTGTCAGTGGATTTGTTATCCTGAAACTTTCATGATCTAAACATGGAATATTGTTTGTCAGTTTCCATACAACTATGCATTAAGAGTCATACAACAGTTACTTATCATTTTGAGCAGTTGTATCAATTGATAGTTAGATCATTGTAATGAAATGAATCGACAGTCATCTCAGATGTAATGTGTAAATTGCATTTTGAAATGGTAATACTTTGATGTTAAGTTGTGCCGTTTTGAACAGGTGATGTTAGTTAAATAAACAAATGATCTTAGATTTATGTGTATTGTATCGAGGGCAATTGGAAAAAGTGTTAGAGTTTTGAAACATTTGCATTTTGATCATCGATTGTGAGTTTTGTGTCTAGAGTTTTGAAAATGACATCAAGGTTCTGAAATTAGTGCCAAAGTAATTGTAAAAAACTGTAATGTGTTTTCAGCGTACAGCTATGGGTTTCTGCCTCCAAATAGTTTACTGAATTTATTCCAGTATGTAGAAATGTCTGTTCAGTTTTTCATTGGTGTCTAAGTGGTCCTTTATGACTAAGTTCCATTGAGTTTCCCTGTGGTCCTCTCTAAGAGGTTCTGTGCAGTAGTGGAAAGATGGTTGGTGAGTGACGTTGGGAGGACATTAGATGAGTATCAAGAGAGATCAACCCCCTAGAGTCTGTCTGTTTAAACTGGAGATGTCTGTGTCTGCGTCTCAATCCACTGTATCCGCCGATGTTGACCTTTCGCATCTGCGGTGGAAGGTGGCAGAGCTACAGCGGTGTTTGTCAGTCCAGGAGACGTCTCGAAAACCGGTCTTCTCACGAAAACGTCTGTAGCCTCTGTACGGTTTGGGCTACAAAGTAATATAACCGGTTTCAAAAATAATAAATGGTAGTATGGAAATAGTTTTGTTCCCCCCCAAAATATTGGTTAAAAATAATAAATAAAATAAATAACTTTTTATCTCAGATATAGAACAGACTTCAAAACATAATTCCTTTTGATACATTTAAAAAATCTGTTTATCCATGTATGAATGTGATATTTCTATAGGCTTATAGCAGTAAGGCCAAATTCATCACACAATTTTTGTATGTATTTGTTTTGTACATATAGGGGTGACCATCTTAAATCAATTCCATATGTTAGCTTAGTAGAAACCCCCCTTAGTAGAAACCCCCCTTAGTAGAACCCCCCCTTAGTAGAAACACCCCTTAGTAGAAACACCCCTTTTTGTATATATATATTGAAGCTCAGATGTATGCTTCCCAATGGGTGGATTATGTTTGGCTGTGAGACGCAAGGTCAGTGATTGAAGACTTCCCCTCTCTATGTGACAGTAGTAATCCTCAAAAGCCACACATCAGCATGCTAGGAGTAACGCTAACCTAAAATGTAGTTTGTCCTAAATGGCCTATAACATTGTCCTATTGGACTGGTGTTGATGCCATGGTACATGTACATGACACATGTCAAATAGATGTATCCCTCAGATAGGCCAATTGGAAGTAGTGTACACAGACGGGACATAGTATTCTCAACAGATCTGGAAAGTGGCCAAATTATTTTCACATTTGAACATGTATTCCATTGATGCCATTTACTATGTAGGGAAATTGCTCTGTTTGCAATCATGGCACTGAAGAAGAAGAAGCCCAATATATATAAAGATTACTTAAGTACTTATTTAATCTGTTAGTGATGTTTGAAGAAGCAACTTCACGAGTACACACACACATTGCCAAGTTATATCTTTTCAGAGTGTATTCGGGCTATTTAAGAGATGTATTTAAGTGTTTGAGGGTGGCCTCATCAAAACACCTAGTTCAACCCAGTTTCAAGCAGAATAAAATGCTTCAAGCCGGAATGCTTCATGTCAGAACTTCGAAGTCGAAGCGATCAAATTTCTATTTCTACTTTCTGACAACCAGACAAAACTTTGGTTTAAAGCTTCGGAAATTACATTATCATTATTGCTCAGCTGTACAGTTGAATTGCATATATAAGGGCATTAATCACAGCACAAGCCTGTTTGATTACATCGCTGTGCATTGATCAGGTTTTAGAAATCTCTGGACATGCGGGGCTTACTAAGAGAGTCTGTGTCTCTCAGAGCCGATGTTAGACACTCATTACAGAATTTAAATGCCTAGGTCTGTGTAAACAGTAACAGTGGGGTTCCTCCTAAAGTTACTTGGGTCATTTGATGAAGGCATTTGGGTCATTTGCCTGAAAGGCAGCAGAGATTGTTTTTAAATGATCTGCTGGCTAAAAGCCTCAGGCACTGTTGTAGATTGTAAACACAGTCTGAGACTGTTGGGAGAGGAATGAATTCAACATAACTGGATTGGACAAGGTTGTGTCTTTATATGCACAGATTGGAGTTTTCCTTATTCCATCTTGTTCTAAGGGTAGCTTGCCTAGAGGGAAAATACAGTTAAGTTAAGGCAAGTCATTCCAATTGGTATGATTAGGGTTTGGGGATGCGTTAAGTTTAAGTTAGAATCTGTTAATGTGCCCTTGAGCAAGGCACTTAACCCTAATTGCTCCTGTAAATTGCTTTGGATACGAGCCTCTGATAAAGGACTAAAATGTAGAACATTTAAAGTTTATGGGTTGGGGTGGGACTCAAACCAGCAACCTTGTATATGACAACCCACGTGTTACACTCTCCACTAGCAAGCCTTTAACTTCTTTCACTCTCACCAGGTGTTGTACACTCGGCCAGTCAGTGACTATCAAGCTTTCATCCAACCAATCACATTTGTTCTACCCCCGAGGCACAGCTGACCTCAAAACAAGTTTGATTAAGGACACCTCCACTGAGCTTATATGCACAGACCCAACAAGTTACAAGTAATGCTAAAGCCTATGAGAATTACAGTAAATGGAGCATGCTATGATTAGGTATTTGCTGTGCACTTAGTCCCAAGGTTGTTGCAAAGAACCCAAATAGAACACTAGAATATTAACATTCACTTCTCCTCACTTCAACAGTGCTTGAATGGTGTTTCATCAAATCCTCTGTGTCCAAACAAACACTTCCCCTTAGTTATAAAATTCCCCTTTATTCCATACGTGGCCTTTGCCCTTTTTCTCTCACAACCTGAGGGAAAAAGATGTTCAGAGACAAGGACACAAATCTGTCACCTGCTCTTTCTCCAATCTCATTTACATTCCTAATTATCCCAAGAAGAGCTTTCCCCCATCACCATATTTAACACCAAGGGTAGCCTTGGTATCTGGTAGCCATGTAGGCCTATATTTGTTTGCCTGTCGCCTGGAGGCTCTTTAGGTATGAGAGATGGAAGAGGTGGTTGGTGACATTAAAAGGGAAGTGGTTGGTGACATTGAAAGGGAAGTGGTTGTTGACATTGAGAGGGAAGTGGTTGGTGACATTGAGAGGGAATTGTTTGGAAACATTAAAAGGGAAGTGGTTGGTGACATTAAGAAGGAAGTGGTTGGAAACATTAAGAAGGAAGTGGTTGGAAACATTAAAAGGGAAGTGTTTGGTGACAATGAGAGGGAATTGTTTTGAAACATTAAAAGGTTGTGGACAGGTGTCTTTTATACTGATAACAAGTTCAAACAGGTGCCATTAATACAGGTAACGAGTGGAGGACAGAGGAGCCTCTTAAAGAAGAAGTTACAGGTCTGTGAGAGCCAGTAATCTTGCTTATTTGTAGGTGACCAAATACTTATTTTCCACCATAATTTGCAAATAAATTCATAAAAAATCCTACAATGTGATTTTCTGGATTTTTTTCTCTCAAAAATTTTTTTACAGGCCTCTAGTCTTTTTAAGTGGGAGAACTTGCACAATTGGTGGCTGACTAAATACTTTTTTGCCCCACTGTAAATATCTTGGACTTTTAATTGATGAAGGCCTCTCTTTCAATTTGCATATTCAACAACTTACAAAAAAATTGAAGCTGATATTTGCTTTTATTTTAGGAATAATGCCTGTTTTTCTTTTGGAGCCAGGAGGCTAGTTACTATAAGCTACATTTATGCCTTTACTAGACTATCGGGATATTTTATATATGAATGCTTCCGCTCAGTGTTTGAGATCAATTGACACTCCTTACCATGGCACTTTGAGATTTATTTTAAACTGCAAAACCCTTACGCACCACTGCACTTTGTATACCAGGGCTGGCTGGCCTTCTCTAGTCACTCGTAGGCTCAGTCACTGGTATACTTTTATTTACAAAGCCATTTTGGGTTTACTACCTTTTTATTTGTGCATTTTTATTGTTCAGAAATGTGGTGGGTATTCTCTTCATTCGCTGGACTTTATCCTGCTAACTGTTCCAAATGTCCGAACTGAATTTGGTAAAAGGGCTTTTATGTACTCTGCGCCATCGTCTTGGAACACCATACAAAATACTTTTAAACTGGAAGAACTTGTCCCGATTGGTGTTTTTAAGAAGCTGGGGAGGCCACAGGTCTTCGAAAGCCAAGTCAACAAACAGATCACTGACCATCTCGAATCCCACCGTACCTTCTCCGCTGTGCAATCTGGTTTCCGAGCCGGTCACAGGTGCACCTCAGTCACGCTCAAGGTACTAAACGATATCATAACCGCCATCGATAAAAGACAGTACTGTGCAGCCATCTTCATCGACCTGGCCAAGGCTTTCGACTCTGTCAATCACCATATTCTTATTGGCAGACTCAGTTTTTCTAATGACTGCCTTGCCTGGTTCATAAACTACTTTGCAGACAGAGTTCAGTGTGTCAAATCGGAGGGCATGTTGTCCGGTCCTCTGGCAGTCTCTACGCCACAGGGTTCAATTCTCGGGCCGACTCTTTTGTCTGTATATATCAATGATGTTGCTCTTGCTGCGGGCAATTCCCTGATCCACCTCCACGCAGACGACACCATTCTGTATACGTCTGGCCCTTCCTTGGACACTGTGCTATCTAACCTCCAAACGAGCTTCAATGCCATACAACACTCCTTCCGTGGCCTCCAACTGCTCTTAAACGCTAGTAAAACCAAATGCATGCTTTTCAACCATTCGCTGCCTGCACCTGCACGCCCGACTAGCATCACCACCCTGGATGGTTCCGACCTAGAATATGTGGACATCTATAAGTACCTAGGTGTCTGGCTAGACTGTAAACTCTCCTTCCATACTCATATCAAACATCTCCAATCTGAAATCAAATCTAGAGTCGGCTTTCTATTTCGCAACAAAGCCTCCTTCACTCACGCCGCCAAACTAGTAAACTAGTAAAATTGATTATCCTACCGATCCTCGACTTCGGCGATGTCATCTACAAAATAGCTTCCAATACTATACTCAGCAAACTGGATGCAGTCTATCACAGTACCAACCGTTTTGTTACTAAAGCACCTTATACCACCCACCACTGCGATGTATGCTCTGTATGCTCTAGTCGGCTGGCCCTCGCTACTTATTCGTCGCCAGACCCACTGGCTCCAGGTCATCTACAAGTCCATGCTAGGTAAAGCTCCGCCTTATCTCAGTTCACTGGTCACGATGGCAACACCCACCCGTGGCACGCGCTCCAGCAGGTGTATCTCACTGATCATCCCTAAAGCCAACACCCCATTTGGCCGCCTTTCCTTCCAGTTCTCTGCTGCCTGTGACTGGAAGGAATTGAAAAAATCACTGAAGTTGGATACTTTTATCTCCCTCACCAACTTCAAACATCTGCTATCTGAGCAGCTAACCGATCGCTGCATTTGTGCATAGTCCATCGGTAAATCGCCCACCCAATTTACTTACCTTACCTCATTTTATTTATTTACTTTTCTGCTCTTTTGCACAACAGTATCTCTACCTGCACATGACCATCTGATCATTTATCACTCCAGTGTTAATCTGCTAAATTGTAATTATTCGCCTACCTCCTCATGCCTTTTGCACACAATGTATATAGACATTTTTTTTTCCTACTGTGTTATTGACTTGTTTATTGTTTACTCCATGTGTAAGTCTGTGTTGTTGTCTGTTCACACTGCTATGCTTTAACTTGGCCAGGTCGCAGTTGTAAATGAGAGCTTGTTCTCAACTAGCCTACCTGGTTAAATAAAGGTGAGATAAAAATATATATTTTTAAAAATCTATATGTTTTTAAATAAACAACCATGGACACTTACCACGCCGCATCTTGGTCCGATCCTTGCTACACCTCCTCTTCAGACGAGGAGGAAAACCCTTACAAATTACTTGGTGCTGCCTATCTTGGCCAGGGCGCTCTTGAAAAATAGATTTGAATCTCAATGAGCCCTTCCTGGTTAAATAAAGGTTAAATAAAAACATTTTTTAAAACAGCCGATATTACCATCACCATGACAAAATGTCATGACAAAATCCTAAATCTCTGCAAGTAAGTCTGGGGATTGTTCACCTGGGAAAGTCTACATATAGCTGATCTGTTTCCCAACGATAATGATCAATTATGTTGTGCTAGACACATGAACAAAGAAACATTTACAAATTATATAAAAAATACAAAAATAAAGTACATTTTGTAGGTTTTATTTTAGGTTCAGTCTATTGTAATCGCACCTATTTGATGAGAAACAAAGCCATGGGGTTAAAGGGATAGTCCCCCTTATTGTCTTTGTGCTTTAATGTCCTTCTGTTTTGAGGCATATTATGTCAAAATTCCTCAAAAGGCCAGAATCTATAGGAGACTGTAAGAAAGCGTCATTGGAACATACCCAGGGCTCTGCATGAGGCAAGCAAATCATTACTGCACGTGGAATACAAATCCAAAGCCTTGAGCAAAACTGTAGTTATGTGGGTAGGGTCACTGTTTTAGTCATAACTTCCTATAACCTCAAATTCAAGTTCGAGTTAGACATTACATAGTTATAAATAAGAGCAAGCTAAAAGCCTCAGCCTAAATCCCTCCCACATAAAATAATATTATCTCCCCCTTGAATGCATTTCCTTCAGGCAAAGCTTTTAAAATGGGGTTTGTCCAATCCCTTGTGCATTTTTGCTTTCAGACTAAAAATAATCCATCAATTTGAAACCCATCTAATGGCATCCAGTTAAGAAAGAAGTTTACTTAGTGTGGAAGGAAGACTTCTTAGAGAGAGAGAGAGAGAGAGATAGATTAGTACTGGTTGTATGAGTTCTTAGTATCCAAATATCCAGAGGCATCATGCACATGCGGGCACAGGGGCTCGTGCACCCTCAAAAGTGTTTTGCTGTTGTTGATTCTCTGTAATAATACTGGCCACCAAGCAGTTGTATGAAGTTGGCTGTAGCTAGCCCAGATATCAATCAAGTTAGAGTAGATATCAATCAAGTTAGAGTAGCTAGCTTGTCTAACTATCTTAGCTGGCATGTCTGCTGGCAAGGTTGGTAGACTTTAGAAAAGCAATCAATAACTGAATAAGACTCACATTCCTTTCAATATCTTACCCAGATCTTTTCAGAGATGCACAGAAGCATATTTTGTTTCTTTAAAAAAAACACCAGTCAGGAGGATACAGACAGCTGTAATCTCTTCAGATGCATTCTGTTCCACAGTATGTGAAAGTGATGTACTATGATGTACATGAGGAATATCCATTGCATACACCCCCAATAGTAGCAGAGACAGTTTGTGCATTCGTATTGCATTTGTATGAGTGTGTCCCTTCAATTCGCACAACTCAGACGTGCCTCTGTGTGACATGTAGAATAAGAAGCCATCCGTCATGAACATACATTAATTATCATGAATAGTGAAGACAGGTGCCATGACATATTTGCAATCACATCATATAGTCATCATAACTTAAGTACTCGTACATAAATCTTGTAGCATATGCTTTAGTGGCTATACATCTTCTCAACAACGTTTTAGTGCTCACCAATTCATATCAAACGGAAAATGACATTTACAAAAATACAATTGTTCAAATAACCAGATGGGTTTCTTTTCCACTCTCTCTCCATTGACTTTTTATAAGCTTTATGACCCAGATGTCTAATCAAGACAGATTAGGTTGCCATTAGCGACCATGGACCCTTGAATACCATTCTGTACAATAACTGCCATCAGGAAGCACACAAACCCTTCAAATGAATTAGAGCATACTGATTTGTGTTAATTTCAACTATAAGAAAATAATTCTCTCGGGGTGCGAAATAATGGACTGCTTTGCCATTATGGGTTAACAAGCATTTTAATTAAGAAATAAATCAACATGTTAATCAATACTTTAAAATTTCTTATGGAAACGTTGTGAATTGCCGCATTGAAATGAGGCAGTGTATAGAACAGTACAGATGTAGGATCTTAATTTGATCACTCTTTTGTTGCTGAAACTGTTCCTGCACAGCAGGAAATACAAACGTGTAGTGTATTCAAGGTTTAAAAAAGGCTTCTAAAGTTGATCATTTCCATTTTAAAATGTCCAAACTTTTTTGCCCAAATGAAAAATGTATCAACCTCTACAAAAAATGTCTATTAATTATAATCCACATAATAATTTACATTTCCTGTTGCTGCAGGATTATTTTTTCTGCTGTAGAAAACTGGTTCCAATAAGATCATTGGGCAGTTATGCGGGAGACACTGTCAACCCAATACAACTCACACCGGACAATCTGTGTGGAAACTTTAATCAACTGTGAATAATATCATACATATTAGATTAGCAAGCCCTCTATTGATTATTAAGGCATGTTAGTTTCTGGCCTTCAGTAAATGACAACATTCAAATTCATTTGAATTACCCTGAGTATTAGTTTCAGGAGATTGAACAGAAACTTTGTTCTAGTAGGTCACAAAGAGTGGTTATCTCGGAGACAACTCTAATGACTGTGACATATAGCACAGTCAAGGCAGTGATGTTGAAATATCTTACCACAGCTACTCAATCATTCTTTGATAATTAAAGCCCCTCTCATCCCTTGTCTGAGTCGAGTACATGAGAATTTACATTTACATTTAAGACATTTAGCAGACGCTCTTATCCAGAGCGACTTACAAATTGGTGCATTCACCTTATGACATCCAGTGGAACAGCCACTTTACAATAGTGCATCTAAATCTTTTAAGGGGGGGGGGGTGAGAAGGATTACTTTATCCTATCCTAGGTATTCCTTAAAGAGGTGGGGTTTCAGGTGTCTCCGGAAGGTGGTGATTGACTCCGCTGTCCTGGCGTCGTGAGGGAGTTTGTTCCACCATTGGGGAGCCAGAGCAGCGAACAGTTTTGACTGGGCTGAGCGGGAACTGTACTTCCTCAGTGATAGGGAGGCGAGCAGGCCAGAGGTGGATGAACGCAGTGCCCTTGTTTGGGTGTAGGGCCTGATCAGAGCCTGGAGGTACTGAGGTGCCGTTCCCCTCACAGCTCCGTAGGCAAGCACCATGGTCTTGTAGCGGATGCGAGCTTCAACTGGAAGCCAGTGGAGAGATATTGTATCCATTGTGAATGACAATTTGCCCATTTTAATGGCTGTACGTACCCTATAAAGTGCCTTGCAAAAGTATTCATCCCACTGATTTAATTTAAATGGATTTTTATTTGGATGTCATGTTTTATTTTTATTTTATTTTTAATTTCACCTTTATTTAACCAGGTAGGCTAGTTGAGAACAAGTTCTCATTTGCAACTGCGACCTGGCCAAGATAAAGCATAGCAATTTGACACATACAACAACAGAGTTACACACGGAATAAACAAAACATAGTCAATAATACAGTAGAACAAAATAAAACAAAAAGTCTATATACAGTGAGTGCAAATGAGGTAAGATAAGGGAGTTAAGGCAATAAATAGGCCATGGGGGTGAAGTAATTACAATATAGCAATTAAACACTGGAATGGTAGTTGTGCAGAAGATGAATGTGCAAGTAGAGATACTGGGGTGCAAAGGAGCAAGATAAATAAATAAATACTGTATGGGGATGAGGTAGGTAGATAGATGGGCTGTTTACAGATGGGCTATGTACAGGTGCAGTGATCTGTGAGTGTAATGGTGCCATGTAATGGACATGCAAATTGGTGAAGTGAAATAACAGAAAAGTGGCGCGTGCATATGTGTTATTTATTACATTGGTACCCCAGGTAATCTTAGGTTTCATTACATACAGTCGGGAGGAACTACTGAATATAAGAGCAACGTCAACTCACCATCATTGCGACCAGGAATATGACTTTCCCGAAGCAGATCCTGAGTTTTGCCCACCACCCAGGACAATGGATCGGATCCCAGCCGGCGAACCAAAACAATGTCGCAGTAAAAAAGGGGCAAACAAAGCGGTCTTCTGGTCAGGCTCGGTAGACGGGCACATCGCGCACCACACCCGAGCATAAAACTCGCCAATGTCAAGTCTCGTGAAGAAACATGGCTCACTCGAGAAACGCTATCGGAGTCGGTACAGCCAGATGTTTACTTCACACATTGCGCCGACAGAAACAAGCATCTTTCAGGTAAGAAGAGGGGCAGGGGGGTATGCCTTATGATTAACGAGACGTGGTGTGATCATAACTACATACAGAAACTTTTCAACGCTGGTCCGACCAATCTGATTCCACGCTTCAAGACTGCTTCGATCACTTGGATTGGGATATGTTCCGCATTGCGCCCAACAACAACATTGACGAATACACTAACTCGGTGAGCGAGTTCATTAGCAAGTGCATCGGCGATGTCGTACCCACAGCAACTATTGAAACATTCCCAAACTATTAAAACATTGAGGGCAGCATTCGGGCGAAACTGAAAGCGTGAACCACTGCTTTTAACCAGGGCAAGATGACTGGAAACATGACCGAATACAAACAGTGTAGCTATTCCCTCCGCAAGGCAATCAAACAAGCTAAGCGTCAGTATAGAGACAAAGTAGAGTCGCAATTCAACGGCTCAGACACAAGAGGTATGTGGCAGGGTCTACAGTCAATCACGGAGTACATAAAGAAAACGAGCACCGTCGCAGACCAGGATGTCTTGCTCCCAGACAGACCAAATAACTTCTTTGCTCGCTTTGAGGACAATATAGTGCCACTGACACGGCCCGCTACCAAAACCTGCGGACTCTCCTTCACTGCAGCCGACGTGAGTAAAACATTTAAACGTCTTAACCCTCGCAAGGCTGCAGGCCCAGATGGCATTCCCAGCCGCGTCCTCAGAGCATGCGCAGACCAACTGGCTAGTGTGTTTACGGACATATTCAATCAATCCTTATCCCAGTCTGCTGTCCTCACATGCTTCAAGAGGGCCACCATTGTCCCTGTTCCCAAGAAATCTAAGGTAACTGTGCTAAACAACTACCGCCCCGTAGCATTCACTTCCGTCATCATGAAGTGCTTTGAGAGACTAGTCAAGGACCATATCACCTCCAGCCTACCTGACACCCTCCAGCCTACCTACTCCAATTTGCTTACCGCCGCAATAGGTCCACAGACGATGCAATAGCAACCACACTGCACACTGCCCTAACCCATCTGGACAAGAGGAATACCTATGTGAGAATGCTGTTCATGGACTACAGCTCAGCATTTAACACCATAGTACCCTCCAAACTCGTCATCAAGCTCGAGACCCTGGGTCTCGACCCCGCCCTGTGCAACTGGGTACTGGACTTCCTGACGGGCCGCCCCCAGGTGGTGAGGGTAGGTAACAAAATCTCCACCCCGCTGATCCTCAACACTGGGGCCCCACAAGGGTGCGTTCTGAGCCCTCTCCTGTACTCCCTGTTCACCCACGACTGCGTGGCCATGCACACCTCCAACTCAATCATGAAGTTTGCGGACGACACTAGTGGTAGGCTTGATTACCAACAATGACGAGACGGCCTACAGGGAGGAGGTGAGGGCCCTCGGAGTGTGGTGTCAGGAAAATAACCTCAACAAAACAAAGGAGATGACCGTGGACTTCAGGAAACAGCAGAGGGAGCACCCCGCTATCCACATCGACGGGACAGTAGTGGAAAGGGTAGAACATTTTAAGTTCCTCGGCGTACACATCACGGAAAACTGAATTGGTCCACCCACACAGACAGCGTGGTGGAGAAGGCGCAGCAGCGCCTCTTCAACCTCAGGAGGCTGAAGAAATTCGGCTTGTCACCAAAAGCACACAAACTTTTCCAGATGCACAATCGAGAGCATCCTGTCGGGCTGTATCACCCCCTGGTATGGCAACTGCTCCGCCCACAACCATAAGGCTCTCCAGAGGGTAGTGAGGTCTGCACAACGCATCACCGGGGGCAAACTTCCTGCCTTCCAGGACACCTACACCACCCGATGTCACAGGAAGGCCATAAAGATCATCAAGGACAACAACCACCCGGGCCACTGCCTGTTCACTTTGCTATCATCCAGAAGGCGAGGTCAGTACAGGTGCATCAAAGCAGGGACCGAGAGACTGAAAAACAGCTTCTATCTCAAGACCATTAGACTGTTAAACAGCCACCACTAACATTGATTGGCTGCTGCCAACATACTGACTCAACTCCAGCCACTTTAATAATGGACAATTGATGTAAAAAAATGTATCACTAGCCACTTTAAACAATGCCACTTAATATAATGTTTACATATCCTACATTACTCATCTCATATGTATATACTGTACTCTATACCATTTACTGCATCTTGCCATCTTTATGTAATACATGTATCACTAGCCACTTTAAACAATGCCACTTTTATATGTTTACATACCCACATTACTCATCTCATATGTATATACTGTACTCGATACCATCTACTGCATCTTTGCCTATGCCGTTCTGTACCATCACTCATTCACATAACTTTATGTACATATTCTATATTCCTTTACACTTGTTTTTTTTTTAAATAATTTTATTTAACCTTTATTTAACTAGGCAAGTCAGTTAAGAACAAATTCTTATTTTCAATGACGGCCTAGTGGGTTAACTGCCTGTTCAAGGGCAGAACAACAGATTTGTACCTTGTCAGCTCGGGGATTTGAACTTGCAACCTTCCGGTTACTAGCCCAAAGCTCTAACCACTAGGCTACCCTGCCGCCCCAGGTTGTTGTTGTGGAATTGTTAGGTTATTGGTTATTACTGCATTGTCGGAACTGGAAGCACAAGCATTTCGCTACACTCGCATTAACATCTGCTATCCATGTGTATGTGACAAATACAATTTGATTTGATTTGAAGGAGCTGGAGCAGTTTTGCCTTGAAGAATGGGCAAAAATCCCAGTGGTTCGATGTGCCAAGCTTATTGAGACATACCCCAAGAGACTTGCAGCTGTAATTGCTACAAAATGTAGCTCTACAAAGTATTGACATTGAGGGGTGAATAGTTATGCATGCTCAAGTTTTGCATTTTTTTTTGTCTTATTTCTTGTTTGTTTCACAATATAAACTATTTTGCATCTTCAAAGTAGTAGGCATGTTGTGTAAATCAAATGATAGACATACCCCCCCAAAATCTATTTTAATTCCAGGTTGTAAGGCAACAAAATAAGAAAAATGCCAAGGGGGGGGGTGAATGCTTTCACAAGCCACTGTATGTGTGAACACTGTTCACTCACAAAGGTTGATATGACAAAGTGGCTTTGAGGTTTGCCCTTCCAGATCCTTGTCTGCACACATAACTCACATGTATCTGTCACTATGAATTCCCAACCTGTCATGGTCAACAAGAAATGCGCAGTGTATCTTTTCCTACCAATTAGAATGCTCTGAGGCAAACCAGTTGACTCTTTTCAATACAAATGCTCATTAATGACAGTTTTCCTATGCTATTACATGGTGGAAGCCCTAGATTATCCAATGTAATTATATTAAAATGAAGAAATTAAGAACTATGGAAAGAAAGAAAAACAAACATTTTCATTTTATTAAATACAATCTTTCCCAATTCTATTGTTGCGCTGTCTTGGTCTGATTTGACGTTTACTGAATGCCACTGCCCTCTAGATACTCTTCCACCTGCCCCCTCAAATAAGACATGCAAAAAGAGTGTGTGTCTATTCTGCTCTATTTGCAGAGAGGTCGGAGATTCTGGAGATGGGGTGGGCCCCTAGGCCCCTGACATTAGGCACTTTGGGGCCTCATTAAAACTGGGGTTATGGTATTCCACCATTTCAGAACTGCACATGTATACCACCATCCCATGCTGGTGGATGATTTCAGAGAGAGATAGAAGGTAAAGGAGAGAAGGAATGTGGGATAGGGATTAGAGTGCCTGTAAAAGAGAGATAAAGAGAGAGAAAGTAAATGAGAGAGAAGGAATGCAGGATAGGGATTGCAGTGCCTGTAAAAGAGAGAGAAAGAGAGAGAAAGTAAATGAGAGAGAAGGTAAAAAAGAGAGAAGGAAGGTAGGACAGGGCTCTGATAAAACTCTAAAGCTCTACTCTGACTGTGAATATGATAAGAGGCTTGAGCATGGGAATGACACACCATGCAGAAAAGCTTCCTGTTTCTGTGTGTTTGTGAAGGCTTTGTATCAGAGGTCAGAGTTTATAACCATTCATGTCTGTCAATGTTGGTGTAGGTGTGTTCTTCTTAGAGTATACTAATGGTCATAAAGTTTTCACATTGCCCTCATGGAAAGGACACATGAATTTCACATGTGAACACGATGCTATATCCATAAAATAATGACATGGTTGTAGATGTGAATTTATTCAATGGATGCATTGCATCTTTTATCAACAGTGTTGGCTGACCAAGACAAGAGATTAATCTGAAAAACAAGATGAGCCCCACATTAGATTCATTTTAATTGAACCTTTATTTAACTAGGCAAGACAGTTAAGAACAAATTCCTATTTAAAATTAGTGGCTAGGAACAGTGGGTTAACTACCTTGTTCAGCGGCAGAACAACAGATTTTTACCTTGTCAGCTCGGGGATTGGATGTAGCAACCTTTCGGTTACTGGATCAATGCTCTAACCACTAGGCTACCTGCCGCCCCAATTCCAGCATTACCACACAGGATTTACCTGGTTCAATAAACTTATGCTGTTGCAATGATTCTCTGGAGTGAAAGAACAGAGTTAAAATTAGGACATCTCCCCTTTCAGACATTCTCCAGGGATAGCCTTCCCCAGTATGACTGACAGACTGTTTCCTCTATTGACAAATACATACTGGGAACACATTTATAATACTTTAGTGCTGTAGACCCTAAAGTGCAAATCCCGCCATATCTGAAACTATAGGCTACGCTTTAGCAGACACTCAAAGTATTTGAAAGAAAAGTACTATTTGAACCCAGGTTTTCTCAGAAGGCCTATAGTATCATTGTCTTTGCTCTGTGTTCCCAACTGATGTTCCTAACTTCCTAATGAGAAGCGTTTCACTAGTGCTTGACTTGGATTGGTGGTTGACCAGATACAATGCTATTTCACAGTAAAATAATTGACAACAGACTTTCAGCATGCATATAGGGAATGTCATGACGTTGGCCTGGGGGTAGGTTTATGACAGTCATAAATATCTCTTCCCCCCTTTTTCCTCTCTCTACCCTACTGATGTTACATTTGCAAAACCCTTGGTTAACATAGAGATTCTGGGAACATCAGAAGTTGGGGGGAAATGAACTATATTCTGGTAATCCGACCAATTGAACATATGCGGTGGTACTTAATGAATATGATGTCAGTTCGGTTGTCATCTGAGACATTCTCATCAATGATAAGATGACATAAACTCTACAGTGGAAAGTCTACACATCAGAGTTATCGGATTCACATGGAATTGTTGTTCAATTCTAAATGTTTGTATATGAAATTATTCGTGATGGGATGAAATGTGATTTTAGCTTCTAAATGTGAGATTTTGGTTTTTATAAGACAGGGCTCAGCTCAATCATTGGGCCGCCCCCGTGAAGAGACATGAGCTATAAAACTTTTCAAACACGCCCTCCTCTCCCTTCCTATATAAGCCCTTGACGACAATATAACCTCCTGTTCCGAGGACGTGAGGACGACGGTCCGATGTCAGAATGGTTCAGATACTAAACTACAGAACTAAGCCAACATCAGCGTGAGCTTTGGTTGCGAATGGTATGAACTTTGAACTCTTATTCACTACAGAAGTGATACCTCCTAGCCGTTGAGTTAGCAACAGCCGCTGCAAACGAGGGTTAGGAAGGAACAGACAAGAGTATCCCATCTACCACACAACGATGTTACTACAACGTATCCAATTGACAACCAGAGACATTCTTCAAAGGACAAAGGACTTGGTTGGGCAACACAGCCTTCCATCTACCACCAACCTACAGAAGCACAGCTCAGAGTAAATATTGTAATTGTAATCAAGTTATGATCAAGTTGTGATTTAATTATGTATATATGTAATTCTGTGTGATTAGTTAGGTATTTAGTGAATAAATAATTAAATCCAATTTCGTATTGCTGATTCAACTTGTTAGCCAGGGTTCGTGCAGATAACTAAGAATTTACAACTTTCAGATGAGACTGAATTAAGATGACGATTAATATTGACTGCTATTGTAAAATATTACTAGGTCTTTAAGAGTTTATTCGGAAGATAACAGCTCTATAAATATTATTTTGTGGTGCCCCACTCTCTAGTTAATTACATTTACATGATTAGCTCAATCAGGTAATACTAATTACGGAGAAATTATTTTATAGAATAGCATGTCATATCACTTAATCCAGCATAGCCAAAGACACGACAGGAAGGACACTCAACAAGCACAGCACTTACACAAATGACTGATGATTGTCTGAGAGAAATTGATGATAAAATGATTGTGGTGGATGTCTTGTTAGACTTCAGTGCAGCTTTTGACATGATCGATTATAGTCTGCTGCTGGAATAACGTATGTGTTATGGCTTTACACCCCCAGCTACAATGTGGATAAAGAGTTACTTGTCTAACAAAATATAGAGGGTGTTCTTTAATGGAAGCCTCTCAAACATAATCCAGGTAGAAGCAGGAATTCCCCAGGGTAGCAGTTTAGGCCCCATGCTTTTTTCAATCTTTACTAACGACATGCCACTGGCTTTGAGTAAGGCCAGTGTATCTATGTATCCGGATGACTCAACACTATACACGTCAACTACTACAGCATCTGAAAAGAGTGAAACACTTAACAAAGCCAACCAATCAGTCTGATACAAATATGATGGCGCCACTGGAGATGGCAACATCGCGACTAGCTCTTAAGCAACTCTGCAGTATTTTGTTTATGTACTATTTTTTACGTCATTAGCTCAGGAATTGTTTTATGTCATTATATACAGTCGGGAAGAACTACTGGATATTAGAGAGGCGGTAACTCACCAGAACTTCCAGCATTGCGACCAGGATTATGACTTCCCTGGAGTGGATCCTTTGTTTGCTCCCCCCCAAAAGCAATCAAACTTATTCCAGTGGCGGAACCAAAACAAGGCCGGCGAAGGAGAGGTACTCGAGGCGGTCTTCTGGTCCGACTCAGGAAGCGTGCACACCACCCACCGCTCCCGAGTATTTTACTCGCTAATGTCCAATCTCTGGATAAAAAAATGTATGAGCTCAAGGAGAGTTTCTTTTCAGAGGGACACCAGGGATTTTAACATACTCTGCTTCACAGAAACATGGTTCCCTCAAGATATACTGTCTGACTCTGTAACGCCAGATGGGTTCTCAGTACATTACACCGACAGGAACAAAAATCTCTCCGGGAAGCAAACGGGTGGAGGTATACGGTGTAACTGTGATAACATACAGGAACAAGTCCTTCTGTTCACCCGACCTAGAATATCTCACAATTAAATGCCGACCGTACTATCTCCCGAAATAATTTGTGTCAATAATAGTCACTGCGGTATATATCCCCCCAAAGCAGATACCACGACAGCCCTCAAAGAACTTCACTGGACTTTATGTAAACTGGAAACCATATATCCTGAGGCTGCATTTATTGTAGCTGGGGATTTTAACAAAACAGATTTGAGGAAAAGGCTCCTGAAATTCCATCAGCATATTGATTGCTGTAGTCGCGCTGCTAAAACCCTCGACCATTGCTATACTATTTTCCAGAATGCATATAAGGCCCTCTCCCACCCTCCATTTTAGCAAATTGGACCATGATTCCATCTTTCTCCTCCCCTACCTATAGGCAGCAACTCAAACAGGATGCACCCGTGGTGAGGACTAGTCAACACTGGTCTGACGAATCAGAATCCATACTTCAAGAATGTTTTGATCACGCGGACTGGGATATGTTCAGAGTAGCTTCAGAAAATAATATTGACACATATACCGACACAGTGAATTTATCAGGAAGTGCATAGGAGATGTTGTACTCACTGTGACAATTAAAACATACTCCAACCAGAAACCGTGGATAGATGGGAGCATTCGCGCAAAACTGAAAGCGCGAACCACCGGATTTAACCAAGGCAAGAAGACTGGGAATATGGAATAATACAAACAGTGAAGTTATTCACTCCGCAAAGCAATCAAGCAGGCTATTTTATTTTACCTTTATTTAACCAAGCAAGTCAGTTAAGAAGAAATTATTATGTGCAATGACAGCCTAGGAACAGTGGGTTAACTGCCTGTTCACGGGTAGAACGACAGATTTGTACCTTGTCAGCTTGGGGATTTGAACTTGCAACCCTGCAGTTACTTGTCCAAAGCTCTAACCACTAGGCTACCCTCAAGCGGGCTAAACGTCGGTATAGGGACAAAGTTGAGTCCCAGTTCAGATATGGCTCAGACACGAGACATACTGTATCTGGCAGGGTCTACAGATAATCACGGATTATAAAAGGAAAACCAGCCACGTCGCGGACACTGACGTCTTGCTTCCGGACAGGCTGAATACCTTCTTCACTCGCTTTGAGGATAATACAGTGCCACCGACACGGTCCGCTACCAAGGACTGTGAGCTCTCCTTTGTGGCCGACGTGAGTAAGACATTTAAGCGTGTTAACCCTCGCAAGGCTGCCGGCCCAGATGGTATCCCTAGCCGCATCCTCAGAGCATGCGCAGAACAGCTATATATTAAATCTCTCCCTATCCAAGGCTGTTGTCTCCACATGCTTCAAGACAGCCACCGTTGTCCCTGTACCTAAGAAAGCAAAGGTAATTGAACTTAATGACTATCGCCCGGTCGCACTCACCTCTGTTATCATGAAGTGCTTTGAGTAACTAGTCAAGGATAATATCACCTCCACCTTACCTGCCACACTAGAACCTCTTCAATTTGCTTGATTACCAACAATGACAAGACAGCCTACAGGGAGGAGGTGAGGGTTCTGGGAGTGTGGTGCCAGGAATATAACCTTTCACTCAATGTCAACAAAACTAAGGAGATGATTGTGAACTTCAGGAAACAGCCGAGGGAGCACCCCCCTATCCACATCGATGGGACTGCAGTGGAGAAGGTGGAAAGCTTCAAGTTCCTTGGTGTACACATCATTGACAAACTGAAATGGTCCACCCACACAGACAGTGTGGTGTTGAAGGCGCAACAGCGCCTCTTCAACCTCAGGAGGCTAAAAAAAATAGTCTTAACACCTAAAACCCTCAAACTTTTACAGATGCACAATTGAGAGCATCCTGTCAGGCTGTATCCCTGCCTGGTACTGCAACTGCACCTTCCACAACTGCAAAGCTCTCCAGATGGTGGTGTGGTCTGCCCAACGCATTACCGGGGGCAAACCTCCCGCCCTCCTGGACACCTACAGCATCCCAATGCGAAAGATCATCAAGGACATCAAACACATGAGCCTGTTCACACCGCTATCATCCAGAAGGCAAGGTCAGTAAAAGTGCATCAAAGCTGGGACTGAGAGACTGATTATCAGCTTCAATCTCAAGGCCATCAGACTGCTAAATAGCCATCACTAGCATATCAGGGGTGGCTGCCTACAGACATACAGTTGAAGTTGGAAGTTTACATACACTTAGGTTGGAATCATTAAAACTAGTTTTTCAACCACTCCATAAATGTCTTGTTAAGAAACTATAGTTTTGGCAAGTCGGTTAGGACATCTACTTTGTGCATGACACAAGTAATTTTTCCAACAATTGTTTACAGACAGATTATTTCACTTATTATTCACTGTATCACAATTCCAGTGGGTCAGAAGTTTACATACACTAAGTTGACTGTGCCTTTAAACAGCTTGGAAAATTCCAGAAAATGTCATGGCTTTAGAACCTTCTGATAGGTTAATTGACATATTTTGAATCAATTGGAGGTGTACCTGTGGACGTATGTCAAAGCCTACATTCAAACTCAGTGCCTCTTTGCTTGACATCATGGGAAAATCAAAATAAATCAGCCAAGACCTCAGAAAGAATATTGTAGTCCTCCACAAGTCTGGTTCATCCTTGGGAACAATTTCCAAACACCTGAAGATACCACGTTCATCTGTACAAACAATAGTACGCAAGTATAAACATCATGGGACCACGCAGCTGTCATACTGCTCAGGAAGGAGACACGTTCTGTCTCCTAGAGATGAACATACTCTGGTGCGAAAAGTGCAAATCAATCCCAGAACAACAGCAAAGGACATTGTGAATATGCTGGAGGAAACAGGTACAAAAGTATCTATATCCACAGTAAAACAAGCCCTATATCGACATATATATATATATATCGTACTTTTTGGAGAAATGTCCTCTGGTCTGATGAAACAAAAATAGAACTATTTGGTCCTAATGACCATCGTTATGTTTGGAGGAGATTGGGGAGGCTTGCAAGCGAAAGAACACCATCCCAACCGCGAAGCAGCATCATGTTTTGGTGGTGCTTTGCTGCAGGAGGGACTGGTGCACTTCACAAAATAGATAGCATCATGAGGTAATAAAATTATGTGGATATATTGAAGCAACAAATCCCAAGACATCAGTCAGGAAGTTAAAACGTGGTCGCAAATGGGTCTTCCAAATGGACAATGACCCCAAGCATACTTCCAAAGTTGTGGCAAAATGGCTTAAGGACAACAAAGTCAAGGTATTGGAGTGGCCATCACAAAGCCCCAGTTACACCAGCTTTGTCAGGAGGAATGGGTCAAAGTTCACCCAATTTATTGTGGGAAGCTTGTGGAAGGCTACCAGAAATGTTTTGAAATAAATAATTATCTCTACTATTATTCTGACATTTCACATTCTTAAAATAAAGTGGTGATCCTAACTGACCTAAGACAGAGGATTTTTACTAGGAATAAATGTCAGGAATTGTGAAAAACTGAGTTTAGATGTATTTGGCTAAGGTGTATGTAAACTTCAGACTTCACCTGTAAATTAGGAATCAGTGGCCACTTTTAGAAATGGATCACTATCCACTTTAATAATATTCCATGTCTAGCATTACTCATCTCATATGTATAAACCCCACTCCACACTACTCTACATTGTCTTTGTCACTTTTAAATTGGGGTTACATATTGCATCACTCATTTCATATGTATATACTCTATTGTATTCTAGACTACACCAATGACTGTGAAACAGACATCTCCAGCACATCAGAGGCTGCTGCCTATAGACATAGATTAGGAATCTCTGGCCACCTTAAAACCTGTTGGGGCTAGGGGGCACAAGGAGTTCCCTAAAGGGAACACCCCCTCCCATTCAGCTGAAAATAATATTATTTAGAAATATTTAACTTTCACACATTAACAAGTCCAATACAGCAAATGAAAGATAAACACCTTGTTAATCTACCCATCGTGTCCGATTTTTGAAATGTTTTACAGCGAAAACAGAATATATATTTACGTTAGATGACCACCAAATTCAAAAACACACAGCAATTTTTCACAGTCACAAAAGCATAAATCTAGATCAAATGAATCACTAACCTTTGATCATCTCCATCAGATGACACTCATAGGACATCATGTTATACATGTATTGTGTGTTTTGTTCGATAATGTGCATATACAGTGCCTTGCGAAAGTATTCGGCCCCCTTGAACTTTGCGACCTTTTGCCACATTTCAGGCTTCAAACATAAAGATATAAAACTGTATTTTTTTGTGAAGAATCAACAACAAGTGGGACACAATCATGAAGTGGAACGACATTTATTGGATATTTCAAACTTTTTTAACAAATCAAAAACTGAAAAATTGGGCATACAAAATTATTCAGCCCCTTTACTTTCAGTGCAGCAAACTCTCTCCAGAAGTTCAGTGAGGATCTCTGAATGATCCAATGTTGACCTAAATGACTAATGATGATAAATACAATCCACCTGTGTGTAATCAAGTCTCCGTATAAATGCACCTGCACTGTGATAGTCTCAGAGGTCCGTTAAAAGCGCAGAGAGCATCATGAAGAACAAGGAACACACCAGGCAGGTCCGAGATACTGTTGTGAAGAAGTTTAAAGCCGGATTTGGATACAAAAAGATTTCCCAAGCTTTAAACATCCCAAGGAGCACTGTGCAAGCGATAATATTGAAATGGAACGAGTATCAGACCACTGCAAATCTACCAAGACCTGGCCGTCCCTCTAAACTTTCAGCTCATACAAGGAGAAGACTGATCAGAGATGCAGCCAAGAGGCCCATGATCACTATGGATGAACTGCAGAGATCTACAGCTGAGGTGGGAGACTGTCCATAGGACAACAATCAGTCGTATATTGCACAAATCTGGCCTTTATGGAAGAGTGGCAAGAAGAAAGCCATTTCTTAAAGATATCCATAAAAAGTGTTGTTTAAAGTTTGCCACAAGCCACCTGGGAGACACACCAAACATGTGGAAGAAGGTGCTCTGGTCAGATGAAACCAATGTGTCAACATTTAAGACCATGGTCAACATTGGCTGACAAAACCAAAAACTTTCAACATACACACGTTAACACAAAAATAATAAGGGAGAATAAAAGATAATGCCAACGAAACAAACATTATGTTTGGCGTAAAAGTAACACAGCTCATCACCCTGAACACACCATCCCTACTGTCAAACATGGTGGTGGCAGCATCATGGTTTGGGCCTGCTTTTCTTCAGCAGGGACAGGGAAGATGGTTAAAATTGATGGGAAGATGGATGGAGCCAAATACAGGACCATTCTGGAAGAAAACCTGATGGAGTCTGCAAAAGACCTGAGACTGGGACGGAGATTTGTCTTCCATCAAGACAATGATCCAAAACATAAAGCAAAATCTACAATGGAATGGTTCAAAAATAAACATATCCAGGTGTTAGAATGGCCAAGTCAAAGTCCAGACCTGAATCCAATCGAGAATCTGTGGAAAGAACTGAAAACTGCTGTTCAAATGCTCTCCATCCAACCTCATTGAGCTCGAGCTGTTTTGCAAGGAGGAATGGAAAAGAAATTCAGTCTCTCGATGTGCAAAACTGATAGAGACATACCCAAGCGACTTACAGCTGTAATCGCAGCAAAAGGTGGCGCTACAAAGTATTAACTTAAGGGGGCTGAATAATTTTGCACGCCCAATTTTTCAGTTTTTGATTTGTTAAAAAAGTTTGAAATATCCAATAAATGTCATTCCACTTCATGATTGTGTCCCACTTGTTGTTGATTCTTCACAAAAAAAATACAGTTTTATATCTTTATGTTTGAAGCCTGAAATGTGGCAAAAGTTCAAGGGGGCCGAATACTTTCGCAAGGCACTGTATATATATACAAAAATTCTCAGTTTACATTGGTGCATTACGTGCAGTAATGTTTTGATTCCAAAACATCCAGTGATTTTGCAGAAATACTCACAATAAAAATTGATAAAAGATGCAAGTGTTATTCACAGAATTAAAAGATAAACGTATCCTCCATGCAACCACTGTGCCAGAATTGTTTTTAAACTTTACAGAAAAAGAATAATCTAGGAACTGTGCTCAGAACCCAAAGAAATAGCCGCCATTTTGGCCTCAACAGAAGCTTCAAAAAACACAATAAATATTCACTTACCTTTGAATATCTTCATCAGAAGGCAGTTCCAGGAATCCCAGTTCGACAATAAATGACTGATTTGTTCCATAAAGTTCCACAATGCCCACCATTTAGCCACTTGTTGTTAGCTTTTTCAGCCCAGCATTCAATCCTCAAAAAGCACAAGCAATTCCTCCAGACAAAAACTCAAAAAGTTCTGTTACAGGTTGTAGAAACAAGTCAAATGATGTATGCAATCCATATTTAGCATGTTTTAAACATTAATCAGCAATAAGGTTCCAACCGGAGAATTTCATTGTCTGAAGAAACGCATTGGAACGCAAGAACACCTTCTCGTGACCTCGAGCGCAATGAGACCGAGGCTTTCAGCCAGACCACACACTCAAAGAGCTATTATGAGCCCCACCTTTATAGTAGAATCATACAACCAGAATCTAAAGACGGTGACATCTTGTGGAAGCCCTAGGAAGTGCATGTTCCATATCTAAGATGGACAACAAATGGCACTGTTTTCAAAATTTTGTTCTCACTTCCTGTTTGGATTTCTTCTCAGGTTTTTGTCTGCCATATGAGTTCCGTTATACTCACAGACATAATTCAAAAAGTTTTAGAAACTTCAGAGTGTTTTCTATCCACTAGTAATAATAATATGCATATATTCCCATCTGGGAAAGAGTAGGAGGCAGTTTACTCTGGGCACGCCTTTTATCCAAAAGTGAAAATGCTGCCCCCTAGCCCCAACAGGTTTTAAGGAAATGAAACACTAGCTACTTTAATGTCACCGTATCTTGCATTACCCATCTCATAAGGTGTATGCACCAATTTGTAAGTCGCTCTGGATAAGAGCGTCTGCTAAATGACTTAAATGTAAATGTAAAATGTAATATGTATATACTGTACTCCATACTATGCCACTGTATCTTAGTCCAATGCTGCTCTGACATATATGTATATACTGTATATTCTTAATCCATTCATTACTTAGATTTACGTGTATTTTGGGTATATGTTGCGAAACTGTTAGATATTACTTGTTAGATATTACGGCACTGTCGGAGCTAGAAGCACAAGCATTTCGCTACACCCGCAATAACATCTGCTAAACACGTGTGACAAATACAATTTGATTTGATTTGAAAAAGGAGCTGCAGTTAGCAAGGAATAAGTTAGTCCTAAATATTTCCAAAACTAAAAGCATTGTATTTGGGACAAATCATTCACTAAACCCTAAACCTCAATTACGTCTCAGAATGAATAATGTGGAAATTGAGCAAGTTGAGGTAACTGTCATGGTCAAAACATATTGATACAACAGTAGCTAAAATGGGGAGAAGTCTGTCCATGATAAAGCGCTGCTCTGCCTTCTTAACTACACTATCAACAAGGCAGGTCCTACAGGCGCAGGTTTAGTTGCACCTGGACTACTGTTCAGTCGTGTGGTCAGGTGCCACAAAGACGGACTTTGCAGTTGCAGTTGGCTCAGAACAGGGCAGCACGGCTGGCCCTTAAAAGTACACAGAGAGCTTACATTAATGACATGCATGTCAATCTCTCATGGCTCAAAGTGGAAGAGAGATTAACTTCCTCATTACTTGTTTTTATAAGAGGTGTTGACAAGCTGAAGGTACCAGCTGTCTGTTTAAAATACTTGCACACAGTTCGGAAACCCATGCATACCCCACAAGACATGCCACCAGAGGTCTAGACCTTCAAAGTCCCTAAGTCCAGAACAGACTATGGGAGGTGCACAGTACTATGACTACATGGAACTCTATTCTACATCAGGTAACTGATGCAAGCAGTAGAATCTGATTTAAAAGCAGGTAAAAACACACCTTATGGAACAGCGGGGACTGTGGAGAAACACAAACACAGGCACAGACACATTCATACAAACACATGATACAACATCTCCTCCCCGCTGATCCTCAACACGGGGGCCCCACAAGGGTGCGTTCTGAGCCCTCTCCTGTACTCCCTGTTCACCCACGACTGCGTGGCCACGCACGCCTCCAACTCAATCATCAAGTTTGCGGACGACACAACAGTGGTAGGCTTGATTACCAACAACGACGAGACGGCCTACAGGGAGGAGGTGAGGGCCCTCGGAGTGTGGTGTCAGGAAAATAACCTCACACTCAACGTCAACAAAACTAAGGAGATGATTGTGGACTTCAGGAAACAGCAGAGGGAACACCCCCTATCCACATCGATGGAACAGTAGTGGAGAGGGTAGCTAGTTTTAAGTTCCTCGGCATACACATCACAGACAAACTGAATTGGTCCACTCACACTGACAGCGTCGTGAAGAAGGCGCAGCAGCGCCTATTCAACCTCAGGAGGCTGAAGAAATTCGGCTTGTCACCAAAAGCACTCACAAACTTCTACAGATGCACAATCGAGAGCATCCTGGCGGGCTGTATCACCGCCTGGTACGGCAACTGCTCCGCCCTCAACCGTAAGGCTCTCCAGAGGGTAGTGAGGACTGCACAACGCATCACCGGGGCAAACTACCTGCCCTCCAGGACACCTACACCACCCGTTGTTACAGGAAGGCCATAAAGATCATCAAGGACATCAACCACCCGAACCACTGCCTGTTCACCCCGCTATCATCCAGAAGGCGAGGTCAGTACAGGTGCATCAAAGCTGGGACCGAGAGACTGAAAAACAGCTTCTATCTCAAGGCCATCAGACTGTTAAACAGCCACCACTAACAGTGAGTGGCTGCTGCCAACACACTGTCATTGACACTGACCCAACTCCAGCCATTTTAATAATGGGAATTGATGGGAATTATGTAAATATATCACTAGCCACTTTAAACAATGCTACCTTATATAATGTTACTTACCCTACATTATTCATCTCATATGCATATGTATATACTGTACTCTACATCATCGACTGCATCCTTATGTAACACATGTATCACTAGCCACTTTAACTATGCCACTTTGTTTACTTTGTCTACACACTCATCTCATATGTATATACTGTACTCGATACCATCTACTGTATGCTGCTCTGTACCATCACTCATTCATATATCCTTATGTACATATTCCTTATCCCCTTACACTGTGTATAAGACAGTTTTGGAATTGTTAGTTAGATTACTTGTTGGTTATCACTGCATTGTCGGAACTAGAAGCACAAGCATTTCGCTACACTCGCATTTAACATCTGCTAACCATGTGTATGTGACAAATAAAATTTGATTTGATTTGATTTGATGATAACATACGCACTATACACACACGTACACAAGGATTTTGCATTGTAGATATGTGGTAGTGGAGTATGGGCCTAAGGGCACACACTTAGCGTGTTGTGAATTATGTTATGAATGTAATGTAATGTTTTTGAAATTATATAACTGCCTTCATTTTTCCAGACTCCAGGTAGAGTAGCTGCTGCATTGGCACCAACTAATGGGGATCCATAATAAATACAAATATAAATACAAATATGATTAAGCAACACCATCCGTCCCTTTCGCAGTCCCTCTCTCATGTTGAATGTCAATGGAGCACTTTATGGCACCTTGTTCAAGGTCATTGCATCGGTTCACTCCCGATTTGATCTACTTCAAAGTCTGTCTGTCTCTGTCACTTTGATTTGGCACAAGTTTACAACACGTTGGCAACTGTCTGTGTAAAACCGATTGGGTCTCATTTTCAAGAGTCTCATCTGAAATGTAGCAAAGGCAATTCAAAGGTTATGTCCACCTTTGTTCTTGGAACCTTCCATCAGAAACCAAAGATTGACAAAAGGTGTCCTTTAAATGATCCCCACACAGATTTGAAGTCATGCCTCGGGGGTCAGTCAGTCCCGAGGTATTCAATGAAGAGTGATGAGATTTCAGAGTTTAAAGAGATTCTCTGGTACTTTTGTATACCATTATCCAGTAGTTCTGAAAGTAGCGCTCACGAGCCAAAGGTGGTCCCCGACAATTGATACTACTTCGCTTATGTGCACCATGTCATTGCTCTTTCTCACTTTGCTGTGTGTGCATCTTGCTAGCTGTCACACAAATGGTGACGGGCTGAAGCTCATAGGCTAAAACTCAAATTGCTAGAGGGCTGGCCCACGTGGGGGAAAATCTAGGGAAAATGGTGCAGAACAGCTTCCAGTAAACAGTAGCTTTCAAACTAGGGATTTGTTTTGGTAATTGAGGTAAGACAGTAATTCTGCTCATAGATTATGCATGTATGACACATCCAGCCCAAAGTGGGAGGTTTAATAAATACTTACTTGTTAGAGCCTCACTGTGTGAAAGTTGTTAATTACTGTTAACTGTAGAGGAGTAGAATGGTGGCAGGTAATCCAATAAGCCATTTATGAGCATGTCCGCTTTAAAAAGGTTAGTATTAGGTGTTAGCCTGCAGGTAGCCTAGCGGTTAGGAGCATTGGGCCAGTAACCGAAAGGTTGCTGATTGAAATCCCCGAGCCGACGAGATTAAAAATCTGTTGATGTGCCCTTCAGCAAGGCACTTAACCCTAAAATGCTCTGGGTAAGAGTGTCTACTAAATTGTAAAAATGAAACTCAGAGAAGCATCCTCTAAAAGGAGTGGGATCAAGCCCCACATTGTAGAGTGGTTAGTGTTCTGTTAAGCATCCTGTTGATGTTTCACTGTAACATCATGATAGTGTGACAAACCTCTGACCCTTCCAAAGTCTTTCTCTAGTTTGACCTCTGACCCTCCCAATTGTCTTCTCTAATTTGACCTATGACCTTCTCAATGTCCTTCTCTAGTATGACCTGTATCCCTCCCAATGTCCTTCCCTACTTCGACCTCCGACCCTCCCAACGTCCTTCTCTAGTTCGACCTCTGACCCTCTCAATGTCCTTCTCTAGTTTGACCTCTGACCATTTCAATGTCCATATCTAGTTCGACCTCTGACCCTCTCAATGTCCTTCTCTAGTTCGACATCTGACCCCCCCCAATGTCCTTCTCTAGCTTGTGCCATATGGCCTGTTCCATTTCTCACTTTTACAAAATGTCACACAGACAGAGCCAATTCTCCAAGGAGCTTACTTCTGGCCTGTTTTTGGTCAGGTGCCCACTCTGTGTGTGTGTCTCTCTGTCTATTGCTCTCTCTCTGTCTCACTCACGACAGAGAGCGAGAGAGCGAGAGAGAGAGAGAGACAGAGACAATGAGAGAGAAATAACATTTGTTGTTTTGTGTTTGTGTGTGTGTGTGTGCGTTCATGAGTGTACATGTATCTGTTCATGAGATGGAAGACCCTGAAGTAATATACAAGATCGTCTTGTTCTGAAGCCTCAATTCCCTCCTCCCCCATGCAAATAATGTTCTTCCTTCACTGAGGTGTATCCCATGGTGAGGTTAGATTTCATAGAGCAAGTAGAGCCCTCAACAAACGTTTTTCATGGGGAATGTTTACAATCTCACTATACCATGTTGTGATAGTGTCGGAGGATAGATATACCCTTGGTAGATAGAACAGAAACAAGCATCTGTAGATCCAAGACCTTCGGTTATGATGCCTCAACAATCCCCATCATCTGAAGAGTATTGTAATGGTTGACGTCGTTTTGGGACTTCAAATACGAGCGGCATCTAGCCATAAGGTAAAAAAAATGGATAATAGTTGTAAAATAATATTTCTTCACATATATGCCTTGGGAGAGATTCTGAGTTTGGAGCATAGTGGCTTTGATCCACTTGGTGGAACAGTAGGAGAACATTTGTCTACAGAATCACATACTGCAAGTAGATTCTGCACACCAATATACATTTGCATACCATTTAAGTTCAATTTTATTTACTTACGGTATGTGATGCTTTCGACAAATATGTTGTCGTACCCTTCTACCGATGATTAAACATAATCATATCAACAACAACAAGAGAAGACTCAAAACCATATGTGATGAAATCAGTGACTGTTTAACATTTCAAAACATTCCAGGACACCATATCCTATTGCTGACAACTCTGCATACAATTCCCAAGGACCCTGGCGTGACAGCTTTTCAATCTCACTCTGTACATGTTACAGTAGAAAAAGCAATATGGCGCTACAGCAAGACATTTCCATAAACTGGTTGTGTTTTGCTTGCAGGGTTTAACAGACCGTGCAAGACAGAGAGGGAGAAATTGATTAATAAATGCAGTAGACTGTATTACTTTGTATAGATTAGCATTGATATTAATTCACCATTCAGCAAGGAGAATCCTTTGTAACAGAGACATAGTAACAGAATGGAGCTTGTACTGCACGTATGAAATCACTCCAATGGGTCCTTGGGTACGACTCAAAAGGGATAAAGGTATGAGTGAAAGGATGACATTAAAGAGACTGTGCAAGTATTTTAAAAAACACGGACAACGTTTTTCTGTTCACTGAACTGTTCACTGAAGTCTAGCTGGCCCCAAAGGATACTTTTTGCTTGGTTAATCTAAGTATAGCCATTCAATTAACAAAGTACTTATTGTGGTCCAGGAGCTTGAATACGTTTTTAATATACATTTGAGTTTTATTTATTTGAATATCATTAATGTTATTGGAGTATGATCACATTTTAAATTAGGACATAGTACCACAGAAATATTTCAATGTTAATGTGGTTGTGATTTTTAATATTTCCCCAATGCTGTTTGCGTATAAAAGCTGGGATGCCCTCAAGACCTTGCCATCGGGTACCATTTTAATTTAGCTTTTGCCAACAAATAAATTGGATATTGTGTCTTATGTGCTTTCATGAATAATACATGTTAGGGAGGTATGTGGCTGTTGAATACAAACAGAACATGTGGAGTCAGGTGAAAGAATCTCACTGTGCAAAAACTGGTTGAATCAATGTTGCGTTCACATCATCTTAACACAAAAAAATCTATGTGGTGATGTTGAATTAATGTGGAAAACGAATTGGATTTGCAAAAAGTCATAAATATAAGGGAATTTGGTCTTTTTTTCAATCAACTTTGAACCTGTATCACAAATTTAACTGACAATTCAACCAAATATAAATCAAAACGAGACGTTGAAATTATGCCTGTGCACAGTGGGTTGCTACATAGAGACAACATGTTATACTGTAAGTCTGCCTGGAATGGCATCAGGGTAGGGTTTGCATTTTTAAAACTTTTTTATTAGTTCCAATGCATCAGGCAAGTTCAATCAAGCAGAACTAAAGTACTGTATTCAAAATTATTTAATATGAACCCAAGTCGCGGAATTCATAAAGATTTCATAAAATAGATCCTATAACTTGTCTTCAGAATGCATCACACTGCTATTGTGAGAGTTTCAGAATGAAATATCTAGATTCCGGGCCGGGCGCAGTGAGCGCTAACCAATTTCTCCCTCTGGGTGCGAACCCGGAGTCTCTGGTGGCACACCCAGGAGGCCCCATTGATGCACTTATTGATGAAGCCAGTGACTTTTGTGGTGTACTCCTCAACGCCATCAGAAGAATTCCGGAACATGTTCCAGTCTGTGCTAGCGAAACAGTCCTGTATCTTAGCATCTGCTTCATCTGACCACTTTCTTATTCTTATTATAGTCACTGGTGCTTCCTGCTTTAGTTTTTGCTTGTAAGCAGGAATCAGGATGATAGAATCATGGTCAGATTTGCCAAATGGAGGGCGAAGGAGAGCTTTGTACGTGTCTCTGTGTGTGGTCTAGAGTTTTTTTCCCTCTCGTTGCACATTTAACATGCTGATAGAAATGATGTAAAACTGAGTTTTCCTGCATTAAAGTCCCCGGCCACTAGGATTGCCGCACTCTGGATGAGCGTTTTCCTGTTTGCTTATGGCCATATACAGCTCATTGAGTGAGGTCTTAGTGCCAGCATCGGTCTGCGGTGATATATAGACAGCTACGAAAAATATACGTGTAAACTATCTTGGTAAAGAGTGTGGTCTACAGCTTATCATTGAGACACTCTACCTCAGGCAAGCAAAACCTTGAGACTTCCTTTGATTTCGTGCACCAGCGGTTGTTTACAAATATGCATAGGCCTCCTCCCCTTGTCTTACCAGAGGCCGCTATTCTATCCTGATGAAAAAGCTTTAAACCCTCCAGCTGTATGTTAATCATTTCGTCGTTCAGCCACGACTCTGTGAAACATAATATATTACAGTTTTTAATGTCCCATTGGTAGGATATACATGCTCGTGGTTCGTCTATTTTGTTATCGTTTGATTGTAAATTGGCTAAGAGGACCGATGGACCGATGGTAACATTACCCTCTCAGTGACAGATCCTTACAAGGCACCCGGACCATCGTCCACGATATCTCCGTCTTTTCCTCCTGCGAATGACGGGGATAAGGGCCTTGTAGGGTGTCTGGATTAAATCCTTCCCATCTGACTCGTTGAAGAAAAATAATTTCCCCCAGTACGGGGTGTGTAATCGCTGCCCTGGTATCAAGAAGCTCTTTTAGGTGGCAGAAACATTATGTACAAAATAAGCTACAAATAACGTGAAAAAACATACACAATTGTAACGTCTTCTTCCAATTCACACTCTCAAACACGTAGATCCCCTGAACGCAGCGCACTCTCCAGATCCTAATCACCTGAATTCTGATCACCTGTTCACACACCTGTATGTCAGTATCACACACTATTTAGTTTAGTTCTTTGCACCCCGTCATTGTGAGGTATTGTTTGTTTTGTGACACACTTCCATTCGGAGCTCTGTTTTTCCCCGTAAATTAACCTCACGTGTATGATAGTTTTTGTCTGCCTCACTAACGACGGCTTTTGCCTATTCCCTGCCTGTACTTTAGCCTATTGGATTTCCTGTTATCAACCTATTGCCTGATCTCCCGGACTACGTTACTTGTCTTTTCCCTGCCTATACTGTTGCCTTTTTGGACCCCCTGTGTATGACCTTCTGCCTGACCGTGGTCCCAGCTACCTGCCTCCTCCTGTGGTCCTTTATAATAAACACCTGCTGCGCACTGCGCTTGAAACCAGCTCTCTGTCTCCCATCATGTTCAATTACAACAATAGCACAACGATCTGAGAGACAAGGCAAGAAGGTCCTTCTATGCATATAATTCATCCTGACCCTTGTGCAGGTCTGATCCGCAACTACAGAAAACGTTTGGTTGAGGTTATTTCTGCCAAAGGAGGGTCAACCAGTTATTAAAACGTTTTTCTCCACTTCCTGTCTGAATGACGTGCCCAAAGTAAACTGCCTGTAGCTCAGGCCCTGAAGCCAGGATATGCATATAATTGGTACCATTGGAATGAAAACACTTTGAGGTTTGTGGACATTTTAAAATAATATAGGAGAATATAACACAAAAGATATGGTAGGAGAAAATCCAAAGAAAAACCAACCATCATTTTTGTTTTCAGAGAGACCATCCTCTTAGAAATGCAAGAGAAAGGTCATATTGAAAATTAGCTCCCTGGATATAATTCCTATGGCTTCTACATGGTGTCAGCAGTCTATTCTCGAGGTTTCAGGCTTGTAACTTCAAAAACGAATAAGAAATATCAGTATTAGTAGAGGGACACAGTCTTGAAAATGTGTGTTTGCGCGTGCCATGAACACATTACGCACCTGCGAAAATCGGTTTCCTATTGAGCATTCTTCTTTCTGAAATAAATGTTATAGTTTGATTACATTTTAGGGTATATGAGGAGTAAATAGAAACGTATTTTGACTTGTTGAAACAAAGGTTAGGGGTATATTTTCGGATTCCTTTCTCTGCAAGTTGAACGGGTGGATTACTCAAATCGATGGCACAAACTAAACAGACATTTTGGGATATAAAGAAGGATGACACTACATGTTATAGCTGGGACCCTTTGGATGACAAATCAGAGGAAGATTATCAAAAAGTAAGTGAATATTTAATCGTTATATGTGAATGTATGAAACCTGTGCCGGTGGAAAAACATTTTGATGTGGGGTGCCGTCCTCAAACAATCGCATGGCATGTTTTAGCTGTAATAGCTACTGTAAATCGGACAGTTGTGGTGGATGAATCAGAATTAGTTGGGTAACATAAGTAATTAAGATGTCATATCCGCATAATATTCTTATGTTATATACTTTTTATTAGAATGTATTTCTAATAGACTCTAGTGTTGGCAGTTGCATGTCTTCCCTCAGCTGGGGCTCAGTCACTTGGGGCCCAGAGAGGGAAGAGGTCAGTCTTGTCTTTTACATGTCTCTGGTGCTATGCAGAATATCAGAAAGGGAAGAGGACAGGATGGAACATTGTCTTCATATGTGAATGTATCTGTTAAACCATGTGAAGGGATGGCGTGATTAAGGGGGAACCAATTACTTGTCTCCACAATGTCTGTGCGCAAGTCACTCCCTCCTTTGGCATTGAGGGGAGGTGTATGGCAGTGTCTGGAACCATTGTATGTCCTCTCTGATGTTGCACTTATCCTGGGATAGTGTATGACCTAGAGGCTCACTCCCCTCAGTGAGCTTGTCCAGAAGTGGGGTCAAGAGGGGGTTTACTTGAGATGGGAGTATCTAGAGTTGAAAATTGATTTATGCCATTGGATGAAATGGTATTTTGTGCTATGAAATACCAGGAACGGGATTAGAACCTCGTTTTAGGGACCGAACTGAACAATAATTTATAACGAATGGGATACTCCTTTCTCAAATATAAAGTCCATTTGTGAACTGTTCCTAAGATCTGTGGTTCGTCATGTAGGTTGAGAATGGTGTATCTTGACTATAAAAGATCTTTGTACTTTTCTGTTGTCACTTTCAATGATTCATTAGAGATGGCGCATCATTGAAAGTCAAATGCTATTGCAAAGCTCTTATTAATTATTAAAGATGTAGTTTAAGTATAACTCTGACTGGTGTGTGAAGTGTGTAACTCTCCTCCTTTGGTAATGCTGAAATAAGCCATCATACAGTGCAGTTAGATTAACAAGAATTTAACCTCTTGGTCCTACCTGTCATGCAGGCGTCCCATCTAGAGCTCTGGAAATGCAAATGCGCTACGCTAAATGCTAATAGTATTAGTTAAAACTCAAACGTTCATTAAAATACACATGCAGGGTATTGAATTAAAGCTACGCTCGTTGTGAATCCAGGCAACAAGTCAGATTTTTAAAATGCTTTTCGGCGAAAGCATGAGAAGCTATTATCTGATAGCATGTAACACCCCAAAAGACCCGCAGGGGACGTAAACAAAATAATTAGCATAGTCGTCGCTACACAAACCGCACAAATAAAATATAAAACATTCATTACTTTTGACCATCTTCTTTGTTGGCACTCCTAGATGTCCCATAATCACTATTGGGTCTTTTTTCCGATTAAATCGGTCCATATATAGCCTAGATATCGATCTATGAAGACTGTGTGATAAACGGAAAAAAATAGTGTTTCATAACGTAACGTCATTTTTTAAAATTCAAAAAGTCGACGATAAACTTTCACAAAACACTTCGAAATACTTTTGTAATGCAACTTTAGGTATTAGTACACGTTAATAAGCGATACAATTCATCAGGAGGCGATGTCAATTCTATAGGTGTCTGTTTCGAAAAAATGTCTTGGAGAGAGCTCGACCAAAACATCCGGTCGGAGACCAGAGGGAATCGATTCCCTTGATTCGGTTAGACCAAGAATCAATTGCGAATCAAATGACAAGACTCTAGACAACGTGTGGAAGCTGTAGGCACTGCAACCTCGGCCTCATTTAATTCTATTCACTTTGAACAATTCCTTGAAGTCGCGGATGGATATTTATTTCCATTTTCAGTGATCAGATATTCCTGCACTTTTCGATGAAACGCACGTTCTGTTATAGTCACAGCCGTGATTTAACCAGTTTTATAAACGTCTGAGTGTTTTCTATCCACACATACTAATCATATGCATATACTATATTCCTGGCCTGAGTAGCAGGGCACTGAAATGTTACACGATTTTTAACAGAATGTTCGAAAAAGTAGAGGGTCGACTTAACAGGTTAAGCTTTCAGCTCAAGACACTTATGTACCTAAATGTTTAAAATCCATAATTATTTGAATTGCACGCCCTTCAGTTTCACCGGAAGTTGTCTCACTAGCGGGACACCTAGCCCTAAGTTAAATCCAAGGGATCACATACGTTTTCCACCCTGCACTGTGAATGTTTACAAGGTGTGTTCAATAAAGACTTGAAAACATATTATGGTGTGTTATTAGTTTAAGCAGACTGTTTGTTTATTGTTGTGACCTAGATGAAGATCAGATCAAATTTATGCAGAAATCCAGGTATTTCCAAAGGGCTCACATACTTTTTCTTGCCACTGTATGTTTCCAAATCCCGATAAACCCCTTGAATTGAAGAGAGAGAGACAGCAACACAGAGTGAGACAAAGCGAGAGAGAGAGACAGCAACACAGAGTGGGATGGGGGAGAGAGAGAGAGAGAGAGAGAGAGAGAGAGAGAGAGAGAGAGAGAGAGAGAGAGAGAGAGATCAACACAGAGTGAGACAAAGAGAGAGAGAGAGAGACAGCAACACAGAGTGGGCTGGGGAGAGAGAGAGAGAGAGAGAGAGAGAGAGAGAGAGAGAGAGAGAGAGAGAGAGAGAGAGAGAGAGCGCGACAGAGAGAGTGTCTATTATAACCACTAATCAGGTTAGCAGGCTTTCAGCTGCTGGCCTTTGGTTCTGAACACAACACCTTTACCGGACACCCCAGGTTAATCATACCATTTTAGTTTTTATTTAGACACATTAAGCTTTTGGCACATTCAAACGGAATAAGATTCCAGCCCTGTGTCCCAGTAGAATATCCTGTTAGCCGTGTAAGAAGGTTTGTAACTTTGGCCCTGAGACACACATTTGATATTCCTCCCTACATCCACCCTTCCTCTTTCATTTCCAGTCTGCCTTTTATCACCTAGCTTCATAGGGTTTTTCCCCTATCCTTTGAAATGGCTTCCTGTCTGTTGGATTGGCAGATATTGAACTCACTGTCTTTTATCTTGTGTGTCTGTGTTGGTGAGGTCTATATGGTGTACCCCTCCAGCTGCTGGCAAGGGCAAAGCTATCCCTAACCCGGTCTTGTGATTGCCGGAGGAAAGACAGTGGGTTTCACAGAGCGTAGGGTAGAGGGTAGGTAGGAACAGAGGAAGATAAAGAGCCTCATACCTGTAAATCTAACTTCATTTTGTTCCGTCCAAGTACCGCACAAGTTACTTTTGTCAATCAGTATGAAGGATGAGTAATGAAAAGATACAGCACCGGTCAAGTTTTAGAACACCTACTCATTCAAGGGTTTTTCTTGATTTTTACTATTCTCTACATTGTAGAATAATAGTGAAGACATCAAAACTATGAAATAACACATATGGAATCATGTAGTAACCAAAAAAGTGTTAAACAAATCAAAATATGTTATATTTGAGATTCTTCAAATAGCCACCCTGTCACTCCCTGATCTGTTTCACCTGTCCTTGTGCTTTGAAACTATGAAATAACACACATGGAATCATTCACTTTGCGGTCTGACACATCCCAAACCATCTCAAAATGACGTGGTGTGCCCAGTGGGATGAAAACAAAATGGCTGGCTAAACAATCTATTTTCTGTTTTGATGTCAGCAAAATGAAGAGGCACTACTCATTCTCTTGGTGTGCTGTGGCAATGTGACAATGTCTGCTACGTATTGTATGTCCCTCATTACAAGCAGTGTGGAACAGACAATGGCACAGCTTATTGGGACGGACACTGAAAATAAAGAGGTTCTCTATGAAACGTTGTCAGGGGAAATCATGAACAAGAAGCATTATTGATAAAACGAAGGAGGTCTGCATGGTCCATGTCAGCTCCAAAATAGTGGTGTCCATTTGAAACCGCCACTCACAAACACATGCACTCAGTCATGTGCAAACACACACATACACACACATTCATTCAGCAATACATGTGCGCACATGTGCGCAAGCACGCACACTCACACCCAAACACACTCCTTCATCCCATTTCTAATTCCCTGGGAATTCACCATCGCCGCTGTATTTGTCAATTCAGCCATCTTGAAATCCAATGACAGGTTACAAGATTTCTTGAGATTTCACACCAGTGGCCTCTTTCATCACTAGATGGAAGCCAATGTACAGCATGTCCCTCATTATTGAAGAAATCACACGCAACAAGATTAAACGGTTGCCATATTTCCTGTGGTGCTCCCTATGTGCTCTGAACAGATCAGCATGGATAGGTCTTGGTGAATCTCTTTGACTGACAGTACATAAGCCTGCAATCTTTCCGTGTTGGTTAATGGAAAGTGATTTTGCTATGGAGAAAAATGGATTGATCAAATATTGGAATGCTGCCAGCCAGGTCAAATGTGCCATTTCACACGAAGATTGATGGACCTGTTTATGACCACTATTCACATCCTGGTCATCATCTGTTATTCCACAGTTTAACAATATTGCCAACTTTTCCAATTTCCACATTAAGGACCCCTTGTTCCTCATAAGTACCGACAGATAGGAAGTCCTGAAAGCTAAATCTGTGGCCATCATAAAAAATGTATTGTACCATATAATAATAATAATAAACCATACGAACACACACACGTATATGATTAGAGTCATCTATAATTCATTACCTTTCCATAGGACTCAAACCGCAGAGCCGTTCATACATATTTTAGAAACCTCTTAAGGTGATATGTCAGGTTCTAATGTTCTAACCCCTGGGACCCCAAAATGGCTTATTCCTCAATATTGATCAGGAAAACCTGTTTTTCTATAACACTGGTTTTCCAGTTGCAATACTCTGCTTGAATAATATATACATTTAAAAGGATTTATTTGAAGTTTGAAGTCAAGTATGTATGTTGCTATTCTTAAAATCCCATTTTTAAGATCAACTCATGCTCAAATCTACAGTAAGGTCATGTTACATTGTAATGTATATTTTCTTAAAGAGCGTTGAAAGGAGTGCACATAGAGTTGAAACGAGTGTACATATTGTAAACTAGATTGTTTTCTGGAAAAGCGGGTCAAATGTCATTTGCCCCTGCTTGATTTACTGTACATTGCAAATGCTGTGGTAGCTCTTTTCCCATGCTCCATTCTCCACCTCTGTTCCCCTCTCTCTCTCTCAAAATAGCTAGTGCTCTTGAGAATCCTTCATCCAGACTCTTTACCTATACATAACGACCTCTCTTCCATCGGTGGAGTCAACGACCCTATGAGCTCGAATTGAGTCCCATGTGGACCTCCAATCCATTCTCCTAAACATCCGTGTGAACCTTGGTCTGATCAGCATGCAGTGCCTTAAACTCACAAGGTCATAACTGGCACAACTGGGTCATGCACTGTTGTGCACATTTAGAAGCCCACATGTGCTTCAAACCCTTCATCTTTCTATTGGGAGAACAGAGTCCATCTGTTTAGGTGTGTGGAGAGGACAAATGAAAAAAATGTATCCATAGTCTAGTAAAAACCTAGTGTTTTCAGTTACAAAGATGCTAACCTCCGCTAAAGTGCCTCTTGAAGTTCACTTGGAATGTTGGTAAACAATAGCTCAATGTCAAAGACCTGTGTGGTAATTCTGAATTCTGAAGAATTTCAGAATCAAATTGGAACCTTCTACTGAACACACCATAACTGCTCTACATTTGTGTCGAGGACTTTTCTATACAGACCCGTATTTAAAACAACAGTATTGAGCACTCCAAGGTCGAATTACATACCCTCCTCTGCAAGTCTGATGTCATGGGTGTTTTTCTGATGTGCAGTGTGCCATGTTAATTTGTAACACGAATTACATGAAGTCTAGGTCATTACATTTTCATCTCACTTTTCCTAACTTTTTACTTTGAAGTTGCTTTTAATGTTGCTCTAGCCATACTGTGATAGGCTTTTAAGTGAAAAGGTAGACCATAAGTGACTTAATTATCGCTATGGTTTCAGAATCAAATCAATTGGGTCTCTAAACAAGCTGCTAATAATTTCTGCCTCGTTTATATCATTAGAGTCCTCATCCTCATGGAAACCCATATGCTGGGTAACAATATAACTGCACGTATCACTAATGAGCTACAGAGGCCATAAACTTGTCTGAACAACTTTTTGCTTTTGTTTAGCTTACCTTCAGGTAGAAGAAAATGTTCTGTGTCCCAAGAAATTTGGTCATACAATAAATATATGTAAATTGACCACTTCCTTGACCTAATTTTCATAAATTGAAAATCGCTTTATCTAGCTACTTACACATACAGAGGCAATTCAATGTTCCCAACCTATTCCACCGTTGCCATATTGGTACCAAGACTTTAGTATCAACAGATTCATCGTTGAGTGGCCAAGGTCTGCAGCTATACGCTATGAGAACCAAGCTAACCATTTCTACAATCCACACACCAAAATAATAGTGTCAGAACACAATAAAACTAATGTTATCATGCAAACAATAAAGACACGGGGGGAACTGATTAAAAAAAAACTTGTGTAGATGTAGAATGACTAGAAAAACTGTATAGATTAATCTCAATGCTCAAGTCTGCGTGCTCAATTGCGTGCTCTCCAGAAGGCCTCTACGACTTCCCCAGAGAGCTTTTCAGGCTTAGTACTGCAGCCAAAGACTGGTCAGTGATCAAAGGGACAGAGAAAGACCCCATCCCTGCTCAGCTTCAATGTCTTGTTCTTCCTCCAACACAAACCAGCTCCAACAACAATTGAGACTGACCAGTCATTATTTCAGCTGTTTGCTGTAAACATGAGTTTGTCCATGAGTACAGATCTAATGAAATTATCTAATTAGAGTATGCTTCAATTAATGAACACGTCCAATGGTCTTTCTTTTAACCAAATTCATTCCTTGCCGAATACATTTTTTGTGGGCAAGAAATTCATCCCCCTGTATGTAATATTTATGCCTATTGGTTTCAGGGCAAGTCCCATAGCATCTCAGATCCCTCTACCAGCAATGTCATGAATTTGATAAGGTTTTATTTGAATTATTTATATGGTTCATTTGGAATGAACAGAGCATTGGCTTGTGATTGCTGGATCTGAAGATATTGGTTTCTATCAAGTCAATATATATTTTTTAATGTTGACCAGTAATGGGAGGAGTTAAGATGACTTATTATTCTGTGTTATCAATCAAAGCTTAATTTTACCCAATAGGTATTCTGTCATTGTGTTAAATCAATTGATGAGTGACAGAGAAAGTCAATTGCATATATTACTGGAAGCCATGTTCACCTCAAACCTACAACGTGGTGTTTTTCTCACCAAACTGAATCAACGGAGTGAGCAAGATTATATTCACACTTATACAACTTTGAGAACACCTTTAGTTCAGTTTTGCTTTTACTCTCCATCTTGCTAATAATTTGCCAGTACAGATCCTTATTCAAATACGGAATCCACCCCTGAAAGAAGACAAATTGAATGTTCATAAGATGGTGCCTCCTTTCCTGTGTGTGCAGATCGCTCAGACACATCATTCACCGTGCATTGCTTGTAAATAAGGGTTGTGATTAAGTCTGTCTGTTATAAATACCTATTAAGATTATTATCACTGGACTGTATTAATACATGCACTTTTAGTGAGGTGGTCTCCATGGTAACCAGATACTCTTTCTGCCATACATGCCGTGAATGCCATACTACCGTAAAACCTCTTAAGTACCTTTAAGGGAAACACTTAAGATGTGTTATGCAACTGGGCCCAGAGCACTATGATTTTGGGAGTTAAAGTTGTAGTCCCTAGCTGCTATTCAGCTTGCAACCTTTGGCTTTCAAGGCTAGTATACTATGATTGATTAGATTGTTTTATTTATTTCAGTGTCATATGCACATACACAGTGTGCGCGCACATACACAGCCCAGACCACCATCTGTTAACCCACGGTTGTGCTTCACGGTTGTGCTTCACGGTTGTGCTTCACGGTTGTGCTTCACGGTTGTGCTTCACGGTTGTGCTTCACGGTTGTGCTTCACGGTTGTGCTTCACGGTTGTGCTTCACGGTTGTTTGTTTGTCAATCCCTCTATGATGGGCACAAATCCACTCAGCCACACCTTACAATTGTGTGATCACCACTGCAAAGCACATTGGGAAATGTCTGGATCCGCACCCAAGTGGAACCTTGCAGACTAAATCACCATGAACAATTGTTGTTCTGTAATTATTTAAACAGGTATTCCTCTTCAGTCAATGTTAGTTTTATGAGATGAGGTTACACCCACACTCTAAAGTTGTGATGTTTGACAAGCATTCTCGAAACAGATTTTAATTACTAATCTCCTGCTGGAGATGATCCCTGCACTTTTTTAATTCCAAATGAGTGTTTGAATTGTCAACATCTATCACTTTCCCTCTCTCTAAGGATAGGTGCTCGAATTAGAATGTGAATTAATGAGAACAGATGTGTTTTGTAATGCAAATTGATTGAGATCTAAACACAAGCAAAGGTGTCAATCATACATGTTTCATTGGATTTGTAGCCACGTCAGGGTTATGTGAGGACAACAATCAACACAACAAAGCACATTCTCTTGAGGCAATTTAGAAGCCGAAATCAGTCTATGAGTAAGGCGGATTGTCAATATCATGGCAATGAAAGGAACATGATGTCTGCACCCATTGTTGAAGTAATCATCAACAGCCTGGCTATGAACTGCTTTCCCCCTCTTTTCTTACACAAGGACCACATGTATTTCTTAAAGCCCCAAACACTCTTAAAATTGTATTTTTTTAACCTCTCTGGGATAGGGTCTAGTTTGCTGAATTTCCGCCTGACTGACGTGCCCAAATTAAATTGCCTGTTACTCAGACCCAGAAGCCAGGATATGCATATAATTGGTAGCATTGGATAGAAAACACTTTGACGTTTCTAAAACTGTTAAATTATCACTGTATGTCTAATAAATCATTATGTGTGTTTATTTAATGAAAATGACTGGACATATATTTTTTATAATTTATTTCCCTGAGCCTCTTTGGCTGTTGAAATGCTCAATCTGATCGGGTGTGCATTAGGAAACAAATGTGAAGATATTTACATACACAGCCCGGATCGGCTGATAGGAAGGCCTAGAGCCCCCCACCTTACCCAGATGAACAGTTATTGGTCCATTATTATCAGATCACAATTGTGATGTCATGATGTGGACCAAAAGTTACATCCCACCTGAACAGGCTGAAATTCCAATAATTTATTTTCAAACAGGCATTATCATAATTTTCACAATTTCAGTGTTATTTCAACCTCATAGTGTGGAAATATCTTATTGTTTTTACAGGAAAATCACATTTTCAACTGCACTTCCCCTTTAAAACAAAACCTGTCTTTGTTTTGCTGCAGCGATCTCATATTTTCACTGAACCAAACAGAAGAGGGGTGGCATCAAATGTGAACTATGTGGCTTCCCAGCACCTCCCCATTTCACTCTCATCCTGCTTATTGTCACACATCGATTTGAGTCATGTATTTGTTCTTTGGTGGGCTAGGGTTTCTACCACAGCGATCGATTGGCCAGTGGCAGTATACCCTCATGAAAAGGTACTACTGAATTACTACACAATACCTATTCTTGCAGTAGTGACTATGTAGAGACGTGTAGGGACTGTGTAGGGCTCCCGAGTGATGCAGCAGTCTAAGGCACTGCATCTCAGCGCCAGAGGTGTCCCTAAAGACCCTGATTCGATTCCAGGCTGTATCACAACCGGCTGGCTGGGTTTTTGACAATCCTTCAATTAATCATCTTCCATTCCATCTGTAAGGTTAACTTTCCTTTACGTTTTATGAATACTTCATGTCGTTGTTTAACCGTTTACTCTATGTAACTTTTTACCAGATCTAATAGATTGCTAGCCAAAACGGTCTAGTGTTAAGCCTAGCTGTTTGCTAGCCCCATTGAAATGTAACTATGTAGCCTCTATTTTTGTCACGCTAACTAATTAGTATGTGCGTTTTCATGCAAATGTACAGTAGGTTCATATTGGTATACTTACCCATACTACATACCTCTTTTGACCTGTTGCCAAGGAGGCCCTCGGCATAAGAAGACTGGAGGCCATTTTTGGTTAGATTACAATTGTTTATCAAATGTTTTTCTGTGTCGTTTTACGTGACCTCTGTTCGCAGATGATTGATAATGCCTTATAATTTGTGGTCTTGTGTGCTTGTCTTTATTTTCTAAAAGGTTACGTGGTTGAGAAATGTGTCTGCAACAAAAAAGAAGATCTGAAGATAGTTAAGTCAAACATTTTGGACAAAAAAAATTCTGTTTACTATGGGCACGCACTTCCTCCAAAGGGGGCAGTATTCAGCCCTAGGCTTAAGAGGTTAATATGTAATCCATTTAATTTAAAAAATGCAATTACGTTTGTGTAATCGTATTATTTATTGTTTGATGATATAACTACAATTAGAAACTTCCTGAAATAACATGTGCACTAGTCTAGTAGTGAAACAAGAAGATGTGTCCGTTTTCAATAGTAATTCAAAGGGGGTTTATGTAGGAAGTGAAAAAGGATCAGGAGCAGTTCAGTAGTGATTAGTAGTGACACAACACTACTATACACACCAATGGCAGTAGCAATTCAATAGGGATTGAGTCGGCATACAGCACTAATGTGTAGGCATTACGTTGTCATTCAATAGTGAACATGTACGAATTGTGTAGGTTTTAAGTAGTAGATACCCAAAAGCTTAGTAGTTACACAGTAGTCATTAGTCATTAAGGGAGAATTGTGTAATGATTTGAATAGGATATATGTGGTGTTCACCAGTAGTGAAACATCAGAATTTATCACTCATTACTACTGAAATTTCTACTGGTTTACTACACATCTCAATATCAATCAAGTAATAAAACCAGTAGGTTTTGTGTAGATCTTGTGTAGTAGTGATAAGTAGTAATTCAGTAGTTCCTTTACATGAGGGTAGGCAGGGACCACATTTGCATTTCCGAGGTATGGATTAATATTATCAGGGCCAGGGGTGTGTAAAAAGCCTACCGTTTCTCAATACCTCAAGCTGAAAGCCATTTAATTTGTAATACCACATTTATCCTCCTTTTGCATTGAGTGCCCAGTTAACATTTTCTTAGTAATAGTGTGTACGTGGCCCAGGGTGACAATGTAGAAAGGTGGTACAAGAACATTTACCCCAGATTTATGATGCATTCTGGGAGACAAATCACATTTATTTTGCCAAAAGGATTAATACATACAACACTAATATAGGACACCAATTTTAAATCTGATGAGAGTGTAAAGCTACGTGAGCATACCTCAGTCATACAACAAGACATGGGGGTGTGTTCAAAGAGATTACATATTAGCTAAGGCACTGATCAATGTTGCGTTCAGAGACATTCTCTCTTAGTGCTCATCCTGAATAGCACTGCTCTCGCACGGCTTAGAGCCTTTTCCTTTGTGTGGTAATATGGATAGTTAAAACATGTTGATTATACAGTAAGCCAGTGCGATGTTGTCTATCAGTTTGTCTTTTAAGTGGGGTCAACCAGAAGCAATCTGTTCATCAACAGTTGAAGAAATTGACCTGAAACAAGAACACTTGGCCTCACTCTCACAAACTTAATTTACTGTGCAAGACTGCTAATTAGTTGAACTGTGAACATGCAAATAGAGACATAAGGTTGAGTGGGAATACCTTTAAGTGTTTGGAGTGGGAATACCTTTAAGTGTTTGGAGTGGGAATACCTTTAAGTGTTGGGAGTGGGACTATCTTTAAGTGTTGGGAGTGGGACTATCTTTAAGTGTTGGTAGTTGGGACTATCTTTAAGTGTTGGGAGTGGAACTACCTTTAAGTGTTGGGAGTGGGACTACCTTTAAGTGTTGGGAGTGGGACTATCTTTAAGTGTTGGGAGTGGGACTATCTTTAAGTGTTGGGAGTGGGATTATCTTTAAGTGTTGCGAGTGGAACTACGTTTTCAGGTACAATTACAGAATTAAATAGAATATCTCGAAGGCTACAATATCCTATTGTAATGGACTTGAATCTACGGAGTCACTTAAAGGACTTACTGATAAATTGTGTAGACAATTGCATCAAACACCCAATAACGGTGGAGGCTCCTCAGAGGAGGATGGAGATTGTATCAAACACTCATTAAGTCCCAAAATCAAGAGAACTGAACTAAAGTGGCCGATGGAAGATGGGAAGAGGGGTCATATTGAAATAGCCAAAATTGGCAGCATTGTATGAAATAGCATCCTGGACAGACAGTCGTATTTTTGTGCTAGCTTTCAGGATTTCTTTTAGTTTAAAATGAGAGAAAGTGTCAACACAGCCCAAAGCTGAATTAAATATTAATTTTACCCTCTAAAAAAATCACACGTGAATCCAAGCCTCCACAGTACAGTCACTGCATGTCAAAGTAGTTTCTACTGCTAATGGAGAGAAATGGATTCATGGAACCTACCGAAAATCACACTTTGGCTGATTAATGATTTATGATGAACTCTCTATCTGTGGTGAAAAACAAACACATAAAAGTTCATTTTCATACCCCGTATCTTATACATGCATATACTTTTATTTGAATCAAGGCTATTTCAAGCTGGAATCTCACTAATTGGGCGGTAATGGGAAGAAATCTTTCCAAATGGAACAGGTAAAATTACCTCTTATACTTCCTCCTTTGCGAACACTGGAAGAAAACGAGAGGAAGCTGCCATCCCACTCCTCAAAGATATGATCGATCCATCCCATCTATTGCACGATGACCTCGTTCCTCCAGTGATGTGTGGTGAGGTCGGTGGCTGGGGAGACACTGGCTATTATCAAAGCCAGATTTACTCAAAACCAGTGAAGTGCAGTCATGTTAGGGAGTGATAATCTAATCTATTTTGTTATTGAATGGTTTTTTTCTCAATGATTCTGTTGTTTTTTTTGCTGAAAATATTTTGTTGTTGTTTCTAAAACTGCATCAAAACCTAGGGGAAGATGCCAGCGTATTCATGACAGACAAACCATCTAGGAGCCTGGATCCTCTCTTCACAGTTCAAGGCCGCGTTAAGATACTGACTCAGACAGTCCAATCACCGCTCAGGTAATACCTCCCATCCTTTCGAAGCCTTACCATTGTACTGTAGTCTATACTGCCAGGGGTGTTGTCAGTTGTAATCTTGTACCCATTCGTTTTAACTCCTCACTTAGATCTGCTTTTGTTAGCTCAAAATAGAAGCCCACTGTGGTCTGCTCACCCAGTGCTATTATGTAAAATTGATTAACCCCTTTGTTAACCCCTTGGTTTTCAAATCACGTAGAGGGCTTGGGCTGATGCGCGATAGCAACCAAAGCCCATGTAAGTCAGTTTATAAAATTTTAATAAGGATAGACCAAATTGGGGCAGTTCTATGCAATCTTATAGCCATACCAACTATATCAATATCAACCATCCGACAGGCCCTGCAACCACCTATTGAACATGTTTGAGTCGAGACTCAATGTGACTTTAAAAATTGTAAAGGACTTGGGTTGATGCATCTGAAAATGAGGAGCTTACTTGCTGAACTGAATTACATCAAGATCTGGGCTATGAGGATGAATCCGGACATTCTGTTATTGACTGAAACTTGGATCTCTGCTCTGATATTAAAAGGGAATTTCACCTTGGCTTTACCACGACATATAGTCACTACTACATTAAAACTCTTTAGAACCCATAGCGGCCGTCAACGGCCTTTCTTTAAATTACTATAGTCTTGGCCTTGTTTTTCTAACAACAATATCTGTGTCAATATTGCAAAATTAACTTGCTAACAACACAGCTTTGTAACTAATCAGCTAACATTGGAGAACGCTGTAGTTAGTTTGTCAGGCAAGAAGGCAAGAGTTGATTGGTGGAGAGAAAGAGACCGTGTGTGTGTGTGTGTGTCCGTGTGTGCATGTGGAATGGGAGGCGTGTAACTGTATCACACAATTTATTATGGAATCCCCTTATTAGGAAGAGAGTATGTGTATGGTGGAGAAAAATAAAAAGAGGGAGGAAGAGAGAGACAGTGTGAGACAGTGACAGGGATTTTGGAGTTGCTTTTAAAAGTGGTAGGAACTTGTTCCAGAGCTTGTAATTGATTACAACAAGAAAATGGGCAGGGTTGACCATCTTGACCAACTGAGGAGCTATTACAATGTTGTACGCACAGGCTGAAAATGGTAGAAGTATGTGTTTTGGGGGATGTTCAACATTGCCATCATAAATCTGTACATTGTGCGGGGTACTGTGGAAAGGCCCCTTCTCAGAAACCACAAGCACTGGTCCTGAAGGCAATCAAAATCCAGTTTGCGCATTCACTTTGGGAAATGGCTACAGTGGCAGGAAGAGGGGAACCATGAGTGTGACACCAGGGCTTGTGGACCGAGTAACTCATTTGAAAGCAGGTGAAATGTGAAGGGTGCAAGAGAGGGTGTGTGGTGTGCATCCGGAGTGGATGCAGGGCAAAGAGTGGGAGATGTTTAAAAACCTCCTTTGGGTGCTCTACGTGTTCTGTGCCACTTTGCAGGATGGGGCCATGCTTCCAGAAGTTCCATGACATGTTGTAGGCGTTTATGCAAATACTAAAGTGACATTGTGAAATATGAAGTTGTCCTAACATATCTTTTATTGTCCCTGAACAGTTGGTGTGTTTTGTATCTTCTCTCTTTATCTGTCTCTATGTAATACTTGTTGTATTCACTGAATTGTTGTCAAAGTAGGCTACTATTTCTACATTTTGTGTCAAGCCTGGTCTGTACTAAATCTTATTGAGAGAGGTTACCTACACTTTGAAATAGTCTTTGAAAAGTTGTTTGCATTTTTTTACATTGTTACAGAAATAAGAATCGTTGTCAATGAAATAGCCAACATTGTGTGGGTTTTGAAATAGTTTCTGAATATTGTCCTCTGGTCACATTTTTTATATGAGCTTTATCTTGAACATTCTCAGTAATCTACAGCATCATTCGAGAATTCTATTGGGGTCTAAAGGGTTAATAACTTTATGTTCTTGTCATAAACTTCAACATTATCCAAATCACAAGCTTGAATAAGCGCATTCTTATTTTACTGGTAGTATCTGAAATGTTCGACTTCCTGTGTATTTGTTTGCTCATAGCGAACCACAAAGTCCAGCATTCATAGCGAATGCATATATCGCCCTCTAGGTAGATGGTGCATGCCCACAAACTTGGCTCATGGCGTTGTTTACTTCGTACAACCAACACAATAATCTCAGAACTTCTCTAGACAATTTTCTTTTAAACGTTTGTTTTTCACTAACAATGTTTGTCATCATGCCCAAACCATGTCTTTGTTTTAGTATGGTCAGGGCGTGAGTTGGGTGGGTTGTCTATGTTAGTTTTTCTATGATTTGGGATTTCTGTGCTTGGCCTGGTATGGTTCTCAATCAGAGGCAAATGTCAATCGTTGTCCCTGATTGAGAACCATACTTAGGTAGCCTGGTGCTTATTTTCTGTTCTGTGTTTTGTTTCACCATTCAGGACTGTTCGTTTTGTCATTTTATTGTTTTGTTCAGTGTTCAGTATTTCTTATTAAAACAAGATGAACACTTACCACGCTGCACCTTGGTCCTCCTCTCTTTCTCCCAACAACGAACTTTACACTTGGCACTATGCTTTCAGGCAGGTAGCTTTCTCCTGGCATCAGACAAACCTAGATTAGTCCGTTGGACTGCCAGATGGTGAAGCGTGATTCATCACTCGAGAACGCGTTTCCACTGCTCCAGAGTGCAATGCCGGGGAGCTTTACACCACTCCAGCTGATGCTTGGCATTGCGCATGGTGATCTTAGGCTTGTGTGCGGCTGCTCGGCCATGGTAACCCATTTCATGAAGCTCCAGATGAACAGTTCTTGTGCTGACATTGCTTCCAGAGGCAGTTTGGAACACAGTAGTGAGTGATGCAACTGAGGACAGATGCGCTACATGCTCCAGCACTCGGCGGTCCTGTTCTGTGAGGTTGTGTGGTCTACCACTTTGTGGGTGAGCTGTTGTTGCTCCTTGAGGTTTCCACTTCACAATAACAGCACTTACACTTGACCGAGGAAGCTCTACATCCAATGTTTGAAGATTGCATGGCTGTGTGCTCGAGTTTATACACCTGTCAACGGGTGTGGTTGAAACCACTAATTTGAAGGGGTGTCCACATACTTTTGTATATATAGTGTAGCTATCTTTTGACTACACACAGTCAATCAATGTTGTCTATGTCATGGTAATCACTGCTTGACTGGTAAACATGTTTGTCTGTTCGTTCTATATTTGACAACTGCTAGCTAACGTAAGCTAGCTAACATAACCTAGCTAACGTTAGCACATAAGAGTAATTCAATCTGGTAACCATCTATTCCACCCTTGTCTGGAAAACACTCCGTTACTAAAAATAGAATTGTCGATATAACTAACTCACTGTCGGGGGTTTGTTAGTAATGATGAATGTGTATAAATTGCCTATGGTTGGTTAGTTGGTTCTCAGATGGCTAGCAATCTTGCTACCAATTAAGTGATGCTAACTAGCGAACAGCAAGCTGACAATATTGGCATGTCCATGTTAGGTTTTCTAAACTAGCCAGTCTAATCGAGATCGATATAATTATTGGGGTGGTTCAATTGTGTATTGTTGTGTGTTTTGTTGTAGGTGGTACTGATAGGTGAGAATTGTCTGTTAATTGAGTGATTAGAACATTCTGCCCTGAAACATATAATTGTATGAAATTGATTAGAATGTATAAAATCATAATCAATAAATGTGTAGTTCTGGTCAGAATTAGGGTAAAACAATATGTATTTATGGTATTTTAAACACAGTGTTACGACAAATGAGTGAGGAGGTGTTGAGTCAGGCGCAGAGAGCATAAGATGTGGGAAAAAACACGCTTTAATGTCCCGGAAACATAACATGAACAAAAGTAGGAAAACAAATGATCAGAAATATCAACGGATAGCGTGAAACCCAAAATACAAACAAAATACACTCAAACAAAGAACAGACGAACAAGCCCGCACGAAACAGAAGCGGGCTGAACAAACAATATATAACCCTACCCTAACAACCAAACAAGAAACAAGTGCTACCAATCAGACAAAACCAAAGGAACACAGAACAACGGATCGGTGATAGCTAGTAGACCGGCGACGAAGACCGCCGAGCGCCACCTGAACAAGAAGGGGAGTCACCTTCGGTAATATTCGTGACACACAGACTCTCTGAGCTTGGTGCCGACCTGACTAGAGATTTGGGAGAGAACGGGGAGTATGTCTCAAGGACAAGGTCACTAATCTCTGTCGGCTGGGTAGTGAGACAGACAGTGTGTGCGTAGCAGGACATGTGTGTGTGTCTGTTTGTGTGCATGTGTGTGTGGGTATGTGTGTATATGCGTCTGCTTGTGTGTGTGTGTGTGTGTGTGTGTGTGTGTGTGTGTGTGTGTGTGTGTGTGTGTGTGTGTGTGTGTGTGTGTGTGTGTGTGTGTGTGTGTGTGTGTGTGTGTGTGTGTGTGTGTGTGTGTGTGTGTGTGTGTGCGTATGGCTGTGTGTATGTGTGGGCGAGAGAAGTCAGTATAAAATTAATTGATTTGTATTCTTGACTTCAGAACGTTCTCGTGAATAAACATTTAACTGTGGTAGACTGGGCCTCTGTCCGTTTTAATTTCTATCAGTATCTTACAAATCCTGATATAGCAGAGTAATGGCAATTTAACTGGGTTATGAACTGGGTTATGAACCTGGAGAACATAATTCTCTTATCAGGTACATAATCTGATTCCACCAGCATGTGTTTCCAACCCCAAGCTCTGCACAAGCATAGTAGTTAAATTGTGTTTGTGTAACGAACTTCTTCTTCGTCTGATGAGGAATATGAAGGATCGGACCAAAATGCAGCGTGGTACGTGTCCATGTTAACTTTATTATATCAGAACACGAGAAAATACAAAATAACAAAGTGAAGGAAAGAAATGAAAATCGAAATAGTTCTGTATGGTGAAAACACAGACACAGAAAACAACTACCCACAACAAACATCAGGTGGGAACAGGCTACCTATGTATGGTTCTCAATCAGAGACAACGATTGACAGCTGCCTCTGATTGGGAACCATACCAGGCCAAACACATAGAACTGTAACACACAGAACAAACATAGAATGCCCACCCCAACTCACGCCCTGACCAAACTAAAATAGAGACATAAAAAAGGAACTAAGGTCAGGACGTGACAGTTTGTATGGGTTTGTGTTTGTGTTATGGGGTTACAGGTGGTTAGATGTAGCCTGAGGATCACAGAGTACCTTACAGACCATGTAATCAATTTAGTCTACCCCTTTTACCTTTGTACCTTTTCTCTTTGTAAAACTCAGGTTATCTGGAGTCCTTCCACAGGCCCTGCTGAAAGATACGCCACAGCGGCGGCATTTTGAGTACACGAGCATGAGGGAGGGGACACATCTTGCAGTTATGGAGCACAACAAGATGGTGGGACAGAAACGAGCAAGGGACATAAAGGTATTAAATCAAGACTAAAACATTAAGGACACAACCACCTCATTCTTCTCTCTGCAGATTCTCAAAACACAAAACAAAGACATTCACTTTATTGACTGATCTTTCCTCTCAAAAGCAGCTCCAAATGTCCCTCATTATCCCTAAACAATACACTAATCTGTCTCTAAACACTTAGGTCTCTGTCGGTTGACACCTTTACCAACAAAGGTGTGTTACTCTACGTCCCGTCCACAATTTTAAATGGTAACACCACAATCATGTCTTTCTAGGAGATGTTCAGTACCAACAAATCTTCTGCAAGAGGTTCAAACAGTTGGTGGTTAAGGTCTACAACATTTCCGGCAGTCTTATCCAGCTGGTTGTACACTGCAGACGTGACAAGACCATGGCGCAGTGGTCTAAGGCTCTGCATCGCAGTGCTAGAGAAGTCACTACAGATCCAGGTTTTCTCTGACAAATTGGTGCGGCTGGTTTCCGGGTTAAGCTAACAGTGTGTCAAGAAGCACTGTGGCTTGGCGGGGTCATGTTTCGGAAGAGGCATGGCTCTCGACGTTCGCCTCTACCGAGTCCGTATGGGAGTTGCAGCGATAGGACAAGACTAACTACCAATTGGATATCACTAAATTGAGGAGAAAAAGAGGTAAAAAGTCCCCCCCCCCCAAAGAAAAGACCACTCGCCGCAAGCACTGTCATCATGACATGAGAGAAAAGTCGAAATATACAACATGGTGGCGTACACATTGGATTACTTCATTGAACAAAACATGTATTTATTTGAATAACTCTCAATGTTCAAAATTCAAACTGACCCCCTGCAACTGGATACGAAGATTTTAGGAGACTCCTATTTCCACAAATCGAGGACGAAGACAGCATCGCCAAGCTAAGGTTGGTCGAAAATGATGTGCTACACCAATAAGTACCTATCCTGTAACTCCCAGTAATGCATACCAAAAATATTTGTTTAATTCACATTAGCTGGTATAACAATCTGTAGCTAAGAGAACTGGTGATCATCAGATGATGGGAGAGGTAGTCAATTGTCATTCCAAAGAAACATACAGTCAGTTCAGGGAACACTTGTACACCTGTGGGAAGAGTGTTGTCATGACCAAACTGGCATTCTGCTCCTCTTGAGTCAACTTCTGCTTGAAATCCAGCATAATGGTTAATGCTCCTCCTGATTCCTGCTTACAAGCAGAAACTAAAGCAGGAAGTACCTGTGATTTGCTCAATACGGATGCAATGCAATAGGACTGTTTTGCTAAAACAGACTGGAATATGTTCTGGGATTTATCCAATGGCATTGAGGAGTATGCCAACTCAGTCACCGGCTTCATCAATAAGTGCATCAACAATGTCATCCCCACAGTGAATGTGCGTACATATCCCAACCAGAAGCAATGGATTACAGGCAACAACCACACCAAGCTAAAGGCTAGAGCTGCCACTTTCAAGGAACGGAACACTAATCCCGCTATGCCTTCAGACAAACCATCAAACAAGCAAATAGTCAATACAAGACTAAGATTGAGTCTTACTACACCGGCTCTGATGCTCGTCAGATGTGGCAGGGCTTACAAACTGTTATGGACTACAAAGGGAAACCCAGCAGCGAGCTGCCCAGTGACGCAAGCCTACCAGACGAGCTAAATGCTTTTATGCTCGCTTTGAGGCAAGCAACACTTATGCATGCATGAGAGCACCAGCTGTTCCGGACGACTGTGTGACCAAGCTCTCCGTAGCCAATGTGGGCAAGACCTTTAAACAGGTCTACATTCACAAAGCCATGGGGCCAGACGGACTACCAGGATGTATACTCAGAGCATACACGGACCAACTGGCAAGTGTCTTCACTGACATTTTCAACCTCTCCCTGACCGAGTCTGTAAAACCTACATGATTCAAGCAGACCACCATAGTCCTTGTGCCCAAGAAAGCGACATGACTACTGCCCTGTAACACATGTCAGTAGCCATGAAGTGCTTTGAAAGGCAGGCCATGACTCACATCAACACCATTATCACGGAAAACCTACACCCACTCCAATTCGCATACTGCCCCAACAGATCCACAGATGACGCAATCTCAATCGCACTCCACACTGCCCTTTCTCACCTGGACAAATGGAAGACCTATGTGAGAATGCTGTTCATTGACTACAGCTCAGCGTTCAACACCATAGTGCCCACAAAGTTCATCACTAAGCTAAGGACCATGGGAGTAAACACCTCCTATTACAACTGGAACTTGGACTTGCTGACGGGCAGCCCCCAGGTGGTAAGGGTAGGCAACAACAGATCTGCCACGCTGATCCTCAACACAGGGGCCCCTCAGGGGTGCGAGCTCAGCCCGCTCCTGTACTCCTTGTTCACTCATGACTGCACGGCCAGGCACAACTCCAACACCATCATTCAATTTGCTGATGACACAACAGTGGTAGTCCTGATCACCGACAACAACGAGACAGCTTATAGGGAGGAGGTCAGAGACCTGGCCGTGTGGTGCCAGGACAACAACCTCTCCCTCAATGTGATCAAGACAAATGAGATGATTGTGGACTACAGGAAAAAGAGGATTGAGCATGGCACCATTCTCATCAACGGGGCTGCAATGGAACAGGTTGAGCGCTTCAAGTTCCTTGGTGTCCACATCACCAACAAACTAACATGGTCCAAGCACACCAAGATAGTCATGAAGTAGACACGACAAAGCCTATCTCCCAAAGGAGACTGAAAAGATTTGGCAGGGGTCCTCAGATCCTCGAAAGGTTCTACAGCTGCACCATCGAGAGAACCTCTAGTCAAATGGCTACCCAGACTATTTGCATTGCCCACCCCTCCCCACTCCACACCACTGCCACTCTCTGTTGTTATCTATGCATAGTCACTTTAATAACTAACCTATATGTACATACTACTTCAACTAACCGGTGCCCCCGCACATTGACTCTGTACCAGTACCCCCTTGTATATATTGTCATTTTTTTACTGCTGCTCTTTAATGACTTGTTACTTTTATCTCTTATTCTTGTCCATATTTTTGAAACTGCACTGTTGGTTAGGGGATCGTAAGTAAGAATTTCAATGTAAGGTCTAAACCTGTTGTATTTGGCGCAAACTAATACAATTTGATTTGATTTGATTTATTTTTGTAACCTGGATTGTATTTCAGCTATCACTGAACCTGATTTAGCTTTCAGCCTTTTTGCAGATGTTTTCAATACTTTTGTGGTTATAACCATGCTCCCTTGAAGGGTTATGAAGGGTTAAAGGTAGATCGAATGCCTGGAATTATTAGAAGTAATTCATAAAAAGATAATGCTTGGGTCAAGGCCAGGTACACAGGCTTAGGCCTGGACTGGTAAGCTTTTAAGCAACTGAGGAATCATTGTGTAAGACAAATCAGGAAGGCTCAATCTGATTATCAGGTAACCGTTCTTTCATATTCTAATGGAACCCGGCAAAATTCTGGAAAACGATGGATTCCCTGAAGGGTTCAACTTCCTCCTCTCTGCCACAAAAATAATTCAGACACGGGCCTCATTACAGAAGAAAATGCCATCATTGTTGTATTTAATCACAATTTTATATCAGCGGGCTCTCTTTGGAATAACTTCTAAGCCCATTCACAATAATATTGGGCTAGATGCTGATAGGGGAAACTTGCTGAATGATCAGAGAAATGATAGTCTAAGCTTTTCTTTTATGCCATTTACAGAAAAATAAGTCCTAGTTACTTTGCTAGCAATAGACTAGTATTACATAGGGGCTGACCAATTGGATCCCAGTCTGCTTAAGTGTGCAGTGCCCATCATTGTTGGCTCAATAACCCAATTGTTTTATTAAACAATGTTATCAGGAAATATTCCAAAAGTATGGAAATCAGCTCGTGTTGCCAATATAATTATCGTTCAATTTCAGGGCTTCCTTGTCTAGCTGAGATCCTAAATCCTTAGTAAATGTACTACTTTGCTCTTTTTTAGCTGAGAAATGCATTTAGAACATAAACCAATCAGGGTTTATTTAACTAGGCAAGTCAGGTAAGAACAAATTCTTATTTACAATGACAGCCCCTTGTTCAGGGACAGAACGACAGATTTTTACCTTGGGGGATTCGATCTAGCAACCTTTCGGTTACTGGCCTAATGCTCTAACCACTAGGTTACCTGCTGCCCTGTTTAGGCCTGGGCATAGCACTATTACAGCAATCACTTTAGTTGTAAAATGAAATGTGAATGTGCTGCTTTGTTTGTGGACCTGTCAAAAGCTTTTGATACTTTTGAGCATGCTATTTTATTGTATAAGTTGTCCTCGATAGGCTTGAGCTGAACACCTGTTCATGGTTTCATGATTATCTTAGTAACAGATTGTGATTGATGGGGTTAAGTCTGATTTTCTTGAAGTATGTAAAGGTGTTCTGCAGGGGTCGATACTAGGACCTGTTCTTTTAATTATTTATATAAATGCTATTGGTCAATCATTTAAAATAATTGTTTTAAACATTTCATCTACAGTACCAGTCAAAGGTTTGGACACACCTACTCATTCAAGAGTTTAGAGTTTTGCTTTATATGGACTATTTTTAAATTGTAGAATAATAGTGAAGACATCACAACAATGAAATAACACATGGAATCATGTAGTAACCAAAAACGTGTTAAACAAATCCAAATATATTGATGACAGCTTTGCATTATTTCAACCAGCTTAATGAGGTAGTCACCTGGAATGCTTTTCCACCATTCTTGAAGGAGTTTACACATATGCTGAGCACTTGTTGCCTACTTTTCCTTCACTCTAAAGTCCAACTCATCCCAAACCATCTCAATTGGGTTGAGGTCGGGTGATTGTGAAGGCCAAGTCATCTGATGCAGCACTCCATCACTCTCCTTCTATGGCAAATAGCCATTACACAGCCTGGAGGTGTGTTTTGGGTCATTGTCCTGTTGAAAAACAATTTATAGTCCCGCTAAGTGCAAACCAGATGGGATGGCGTATCACTGCATAATGCGGTGGTAGCCATGCTGGTTAAGTGTGCCTTCAATTCTAAATAAACCACTGACAGTGTCACCAGCAAAGCACTCCCACATCATCACACCTCCTCCTCCATGATTCACGGTGGGAACCACACATGCAGAGATCATCCGTTCACCTACTCTGAGTCTCACAAAAACATAGCGGTTGGAACCAACAATCTCAAATTTGGGCTCATCAGACCAAAGGACAGATTTCCCCCGATCTACTGTCCATTGCTTGTGTTTCTTGGCCCAACCAAGTCTCTTCTTCTTATTGGTGTTCTTTAGTAGTGGTTTCTTTGCAGCAATTTGACCGTGAAGGCCTGCTTTATGCAGTCTTCTCTGAACAGCTGAATGCATTCCAGGTGACTACCACATGAAGCTGGTTGAGAGAATGCCAAGAGTGTGCAAAGCTGTCATCAAGGCAAAGGGTGGCTACTTTGAAGAATCTCAAATATAAAATATATTTTGTTTGACACTTTTTTGGTTACTACATGATTCCATATGTGTTATATCATAGTTTTGATGTCTTCACTATTATTCTACAATGTAGAAAATAGTATTAATAATGAAAAACCCTTGAATGAGTAGGTGTGTCCAAACTTTTGACTGGTACTGCATATGCGGATGATACTATTATGTATGCAGTTGTCCCGACTGCTGACCTGGCTGTGACAAGGTTACAGTCCCATTTTGCAGTTGTGCAGGAAGCCAGTACTGATTTAAAACTCGTATTTAATATGGGCAAAACAAAATACATGTTGTTATCAATTTCTTGAAAGATTGTCTCATATGGATTACATCTTTTGTCATCGTATGGTTCTATAATCGAATGAGTCCCTGCATACAAATACCTCTGTATTTGGATTGACAATGATTTATCGTTTTATGAACATATGACTGAGCCTGTTAAGAAACTAAGATTTAAAGTGGGCTTTTTTTTAAAAGGAAACAGATCTTGGGCTCTACTTTCGGCTGCCGTTAAGGTGGCGCCAATGTCAAACGCACGTTAGTTTGCAATTTTGTTATGTAAAAACTTGTGCACTGGCATTTTCTAGCCCTAATGGCAGGTTCATTCAATTTACCTGTGTTATATAAGCTTGTTTGCACTCAGATGGGCGGGGTGAATATTTTAGGAGTATCCTTAAAAACATGATCCAAAGTGCTAATTTCAGGCAGGGCTGATGGGGATATTTAAGACCAACAGAAAGCTGGTTTTAGTAATAACGCAGTTGGTTATGGAATTAATTTTGACAGCGGAAACACAGCCTATCCAGTCATGAAGCACACTGCCCATGTGCACATGGAACAAGAGTAGCATAATGTGCTTTTGGTGCCTGTATAATTCATATTTAGAAGCATAATCTTTAAAAAAATATATATATTAAAAACCAAGCATAGCCTCCCCTCCTCTCAATTAAGGCTTTTTATTTGTCTGCCCAATGTAATCGTGAAGTAGTCAAGACTGTCGATAAAGGGTTTGGATCTTGAGACCGCTTGGAAATGAATCCCCAAAGCTTTATTAAAAGATCACGCTTGAGAAGAGTAAAACAGAGAGCTGACATTCCCTTTTTATCTATGCATTGTAGGCAGGCCCACATTATTCAAATCAAATCAAAGTTTATTTGTCACGTGCACCGAATACAACAGGTGTAGGTAGACCTTACAGTGAAATGCTTGCTTACAGGCTCTAACCAATAGTGCAAAAAATGTATTAGGTGAACAATAGGTAAGTAAAGAAATATGACTGTAAGTCGCTTTGGATAAAAGCGTCTGCTAAATGGCATATATTATTATTATTATTATTATTAAATAAAAATAACAGTAGAAAGACAGTGAAAAACAGTAGCGAGGCTATATACAGTAGCGAGGCTCTAAAAGTAGCGAGGCTACATACAGACACCGCTTAGTCAGTCTGATTGAGGTAGCATGTACATATAGATATGGTTAAAGTGACTATGCATATATGATGAACAGAGAGTAGCAGTAGCGTAAAGAGAGGTTCGCAGGTGGTGGGTGGTGGGACACAATCTAGATAGCCCGCAGGTCTCGTTTTGGAAGTGTGTGAAATACCCTCCATTATGTTGGCAATTTGCCCATGCCCATCATGAAACGAGAGATCTGTAACCTGTAAAAATGGTTTGTTTTCCATTTCATATGTTCCAAACCCAAGCCCTCCCTTCGGCCTACTATAACGAAGGCTGGTTCAACAGCAATTCCTGTGTCACACCCTGATCTGTTTCACCTGTCTTTATGCCTGTCTCCACCCCCCTCCAAGTGTCACCCATCTTCCTCATTATTCCCAATGTATTTGTCCCTGTGTTCTCTGTTTGTCTGTTGTCTTGTCAGGTCTTACCAGCGTGTTTTCCCGTCTTCCTGCATTATCAAGTTCTGTTTTCTAGTTTCCCCGGTTCTGACCTTTCTGCCTGCCCTGACCTCGAGCCAGCCTGCCGTTCTGTACCTGCCTGACTCTGAGCCATTTATGAACCTCTGCCTGTCCTGACCTCGAGCCTGCCTGCTGTTGTGTACCTTATTGACTCTACCCTGGATTACGGACCTCTGCCTGCCTTTGACATGTCTTTTGCCTGCCCCTCTGTTTGGGTGACTCTAGTTGTCAGCATCTGGGTCTTATCCTGAGTTCTGATAGCCTGTCATTTTTATCCTGATGATTTTATGATATCAGTACATTTGACATGTATTTATTTATTGATGTTGTTGTTTTTATGAAAACTGCTTGTTTTTCATTTAATTTTATTACAACCAAACTTATTAGAATGTTTCACCTTCCTGGTATTATGGTGACAATGTCCATGGCGCGCTTGCAATGCAACTTTTGGAGATGTGTGAACTCTGATCTGTAAAATGGGTATGAATGTTCATGAAACATACATGTAGGCCTATTTGGGAGCAGTACATCTGTGAGTGGACATTCTCCCTTTCTCTTTATTTTTGTAATTTTACCTCCTTTCGTTATATCCAATAAAGATATTTTCTAGTCGCTGCAACTCCCCAACAGGCTAGGGAGAGACCAAGGTTGAGTCATGAGTCCTCCAAAACATGATCCGCAAAGTCACGCTGCTTCTTAACACCCTCTCGCTTTTGCTGCACCAATGTGTTGGAGGAAACACTGTTCAACTGACAACCAAAAGCAGCCACAAGCAGTCGCTGGAGCACAGTGAGCCAAATAAAGCCTTGCTTAACCCGGACGACACTGGGCCAGTTGTGTGCTGCCCAACCTGACAAATGGACAAACAATTTTCCAAGTTGGAATAATGTAACAGGGTTGTTTGGAGGGTTCAAATAATGGAACGCAGCATACAGGAGTTCTAAAAGACAATACTTTATTCATGACAGGCAACCACCATCTCTCTCTCTGCTAGCTATCCACATGTCTAAAACATCATTGCCAGAGTTTTTACACATCTTGGACATTTAATTTTTCTTTGTGGATGTAATGGGAATGGGAATTACTTTTTGTGTCAGTGTGAAAATGGAAGCGAAGGAGGCCTTGGTGATGTGTCACCCACACGACAATGGGCCTGCTCTGTGCATGCAGAATAAAATAATGGACATGGGGTTCTGCTGTGACTTCTACAACACTGTCACCGAGACATTCTCCCTGAAGGAAAGACGAATGAAGCCTAAATGCATTTTACTTTGCAATTTTTCGGGTTAGGCTACTGTTGAATCATGAGAATAGACAACATCGAATTGAATGCATTTGATTTATCAAGCTAAAATTTTGTTTTGATTAGACACTTTTTTAATGTTTTGAACTGAATTTTTCAGGCATTTTGATTGTTGATATGGGCATTTAGTTAGAATCGTTTTTATTATATATGTGTGTGTAATAATATTTCACATAATAATATTAATATGTGTGTCTGTGTTTGAGCACCGCACATTGGAAGAATAGTAAATCCATTGTGAACGACTATGGAGTTTGCATTGCAAATTATCGGATGAACTGTGTCCATAGATTGGTCATTTAATACCACATATCAGTTGTAATTGTGGATGCTACATCGGCCTAAATGCACAGCCATAGACCGATCTTTGTAAATTAAGTCCATTCGTCTGTCTTTCAAGGTATCCATTATTTTATTCTACATGCACACAGCAGGCCCATGGCCGTGTGGGAGACGCATTCCCAAAGCCTCCTTCGATTTTTACACCGACACAAAAACTCAAGCACACAAGCAGTAACTGGTAGCACAGTTCTCCCACACAACACACAGGGCATGCAGTCGGTCAGAGAGCAGAATCCTACTGCGCAAGTGCGCCCCAATACAGCCACGCAGGTAATGTTATAGTCGCTGTTGTCACACCCTGACCATAGTTTGCTTTGTATGTTTCTATGTTTTGTTTGGTCAGGGTGTGATCTGAGTGGGCATTCTATGTTGTGTGTCTAGGTTGTCCTGTTCTGTGTTTGGCCTGATATGGTTCTCAATCAGAGGCAGGTGTTAGTCATTGTCTCTGATTGGGAACCGTATTTAGGTAGCCTGTTTGGTGTTGGGTTTTGTGGGTGATTGTTCCTGTCTCTGTGTTTGCACCAGGTAGGGCTGTTTAGGTTTTCACGGTTCTTGTTTTGTTAGTTTGTTCATGTGGAGTTGCTTTATTAAAAAACCATGAATAGAAACCACGCTGCATTTTGGTCCGCCTCTCCTTCAAGTCAAGAAAACAGCTGCAGTTAGTTACAGTGGTGGAAAAAATATCCAATTATCATGCTTGAGTAAAATTAAAGATTCCTTAATAGAAAATGACTCAAGTAAATATGAAAGTCACCCTGTAAAATACTACTTGAATAACAGTCTACAAGTATTTGGTTTTAAATATACTTAAGTATCAAATATAAATGTAATTGCAAAAATATATTTAAGTATCAAAAGTCAAATTAAAAGTCATAACCTGTTAACGGTCAAAACCTGTCATAATATTGTCACAACACTGTCATAACACATATTGCATACATTTTTGGCACCTACATAAGAGTATCAAAACCCACATTTATTCAAATGAGTTTTTTCACAGCCAAGAAGTTTCCTTTCAATCAAATTTGTTTCTTAAATTCTTTGTTGCTGTAATTCATTATTTACAGTCATGTTTTTTTCATCATATTTTAAATAGCTTGTAGACAATTCACTTTATGACACTGTCAGGAAGCATTATGACCATCCTCTGTCACTTTACGTGGACTAAGAAAATACACTTTATGACACTGTCATGAAGCATTATGACCATCCTCTGTCACTTTACGTGGACTAAGAAAATACACTTTATGACACTGTCAAGAAGCATTATGATCATCCTCTGTCACTTTACGTGGACTAAGAAAATACACTTGATGACACTGTCATGAAGCATTATGACCATCCTCTGTCACTTTACTTGGACTAAGAAAATACACTTTATGACACTGTCATGAAGCATTATGACCATCATAATCACATAAGCCTGATAGGACAATCACGTACGTACCGTTATATCAATCATCAATAAATAAAAGGGTGTCCTGCTCCTGAAATCTACTCCTGCATTCATCCCAGTCATCAGCAACAGAGCATTGGGGTAGGTGCATGTCTGATCAATGTGTGTGCAATTACAATGATAATTTAATATGGTCAATATAAAATCATATATATACATACCGTTGACATGTAGGCTGTGTTGTAATAGAATATTTTGCCTTGTGTCGTAGGTTTTGTATATTTTGACACTCTTATGTAGGTGTCATAAACAGCCATAAACTAATGTGGTAGATTTTGTGGGTTTTGACACTTATGTAGTTGTTATAACCAACCATAACATAACGCAATATATGTCACAACAGGTCTAAATGTATGTGTCATGCCACTGTTATGACCATATTATAACAGGCTATGACACATTTTATCAGCTGTTATCACCTGTTATGACATGGCTATGACTGTGTTATGACACTGGGTGTCAAGTAAAGTGTTACTAGATTTTCTTGTTTTTTAAATTTACGGATGGTCAGGAGCACACTCTAACACTCAGACATAATTTACAAATAAAGCATTTTTCTTTAGTGAGTCTGCCAGATCAGAGGCAGTAGGGATGACCGGGGATGTTCTCTTGATAAGTGTGTGAATTGGACAATTTTCCTGTCCTGCTAAGCATTCAAAATGTAAAGATGTCAAGGAAAATGTATGGTGTAAAAAGTATATTATATTCTTTAGGAATGTAGTGGAGTAAAAGTAAAAGTTGTAAAAAAATATAAATAGTAAAGTACAGATACTCCAAAAAACAACTTAATAAGTAATACTTTAAAATAGTACTTTACACCACTGGTTAGTCGTATCCATCTTGTAGAAGCCAAGGCTCGGGCCCGCATTGAATGGTTGGAGATGCCCCATTTCCTATGTCCACATAGCAAAAGTAAATGTCCAAGTTGTGTAAAGTCTGGATGAAAAAGTATTAATTCTCAATGCTTTTTTAGACAAGTGGACAGTCCAGTACTCACTGTTCACCTGCCATACAGCTAGCAGTGAGGGAGATGGTGGTTGCCTGTCAGGTTACTTCTTTTAGAGGTCCTGTATGCTGCCTCTGTTTCATTATATACTGAACAAAAATAGAAACGCAACATGCAACGATTTCAAAGATTTTACTGAGTTACACAGTTCAAATATGGAAATCAGTCAATTTAAATTTATTAATTCGGCCCTACTCTATGGATTTCACATGACTGGGAATACAGATATGCATCCGCCGGTCACAGATACCTTAAAAAAAAGGTAAAAAACAAGAGGTGTAGACCTTACAGTGAAATGCTTACTTACAAGCCCTAACCAACAGTGCAATTTTTAAGAAAAAAATTGTATTAGGTAAACAAAAAGTAAAGAAATACAAAATTAAAAGAAAACAGTAAAAGGACAGTGAAAATAACAGTAGCGAGGCTATATACAGGTGATACCGGTCAGAGTCAATGTGCAGGAGCACCGGTTAGTCGGGCTAATTGAGGCAATATGTACATGAAGGTATAGTTACAGTGACTATGCATAGATGATAAACAGAGAGTAGAAGCAGCGTAAAAGCATAGCGAGACCATGATGAGCATCGTCAGCTGAAGATGAGCTTCCACTGGATCGCTGTCAATCCTGGCGGGATACAATGCAAATAGTCCGGGTAGCCATCTGATTACCTGTTCAGGAGTCTTATTGCTTAGGTGTAAAAGCTGTTGAGAAGCCTTTTGGTCCTAGACTCTCTCTACTACTGCATTGCAAGAGCTCTGGTACGGCTTGCCATGTGGTAGCAGAGAGAACAGTCCATGACTTGGGTGGCTGGGGTCAGCCTCTGATACCGTCTGGTGTAGAGGTCCTGGATGGCAGGCAGCAGTCCCAGTGATGTACTGGGCCGTAACACACTACCCTCTGTAGTGCCTTGCGGTCAGAGGCCAAGCAGTTGCCGTACCAGGCAGTGATGCAACTAGTCAGGATCCTCTCGATGTTGCAGCTGTAGAACCTTTAGAGGATCTGAGGACCCATACCAAATCTTTTCAGTCTCCTGAGGGGGAATAGGTTTTGTCATGCCCTCTTCACGACTGTCTTGGTGTTTGGACCATTCTAGTTTGTTGGTAATGTGGACACCAAGGAACTTGAAGCTCTCAATCTGCTCCACTACAGCCCCGTCGATGAGAATGGGGACGTGCTCAGTCCTCCTTTTCCTGTAGTCCACAATCATCTACTTTGTCTTGATTGCGTTGAGGGATAGATTGTTATTTTGGCACCACCCAGCCAGGTCTCTGACCTCCTCCCTATAGGCTGTCTCATTGTTGTCGGTGATCAGGCCTACCACTGTTGTGTCGTCTGCAAACTTAATGATGGTTTTGGAGCCGTGCCTGACCATGCAGTCATGGGTGAACAGGGAGTACAGGAGGGGACTGAGCACACACCCCTGAGGGGCTCCAATGTTGAGGATCAGCATGGCAGATGTGTTGCTACCTACCCTCACCATCTGGGGGTGGCCCGTCAGGAAGTCCAGGATCCAGTTGCAGAGGGAGGTGTTTCATCCCAGGATCCTTAGCTTAGTGATGAGCTTTGAGGACACTATGGTGTTGAATGCTGAGCTGTAGTCAGTGAATAGCATTCTCACATAGGTGTTTCGTTTGTCCAGGTGGGAAAGGGCAGTGTGGAGTGCAATAGAGATTGCCTCGTGCTTCTATACCTGCATTGTTTGCTGTTTGGGGTTTTAGGCTGGGTTTCTGTACCGCACTTTGAGATATCAGCTGATGTAAGAAGGGCTATATAAATACATTTGATTTGATTGGATCATCTGTGGATCTGTTTGAGCGGTTTGCAAGTGGGTCTTGGGTTTCTGGGATAATGGTGTTAATGTGAGCCATTATCAGCCTTTCAAAGCACTTGGATACGGATGTGAGTGCTACGGGTCTGTAGTCATTTAGGCAGGTTACCTAGTGGTCTTGGGCATAGGGACTATGGCGATCTGCTTGAACCATGTTGGTATTACATACTTAATCAGGGACATGTTGAAAATGTCAGTGAAGACACCTGACACCTGCTAGTTGGTCATTCCACGTCCTGGTAATCCATCAGGCACCGCAGCCTTGTGTATGTTGACCTGTTTAAAGGCTACGGAGAGCGTGATCACACAGTCGTCCGGAACAGCTGATGCTCTTATGCATGATTCAGTGTTGCTTGTTTCAAAGCGAGCATAGAAGTGATTTTGCTCGTCTGTTAGGCTCGTGTCACTGGGCAGCTCGCTGTTGTGCTTCCCTTTGTAGTCTGTAATAGTTTGCAGGTCCTGCCACATAAGACGAGCGTCGGAGCCGGTGTAGTACTATTCAATCTTAGTCCTGAATTGACGCTTGGCCTGTTTGATGGTTCGTCGCAGGGCATAACAGGATTTCTTATAATCTTCCTGGTTAGAGTCCTGCAACTTGAAAGCGGCAGCTCTAACCTTTAGCTCACTGCGAATGTTGCCTATAATCCATGGCTTCTGGTTGGTGTATGTATGTACAGTCACTTTGGGGATGACGTCCTCAATGCACTTATTGATAAAGCCAATGACTGATGTGGTTTACTCCTCAATGCCATCGGAAGAACACGGAACATATTCCAGTCTGTGCTAGCAAAACAGTCCTGTAGTTTTGCTTCTGCTTCATCTGACCACTTTTTTAAAGACCGAGTCACTGGTGCTTCCTGATTTAGTTTTTGCTTGTAAGCAGGAATCATGAGGATAGAATTATGGACAGATTTGCCAAAATGCAGGTTGAGGGAGAACTTTGTACGCTTCTCTGTGTACTGGTGATCTAGCATTTTTTTCCCTCTGGTTGTGCATTTAACATGCTGATAGAAAGAGGTAAAACTGATTTAAGTTTCCCTGTATTAAAGTCCTCGGCCACTAAGAGCTTCGCTTTTGGGTGAGCGGTTTCCTGTTTGCTTATTTCCTTATACAGCTGACTCAGTGCCGTCTTAGTGCCAGCGTCCATCTGTGGTGGTAAATAAATAGCCAAGAAAAAAATAGGTGAAAACTCTTTTGGAAAATACTGTTGTCTACAGCTTATCGTGAGATACTCTACTTCAGGCGAGCAAAATCTAAAGACTTCCTTAGATTTTGTCATACAGGAGTGTGCTGTTCTGTCTAGCCGGTGCAGCGTATATCCCGCAAGCTGAATGTTACCCACGCCGTAATTCAGCCACGGTTCAGTGAAACATAAGATTTTACAGTTTTTGATGTCCCGTTGGTAGGATTTTCGTGATCGTACCTCATCTAATTTATTGATAGTCCTATGATAGTACGTTGGCAAGTAATATTGATGGGAAGGGCAGATTTCCCACTCGCCGTTGGCGGATCCTTACGAGGCACCCCGCCCTGTGTCCTCTGTACCTGTGTCTCTTTCTCTTGCCAATGACGGGGTTTTCGGCCTTGTCGGGTGTCTGAAGTACATCCTGTGCGTCCTGCTTGTTGAAGAACAAATCTTTGTCTAATCCGAGGTGAGTGATCTCTGTCCTGATATCCAGAAGCTATGCTCACTAACAGAATTTTGTGCTCACTAACAGAAATTTGTGCACAACATTTTTCAGAAATAAACTTTTTGTGTGTATAGAAAATATCTGGGATCTTTTATTTCAGCTCATGAAACATGGGACCAACACTTTACATGTTGCCTTTATATTTTTGTTCAGTGTAGTTGACCTTACACTAGTCGATGAACAGCATTCTCACGTAGGTATTCCTCTTGTCCAGATGGGTTAGGGCAGTGTGCAGTGTGGTTGAGATTGCATCGTCTGTGGACCTATTTGGGCAGTTAGCAAATTGGAGTGGGTCTAGGGTGTCAGGTAGGGTGGAGGTGATATGGTCCTTGACTAGTCTCTCAAAGCACTTCATGATGACGGAAGTGAGTGATACGGGGCGGTAGTCGTTTACCTCAGTTACCTTAGCTTTCTTGGGAACAGGAACAATGGTGGCCCTCTTGAAGCATGTGGGAACAGCAGACTGGCATAGGGATTGATTGAATATGTCCGTAAACACACCGGCCAGCTGGTCTGCGCATGCTCTGAGGGCGCGGCTGGGGATGCCGTCTGGGCCTGCAGTCTTGCGAGGGTTAACACGTTTAAATGTCTTACTCACCTCGGCTGCAGTGAAGGAGAGTCTGCATGTTTTCGTTGCAGGCCGTGTCAGTGGCACTGTATTGTCCTCAAAGCGGGCAAAAAAGTTATTTAGTCTGCCTAGGAGCAAGACATCCTGGTCCGTGACTGGGCTGGATTTCTTCTTGTAGTCCGTGATTGACTGTAGACCCTGCCACATGCCTCTTGTGTCTGAGCCGTTGAATTGAGATTCTACTTTGTCTCTGTACTGACGCTTAGCTTGTTTGATAGCCTTGCGGAGGGAATAGCTGCACTGTTTGTATTCGGTCATGTTACCAGTCACCTTGCCCTGATTAAAAGCAGTGGTTCGCGCTTTCAGTTTCACGCGAATGCTGCCATCAATCCACGGTTTCTGGTTTGGGAATGTTTTAATCGTTGCTATGGGAACGACATCTTCAACGCACGTTCTAATGAACTCGCACACCGAATCAGCGTATTCGTCAATATTGTTATCTGACGCAATACGAAACATATCCCAGTCCACGTGATGGAAGCAGTCTTGGAGTGTGGAGTCAGCTTGGTCGGACCAGCATTGGACAGACCTCAGCGTGGGAGCCTCTTGTTTTAGTTTCTGTCTGTAGGCAGGGATCAACAAAATGGAGTCGTGGTCAGCTTTTCCGAAAGGAGGGCGGGGCAGGGCCTTATATGCGTCGCGGAAGTTAGAGTAACAATGTTCCAAGGTTTTTCCACCCCTGGTTGCGCAATCGATATGCTGATAAAATTCAGGGAGTCTTGTTTTTTCAGATTAGCCTTGTTAAAATCCCCAGCTACAATGAATGCAGTCTCCGGATAAATGGATTCCAGTTTGCAAAGAGTCACATAAAGTTCGTTCAGAGCCATCAATGTGTCTGCTTGGGGGGGATATATACGGCTGTGATTATAATTGAAGAGAATTCTCTTAGTAGATAATGCGGTCTACATTTGATTGTGAGGAATTCTAAATCAGGTGAACAGAAGGATTTGAGTTCCTGTATGTTTCTTTCATCACACCATGTCTCGTTAGCCATGAGGCATACGCCTCCGCCCCTCTTCTTACCAGAAAGATGTTTGTTTCTGTCGGCGCGATGCGTGGAGAAACCCGTTGGCTGCAACGATTCCGATAGCGTCTCTCCAGTGAGCCATGTTTCCGTGAAGCAAAGAACGTTACAGTCTCTGATGTCCCTCTGGAATGCTACCCTTGCTCGGATTTCATCAACCTTGTTGTCAAGAGACTGGACATTGGCGAGAAGAATGTTAGGGAGTGGTGCACGATGTGCCCGTCTCCGGAGTCTGACCAGAAGACCGCCTCGTTTCCCTCTTTTTCGGAGTCGTTTTTTTGGGTCGCTGCATGGGATCCATTCCGTAGTCTAATAACCTGTAGTCTAATAAGTCAGAGTTTGCATACAACCATTTCTCACGCTCAAATGTATGTATGTTCATTTTTACTCGTTAGATAAATGAGTGCTCTCACCCCCACACAATAACACCTCCTCCTCCTCCATGCTTTACGGTGGGAAATAAACATGCAGAGATCCTCCGTTCACCTACACCACATTTCACAAAGACACAGTGGTTGGAACCATAGATCTCCAATTTGGACTCCAGACCAAAGAACAAATTTCCACCGGTCTAATGTCCATTGCTCGTTTTTCTTGGCCCAAGCAAGTCTCTTCTTCTTATTGGTCTCCTTTACTAGTGGTTTCTTTGCAGCAATTCAACCATGAGGGCCAGATTCACAGTTTCCTCTGAACAGTTGGTGTTGAGATGTGTCTGTTATTTGAACTCTGTGAAGCATTTATTTGGATTGCAATTTCTGAGGCTGGTAACTCTAATGAACTTATCCTTTGCAGCAGAGGTAACTCTGGGTCTTACATTCCAGTGGCAGTCCAGTTTCATCATAGCGCTTGATGGTTTTTGCGACTGCACTTGAATAAACTTTCAAAGGCCTTGAAATGTTCCATATTGACTCACCTTCATGTCTTAAAGTAATGATGGGCTGTCGTTTCTCTTTGCTTATTTGAGCTGTTCTTTCCATAATATGGACTTGGTCTTTTACCAAATAGGGCTGTCTTCTGTATACCCTTCTAACTTGTCACAACACAACTGATAGGCTCCAATGCATTAAGAAGGAAATACATTCCGCAAATTAACTTTTAACAAGGCACACCTGTTCATTGAAATGCATTCCAGGTGACTACCTCATGAACCTGGTTGAGAGAATTCCAAGAGTGTGCATAGCTGCCATCAAGCCAAAGGGTGGCTATTTAGAAGAATTTCAAGTATAAAATATATTTAGATTTGTTTAACACATTCCATGTGTTATTTTATAGTTTTGATGTCTTCACTATGTTTCTACAATGTAGAAAATAGAAAAAAAACATTGAATGAGTAGGTGTTCTAAAACTTCCGATAGTGTAGGTCCACTGACTATTGAAGAAGACAAGCAGATAAGAATATTCACATCATCTACTCATGTATCAAAAAGTAGACAAATGAATTGCATTAGATCTTCATGATCGTGACTTGAAACGATAAAGCAGACTGTTATTTTATGGTTTGCCAAGACTAAACAGGAATCCTGTGCTTGAGCAAAGGGACCCTGGAGGGTTGATAGTTTTTTTTGCAAATTACAGTATTACCAATGAATGACAAGGTTTGCCATCTGCCATGGGGTGGTTTATAACTACAGGGTACTACGCACATCCAACTATTTTCCAGGTGTTTACAACAATTTCAAATATATAAATAAATAAATGCCTGCCATACTGTTGTAGTTTATTTTCAAAATGTTAACAGGAGCATCTACAAAAGTGTGTGGGTAATTGTATTCCTTTAATTTCTCTGAATTTGCCATTATGGAAAGATTCTGTTTGAAATTGAATAGATCAGAACCATTTTTTACATTTAAATAGCTACCAATAAATCAAATCAATATCATAACTTCAACTCTATACGCTCAAGAAAAGGGGAGATAGTTAGGCAAAAGAGGATTTATTTTGATAGACTGTCATTGCAGTTCAATGAGTCTCTCTTCCAGAGTGAGATGTTCCAGTGGGGTTGCACATTTACATTCCGTGTCTACACTGTCACTTCAGTTTCCATAACTAAGTGGGAGATGAGTGTATGAGGAGGCAACTGCATCCAGGAAGCCATTATGGTTCCCTAAGGTGCCATTAGGGAGCTTAGAGAGGAACAGCAGTGGAAAGGATGAAGGCAGTTACTCACCTTGAAGATGGCACCACTGACTAATAAGTGAAGAGCATAAATTATTCTGACTAGAGATGAGTTGCTCCAAATTTATTTCCTAATAGGTACAGGTGATGAGTGGACATAAACCGATCCATGGGTATTGAGATAATGACATTTACAACATAACAGAGTTGTACATACAAATCCACGTTCAGGATCATCATTTGACCTTCTGTTTTGTATTGCAATCCAATTTACCTTGGAAAGACTTCTACAGTAGCAATGTTTGTCTTGCATTCATTTGCATACTCAGCACTATGCTTTTAGTCTCTTTATCCAGCTTAGAGGAATTGGTCAATTAGATTACTTGTTTCAATGCTAAACATGTTTCAGTGGTAAATCAATGTTGTCCTGTGGGATTTGAACATGCAAAGCTAAATAGTCATTTTAGTGTTGGTCAACCCTTCTCCTGGAGAACTATCCTTATTCAGGATGTTGCTCCAGCAACATTCCAACACACCTGATTCATGATGTTGCTCCAGTCCTGCTCTAACACACCTGATTCAGGATGTTCCTCCAGTCCTGCTCTAACACACCTGATTCAGGATGTTTCTCCAGCAACACTCTAACACACCTGATTCAGGATGTTTCTCCAGCAACACTCTAACACACCTGATTCAGGATGTTGCTCCAGTCCTGCTCTAACACACCTGATTCAGGATGTTTCTCCAGCAACACTCTAACACACCTGATTCAGGATGTTGCTCCAGTCCTGCTCTAACACACCTGATTCAGGATGTTGCTCAAGTCCTGCTCTAACACACCTGATTCAGGATGTTTCTCCAGCAACACTCTAACACACCTGATTCAGGATGTTGCTCCAGTCCTGCTCTAACACACCTGATTCAGGATGTTTCTCCAGCAACACTCTAACACACCTGATTCATGATGTTACTCCAGTCCTGCTCTAACATACCTGATTCAGGATGTTTCTCCAGCAACACTCTAACACACCTGATTCAGAATGTTGCTCCAGTTCTGCTCTAACACACCTGATTCAGGATGTTGCTCCAGTCCTGCTCTAACACACCTGATTCAGGATGTTGCTCCAGTCCTATTCTAACACACCTGATTCAGGATGTTGCTCCAGTCCTGCTCTAACACACCTGATTCAGGATGTTGCTCCAGCAACACTCTAACACACCTGATTCAGGATGTTGCTCCAGTCCTGCTCTAACACACCTGATTCAGGATGTTTCTCCAGCAACACTCTAACACACCTGATTCAGGATGTTGCTCCAGTCCTGCTCTAACACACCTGATTCAGGATGTTGCTCAAGTCCTGCTCTAACACACCTGATTCAGGATGTTTCTCCAGCAACACTCTAACACACCTGATTCAGGATGTTGCTCCAGTCCTGCTCTAACACACCTGATTCAGGATGTTTCTCCAGCAACACTCTAACACACCTGATTCATGATGTTACTCCAGTCCTGCTCTAACATACCTGATTCAGGATGTTTCTCCAGCAACACTCTAACACACCTGATTCAGAATGTTGCTCCAGTTCTGCTCTAACACACCTGATTCAGGATGTTGCTCCAGTCCTGCTCTAACACACCTGATTCAGGATGTTGCTCCAGTCCTATTCTAACACACCTGATTCAGGATGTTGCTCCAGTCCTGCTCTAACACACCTGATTCAGGATGTTGCTCCAGTCCTGCTCTAACACACCTGATTCAGGATGTTGCTCCAGTCCTATTCTAACACACCTGATTCAGGATGTTGCTCCAGTCCTGCTCTAACACACCTGATTCAGGATGTTCCTCCAGTCCTGCTCTAACACACCTGATTCAGGATGTTTCTCCAGCAACACTCTAACACACCTGATTCAGGATGTTTCTCCAGCAACACTCTAACACACCTGATTCAGGATGTTTCTCCAGCAACACTCTAACACACCTGATTCAGGATGTTTCTCCAGCAACACTCTAACACACCTGATTCAGGATGTTGCTCCAGTCCTGCTCTAACACACCTGATTCAGGATGTTGCTCAAGTCCTGCTCTAACACACCTGATTCAGGATGTTTCTCCAGCAACACTCTAACACACCTGATTCAGGATGTTGCTCCAGTCCTGCTCTAACACACCTGATTCAGGATGTTGCTCCAGCAACACTCTAACCCACCTGATTCAGGATGTTGCTCCAGCAACACTCTAATCCACCTGATTCAGGATGTTTCTCCAGCAACACTCTAACACACCTGATTCTACCAAGCAGCTACTTTTCATGGCCTTTATTAGCTGTATTGGGTGTGTTAGAGCAGGGCTGAAGAAAAATCCTGCATACCAAGTAGCTCCTTTGTCTATAGGAACAATTTATGGCATACAACTGATTGAAATTAGCCAGAAGACAACCAGCAGATCTGCCAATAACGGATCTCTGAACAATATTACAACCACTATCAGGTGAAGCACAATCTATTTGAGTGACTAACTGTGTTATTACACTAGCTTGAATAGTCTAGCTGTTAACCAATTATAACCTATAGCCTAATATCTGATATAATCTTCTGGGAATATATAGTCTTTCATCCACCCACCTACACAGAGGAAGCAGTAAGGAGTGTCCTGGGAGGCAGAAGATGTCAGGGGACATGAAAGGATTTCAGGGAAGTGAATCCTGGACAACTTCGGGTCAGTTTCCAGGCCCTCATGTTTATATTCAGAAGGTTATCAGGTACAAGAGGGCTCCTGAGATTTAAACCATTAATGGAAATAAACCATTAGCTTCTGCGAAATCATAGAAATAAAAAAATATGAGAATTTCAGCAGTTTGGTTAGCCAAGTCAAAGACCAAAAAATGTTGCCCTGCCTTGGTTAAGTTGCCAAGTTGTTGGTGATACAAGGATATGTCGTCCTGAAAAGTCACTCAAAAGCCTATTTTTATTGCATTGCGTTTCTGCTTTATCCACACCTTTACTGTGATTAGCTACTAGGTTAGTGAGGATTGGTTGGATAGGGGCTATGGGGATACCACACTCTTCAATTGATTTGATTTGATTTGATTCAAATGTAATAGAGTCCAAGATCTGTGACATATCATCATAACACCCACATGAAACATAAAACTAATTTCAATCAGAACAAAATGTCAACTAAAGACAAACTCCAATCCCCAGATCAACAGAAATCTCACAGTAACCTTTTCACAAGGTGGTCGCTCAATATTATTGCATTGAACCTTTTCAATTAAGCTTTTCTTTGACAGCTGTCCTACTTCTGTCGACATGGCACTTATTAAGACAAAGGATTACAGTAGGTAGATACTGCTCACGTCCAATAAAAATATAGTATTCATCACATTTTAACTGACATTATGTCCAGTAAGAATGTCAAGATTAACTTTAGAAACCTAGCAGCATGTAAAATCAGTTTGGCCATTACTGGACAATTGATTGGTGGTCGCTTAACTGATTAGTTCAAAATGTCATCTGAGGATGTGACTAGACAGTAGGCGTGCATCCCTCTCTTGACCAATGAAGGGGAGCTCTTGCACAGAGTAACTGTAGCAGAGCTCTCAGAACATCTTGACAGATGCTGATTTGAAGAGTATCACAGAGTGTACCTTGGAACCCAAGGTAACACTGTATAATGGAGGCTTTACTGTAAGAGAGAACTTGAAAAACAAGACAAGACTGTCAGTCGGAAGACTCAAAATTCTCCTTCTTTACCCTGCCGTAGTTGAAAGATTTCTATCATTTGTATTTATTCTGCCATGACTATGCTATGTATTCAATTTGAAATGTGGTTCAATCTCGTCTTGTCAGTTAGCTACACTACATGGCATTTGTTGTAGTTTTTCACCCAATCAGCCTCTTGATTGGATAGTGGTCAATGCCAGATAGTGCTGAGTGATTAGTGCTTTTTAAAGTCGGTTTGGTTTCAGTTCGATGATTAAAAAATGATCCCGGTTTTCGATGTTGATTTTATTTGGGGGGGGGACATTAAACAGAATACAACAATGAATAAAAGTCCCATGATGGTAGTGACTGCCCATTACTGCTTATCACTTATTAACAATAATTTATTCACATTACTATGAAGCTTTACTTTAATAAAATATTTGTTTAATTTGATTACTTTATTATTTCATTCCAAGTCATCATCTCTATAGAGCTGCTGACTATGCTGTCTGACAAAATCACAATTTTAGTAGTTCTTCAAAGTAAATAAGGCACTTTTATGACTTCTGAATACCAACTATCAATCACATAGATCATGTATTTTAAGGCTCACACCGCAACTGCTTTCTATCCCTCTTGATTGCGAGTTCTCCTAGTCTCGGTGTCTGCTCTGCAGAGACCGGACAAGTTTAAGAAGGCGCACAATGGATTATGGCGGCGTTCCCAAACTAGGGACCCCCATGGTCGCAGGAGAATTTCCAAAATCCGGAAGAAAAAATATATATACAAAAAACATTATAATACCGTATTTGTATCTCAAAATCATTGTAATTTGGCTTATCCTAAATTTAAATTGATACAATTCAACCAGAGAGCGCCCTTAGTTCATGGGAAAAGGCCACACTCGACCATTGTACTTGAATCATTCCCATGGTGAATGGCAAGGCCTGCTACTCTATGAAACAACACACTATTGCAGAGACTTTGATATTACTGGCCACAATTTATATGGTGAAAACAATGTGTGGGGAGGGAGAGGCACAGAAACTTACATCAATACCTTTATCAGATAACACTGTTAAACAAATAATTGATGCTATTGCTAGCAACTAAGAGGAAACTGACAGAACAACTCAAAAAGCTGTCCCTGATTGAGAACCATACCCGGCCAAATCATAGAAATAAAGAAATAGAAAACAAAACATAGAATGCCCACCCCACATCACACCCTGACCTAACCAAATAGAGAGGGCATGACAGACGCGACATGCCTCAAGCATAACCATCTCATTAGTGGTGGGATAAGATATATTTTGTCAGACTCATTTGAATGTCATAGGCTCACATTAAAAGTATATGTTGGTGAGTTGAGAAGAAAATCAGAAATATTGTTAGAATGTTTTTTAATTAGCTGTCATAGCCCCAAATCAAAAAGTCAACATTGGCTGTTAATTACATTATTCTTTTCACATGGTTGGGGTCGCAATAATTTTGGGATATCAAAATGGGGTTGTGGGCCAAAAAAGTTTGGGAACCCGTGGATTATGGCCATTGTAGTTAATTCCCACATTTTCTGCTATAACCTATGTACAGTGGTTTTGAAAAGTATTCAGACCTCTTCCCTTTTTCCACATTTTGTTACATTACAGTCTTATTCTAAAATGGATCAAATTTATGTTTTCCTCATCAATCTACACAAATACCCCATAATGACAAAGCGAAAACAAATTATTCAAAAATGTTAAACACGAATGCCGTATTCAGATAAACATTCAGATCCTTTGCTTGAGCTTACGTAGATGCATCCTGTTTCCATTGATCATCATTGAGATATTTCTACAACTTGATTGGAGTCCATCTGTGTTATATTCAATTGATTGAACATGATTTGGAAAGGCACACAGCTGTCTATATATGGTCCCACAGTTGACAGTGCATGTCAGAGCAAAAACCAAGCCATGAGATCGAAAGGAATTGTCCATAGAGCTCAGAGACAGGATTGTGTTGAGGCACAGATCTGGGGAATGGTATCAAAACATTTCTTCAGCATTGAAGGTTCCCAAGAACACAGTGGCCTCCATCATTCTTAAATTAAAAACGTTTAGAACCACCAACACTTCCTAGATGTCACGTTCTGTCCATCGTTCGTATGTGTTTTCCTTGTTTTAGTGTTGGTCAGGACGTGAGCTGGGTGGGCATTCTATGTTGTGTGTCTGGTTTGTCTATTTCTATGTTTGGCCTGATATGGTTCTCAATCAGAGGCAGGTGTTAGTCATTGTCTCTGATTGGGAACCATATTTAGGTAGCCTGTTTGGTGTTGGGTTTTGTGGTTGATTGTTCCTGTCTCTGTGTTTGCACCAGGACTGTTTTTGGTTTTCCACATTTATTGTTTTGTCAGTTATTTCATGTCTAGTTCCTTTATTAAAGAACATGAATAACCACCACGCTGCATTTTGGTCCGCTTCTACTTCACCTAAGGAAAACCCTTACACTAGAGCTGGTCTCTCTGCCACAGTTCGCCTGTGGAGATGGGAGAACATTCCAGAAGGACAACCATCTCTGCAGCCCTCCACCAATCAGGCCTTTATGGTAGAGTGGTCAAACAAGATTCTCTGGTCTGATGAAACCAGGATTGAACACTTTGGCCTGAATGCCAAGCGTCCCGTCTGGAGGAAACCTGGCACCATCCCTACAGTGAAGCATGTTGGTGGCAGCATCATGCTGTGCAGATGTTTTTTAACAACAGGGACTGGGAGACTAGTCAGGATCGAGGGAAAGATGAACAGGGCAAAGTACAGAGAGATCCTTGATGAAAACCTGCTCCAGAGCGCTCAGGACCTCAGACTGGGGTGAAGATTTACCTTCCAACAGGACAACGATTCGAAGCACACAGCCAAGACAATGCAGGAGTGGCTTCGGGACAAGTCTCTGAATGTCCTTGAGTGGCCCAGCCTGAGCCCGGACTTGAACCCGATCAAAAAGTCTCTGGAGAGACCTGAAAATGGCTGTGCAGCGACGCTCCCCATCCAATCTGAGTGAGCTTGAGCGGATCTGCAGAGAAGAATAGGAGACACTCACCAAATACAGGTGTGCAGAACTTATAGAGTCACACCCAAGAAGACTCGAGGCTGTAATTGCTGACAAAAGTGCTTCAACAAAGTTCTGAGTAAATGGTCTGAATACTTATGTAAATGAGATATTTCCGTTTTTTATTTTTTCATACATTTGCAAAACTTTCTTAAAGCCTGTTTTTGCTCTGTCATTATAGGGCATTGTGTGTAGATTGATGAAGGGGGAAAAACTATTTAATACATTTTAGAACAAGGCTGTAATGTAACAAAATATGCTAAAGGTCTAGGGGTCTGAATACCTTCCGAATGCACTGTACATCGGACAGTTCAGGCTTGATCGGATTTATCTCTAAAGATACTGCACATTGAGGTCACAGAAAAAAAAAACTGGAATTTAAATAATTGAACCCACGTTGGTCAATTAGTTGTTTAAAAAAAACTAAATATTGCTCAGCACTAATACCAGATCAAAACACACTTCAGCATGACAAACAATTAATTTATCCAGAGAACACAGGCAGAGAAAACAGCTATGTATTTGTGGTTGATTTCATAAAGTGTCTGAGGTCATAAGTTGTTGTTCAATCCCGCTTGGCAACGAGTAGATGTTCGTCAACCATTTTGAAAAGAAGGTCGACGACATCCGATCCTCGTTTGCTAAGTCAAACGACACCGCTGGTTCTGCTCACACTGCCCTACCCTATGCTCTGACCTCTTTCTCCCCTCTCTCTCCAGATGAAATCTCGCGTCTTGTGACGGCCGGCCGCCCAACAACCTGCCCGCTTGACCCTATCCCCTCCTCTCTTCTCCAGACCATTTCCGGAGAACTTCTCCCTTACCTCACCTCGCTCATCAACTCATCCCTGACCGCTGGCTACGTCCCTCCCGTCTTCAAGAGAGCGAGAGTTGCACCCCTTCTGAAAAAACCTACACTCGATCCCTCCGATGTCAACAACTACAGACCAGTATCCCTTCTCTCTTTTCTCTCCAAAACTCTTGAGCGTGCCGTCCTTGGCCAGCTCTACCGCTATCTCTCTCAGAATGACCTTCTTGATCCAAATCAGTCAGGTTTCAAGACTAGTCATTCAACTGAGACTGCTCTTCTCTGTATCACGGAGGCGCTCTGCACTGCTAAAGCTAACTCTCTCTCCTCTGCTCTCGTCCTTCTAGACCTATCGGCTGCCTTCGATACTGTGAACCATCAGATCCTCCTCTCCACCCTCTCCGAGTTGGGCATCTCCGGCGCGGCCCACGCTTGGAATTTGTCCTACCTGACAGGTCGCTCCTACCAGGTGGCGTGGCGAGAATCTGTCTCCTCACCACGCGCTCTCACCACTGGTGTCCCCCAGGGCTCTGTTCTAGGCCCCCTCTTATTCTCGCTATACACCAAGTCACTTGGCTCTGTCATAACCTCACATGGTCTCTCCTATCATTGCTATGCAGACGACACACAATTAATCTTCTCCTTTCCCCCTTCTGATGACCAGGTGGCAAATCGCATCTCTGCATGTCTGGCAGACATATCAGTGTGGATGACGGATCACCACCTCAAGCTGAACCTCAGCAAGACGGAGCTCCTCTTCCTCCCGGGGAAGGACTGCCCGTTCCATGATCTCGCCATCACGGTTGACAACTCCATTGTGTCCTCCTCCCAGAGCGCTAAGAACCTTGGCGTGATCCTGGACAACACCCTGACGTTCTCAACTAACATCAAGGCGGTGTCCCATTCCTGTAGGTTCATGCTCTACAACATCCGCAGAGTACGACCCTGCCTCACACAGGAAGCGGCGCAGGTCCTAATCCAGGCACTTGTCATCTCCCGTCTTGATTACTGCAACTCGCTGTTGGCTGGGCTCCTGCCTGTGCCATTAAACCCCTACAACTCATCCAGAACGCCGCAGCCCGTCTGGTGTTCAACCTTCCCAAGTTCTCTCACGTCACCCCGCTCCTCCGCTCTCTCCACTGGCTTCCAGTTGAAGCTCGCACCCGCTACAAGACCATGGTGCTTGCCTACGGAGCTGTGAGGGGAACGGCACCTCAGTACCTCCAGGCTCTGATCAGGCCCTACACCCAAACAAGGGCACTGCGTTCATCCACCTCTGGCCTGCTCGCCTCCCTACCACTGAGGAAGTACAGTTCCCGCTCAGCCCAGTCAAAACTGTTCGCTGCTCTGGCCCCCCAATGGTGGAACAAACTCCCTCACGACGCCAGGACAGCGGAGTCAATCACCACCTTCCGGAGACACCTGAAACCCCACCTCTTCAATGAATACCTAGGATAGGGTAAGTAAGGGTAAGTAATCCTTCTCACCCCCCTTCTCCCCCAAAAAAAAAAGATTTAGATGCAAGTGGCTGTTCCACTGGATGTCATAAGGTGTATGCACCAATTTGTAAGTCGCTCTGGATAAGAGCGTCTGCTAAATGACTTAAATGTAAATGTAAATGTAAATGAGTATATAATAAACCAACCAATAAGTTACATTTTTGAAATATTTTTTTTTTACATTTTACAGTTCAGCAGGTAGGTTACTCAAACTATAAGAAGGAAAAACCAAGGAGGCTGAAGTAAATGATCTTAATTTAATGTCATGCTTGGATTAATACAAAGTGTCAGTGCATAAAGTACTGAAAACAAGAGCATAATGTTTCACTGCCTATGCAATCAGTGCTATAATGTTATTTCAGAAATAACATGAAGGTAAACTTTTCATTTGAGCTCCACCTCATCTCTTAGTTAGATGAAGCATCTTATCTCATAGTCATTTCAATCAATTACAATTACCTCACTTAGCATGCAAGTCTTTCCAAGCTTTTCGCTAAGGATGTAAAGGCTCTATCAGTACAGAGGAATGAGCATTGTTCTCACCTTGATCTATGGTATTGATGTAGAATGTGCTTAAAAACAGTCCCATACACAGATCAATGTGCTTTCCAGCCGTCTCATTAGATGTATACTTTCACACAAACAGATGTAGGGGACTAATCCAATCATGGAGGGTCAGGGATTGGTGCTTCATTGTTCAATCAGAAGTTGTGACACTCAACTAATGAGTTGGCTCTTGTTCTTTCAAAGAGCACCTGTTACTATGGAGAAAGGGATCCATTCTTCTTCATGTTTAAAGTTAAAATATCAACAAAACCTCATGAATTAAAAGAAAATTAGGAAAGATGTCTGTTACACACGCCTCTATGAAGAGGGAATGCAAGACCCTGCTACAACTCAACTCTCCGTGAAGTGAAAGAGGTATGGACTGTAGGTGCGAGTAAGGATGACAAAAGGCAGAGAATGTACCGTTTACTAGGAATTTATTCCTTCACATGGTAATATGGGGAAAAGGGGCTGGACGGAACCAAAGCAAAGAAAGTAAATATCAAAGCCCCCTCTCCTATCTTACCTGCCTAACCATTACTTACCTAATTTAGCACCACCTGGTGCCCTAACCAAAATACAGGGGGTGGTCCGCCCGGGTCTTACCTAGTGTGCTTAGACAATGAATATACCACGGGTATATGTATGCCCGCGGGCCTCTTGCCTAAGCACTCCCTAGGTGCCTTCCCCTTCCCCCTGGGAACAAATGAAACAGGATAACAAACAATCCACTTCACTACAAAACTGAGAAAAAACTAACTCAGGCCGTTAGTGAAGCTCTGACAAAGCAACAAACACAGAACATACCAAAGCTGCTACCAACAACAAACTAACATAGTACATACATGGTGTGGCAGGGTAGCCTAGTGGTTAGAGCATTGGATTAGTAACCGGAAGGTTGCAAGTTCAAACCCCCGAGCTGACAAGGTACAAATCTGTCATTCTGCCCCTGAACAGGCAATTAACCCACTGTTCCTAGGCTGAAAATAAGAATGTGTTCTTAACTGACTTGCCTAGTTAAATAAAAATACCAACGACCAACATGCTGTAACACTCAGCCATCAACCTCCTCTCTCAGCAATGTTCTATATCACAATCAATCTCTCTGCTGAACAACAGAACACTGGCTTTTATAGCTTCAGAAGGCATTGGAAATTGGAGACAGCTGCGTCCTGACGAGGGGGCGGGGTCAGCTCTCCAATTAATCGTGGAGTCGACCAATCAGCTGCTAGGGGATTTCAGGAAGCCCTCTCCTGAAACACACACAAACTACAACACAGAAACTGGGGAACGTAACAATGTCCACCAAGTATGCATTCTATTACCCGTAGTGTAAAACAACAAAAACTGCATTTATTGTTAATAAATAGTTGTTTACTTTAAGCAACAAAAATACAGTGCATTCGGAAAGTATTCAGAGTATACAGTATACAGCCTTATTCTAAAATTGATTAAATCGTTTTTTTCCCTCAACAATCTACACACTATACCCCATAAAAAAAGTTTTTTAGACTAAAAAATAAATAAATAAATGAAATATCACATTTCCGTAAGTATTCAGACCTTTTACTCAGTACCTTTGGCAACGATTACAGCCTTGAGTCTTCTTGAGTATAACGCTACAAGCTTTGCACACCTGTATTTGGGGCATTTCTCCCATTCCTCTCTGTAGATCCTCTCAAGCTCTGTGAGGTCGGATGGGGAGCGTCGCTGCACAACTATTTTGCTTCGATCGGGTTCAAGTCCCGGCTGCGGCTGGGCCACTCAAGGACATTCAGAGACTTTACCCGAAGACAATCCTGCGTTGTCTTGGCTGTTTCTTTAGGGTCGTTGTCCTGTTGAAATATGAACCTTCACCCCAGTCTGAGGCCCTGAGTGCTCTGGAGCAGGTTTTCATCAAGATTTGTCCTGGGCTTTGCTCCGTTCATCTTTGCTTCGATCCTGACCAGTCTTCCAGTCCCCACAGGATGATGCTGCCAACACCATGCTTCACCGGTGGGATGGTGTCAGATTTCCTCCAGACACTTGGCATTTGGCATTCAGGCATTCAGGCATTTGGCATTTGGCATTCACACTTGGTATTCAGACCAAAGTTTTCAATCTTGGTTTCAACAGACCAGATAATCTTGTTTCTCATGATCTGAGAGTCCTTTAGGTGCAAACTTCAATCGGGCTGTCATGTGCCTTTTACTGAGGAGTGGCATCCGTCTGGCCACTCAACCAAAAAGGCCTGATTGGTGGAGTGCTCAGAGATGGTTGTCCATCTGGAACGTTCTCCCATCACCACAGAGGATTTCAGTAGCTCTGTCAGAGTGACCATCAGGTTCTTGGTCACCTCCCTGACCAATGCCCTCCTCCCCCAATTGCTCAGTTTGGCAGGCGGCCAGCTCAAGGAAGAGTCTTGGTGGTTCCAAACTTCTTCCATTTAAGAATGGTGGAGGCCACTGTGTTCTTGGGCATCTTCAATGCTGCAGAAATGTTTTGGTTCCCTTCCTCAGATCAGTTCCTCGATATAAGCCTGTCTCTGAGCTTTATGACAATTCCTTCGACCTTTTTGCAAATTGTGTTAAATTGTATTAATTCTTAAAACCTGTTTTAACGTTGTCATTATGGTGTGTAGACTGATGAGTAAAATAATGTACTTAATCCAATTTAGAATAATTCTGAAACGTAACACAATTTCAAAACAGGGAAGGGGTCTGATTACTTTCCAAATGCACTGTAATAATGAGACACACGTGTGTCCAGTGGAAGAAGAATTTCTTCAGCGGAGCTCTTGGGATGGAAGGGAAGCCGATATTATAAGCATCCAATCATAACCATCAGGTTAAAAGCATCAGTCAGCTATATAAGGAAATAAGCAAACAGGAAACCACTCACCCAGAGTCGGTGCTCCTAGTGGCCAGAGACGTTAATGCAGGGAAACTTAAATCAGTTTTACCAAATTTCTATCAACATGTTAAATGTGCAACCAGAGGGAAAGAAAATTCTAGATCACCTGTACTCCACACACAGAGACGCGTACAAAGCTCTCCCTCGCCCTCCATTTGGTAAATCCGACCACAACTCTATCCTCCTGATTCCTGCTTACAAGCAAAATTTAAAGCGGGAAGCACCAGTGGCTCGGTCTTTAAAAAAACTGGTCAGATGAAGCAGATGCTAAACTACAGGACTGTTTTGCTATCACAGACTGGAACATGTTCCGGGATTCTTCCGATGGCATTGAGGAGTACACCACATCAGTCATTGGCTTTATCAATAAGTGCATCGAGGACGTCGTCCCCACAGTGACTATACATACATACCCCAACCAGAAGCCATGGATTACAGTTAATATTCGCAATGAGCTAAAGAAATCCTGCTATGCCCTGCGACGAACCATCAAACAGGCCAAGCGTCAGTACAGGGCTAAGATTGAATCATACTACACCGGCTCCGACGCTTGTCTTATGTGGCAGGGCTTGCAAACTATTACAGACTACAAAGGGAAGCACAGCCGCGAGCTACCCAGTGACACAAGCCAACCAGACGAGCTAAATCACTTCTATGCTCGCTTTGAGACAAGCAACACTGAGGCATGCATGAGAGCATCAGCTGTTCCGGATGACTGTGTGATCACGCTCTCCGTAGCTGACGTGAGTAAGACCTTTAAACAGGTCAACATGCACAAAGCTGCGGGGCCAGACAGATTACCAGGACGTGTGCTGACATCAAAACCATTATCCCAGAAACCCTACACCCACTCCAATTTGCATACCGCCCAAACAAATCCACAGATGATGCAATCTCTATTGCACTCCACACTGCCCTTTCCCACCTGGACAAAAGGAACACTTATGTGAGAATGCAATTCATTGACTACAGCTCAGCGTTCAACACCATAGTACCCTCAAAGCTCATCATGAAGCTAAGGATCCTGGGACTAAACACCTACCTCTGCAACTGGATCTTGGACTTCCTGACGGGCCGCCCCCAGGTGGTGAGGGTAGGTACCAACACATCTGCCATGCTGATCCTCAACACTGGAGCTCCCCAGTGGTGCGTGCTCAGTCCCCTCCTGTACTCCCTGTTCACCCACGACTGCATGGCCAGGCACGACTCCAACATCATCATTAAGTTTGCAGATGACACAACAGTGGTAGGCCTGATCACCGACAACGATGAGACAGCCTATAGGGAGGAGGTCAGAGACCTGGCCCAGTGTGCCAGAATAACAACCTATCCCTCAACGTAACCAAGACTAAGGAGATGATTGTGGAATACAGGAAAAGGAGGACAGAGCACGCCCCCATTCTCATCGACAGGGCTGCAGTGGAGCAGGTTGAGTGCTTCAAGTTCCTTGGTGTCCACATCAACAACAAACTAGAATTGTCCAAACACACCAGTCGTGAAGATGGCACAACAAAGCCTATTCCCCCTCAGGAAACTAAAACGATTTGGCATGGGTGCTGAGATCCTCATGTGTTCTACATAATGTTAATTATAATGTTACATATAATGTTACATATAATGTTACATAATGTTCTACAGCTGCAACACAGCTGCAACATCGAGAGCATCACTGCCTGGTACGGCAATTGCTCGGCCTCTGACTGCAAGGCACTACAGAGGGTAGTGCGTTACGGCCCAGTACATCACTGTTGCCTGCCATCCAGGGCCTCTACACCAGGCGGTGTCAGAGGAAGGCCCTAAAAATTGTCAAAAACCCCAGCCACCACAGTCATAGACTGTTCTCTCTACTACCGCATGGCAAGCGGTAGCGGAGTGCCAAGTCTAGGACAAAAAGGCTTCTCAACAGTTTTTACCCCCAAGCCATAAGACTCCTGAACAGGTAATCAAATGGCTGCCCGGACTATTTGCATTGTGTGCCTCCCCAACCCTGCTTTTTATGCTGCTGCTACTCTCTGTTTATCATATATAGTCACTTTAACTATACATTCATGTACATACTACCTCAATTGGGCAGACCAACCAGTGCTCCCGCACATTGGCTAACCAGTCTACCTGCATTGTGCAAGATAACACAAACTATTGAAATGTGTCACGTGGCATACAGGAATAACATTGTCCTATATGTTACCGACTGGGTTTTGAACCTTGGTCTTCTGCTGGATTCAAGACAGTTCGACAACTGAGGTAAAACCTAGGCCTACTCTCTTTTTTTTGCAGACATTAAACAAAATTGCACTTTATTTTTTTGCATTATATGCAACCGAAATTAAACAACACAATGATTTATTATTGTAATATAACAATTCCAATGTCTCTGGGCAAGGAACCTGTTATTAGAGTGAAACGCTGTTACACATTCATAACTTATGTCTGTGATTGTGAAATTAATTTGATGCAATGTATTCAGTTTGAGGTCAGTTTCAGCTCATTGTACAACAAGCATTGTATGACTTTGAGTTAAAACGTTATGCCATATTAGAGTTCTTCTCTTAAACTTTTACACTCCAGAGGTTTGGTTCAGGAACATCTTCCATAGACATGAAATCCAGTCAAAGACACATAGCACTGGTGCATTATGAATGGGCCCTGACCATTGCGCTTAACGTTTTTACTGACCACATGATCACATCTAAATCAAGGGTTTCCCCGTGCAGGTTTATGTGGTCAAGAACATTTCAGGGAACTATGGATACAGTATGCTTTCCGTAGAACTCTCAGAAGTACCAATGCTTTTATTGAGCATTTGCATTATTAAAAGGAATAGTGATCTGCTTCATTGTTCTTTAATTTACGCTTGACAACCTTTAAAGTCAAATAGATAGCCAATTTAGGTCCACACACAACCGACATAGGTCTGATTTCCCAAGAGACAAGCTCCTATCGTCCACCCATGCATGTAGGTGTTGCCATCAGCTAAAGTCATAGTCTGACTGTTTTGTTTTTCTTTCATCAGAGAACATTAATGTTCAAGCGACATTTCTTTATCCCCTGTGTGTAAAGCAGTCTAGTGTTAGTCTTCCATGGGAAACCCAGAGCTGAGCCCCCCTCCGGGGATATGGATTCAGGACCATGAATATATTCCATTTGATAGTCCCCATGCTGTATGATCCTCTGCCTGTTTTCCCACACTGTCAAAATACAATATTACAGGACAACAAAAAGAAAGAGAGTTTAAAAAAAGTACTGTAGGAGTGAACGGCGGCAAGAAAAGAGGATGACAAAAGTGCAAATAGAATGCCATGGTATCATTTAAAATGCTTTAACTGCTCTTGATTGAGCTTGCTTGGCTCAATTGAACAAATGGAGCAGAATCAATCAAGCGCTCAAAGTTATCAAAAAGTATTTCAGCAGATTTTGTGATTTTTGTGCGTATTTGTGAGGCTTAGTTCTTGTGAGAATACACCACAAGAGATTGGTTGCACCTTAATTAGGGAGGATAGGCTCATGGTATTGGCTGGAGCGAATAGGTGGAATGTTATCAAATACATCAAACACATGGTTTCCATGTTACAGCCATTCCTCCCCTCAGCAGCCTCAACTGAAATACACAAATGTTTGTGTGACTTAATTTATAGGAAAATACATTTTTGGGTGGCAAATCTCGTTTAAAAAATGTAAGTTATTGTAGCAATGCGTTTTGGGCAATGGTGTTCTACACTGCCTTTTTTTGTATCAAATCAAATCTAATGTATTTATATAGCCCTTCGTACATCAGCTGATATCTCAAAGTGCTGTACAGAAACCCAGCCTAAAACCCCAAACAGCAAGCAATGCAGGTGTAGAAGCACGGTGGCTAGGAAAAACTCCCTAGAAAAGCCAAAACCTAGGAAGAAACCTAGAGTGGAACCAGGCTATGTGGGGTGGCCAGTCCTCTTCTGGCTGTGCCGGGTGGAGATTATAACAGAACATGGCCAAGATGTTCAAATGTTCATAAATGACCAGCATGGTCGAATAATAATAAGGCAGAACAGTTGAAACTGGAGCAGCAGCACGGCCAGGTGGACTGGGGACAGCAAGGAGTCATCATGTCAGGTAGTCCTGGGGCATGGTCCTAGGGCTCAGGTCCTCCGAGAGAGAGAAAGAAAGAGAGAAGGAGAGAATTAGAGAACGCACACTTAGATTCACACAGGACACCGAATAGGACAGGAGAATTACTCCAGATATAACAAACTGACCCTATCCCCCCGACACATAAACTACTGCAGCATAAATACTGGAGGCTGAGACAGGAGGGGTCAGGAGACACTGTGGCCCCATCCGAGGACACCCCCGGACAGGGCCAAACAGGAAGGATATAACCCCACCCACTTTGCCAAAGCACAGCCCCCACACCACTAGAGGGATATCTTCAACCACCAACTTACCATCCTGAGACAAGGCTGAGTATAGCCCACAAAGATCTCCGCCACGGCACAACCCAAGGGGGGGGGGGCGCCAACCCAGACAGGATGACCACATCAGTGAATCAACCCACTCAGGTGACGCACCCCTTCCAGGGACGTCATGAGAGAGCCCCAGTAAGCCAGTGACTCAGCCCCTGTAATAGGGTGAGAGGCAGAGAATCCCAGTGGAAAGAGGGGAACCGGCCAGGCAGAGACAGCAAGGGCGATTCGTTGCTCCAGAGCCTTTCCGTTCACCTTCCCACTCCTGGGCCAGACTACACTCAATCATATGACCCACTGAAGAGATGAGTCCCACATTTTTATATATACATTTATTTATATATACTGTATATATATATTTAAAAAATGTTAACAACAGAATATTGTTTTCAACCAGCTTGTCACTAAAATATTTATAATAAAATAGTAGCCATACATTTTATTTAACTGTTTATTAATGCCATTGCTGTTTTCTATGCTTGTTTTTGCTTTATACTTTGGGATACTGGTGCCATGTCGTATTTTATAAGGGTTGCCAGATTGGAGTAAAAGCTGTATTTGTCTGTTTTTTTGTTTGTTGGGGGGGTCAATCAAGGTATTTGTTTGGGGAATGGGGATACGTTTTCATGATGGGAAATGAATTAGTCAATAACTAAAATATACCAAAAATGATTTAGTCCAATCAGCATACATGTAAGCTAAATATGATGAGGCTGTCCATGGTTCTGATTTCTAAGTGTGTGTGTGTGTGTGTATGTGTGTGTGTGCGCGCGCGCCTGCGTGTGCGTGTGCATTTGGGCTAGTAGAAAAACATGTTGACTCACCCTACTTGTAGAGAAAGGTCAATGCCATCCTCCTGTCTTTCTTGTTGACGAAATGGTCTATCACTCTCTCATACAGTAAACGCTTTAATTTTATGTTTTCCTAGGCTACCTAGCTAAAATGCTTGCTTGCTAGCCTAACTTCCATTCATGGGCAACGTTAGCTAGTTAACATGAACACATCTAGCTACATATTGAACTTCCATCCTCTCAGGCCAGGGGCAAAACAATCTATGAATTAATGGTTGGATCAGAATCGTCGTTATAATCATTGGTCAGTACAGAGAATAAAAAAAAAAATCCTATCTCTGTCCATGGCTAATTTACAAAAGGGCCAATTTTAGCTAGCTTGCTAGCCACCGGAGGACAACAACACAACGAGATGCAACAATTCAAGTTGTTTCTGTCGATGACGTATGCTTTCAATACGATGTGATAGGAGTGACGGCAAAATCCAAGCTGGCTTCCCTTGACACTTTTTTTGTGCGCCAGGACCATTCACAGTAGAGCTCACTCAGTTTAGCTCAATGCTGGTTAGCAAATTTTGTATACTTTTTTATCAAGGGAGGTCAAAGGCTCCCTGGCCTCCTTTGCATTCAATGCTATGAGCGGCAACAATGTCACACTCGTTTGGACATGACAGCATCAGATACTGTAGACGTCTACACGTAGAGAGACAGGAGGGCGCTGTTTCGCTCGCTCCTTCTCCTGTGAGATGGATTAATCCTCCTGCGAATGAAGGAAAATTATGAAACACAGAGAGACGAAAGATACACAATTTTATTTTTGGTCTTTTTGTTCTTGGTCAATTTTTTATAGAAGCCTGATACACGCCACTGCCTGGATTGCTGTTGAGATTACATTAAAAGTACATTGTGCAAGTGATCAATGCCGTTTGAGATTCTGCACAGATTATTACAGCAATTGTGAAGATCTCCACAGACCTGTGACAACCTATGCAAGTTACCTTGAACATGCAGGCTTTCTATGATTACATAAGAATAGTTACATTAACCTCAAAATGTGGCCATGGGTAGGTAACTCTTTTTAAGGTTTAATGTTACTTTAGGCTATCTACCATATTTCAAAAGTTATATTGAATTGTGTTTGGTTGACAACACAACCAAATATCAACATTTTAAAGATGTACTGTATCTTCTGCTTGGATAGTTCCATTTGTGCCACTGACTTAGTCTAGCTCTAATTACAGTTTGTCTACAAATGAATAATTTATATGTTGGATTCATGTCTCCATCTCAATCAAAAATCATAGGTAAAGAATAGGACTAAATCAAATAAAACTTTAAATGCATTTTAACTACATTTTGATTTGATTAAGTTCTCAATCTAATGTATTTTCCACTTACACTCCACGTCACAATACAATGACAAATTATGTTGAAACAACATTGATTCAACCAGTTTGTGCCCAGTGGGTACTTACTAATTAGCATGCTCACTTAACTTAATGTAAATAGTGTTTTGGTACATTGGCAAATAGTTGTTTGCATAAATCACAATGAGTGGCGCAACCACCCACCAGAAAATTATTATTTTCAGATGTGTCCACATAGTGAAATGTAAAAATGTTCTTGCAACAACTCACTCAAGCTCCCACACGTTATGTCTCACACATTGTTTCACTATGAATATCCTCCATGTGAAAAGAACTTCTCCCAGTTTCTGCCCACAGCTGCACTGTAATCCTGTTGAAGGGAGTGTGACAGTGTTGTTTCCATGGCAATAATGTTATGAGACAGCATCCAATGGTGTGATGGTTGGAGGTGCAGTAAGTAGCACAGATGCCTTTGCTTACAAAGCAAACACACGCTTTCTCTTCATTGTTACAAAATGCTGCAGTGTTTGAATATGAGAAATGCTGCAGTGTTTGGACGTTCTTTCGTGTGATAGAGCTAAATTGATGACTGATAAGGACCCCTACCTATATGAATAAACCCCAAAACTGTAAAAACAACAGTGTGTTCTGTTTTTGAGTCCTTGCTCTGTCGCAGCTGGCCTTGACCGGGAGACCCATGGGGCAGCGCACAATTGGCTCAGCGTTGTCCGGGTTACGGGAGGGTTTGGCCGGCAGGGATGTCTTTGTCTCATCGCGCACTAGCGATTCATGTGGCGGGCCGGGCGCAGTGCACGCTGACACAGTCGCCAGGTGTACGGTGTTTCCTCCAATACATTGGTGCAGCTGGCTTCCGGGTTAAATGGGCACTGTGTCAAGAAGCAGTGCGACTTGGTTGTGTTTTAGAGGATGCACGCCTCTCAACCTTCGCCTCTCCCGAGTACGTACAGGAGTTGCAGCGATGAGACAATACTGTAACTACCAATTGGATACCATGAAATTGGGGAGATAAAAGGGTAAAGAGAAAATAAATAAATAAATAAACGACAGGGTGAAAATGAGTATAGATGATTTGTTTGAGTTTAGGTCACACTGTTTCATGAGATGTTTAGTTGTGGGCATTGTCTCAACATTCTCTGCAGCATAAATCAATGCAATGAACAATGTCAGACTATGAGATTGCTATAAAAGTTGTGCATTTAAAAAGTATTCTTCTTCGTCTTTATACAGCATGATGGAACTAAGGGATTAATCTAATGCTGAGAAGAAGTCGCATGAAAGGCATCAGCCCTCCTAGACCGTACAGAGTTGTGTGGGTGTGGTGGGGAGTTGTAAGGGTGGATGAGATTTCGTATAAACCAATTTTAACACTTTCGGCTCAATCTTGTTGGTCTCCTGTGTTGGTTCCCTTTGAATAACCTCACAGATTGACAGCTTTCTATGTAATAGATTAGTCCCAGTGTGGAGATTATGAACAGTAGCCATGTGTTGCCAAACTATAGGTTCCTCGCTTACTGTATAACAGCCAAATTCCTAGATAGATAGGGGGTGTAGTGCAGCATTTGATTGAGTGAAATTTGCGTAAATCTTTAGACTTTTTTACACCAACTACATAACCTCTTTATTTCAGTAATAACTTCACTACAAATGTATTTTGTATCCTATCAGAAGTCTATCATAATCCTTTATTTACAGGAACATGGAGCCTCTTTCCCCAAAAATAACTAAGAGCAACAAATTGTAGAGGAGCACTGAGACCCCACTGACACAACACACCTATGAGCTACGCAGGGTTGGGATCAATTCCATTTAAATTCCAGTCAGTTTAGGAAGTACACTACAATTCAAAATCCAAATCTCTGCAATGATTTTCAATTAGATAACAACAAAAAAAATGAATTGGAGTTTCGTTCACTTTTTTAATTGACTGGAATTTAAATTGTATTGACCCCAACCCTGGAGATACATCATTCACCTCCTCATCACACTATTTATTTACAAGGATCTATGACTTATCAATAGAACTGATCAGAACTAGTTGATAACATCTTGTGGGACATTGACAGTATTTAATTGTGTGGGTATTCACTAAGAATGTGTATGATACAGTATGTGTACTTATTGTAGGTTAGGATTATGCACACACACACACACACACACACACACACACACACACACACACACACACACACACACACACACACACACACACACACACACACACACACACACACACACACACACACACACACAGTGGCGAATACCCCGTTTGGAACACCCCCAAAGGGATTAAGATATTTTCCTGTGTGGGGTGTTTTTCAGTGAATGAGAAAGGCACCCATACACATATTATCCACAACCTACGTATGCTTGTGTTAGTATGTGAAATGGAGGGAACAGACTTTCCAGTGTTGATCAGTGTGGTATTCTCACGAAGTGATAACAGTGTAAACAGTGTGTGTGTGCAGTGAGAGCTGTCAGCCATCTTAATCATTATTTGTAAAGGACCTAGTTTTCCTGAACAGAGAGGTGTGATCAGAGGGTTTTTAATTTTGGAATGCTGCACTATTTTTAGAATTAAATTGTGGATAATATCTGAGCCCATGGCTATCAAAGAGGGGTTTTAAAGGCAGTCCTTTTACTGTCTGTCACACACACACATGCACACTATGTTAAAGTATTGAGGTTGATTTTCTCTTTGAGATCAGCCCAGCTATTTATACTGACATGAGAGTGGTCTGAATACTGTTATCCCTGTTAAAAACGCAGTGAGGCTTTCATTAATGCAACACAATGCTGTATCAGTGCCTCACATGAACTGTTTCTCTAATGCTTAACTGGAAAATTGAATGCGTCTGCAAAATAAGTCCATTGAAAGTAAATTTAAAGTTTTGTGCAAAATAAAAAGATATATTTTAGGCCTTTGGTTGCTCTTGAAAACAGACACAGAAACTCAATAGGTTAGGTGAAGGCATACTAGCGTTTGGTTGGGGATTGGTTAAGCGGTCTATTGTTACGCCTCATTGTGGAAACAGTTTACTCTAATCAAACAATAATGGCACTGCAATCAGTAGGGCAGCGTTCCCTAACTAGTGGTTTAATTTGGCCCCTCATGTTTTCTGAGCAAACAAAACCATTTTTGTAATTGTTTTTGCAATTTCATTGTTGGACATAATAAATTGTCAAAACACCAGCAAATCAGCTCCAAGTGAATTTAATTTTGGAAATCTGTTCCTAGGTATTTCCACACATAATAGAGAGACACGTGATCCTATAGAAATGTAAGCAAGGTTTGAAACTATTACGTTTTAGTCAAGTATTATAATTGTTTGGGCTTCTAGCGGTCAATTTGGAGTCTACAAATTATTATTATGTATTATGTAATTATGTTTCGCCACCCTGATCATTCCAGAAAGAAAGTACTGTGCCTGAATCTAGTTGATGATCCCTGCAGTAAGGTATCGATAAAAGTGACCACATGGCTAAGTTTAACTATCAAGATGCACTAACTAGTAAACTAGATTCCATAATAATACAGCTTCATGATTTCCAGTAAAAACACAATAATCGGCATTTAAAAGTATTCTTCTTCTTCTTGTAATGGGTGCGTGTTGGTGGCAGGGAAGTCAGGCGCAGGAGAACAAACTTGGTATAAATGGAGTCATTTAATAAGTGCTCATAAAACTCTAAAAACCTAAATATACAAAAAAATATAAAAGTGGGTAAAAAACCTGTCGAACACCGACACATGACTTGCATAAAACATACAATCAAACAATCTCCGACAAGGACATGAGGGGAAACAGAGGGTTAAATACACAACATGTAATTGATGGGATTTGAACCAGGTGTGAAGGAAAACAAGACACAACAAATGGAAAATGAAAAATGGATCAGTGATGGCTAGAAGGTCGGTGACGTCAACCGCCGAACACCGCCCGAACAAGGAGAGGGACCGACTTCGGCGGAAGTCGTGACACTTCTTTATTCAGCATGATGGAACTAAGGGATTAATCTAATGCTGAGAAGAAGTCACATGAAAGGCATCAGCCATCCATAGACCGTACAGAGTTGTGTGGGTGTGGTGGGAAGTTGTGAGGGTGGATGAGATTCGTATAAACCAATTTTGTTGGTCTCCTGTGTGGGTTCCCTTTGAATAACCTCACAGATTGACAGCTTTCTATGTAATAGATTAGTCCCAGTGTGGAGATTATGAACAGTAGCCATGTGGTGCCAAACTATAGGTTCCTCACTTACTGTATAACAGCCAAATTCCTAGATAGATAGGGGGTGTAGTGTTGCATCAGAATTTTTACACCAACTACACAACCTCTTTATTTCAGTAATAACTTCACTACAAATGTATTTTTTTACAGGAACATGGAGCCTCTTTCCCCCAAAATAACTAAGGGCAACAAATTGTAAAGGAGCACTGAGACCCCACTGACACAACCCACCTATGAGCTACGCAGGGTTGGGATCAATTCCATTTAAATTCCAGTCAGTTCAGGAAGTACACTAAAATTCAAAATCCAAATCTCTGCAATGTTTTTCAATTAGATGTTTTTAAAAAAATGAATTGGAGTGTGGTTCATTTCTTTAATTGACTGGAATTGAAGTTGAATTGACCCCAACCCTGGAGCTACGTCATTCACCTCCTCTAAAGTGTGTACTATTTTATTGTACAATCATCAGGAGCTCATTGGTTTCTTCCACTGGGAAACATGCTGTGGCATCCACATCACGCATCACAGACTGTGACAGCGGTAATCATAAAAGCGGGTACAATTTAGAAGACAAGACCCATGCTTTGCGATCATCTCCACTGTGGGTTCTCATGAGGGCGGGCTGAGCTGTGGTTTCAGGATGTCTTGGTAAACATGAACAACATAAAAGGATGCATAAGTTAGCTCTAAATGTATTTCCATATTTATCACTTATAGAGAGAAGTCAGCACTGACTAACATTTTACAGATAGTACACCGTCTATCCAAAATTCAAGTCAAAGGAAAAGGACTTTAGAAATAGATTGTTTTAGATATTTATTTAAATATCACTTGATCCCCTACTGTAGAGCAGGATAAGAGTCAAGAGGATCATTTTCAACGACCCGCCAGTGGTATGGACTCAAATTTTATGAATTCACAGTTGTTTTGAGCTAATCTAAAATTGCATCAAGTGGCAGTGTGGTCCTCTGTGATCGGAATGAACTCTATGCATTTCTCATGACTATCCATTGTTAAAGAGTGTGGTAATTTTGGCCTGATGTTTGTACAAGCAGAGACATTGAAGTCCCATTAACTTAAGAAAATGAACTTTTACATGATGTCAGCTGAAACTATCTTACTCTGGTCTTTACTCACCTCTCTGGTTATGAGTATGTATGTAAATTGATGCAATAAGACAATATTGTGCGACTAGCCCATACCAGCACTTTTAATTCTACTCCTTATCACCCTAATCAAGGTATAAGATAACGTAGCATGCACTCTTGGAAAAAAGGGTTCCAAAATAGTTATTTGGCTGTCCCCATAGGATAACCCTTTTTGGTTCCAGGTAAAACCCTTTTTGGTTTCAGGCAGAAACCTTTTGGGTTCAATGTAGAACCCTCTGTCGAAAGGGTCCTTCATGGAACCCAAAAGGGTTCTACCTGGAACCAAAAAGGGTTATTCAAAGGGTTCTCCTATGGGGATAGCTGAAGAAGCCTCTTAGGTTCTAGATAGCACCTTTTTTTAAGGATGTAGAGCTTCAAAGCCAACATCAAACCAGATAGAACTTCAGCTGATCTATCTCCATGCATACGCTATCATGTAATTGAGTGTGAAGGTGGTTTTCTAAGTGTCAAATCAAAATATACACACTATGTGTTCACAGTTGGCCTGCTACCCCATCAAAGGGTTTGAAAATGCTGGATGATATGGGGTAATGACTTCGCCTTGCCTTCTGGTGTCACGTAGACTTCTAGATTGATGGTCCTGATATCTCTGTGTCACGGTGTGGAAAGGCAAATTGTGATCCTCAGCATAAACTCATGGGCACTATCCACATCTGAGTAAGGACATGGAAATGGTACAAAGGTGAATCTACTATAGGTTCTGGATCCAAATCTGTTGGTGACGCTACACGTCAAACAGCCTATATTACGCTACCAAAGGTATAGAATTATGTCACATGCTGCGAGTATCTACAGTGTCGTGTCTTTGGCTATGCCGGATGAAGTGATATGACATGCTATTCTATAAAATAATTTCTCCCTAATTAATATTACCTGATTGAGCTAATCATGTGGGGCACCGCATATATTTATAGAGCTGTTATCAATAGCAGTCAATATTAATCGTCATCTTAATTCAGTCTCATCTGAAAATTGTAAATTCTTGGTTATCTGCACGAACCCTGGCTAACAAGTTGAATCAGCAATACAAAATTGGGTTTAATTATTTATTTACTAAATACCTTACTAATCACACAGAATTACACATACACATATTTAAATCATAACTTGAATACAAATTACGTCATAAAGGAAAACGTCCCTAGCGGGCAGAACAGATATGAAAGCTGGTTACACAAAAGAAAATGGGCTGGGTATGAGTGAAAGAGCGTGAAGACTGAGGAACAAAGGGCGAAGCTGTGCTATCGTAAATACAGTATCTTGTGCATTCTAAATTACTGCCCATTTGGAAAAGGAAAATGCAATAAATATTTACTCTGACATGCGCTTTGGTAGGTTGGTGGTAGATGGAAGGCCGTGTTGTCCAACCGAGTTCTTTGTCCTTTTGAAGAATGTCTCTGCTGGTAATTGAATACGTTGTAGTAATGTCGTTGTGTGGTAAACAGGATACTCTGTCTGTTCCTTCCTAACCCTCGTTTGCAGCGGCTGTTGCTAACTCAACGGCAAGGAGGTATCACTTCTGTAGTGAATAAGAGTTCAAAGTTCATACCATTCGCAACCAAAGCTCACACTGATGTTGGCTTCGTTCTGTAGTTTAGTATCGTCCTCACATCCTTGGAACAGATGGTTATATTGTTGTCAAGGCTTTATATAGGAATGGAGAGGAGGGCATGTTTGAAAAGTTTTATAGCCCATGTCTCTTCACAGGGGCGGGCCACTGATTGAGCAGAGCCCTACTTTATGAAAACCCAAATCTAACATTTTAGAAGCTAAAATCACATTTCATCCCATCACGAATAATTTAATATTCAAACATTTAAATTGAACAACAATTCCATGTGAATCCGATAACTCTGATGTGTAGACTTTCCACTGTAGAGTTTATGTCATCTTATCATTGATGAGAATGTCTCAGATGACAACCGAACTGACATCATATTCATTAAGTACCACCGCATATGTTCAATTGGTCGGATTACCAGAATATAGTTAATTTCCCCCCACCTTCTGATGTTCCCAGAATCTCTATGTTAACCAAGGGTTTTGCAAATGCAACATCAGTAGGGTAGAGAGAGGAAAAAGGGGGGAAGAGGTATTTATGACTGTCATAAACCTACCCCCAGTCCAACGTCATGAGAACAGGTATGCTCTATTTCACACAGAGCTAATAATAAAGCTGGGAGATAGATCAAGATATGTGTATAATAACAGGCTAAAACATTATGTGATAGGGATTAATAAGGGTTCAGCTTGGCATCCGCGGAGGGTGATAGACTACAGTGTTCACTGAGTCATGGATTTTTTTGGAACAATTATGCAAACATAAAATCTAAAAATCTAAACAACCTCAATATGAAGACCAAAATAGTAGTTTAATTCAGCATGCTCAGCTGCAGGGGAAAGGCTGGTTGGGTGCTGTCCAAGGTCCTGAATAGACAAGATGAGGGATCTCATTTCTAGCCAACTCAAGCCTGTGATATTGTTAACTACATGTACACGTTTTGAGAATCTGCATGGCAGTGGTAATGCAAATGTTCTGTTCTAATATCAACTTGTTTGCTTTGTAATGGGAAGGGTATCATTTACAGAGGCATGTTTCAGAATATTGCCTCTGAGAAAAAAACGCTACATTCAAAAGAGAGGCAACTCGGAACACTTTGCGAAAGAGAGTAGTTTGAAAGTCTAACACAAAGACCAGCGCTCTTCAGCAGAAGCATGAGTCCGATGTTCCCAGAAAACATTGCCAGAAGCACCCTCAGTATCAGCATCAGCCAGTCCCACTCCTTATGGTAAACCCTGGTGAGTGCAGTTTCAGTTGTTGTGCAGTGTAATCAACAGAGCAAAGAGACAGACAGAACATACAAATAAAAAACAAAGGACATTTTAATCAGAATTCAAAGATGTGTTATTAAATGAACGTCACAATCTAATTGTGTTTACTTTATAGCAGATGTATGCTGAGCAATCGTAAAAAGAAATCAACTTAAATGAAACATAATGAGTTATACTGTACATATGTAAAACATGATTGGGTAATCATTGTGTTTCATATTGCTGCTGAGGGTCTATAGATTGTAAATAGAAATCCAGCTAGGAGGGCTCCAATGTACACTGAATCGGTTGCAACATTGAAAGCAAGGTTATAGCTTTGGAATGTAAATGCATAACATCACAAATGGAAACAATTCAATGGGTGACAATGATGCTCAAAAACACAGCAGAGACCCATAATTTATTTGCTGCGAGGAAAAGAACTAGGATCTTGTGACCAGGGAGTTTTACAAGGGCATAACACATTCCAAACAATAGCTACTCTACTATCAGTTTTGTATCAGATCCATTTGTCCATTTACATACAATTTCAAATATGGAACTTATTCCGCACATTGATTACAGTATTGATATAGTGATATAGTGAATTATAAGTGAAATAATCTGTCTGTAAACAATTCATGGAAAAATAACTTGTGCCATGCACAAAGTAGATGTCCTAACCGACTTTCCGACTTGCCAAAACTATAGTTTGTTAACAAGACATTTGTGGAGTGGTTTAAAAATGAGTTTTAATGACTCCAACCTAAGTGTATGTAAACTTCCGACATCAACTGTACATGCTAACTGTGCTCCCTACCACACCACGTGTCCCTGAACCAATCAATGGGAGAGCTACAGTATATAGATATACAGGACCTTGTGAGACCTAACCCCCAATGGCATTTTTTTAAAATATATATATATTTTAAGGGGTGGATCAGCTTAATATTGCGGAAAGAATGTTCCTTCCAATGTAATTGTCTGCATAATTTCCAATCCCTCATATTTTTGGGGTAAATACTGTATATATATCCATACACGCATGCATACATATACACATATATACATACACATACCTATATAGACATACATACTTTTTAAAAAGAATATACCTTTATTATTATTCCCTGCAAACCCTACCGCCGATCCCCCAATTGGAGTAAACTAATAAACACTTCTGCTTTTACCTTCAATTTATACATCTTATACACACTCTACAGACACAGTCTACTTTACAATAGTTCTCTCTTGTTTGTTCTTAGTCCTTCCTCTATTTCTGATGTCCATCCAGTTTGATTTCTATTTCTAACTATGCTATTTCACAAAAGTCCCGAACCTATATAATTTTACAGATGCCGTATGCTTTACATTGTTTATCTTGTTATTAGTCCCACAGATTGTAAATTTAAAATAAACATTTTTGCTAAAATAATTATTAAATTATTGATTGATTGACTATGGCTTTTCAAATCACCCAGTATTGCTATCTGTAGCGTTAGTTCTTGGCAAATGTTGCAATTCTTCACCCATTCCTGGACCTGTGACCAAAAACGAGCATATGGACAAAATAAATGATATAATGACTCTGCCTCCTCACAGCAGAATCTGCAGAGCTGGGAAGATTGTATCCCCCATAAATATAAGACTATGCAAGACTTTTGCATAGTCATTTATATTGAAAAATTAGAAGTTTTGGTATGTGATTGAGGCCGGTTTGACGCACTGCCAAATTCTCTAAAATGACGTTGGTAGAGAAATGAATATTCAATTATCTGGCAAGAGCGCTGGTGGACATTCCTGCAGTCAGCATGCCAATTTCACACTCCCTCAAAACTTGAGATATCTGTTTTGACAAAACTGCACATTTTAGAGTGGCCTTTTATTGTCCACAGCACAAGGTGCACCTGTGTAATGATCATGCTTTTTAATCAGCTTTTTGATATGCCACACCTGTCATGTGTATGGATCATCTTGGCAAAGGAGAAAAGCTCACTAGTATGGATGTGAGTAAATTTCTGCACAAAATTGGAGATAAATAAGCATTGCATGCAAGGAACATTTCTGGAATCTTTTCAGGTCGTGAAAAATGGGACCTACATGTTTTATTTTGTTCAGTATAAATTGAAAATATAAATCAGTTTTTAAGTTTAAGTTTAAGTTTCATAAAACAGAATTACTGATATAATTACCGAGCATTACCATGGTCATTGTGTCATATTAATGCATCATGCACATGAAGTTCTGCTCAATTTTGTAAATCGGCAACAAACAAAAAAATGACTCATGAATTGCCAATGCAGCATCAAAACATCATCATTTGCATCAATTCCTTATTCCCTCTACACTATCATCACTGAGTGATTGTAGCCCATAACCTAAAGCACAAATATAATGACCTCTAAAGACATTCATATTTGACCTTGGTTTGCTCCAAAGCCTTGGAAATCTCAGTAAAAAAGCTTTGTACAAACCCTCACTGAGAAGAGAATGGGGTTCTTTCCTCTTTGTGTATTGAGGACCTGATCGGAAATAAGATCACACATCTCATTTCCATATGCTGTGGGTCTGAGCATCTCCATATCACTCTCTCCACCACCCTCCAGCAGCAGATACTACTCATTTATGCCAATTTGATACTGACATAGATTACATTTCCACTGACTGAAAATATGACCAGGTACGCAAATTGGATTATTTAACTTAATATTAGTAATGTCATATTCATAAATCCACTGAAACCTTTTGATTCTCCCAAATGGAACATTTTAATTTAAAGTTGAATGTGATATTTTTTCATTGACTACTGATGAGATTAAACTGCCGCTATCCAAGTAAAACAATGTGAAATAAAGTATATGAATATATAATGTTAAATGAATGCTGTGGATGTACTGTACCTTTTGAGATGAAGATTATCCATTTTAATTGAATGTAAAAAGTAAAATACTTCATTATCTACAATCTATATAGTTTAAGTTGTGATTGCTTCAGACAGTTTCAATTTGGAACAAAAACTTCAATGTCTACCTGAAATAATGAAACTTGGATATCTACTTTGGCACATAACCCCCTATCATGGTTTTACCAGTATCTTTCATGGTTTTATCAGTATGTAATTGTTACACAGCTTCTTTGCTTGCCTTTCAAACGAGCCTAAGTTCGACAGAACACTTTAATAAGGCTGATTATATATATCAATTGAGATCTTCATGTGGTTTGCATAGTCTGATTCTTCCAACATGTATGGATATCATTGGAAACAAAATTCAAATGAGCCATAGTTGAAAGTCTAGCCAAAGTGTGAGGTAAACAATTAGCAACTAAGCCATAAAATAATACATACATTATGCACAGTGTGCACATCCACTCAGGTGCCATTGTGGGACTGTAGAGTATACATTCAAAGTCTGCAGTTTGTAAGTAAAATGGTTTAGGATTAATAGGAATCCTGTAGGTTGCTGTGCAACCAGAGGTGGGGGGATGCAGACAACAGCTCTACGAATGGGGTTCATGTCATGCCTATTCCTGCTCCCTCCCTCGGGCTGGTCCATGTCACGCCTATTCCTGCTCTCTCCGGCCGGTCCATGTCATGCCTATCCCTGCTCCCGCTCTGTGGCGCTATACGTTGCTGGTCTACTGCAAAGGGTCCCTGGATTCATTATTTTGTGTAACAGTTTAACTTTAGTCCATCCCCTCGCCCCAACCCGGGCTCAAATCAGGGACCCTCTGCACATATAAACAACTGACACCCACGAAGCATCGTTACCCATCGCTCCACAAAAGCCGCAGCCCTTGCAGAGCAAGGGGAACCACTACTTCAAGGTCTCAGAGCAAGTGACGTCACCGATTGAAATGCTATTAGCGCCCACCACCGCTAACTAGCTAGCTATTTCACATCGGTTACATATGCACACCTGTTCCCCATCATTACGCACACCTGGTCATCATTCCCTCATTGATTACTCCCCCTTTATTTAGCCATCAGTTGTCTTCAGTCACTAGGTGTTATTGTTTTCGCTCAGTTTCAGATCGCTCCTCATGTTTGTTCATCAGCATTGGTTCTTTAATAAACTCACCTTCAGCACCTGTTTCCCGACTCCCGGTGTATACATTACAGAAAAACACCTCAACAACATGGAAGCTGCAGAACATTCAGACGGTTAACGATAAAGGTCATCTATTCCATCAACACCACGACCAGCTGGCGAAACTGGGTACGGCTATAGAGGAGGTACTCCGTGTTCTCATAAAGCCTAGACACCACCAGGGAGGTTCTCTATTCCCCTATCAGAGGGCATCCTACCACGGGTTGTCACAGTGAGCCAGTCCCCCAGCCTACCCAGTCGTCCGCCCAGGTCAGCGATGCCCGACAATCCCTTCTGTAAAAAATAGCCATCAATATGCCATGGCTTCCTACTCCAGTGTTCCTTCTATTTCGCCTATCAGATGGGAGCCCCCACCACCGAGAGGTCCAAGGTTGCCACAGTCATTTCCCTGTTGACCAGATGGCCGTTGGAGTGGGCTACGGTCTTCTGGGAGAGAGGAGAGGAGGAGCTGGGCTCCTATGAGAGGTTCATGGCTCTGTTCAGGGCGGTCTTCCACCACCTTCTAGTGGGCAGAGACGGAGGTGAGCAACTTTTTCATCTCCGGCAGGGTGCCCAGATCGCTGCGGAATACGCCGTCACCTTTCGAACTGAGGCAGCTTCCAGCGGATGGAATGAGCCAGCGCTCCACACTCTATTCCGCAACGGACTGAGCGAGGAGGTCCAGACGGAGTTGGTATGTCAGGATGACAATATTTCCTTTGACGCTCTCATCTCGATGGCCATCTATCTGGATAACCTTCTGCGGGAGCGCCTGTGTCCACCTCGCCACTCACCTCTGTCCTTTGCCTGTCCTGAGGCAGAGCCTAAACCCATGGAGGTTGGACACACACACCTCTTCACCGCAGAGCTGCTTCGCCGGAGACCGCTGGGGCTCTGTCCCTATTGCGGACAGGAGGGGCACCAGCTTCAGTGGTATCCGGTGCGCCCTAACCCGGGGTCCACTAGACCAGAGAGATGGCCCCATGACCTTCCATCTCCAAGGGTAGACATGAGTATCCCATTTTCATTGTTTTCCACAAACCCTTTACGGTTTGTACTAGAGCTGTTGTCTCTACAGCTCTAGTGGACTCCAGTGCCATTGGGAACAAGGCCCTTACCTCCTCCCTGAACTTAACCTCATTATCGCTCTCCTCTCCTTTTCATATCCAAGCTCTGGACACACAACCATTTAGATCTGGCACAGTTACGCACATCACATCACCCCACCACTCACCCTCACAGTGGGACCCATGCACCAGGAAAGCCTTCCCTTCTTTATCACCTACCCACCTTTATACAAGGTAATCCTCGGCCTCCCGTGGCTCCAACGTCACAATCCCACCATCACATGGTCGAATATGAAAATTACCGCCTGGGGACCGGAATGCTAGAGGACCTGCTTTCTCGTACCCTGTGGTTCCACGCCAGTTAAGGGTCCTGTGAGTGTTCACCAGCCCATCAATCAGTCCTGCCGTATCGTTGGCCCTGTGTGTTGGGACGTGGATGTGGACATCCGTCAAGCTCTGGAGCGGGAAACCGGTCCTGCCATCTTTCCTCTGGAGCGCAACTACGTTCCCACAGGGGTGAGAAATCAGCTGTTGAACTGGGCACACACATCCCTCCCCGCTGGACACCCAGGTATCACTCGCACTATTCAATCCGTCTCCAAAAAGTCCTGGTGGCCCACCTTGGTGCAGGACGTCACCCACTATGTCAACTCATGCTCCATATGTACTCAATCAAAATCTCCCCAGCATGCTCCAGCAGGTAAACTACTTCCCCTTCCCGTGCCTCAGCGGTCCTGGTCTCATTTGTCCATAGACTTTGTAACTGATCTCCCCTTTTCTGATGGTCGTAACACTATTATGGTAATTATTGACAGATTCTCCAAATCCTGCCGTTTTATCCCTCTCTGGTCTACCGCCCACTCTCCAGGTTGCTGAGGCACTATTCCAGCAGGTCTTCCGGTACTATGGCCTTCCGGAGGACATCGTTTCCGACCGTGGTCCCCAGTTCACGTCCGGGTCTGGAAAGTCTTTATGGAGAAGCTGGGGGTCACGGTCAGCCTCACACACGGGTACCGGCCTCAGTCCATCGGGCAGGTGGAGAGGTCCAATCAGGAGCTGGGGAGGTTCCTAAGGAGTCACTGCCAGGACGGGCATGGTGAGTGGGCACTGCTCTTTCCACGGGTGGAATACGCCCAGAACTCACTTTGACACCGGGCTTACTCCATTCCAGTGCGCCCTGGGATATCAGGACGCACTGGCTCCAGTGTTCCATCCTGGCGATCCTCCATCCTCTCCACCAGGAACCTCCCACTCCGCTGGCCCTGCCGGAAGCTGAGCCCCAGGTTTGTGGGGCCCTTCAAGGTCCTCCGGAGGGTCAAGGGGGTAACCTATTGTCTTATATTCCCCACCAACTACCTGATCTCACCTTCCTTTCATGTTTCACTCCTCAGGCCGGTTGTTCCAGGTCCCACGACACCCCGCCGCCTCCCCTGGATATCGAGGGGACCCATGCCTATGTTATTCGGTCCCTCCTGGACACTCAACGTCGTGGCGGTCGCCTCCAGTACCTAGTGGACTGGGAGGGGTACAGTCCTGAGGAGCGCTCTTGGGTCCCAGTGGCGGGTATGCAGAACCCCAACATCATCCGGGATTTCCATCTCTGCCGTCTGGACTGACTCGCTCCTCGCCCTTGGGGCTGACTTGTTGGAAAGGTGTCATCCTATGACGGTGACACATTGAAATTCATTGAGCTCTTCAGTAAGGCCATTCTACTGCCAATGTTTGTCTATGCCGATTACATGGCGGTGTGCTCAATGTTATACACCTGTCAGCATCGGGGGTGGCTGAAATAGCCAAATCCACTAATTTCAAGTGGTGTCCACATACTTTTGTATATATAGTGTATGTTGCTTTTTAGTCATCCAGTTGTTATTGTCATTCTTTATTTTTTTATCCTCTTATGTTCGTTGTTTCGTGTTTTTATTTTCATTGTTTTTATTAGTTTTTTTCCTGTGAAGCACCTTGTGTTGCATCCCATGTCTGAAATGTGCTGTACAAATAAAGCTTGACTTGATTTGTTCCAAATCAGAGGACACCAGACAAAATGTTAAAACGGAGCCTGCAAGGGGCTTCTCTCAAGTCCATATGTCCATATTTCTTTCTGAATACTGTGTGTGTCAAAACAGGGCTTGCAAACTGTTACTTACTACAAAGCTCCAGCTTTTCCGGAATAGTTTGTGATCTAGCTCTCTGTAGACGATGTGAGTAAGACCTTTTAACAGGTCAACATTCACAAGGCCGCAGGGCCAAATGGATTACCAGGATGTGTACCCAGAGCATGCGCTGAATGAGTCTGTAATACCTACATGTTTCAAGCAGACCACCTTAGTCCCTGTGCCCAACCTAAATGACTACCGACCCGTAGCACTCACGTCTGTAGCCATGGAGTGCTTTGAAAAGCTGGCCATGGCTCACATCAATACCATTATCCCAGAAACACTAGACCCACTCCAATTTGCATTCTGCCCCAACAGAACCACAGATGACGCAATCTCTATTTCACTCCACACTGCCCATTCCCACCTGGACAAAAGGAACACCTACGTGAGAATGCTATTCATTGACTACAGCGTTCAACACCATAGTGCCCTCAAAGCTCATCACTAAGCTAAGGACCCTGGGAGTAAACACCTCCCTCTGCAACTGGATCCTGGATTTCCTGACGGGTCACTCCCAGGTGGTAAGGGTAGGCAACAACACATCTGCCACGCTGATCCTCAAGATGGGGGCCCCTCAGGGGCACGTGCTCAGTCCCCTCCTGTACTTCCTGCTCATCCACGACTGCGTGGCCATGCACGACTTCAACACCATTATTACCACAAGGTGGTAGGCCTGATCACCGACAATGATGAGACAGCCTATAGGGAGGAGGTCAGAGACCTAGCAGTGTGGTGCCAGCACAACAAACTCTCCTTCAACGTGAGCAAAACAAAGGAGCTGATCGTGGACTACTGGAAAAAGAGGGCCGAGCAGGCCTCCATTCAAATCGACGGAGCAGGTCGAGAGCATCAAATTCCTTGGTGTCCACACAACCAACAAACTATCATGGTCCAAACACACCAAGACAGTCGTGAAGAGGGCACGACAACACATATTCCCCCTCAGGAGACTGAGAAGATTGATATTGGTCCTTAGATCCTCCAAACGTTATACATCTGCACCATTGAGAGCATCACCACCTGGTATGGCAGCTGCTCTGCATCCTACTGCAAGGCGCTACAGAGGGTAGTGTGTCCGGCCCAGTACATCACTGGGGCCAAGCTTCCTGCCATCCAGGACCTCTATACCAGGCGGTGTCAGAGGAAGGCCCTAAAAATGGTCAAAGGCTCCAGCCATACTAGTCATAGACTATTCTCTCTGCAAAAATGTCATTTGATTTAATTTAACCATTGCCCTACCAAAACATGACTGTGGTAACTTGGGGGCGACACTACTTAAAGTCACAGGGCAAGTGAAGTCACTGTACGATGGCTACTAGCACTCACTAGCCAGCGAGTCCAGTAAGTCTACATATACTACACAAGCTGCTACAGTATTCAAAACACTTCTTTGTACTTATCCAAATCAACCTAATGAGACCATTGTCTCTTGTTAGAAAACATCCACATCCTCCATCTACTTTTTCTCTTCCTCCAAACTTTTTAGACTCTCTAAGTCAGGGCTGCCCAACCCTCTTCCTGGAGATCTACCTTCCTGTGGATTTTCAGTCCAACCCTAATTTAACACACCTGATTCTACTTGTTAGCTGCTCAACAAGACCTTAACGAGCTGAATCAGATATGCTAAATTAGGGTTGGACTGAAAACCTACAGGACAGTAGATTTCCAGGAAGAGGGTTGGGCAGCCCTGACTTAGAGAGTCTAAAAAGTTTGGAGGAAGAGAAAAAGTCCCTTATATAATCAACCTAATATTACCAGGCTCCAAAATTAGATTATTCCCATCGAGCATTATTATGCATTAGTCCATTATCTGGTTACAGCAACACAGTGAGCAGAGACTTTAACAATTTAGGAGTAAGGAGCGCAGACAAATGTCCAAGGACCTGCTTACCTAAAGGTTAGCAAATCAAGATAATCTCTGCCGTGCTGATACAGGGACTTTGGAGAAATAGGCATTCTATACAAAAACTTCACAATGTTTCCTGAATTTACCTCTTGACATTTAAAACTTAATTCACTAATTGTTGTATTTCCTAATATTTTCTGAGAGCTATTGTAGCTCTAGGAAATTATATTTTTTATAATATGATTTTAGTGAACCAGTTTCTCAATACCATCACTATGAAGGTGTCACGCCCTGACCTTAGATATCTCCCCACTTTCTGGTGTGGGATCTTGACTATGTGTAGTTGCCTGTCAGCACTCTATTGTGGCAGAAGGGTAGCCTAGTAGTTAGAGAGTTGGACTAGTAACCGCAATGTTGAAAGTTCAAATCCCAGAGCTGACAAGGTGCAAATATGTTGTTCTTCCCCTGAACAGGCAGGTAACCCACTGTTCCTAGGCCAACATTGAAAATAAGAATATGTTCTCATTTATCTGACTTGCCTAGTTAAATAAAGATAAAATAGCTTCACATTTTGTTTGGTTTTCATTCTTTTAATAAAGAGAATGTACGCCTACCATGCTGCGCCTTGGTGTCCTTCATATGACGATCGTGACAGAAGGAAGACATGTTTTTGGCCTGAAAGTTAGTTCTATGGCTGCTATCCAGGGACCTGGTTTAGATGTTGTTCCCAGACTCATAAATACATTTTGAGAAGCGACAGTGGCAGTTGCTCCGGCAGCTACTTCAGAAAGTCAGTTTCAAGTGAAAAGTTCTGTCCAAAGTTTTCATCAAGTGCCAAATTCAAAGGAACCTAGAACTTCTGCCTTACAAAAATGTCTCTCCAATTAAGTGTGGATCAGAGATCACACGTTTGAGAGGAGGATGATGCAGAAAAAGTGTTTCCCTTCCCCTGAAAGAAACCTTCTCAAAAGATTTGGAGGAAATGAAATAAACAAAACGAGTGTGATCCTAATGAAAGTGTCTTCAAAATATGTCAGCCGTCTATGGAATTGGTAACACAAACTGTTATCTAAACTACGGTATTTGGAAAAGAATACGCAGAGTCAATTAGTGACACTGTTTGTGTAACCTCTTGGTCTGCTATTGTCTGGAAATCTTGCGGGGCCATTTGTTGGTGCAAATCTGTCTAACAATGGTGTTCACAAAAACCTGGACTATCAATAAAGCCTTTTTAAGAATATGGAAGTTAGCCAAAATACTGTGATTTGGGGATAGGTTAGCCCTCTTGTCTGATACATTTTTTTCTATGCAGCACCCTGCTGATTTCCTGCACACAGGACAAACATACAGTGCATTCGGAAAGTATTCAGAACCCTTGACTTTTTCTGTTACAGCCTTATTCTAAAATAGATTAAATTGTATTTTTTCCTCATCAATCTACACGCAATACCACATAATGACAAAAACAAAAACAGGGTCTCCAGAAATTTGAGCTAATTTATTACAAATAAAAAACATAAATACCTTATATACATACAGTGGGGAGAACAAGTATTTGATACACTGCCGATTTTGCAGGTTTTCCTACTTACAAAGCATGTAGAGGTCTATAATTTTTTATCATAGGTACACTTCAACTGTGAGAGACGGAATCTGAAACAAAAATCCAGAAAATCACATTGTATGATTTTTAAGTAATAAATTAGCATTTTATTGCATGACATAAGTATTTGATACATCAGAAAAGCAGAACTTAATATTTGTGACAGAAGCCTTTGTTTGCAATTACAGAGATTATACATTTCCTGTCGTTCTTGACCAGGTTTGCACACACTGCAGCAGGCATTTTGGCCCACTCCTCCACACAGACCTTCTCCAGATCCTTCAGGTTTTGGGGCTGTCGCTGGGCAATACGGACTTTCAGCTCCCTCCAAAGATTTTCTATTGGGTTCAGGTCTGGAGACTGGCTAGGCCACTCCAGGACCTTGAGATGCTTCTTACGGAGCCACTCCTTAGTTGCCCTGGCTATGTGTTTTGGGTCGTTGTCATGCTTGAAGACCCAGCCACGACCCATCTTCAATGCTCTTACTGAGGGACGGAGGTTGTTGGCCAGGATCTCGCAATACATGGCCCCATCCATCCTCCCCTCAATATAGTGCAGTCGTCCAGTCCCCTTTGCAGAAAAGCATCCCCAAAGAATGATGTTTCCACCTCCATGCTTCACGGTTGGGATGGTGTTCTTGGGGTTGTACTCATCCTTCTTCTTCCTCCAAACACGGCGAGTGGAGTTTAGACCAAAAAGCTCTATTTTTGTCTAATCAAACCACATGACCTTCTCCCATTCCTCCTCTGGATCATCCAATGGTCATTGGCAAACTTCAGACGGGCCTGGACATGCGCTGGCTTGAGCAGAGGGACCTTGCGTGAGCTGCAGGATTTTAATCCATGACGGCGTAGTGTGTTACTAATGGTTTTCTTTGAGACTGTGGTCCCAGCTCTCTTCAGGTCATTGACCAGGTCCTGCCGTGTAGTTCTGGGCTGATCCCTCACCTTCCTCATGATCATTGATGCCCCACGAGGTGAAATCTTGCATGGAGCCCCAGACCGAGGGTGATTGACCGTCATCTTGAACTTCTTCCATTTTCTAATAATTGCGCCAAACATAGTAGCCTTCTCACCAAGCTGCTTACCTATTGTCCTGTAGCCCATCCCAGCCTTGTGCAGGTCTACAATTTTATCCTTGATGTCCTTACACAGCTCTCTGGTCTTGGCCATTGTGGAGAGGTTGGAGTCTGTTTGATTGAGTGTGTGGACAGGTATTTTTCATTCAGGTAACGAGTTCATACAGGTGCAGTTAATACAGGTAATGAATGGAGAACAGGAGGGCTTCTTAAAGAAAAACTAACAGGTCTGTGAGAGACGGAATTCTTACTGGTTGGTATGAGATCAAATACTTATGTCATGCAATAAAATGCAAATCAATGACTTTAAAATCATACAATGTGATTTTGGGATTTTTGTTTCTGTCTCTCACAGTTGAAGTGTACCTATGATAAAAATTACAGACCTCTACATGCTTTGTAAGTAGGAAAACATGCAAAATCGGCAGTGTATCAAATACTTGTTCTCCCCACTGTAAGTATTCAGACACTTTGCTATGAGAATCGAAATTGAGCTCAGGTGCATCCTGTTTCCATTGATCATCCTTGAGATGTTTCTACGACTTGATTGGAGTCCACCTGTGGTAAATTCAATTGATTGGACATGATTTGGAGAGGCACACCTGCCTATATAAGGTTGCACAGTTGACAGTGCATGTCAGAGCAAAAACCAAGCCATGAGGTCGAAGGAATTGTCCATAGAGCTCCGAGAAAGGATTGTGTTGAGGCACAGATCTGGGGAAGGTTACCAAAACATTTCTGCAGCATTGAAGGCCCCCAATACACAATGGCCTCCATCATTCTTAAATGGAATGAGTTTGGAACCACCGACTCTTCCTAGAGCTGGCTGCCCGGCCAAATTGAGGTGGCCAATAACCCAATGGTCCCTCTGACAGACCTCCAGAGTTCCTCTGTGGAGATGGGAGAGGGCCTTTTTGATCAAGTCTTTATGGTTGAGTGGCCAGACGGAAGCCACTCCTCAGTAAAAGGCACAAGAAAGCCCTGTTGGAGTTTGCCAAAAAGGCACCTAAAGGACTCTCAGACCGCGAGAAACAAGATTCTCTGGTCTGATGAAACCAAGATTGAACTCTATGGCTTGATTACTAAGCGTCACATCTGGAGGAAACCTGACACCACCCCTATAGTGAAGCATGGTGGTAGCAGCAACATGTTGTAGGGATGATTTTCAGTGGCAGGGACTGGGAGACTATTCAGGATCGAGTGAAAGATGAACGGAGCAAAGTACAGAGAGATCCTTGATCAAAACCTGTTCCAGACCACTCAAGACTTCAGACTGGGGCGAAGGTTCATCCAACAGGACAACGACCCTAACCACACAGCCAAGACAACGCAGGGGTGGGTTCGGGACAAGTCTCTGAATGGCCTTGAGGGGCCCAGCCAGAGCCCGGACTTAAACCTGATCAAACATCTCTGGAGAGACCTGAAAATGGCTGTGCAGCAACGCTCCCCATCCAACCTGACAGAGCTTGAGAGGCTCTGCAGAGAAGACTGCGAGACACTCCCCAAATACAGGTGTGCCAAGCTTGTAGTGTCATACCCAAGAAGATTAAAGTCTGTGATCACTGCTAAAGACGCTTCAACAAAGTACTGAGTAAAGGGTCTGAATACTTATGTAAATGTGATATTACAGGGTATTTTTTACATTCTAAAACCTGTTTTTGCTTTGTCATTATGGGGTATTGTGTGTACATTGATGAGGGGGGGGGGGGATTATTTAATCCATTTTAGAACAAGGTTGAAACGTAACAAAATGTGAAAAAAGTCAAGGGGTCTGAATACTTTCCCGAATGCCCTGTAAGCTCAGCAATCAATAGGGCTTTAATGGTGGGGGGTTGAAATGCTGTGGAGAATGAGAATCCCCAGGCAGAGTGAGAGGCGGTACGAAAACGAGAAATGCAGTTTAAATCCAGCTTCTCATTGTGACCTGAGGTCCTTGTCTGATGTTATACTTATTTAACCTCCTCATACCTTTCAACTTCTCATGTTAAAAATGTGGTTTTCATTCTGTCTGTGTCAGTGGGTGTAAAAGATGATAAAAAGCCTTATTATATTCTGATACTCATGGTTGCGTCCATGACAATGACAGCAAGGCTTAAATGGGTGATGTGTGTCCCACTGGGCACAAACTGGTTGAACCCATGCTGCTTCCACGTCATTTCAACAAATAAATTCAATGTGATGACGTCGAATCGACATGTACAACCGATTGGATTTGGGCATGTGTCTTTTTTTCACCCAACTTATAACCTAAATCCAATGACATGGTTCAATTTGTGGTTGCTTTTAGGTTGAATTGACGTTGGTTGACAACTCTTCTTCCCCCTCAGGAGACTGAAAAGATTTGGCATGGGCCCTCAGATCCTCAAAAAGCTCTACAGCTGCACCACTGAGAGCATATTGACTGGCTGCATCACCGCTTAGTATGGCAACTGCTTGGGACTGCAAGGCGCTACAGAGTGTAAAGCATACGGCCAAGTACATCACTGGTGATGAGCTCCCTAGATTGTTCTCTCTGCTTCAGCACAGCACACTGTACTGATGCAGTTAATAGTTAACAGCAATGCAGATAGTCCAAGTAAAGTTTGGGAAAGGCCACATTCACATTTCCATATCATAAGCTTACTCAAGTGCTTAATAATGACTAATTGGCAAGCATGGAATGCAACAGCAGTCACACCTGTCCTGTCCTTCTATTTAGTTCTGTCCTTCCAACATTCGTTACAGTTCATTGCATTTGATATGCTCTAACATGGCATCACATCAAAAATAATGATTGTAATTGTCACAATTAATTTAACACTGGAGCAAGGTTATTATAGTTTCGTGATGTAAAACGTTTTTTTTTTGCCATTCGTTTTTTGATGTTTTTTCTATATACAAAAGACCGCTTCCCTCATCAGCGGCTTCATCTTTGTTGAGCGAAGTGGCATTGACAAACTTGGGACCATCAGGCTAGCTAATGCAGGGGTTGGCTGACAGAGGATTCAGTATGCATGCGAAGCGCTCATGCAGTGACTTCAGGAGAACCTGTGCCAACTGTTTTGCAACACTCATTGACTGCAAGTGTGCCTCAAGGTTGAGAAGGCACGGTACCACATTAGACAGCGACTGTCTGTCAGTTTCAGTTTACTAAATGTTTTTTTCAATTTTAGTTTTATTTTAAGTTTTCGTTTACTATATATAATAACCTTGCACTGGAGATATGATTTATGTTAGCTTCCCTCAGCTCATCTACATTAGGCTGGTATGCCAATTAGAAGACGAATGGCGTAAAGGTCACTCATGAGTTCCAATTCAAACGATATTGATCGCGTTTAACACTTCTCAGACAGCTGGGGATGCTTGCAATATGAATACCATTGGTATCACCACTGAAGGGACATACAGTATTTATGACAAATACATTTGGCAAAAAGGGTTGGCATTGGTGTGAAACTATTTAAGCCATTATATATTCCAAACGACTACGTTGGTTGATATACAGTACGTACAGATATTGTTACAGACAAACACAATAGTAGACGTCCTTATGCATGGTATTGCTTATACTGTAGGCTACATCTGCAGCGCAGTCATCTCTCCCTACAGTTTCTAGGTTCGTGTGCCACCTCTCGACAGAACAGCGAGTAGAATGGAAAAGCAAAGACTGTAGCATTTCCCAGCCCATGCTTTTACTTTCAACCCAAGGCTGTAGTGAGCACAACGTCCATGCTTCATTCTTCGACGACATTTTCATTTAATGGTAACATAGGTTACTTTTATTTTCTTTTATTATAGCGCCTGTCATGCTCTTCAGGTGCGGACCTGCTCTGATATCCAAGGCATCGACGTTTGTTTGTGATATCATTTCGTCGAATAAAGTAGATTATATAAATAATTCCAGCTCAACAAAGATACATTTATTAAAGGGCTCCGTATATGTATATGAAGCTTTCTTGTGGTTTTCGTTATATTTGCTTTCTTGACATTGGAGTTTATTTCCAGCGAGAGAGTTCGAGGGAGCTTTTGCCGCCAAATAGACGCTCGAGCTGTTTGCAACAACTGTTTAGTCTACACTCCCGTAGATGTTGTGGAACACATTGGGTGAAACTTTGTCTCTGAAAATAGATAGCCGACTACTAGGCTATACCGAAAACGTTTTCAAACCAAGAAGACGCTAGCTTATGGAGAACAACTACAGCGGTCAAGTAGGCTATATCCAGGTATGTTTGTTAATTTCTTGAGTTGTCCACAGTGATTCATTTTGGACTTTTAGCCTTGAGACCAAGACGAACATATTTTATTTCATTTCACAGGAGTTTTAATTGTCAACCATGAATCAAACAGCAGGAGCAACACAGACATACCGGAGGTGTTCAAAAGCAGGGAATGTAAGTCTTTTCTATTATTAGGACTATTGTAAAGCGGGTTTGGGCTATTGCAAGGTAGGCTATCACAAGCAATCATCAACCACCAACTGAACTGAGAATATGACATTGCTTCTATATTTTCCTATGCGTTCACTGGACTATTGTTTTGCAAATTCCTATTATGGGATAACGGTGCCCTAAATACATATTTCACATACAGTAGCCTAGGCTATACAAATAGTTATGTATTTTAGGGATTCCTTCCACTTAGGCTACTGTAGAATGTATGGAAGCAGTTGAACCAGAATATGGCCTGACAGCATCCTAATAAAGGACGCTGTGCTTCTGCGCATGAGCGGCCTAGGTGGTTAGGCCCACCAGCGGTGCATGGGTAAAATTATTGGGGAAGCCAGAAAAAAAGCCATATTACAACCTATGTGTTGTGAAAATTGCGTTGTTCGCTCAGTAACCTGTTAGTTCATATGCTTTGCGACCGTGATATATAGCCCAGCTAGCAATGAGGAATCGGCCCAGAAGCGGCCGTCTTCTGGGGGGCCGGAACTGATTCAATCGTCCCAGATAGGGGTGTCGACTCGGCCCGGAATCAAAATGAATGACTGCCCAGAATTAACCCAAGTACATCGGGCTGTTTCTGTCTACCGACTATGGCAGGATCTTACCAGAATCCCCCCAGAAGCGCCCGATTTAAATAAATGTATACAAAATTACCCTGTTTAGTCATTTTAAATGATACTATTCTACATTTTATACATACAAATTATACCCATCCACAAATATTTTGTGTCGGAGGAAACACCATACACCTGGTGACCGTGTCAGTGTGCATGCGTCTAGCCCACCACAGGAGTCGCTAAGGGACAAGGACATCCCGGCTGGGCCAAACCCTCCCCTAACCCGGACGACGCTGGGCCAATTGTGGATCGCTCACTGGTCTCCCGGTCGCGGCTAGCATGGGTCTTGAACCAGCAGCTGTAGAAACGCAGTTTGCACTGCGATGCAGTGTCTTAGACCGCTGCATCACTCAGGAGGTTCCATCCACAAAGTTTTTAATGCTTATCAATTGCCTTAAACAAAGTATCAAAATACTAAAATACTACGTAGGACTCTTAAAGAATTTCTTTATGATGTTGATTGTATTTTTTGATCACAGAAACAATGACGAAAATATGGAAAAATAAATAAATAATGAAATGTTAATTATATAAAATTGCCTGTGTAATCATCTGCCAGAGAGTAGCCCCAATCGGCCCAAGCCCCAAGTAATACATTTGGGCCAGATAACTCACACCGTTGAATAAATTCAACCAAACCTTTGTTTCATCACAAAACCAGAGAGCAACCTATGTCCGGTGAAGTCCACAAAGCATATTACTTTTTTACATTAACTACAGCATGATCAATGAAGTTAATGTTTCCGACATTTTCGGATCACTAAACAACTATTGATTTAGAACCACGGAGAGTTACCTCGAGTCGCAAAGAAAACAGGAGCAGCCTCCTTTATTCCAGCACCATTTCAAATTCAACATTTCCACATCATCAAATCACCTATGTTTATTATAATACAGGGACAGCTAAAAGATACAAAAAACTACACTGCTCAAAAAAATAAAGGGAACACTAAAATAACACATCCTAGATCTGAATGAATGAAATATTCTTATTAAATACTTTTTTCTTTACATAGTTGAATGTGCTGACAACAAAATCACACAAAAATTATCAATGGAAATCAAATTTATCAACCCATGGAGGTCTGGATTTGGAGTCACACTCAAAATTAAAGTGGAAAACCACACTACAGGCCGATCCAACTTTGATGTAATGTCCTTAAAACAAGTCAAAATGAGTCTCAGTAGTGTGTGTGGCCTCCACGTGCCTGTATGACCTCCCTACAACGCCTGGGCATGCTCCTGATGAGGTGGCGGAACATCTCCTGAGGGATCTCCTACCATACATGGACTAAAGCATCCGCCAACTCCTGGACAGTCTGTGGTGCAACGTGGCGTTGGTGGATGGAGCGAGACATGATGTCCCAGATGTGCTCAATTGGATTCAGGTCTGGGGAACGGGCGGGCCAGTCCATAGCATCAATGCCTTCCTCTTGCAGGAACTGCTGACACACTCCAGCCACATGAGGTCTTGCATTAGGAGGAACCTAGGGCCAACCGCACCAGCATATGGTCTCACAAGGGGTCTGAGGATCTCATCTCGGTACCTAATTGCAGTCAGGCAAGCACATGGAGAGCTGTGTGGTCCCCCAAAGAAATGCCACCCCACACCATGACTGACACACCGCCAAACCGGTCATGCTGGAGGATGTTGCAGGCAGCAGAACGTTCTCAACGGCGTCTCCAGACTCTGTCATGTCTGTCACATGTGCTCACTGTGAACCTGCTTTCATCTGTGAAGAGCACAGGGCGCCAGTGGCGAATTTGCCAATATTGGTGTTCTCTGGCAAATGCCAAACATCCTGCATGGTGTTGGGCTGTAAGCACAACCCCCACCTGTGGACGTCGGGCCCTCATACCACCCTCATGGAGTCTGTTTTTGACCATTTGAGCAGACAAATGCACATTTGTGGCCTGCTGGAGGTCATTTTGCAGGGCTCTGGTGTAACAGTATAATTTTAAACCGTCCCCTCGCCCATACCCGGGCGCGAACCAGGGACCCTCTGCACACATCGACAACAGTCACCCTCGAAGCATCGTTACCCATCGCTCCACAAAAGCCGCGGCCCTTGCAGAGCAAGGTCTCAGAGCAAGTGACGTAACCGATTGAAACGCTATTTAGCGCGCACCGCTAACTAAGCTAGCCGTTTCACATCCGTTACACTCACCCCCCTTTTAAACTTCCTCCTTTTTCCGCAGCAACCAGTAATCCGTGTCACGGCACCAATGTAACAGTATAATTTTAAACCGTCCCCTTGCCCATACCCGGGCGCGAACCAGGGACCCTCTGCACACATCGACAACAGTCACCCTCGAAGCATCGTTACCCATCGCTCCACAAAAGCCGCGGCCCTTGCAGAGCAAGGGGAACTACTACTTCAAGGTCCCAGAGCAAGTGACGTAACCGATTGAAACGCTATTTAGAGCGCACTGCTAACTAAGCTAGCCGTTTTACATCCGTTACACTCACCCCCCTTTTGACCTTCCTCCCTTTTCCGCAGCAACCAGTAATCCGTGTCACGGCACCAATGTAACAGTATAATTTTAAACCGTCCCCTCGCCCATACCCGGGCGCGAACCAGGGACCCTCTGCACACATCGACAACAGTCACCCTCGAAGCATCGTTACCCATCGCTCCACAAAAACCGCGGCCCTTGCAGAGCAAGGGGAACTACTACTTCAAGGTCTCAGAGCAAGTGACGTAACCGATTGAAACGCTATTTAGCGCGCACCGCTAACTAAGCTAGCCATTTCACATCCGTTACACTGGCAGTGCTCCTCCTGCTACTCCTTGCACAAAGGAGGAGGTAGCGGTCCTGCTGCTGGGTTGTTGCCCTCCTACGGCCTCCTCCACGTCTCCTGATGTACTGACCTGTCTCCTGGTAGCGTCTCCATGCTCTGGACACTACGCTGACAGACACAGCAAACCTTCTTGCCACAGCTCACATTGATGTGCCATCCTGGATGAGCTGCACTACCTGAGCCACTTGTGTGGGTTGTAGACTCCGTCTCATGCTACCACTAGAGTGAAAGCACCGCCAGCATTCAAAAGTGACCAAAACATCAGCCAGGAAGCATAGGAACTGATAAGTGGTCTGTGGTCACCATCTGCAGAACCACTCCTTAATTGGGGGTGTCTTGCTAATTGCCTATAACTTTTCCACCTGTTGTCTATTTCATTTGCACAACAGCATCTGAAATTTATTGTCAATCAGTGTTGCTTCCTAAGGGGACAGTTTGATTTCACAGAAGTGTGATTGACTTGGAGTTACATTGTGTTGTTTAAGTGTTCCCTTTATTTTTTGAGCAGTGTATTTAGTCCAATCAACGTAAGCTAAATATAATGTGGCTGTCCATGTTTCTGATTTGTGTGCATGCCTGTTCCTGCAAGTAGAAAAACAGGTTTACTCACCCTACTTGTAGAGAAACGCCAATGCCATCCTCATCTCTTTCATTTTGACAAAACAACCTATCACTGTCATACAGTACGCACTTGTATTTTTTGTTGTCTTAGGCTACCTTGTCACGCCCTGACCATAGTTTGCTTTGTATGTTTCTATGTTTTGTTTGGTCAGGGTGTGATCTGAGTGGGCATTCTATGTTGGATGTCTAGTTTGTCTGTTTCTGTGTTTGGCCTGGTATGGTTCTCAATCAGAGGCAGCTGTCAGTCATTGTTCCTGATTGAGAAGCATACTTAGGTAGCCTGGTTTCACTTTTGAGTTGTGGGTGATTGTTTCCTGTGTCTGTGTTTGCACCATACGGGACTGTTTCGATTTTCGTTTATTCTTTCACTTTGTTATTTTGTATTTTTGTAGTGTTCAGTTTTACATATTAAAATGGACACTTACCACACTGCATATTGGTCCGATATCTCTTACTCCTCGTCAGAAGAAGAGGAGAGTCGTTACACTATGACAACTTCCGGAGGACATCTTTCAACCTATCAGAGCTCTTGCAGCATGAACTGACATTTTGTACCCAATCAAATGATCAGAGAATTAATCTGGTACTGAAAGCATAAGCTACAGCTAGCTAGTGCTGCAGTGCATAACATGTGGCGAGTAGTTGACTCAAAGAGTGAGAAAGACAATAGTTAAACAGTTTTGAACAAATTAATTTCTTCAAAAAGGAAGGAGGATCAAAAGAGAGCAAGATAGCTATAATTCGTAATTTCTTTTCACTTACACTTAGTTAGGTGACAAATGCAGCCAGCTAGTTTAGCCTACTCAAACACCCAACTCAAACCGAGGAATGCTATGTTAGTTAGTATGCTATGTTAGTATGCTATGACTATCCAACACTGGATCTTTTCCAAGTCAAGGTAAGCTTCTGGTTTAAAAATTGATTGCCACTTGTGCCCGCCGGTGTAACTGCTAATCTGCTTACACTTACTGCATGATTGTTTCACCTTTATTTAACGAGGTAGGCTAGTTGCAACTGCGACCTGGCTAAGATAAAGCCAAGCAGTTTGACACATACAACAACACAGAGTTACACATGGAATAAACAAATATACAGTCAATAATACAATAGATAAAAGTATATATACAGTATGTGCAAATGTTGGTAGGATAAGGGAGGTAAGGCAATAAATAGGCCATAGTGGCGAAGTAATTACAATATAGCAATTAAACACTGGAATGCTAGATGTGCAGAAGATGAATGTGCAAGTAGAGATACTGGGGTGCAAAGGAGCAAGATAAATAAATAATTACAGTATGGGGATGAGGTAGTTGGATGGGCTATTTACAGATTGGCTATGTACAGATGCAGTGAACTGTGAGCTGCTCTGACAGCTGGTGCTTAAAGTTAGTGAGGGAGATATGAGTCTCCAGCTCCAGGGATTTTTGCAGTTCGTTCCAGTCATTGGCAGCAAGAGAACTGGAAGGAGAGGCGAAGAATAGAAGAATTGGCTTTGTGGGTGACCAGTGAGATATACCTGCTGGAGCGCGTGCTGCTATGGTGACCAAGGAGCTTATTGTAGCGGGTTTACTAACGCGTTAGTTATATTAGTAATGTTGACCATGATGTTACTTTAGCTAATATGGTAACAACGACATAGGCTGTGTGTAGCGGTTATGATATGAAGGTTTGGCTTGGAAAGTTTTTTTTGCTTGGTCACAGACAGTTGATGTGTTCTGCATTGAAGTCCACAATCGAAAGGAAAAGGTGAGAGGAGGAGAGTGCGTAGATGCGAGACGGAATACAACGAGCTGTTTGTATGTGGCTATGAAAGTTAACTGTTTGCCTGCGATCAGGGGTGTATTCATTTTTGCCGATTCTGTTGAATAACGCTTCTTAAATGGAAGCAAACGGAACAAAATCACCCCCAATCTTTCTCTCGACCTGTGTGCACCTACGTTGTAAACTTTAATTCATAGGCTACGGAAATTAGAGTATCATGTACTAGCCTAAATCTACTGATGTTACGTTGAGCTGGTTGAGTGGAATATGAATGACAGTCATCCAATATGCTTCAATAGAAATAAGGCCATGCTCATAAAAAAACTATTGTTCTCCCTCATCTTAAACAGCACCGACCGTCACTGTTTATAGTGGATGGTTGGGGTAGATGGGTGGGCCCATAATGCGAATGCAACCGAAACGGCTTGATCACACCGACAGAGTCATCCTATAAATCCTGTCTAATAGAAACTCTTGTTTTGCGGTGTGCTTCCGTTTGGTTCTTAAGCAGTAAACGGTTTCTGTAATGAATACGTCCCTGTGTTCTTGTGTGCGTTCTGTCAGAATTTATTTGCTCATCATGATCCTGAAAAAAAACTGCTGAATTTAAACTTCTACTGTGCACGCTAACCAAGGTTGCCAGGTGCACGGTGTTTCCTCCGACACATTGGAGCAGGTGGCATCCGGGTTGGATGCGCGCTGTGTTAAGAAGCAGTGCGGCTTGGTTGGGTTGTGTATCGGAGGACGCATGACTTTCAACCTTCCTCTCTCCCGAGCCCGTACGGGAATTGTAGCGATGAGACAAGATAGTAGCTACTGAAAACAATTGGATACCACGAAATTGGGGAGAAAAAGGAGTAAAAAAACAAAAAACAAAAAACAAAAACAAATGGATATCAGATAACGAGAACCTCGTTAGATAACGATGCTTGGCATGGGCTTCTGGATATGAGTTGCTTATGATTTGAGCAGTTGTGCATCAGATATATATTTTTAATGGATTATATGTTGATGTGAGTCATGTGAGCTGTTTCATCCCCTGGGTTGCAGCAACGTTCAAGATGTTTATTGATCCGATGCATCCATGCATAATGTGTAATGCCTCCAAGTTTATAAAACCCCAACTGCAAGGCCCAACCCCGGGACATTCCCTGTTATTTCTACTTTTTTGAAACTGTTAATCTAGTGTGCTTGTATTTCAGTCAACATTAATTTATGTCACCTTGATGCAAAAAAAAAAAACATAAGCACTCTCCATACTCCTCATCGTTAACTGTGTGCCGGCCTTGCTGTTCTACCTAGCTGCAGTCATTCCCTTTGTAAAGTAACAACTTTAGTCACCATCATTATCATTATCTGCAGTTTAGGTTTTTCCAATTTTCTTTGAATTTTTATTTTTATGAGACGAGTAGCCTAATCTTTTCATAAGCACATTTTTCTCCAGTGCTTTGCTGAGCTTGTGACCCACATTATGGGAGTGGAGAACTGCCTTACATGTGGGCATTGAGTCACAAGGGAAAGGGGGAGGAGAGAAGTCAGCGTGGTTAGGAAGAGGGGTTGGAGGTGTGGAGAAGGGGACCTGATTGAGTCTGTGCTTAATGAGACCATTAGGTTGGACAGGTGAGAACGGGCCCCTCCAGCTCCCTCCACAACTGCTAGAACGTCATTGCAATGGATTCACATGAACTTATTCCAGCAGGAGGGGAATAGGAGCTGACTAACCCTCTCCAGACTCTTCTGTCTTCAGCCAACATTATCTACATGTATCTTAGCATACGGTATCATATGCTAATGGTACCCAGTTTGTTTTGATTCCTATTGCATCTATTTAAAACTCCAAAGCTCTGGAGGCTTTCTATTTGGCCAATCTCTCTGTAGCCATTCTATTTTCAGAATGTTGACAGCCACAGAGAGATCTCATTCTAGATGAAAGACACACTGATTACAGTAGGACCACTGGGTTTGTAGTAGTCCCTGAAGGAAATGCATCTCATTGCACGTCATAATCTTATGACAAGCTTAACTCTGACGATGGTAGGAACATCTGGAAGTATGATGATAAATATAGATTGCTAGATTTCCACTGCTACCCAAGAGCAAATTATTGAACATAGGGTTTAACTCTTGAGCATTGGATTATAATTTCAAATGTTTCCTTTTTCCTCCAATTTATGCTTTGGCCACAAATACGAGTGTAGGATGAGTCAACAACATTATTTAAGTATCAGTTAACAGAATGTTAACTTTTAAAAGTGAGATTTTACTCGACAGTTACTTTAAGACTGATCATTGTTAATGTCCTATTCCGTACAGCTGAGCATTGGTTGTACACATTAAATCGGTTGTTACTAAAGATTGAAGTAGTAAAGCCGACGACTCCTTTGCGTAACCTTCATAAGAAGACATGGCGTCTCCTCGGATCCACAGTGACACACTGTCCAGGGGCCTCACCACCTGCTTTGACAGACCTCAGTTGACGTGACCTTTTGTGTCGATCAGTATGACATCACTGTTCCCCTCCACCCCCTTGTCATTCTTGCAGGTTAGCGTTTTTCATCATGTATGTTGTTCTGGGGGCAGCTCTGCAGAGGGGTCACAAGCTGGCATAAAATTTGATTTGACTTCTAAACTTAACTCTAAGCACACTGCTAACCGTAATGCCCAACCCTAGTCCTAAATAAAAACCAAAAAGTTACATGTTTTTTTTCATGAATTTCTACAATATAGCCAATTTTGACTTTGTAGCTGGCCTATCTCAGGGGAAATGACTCAGTTCTGCCTCTAGGACAAGACAATAAACGGCAACCTGTATCTTTATCTTCCCTATTCCCCCATCACTTGCTTATCAGTTAGGGGATATCAGTACACCATCATCATTCTGCCTGTCTTGAGTGCCTGCCCTTTCGGAATATATTCCACCCAATAATGTCCTGAACCCTGTTTGGAGTAATTGAATGGACATTATTGTGTGTCCTAGTCGTGTTGACTGTACTTCGCTGAGTAATAGAAACAACCAGCAGAGGTCCCCATAGTATTATGTACAAGCAGAGGCAAGCTGCTGTAAAATGGTGAAAACCCGTTATTGCTGTGCTTGGTGAAGATCTCCTTGCGTTCTCCATACAGTTTATTTAATTTTATGATACAACCTTCACGGTAGATAGGTATAGGGCTAATCTGAATGTGTGCTATTTTATAGTTGGCTGGTCAGAAAGTATTTTTCTGTCAACATTGTTCATACTGACACTCATTGTTGTCTGTACTGACTCTGCATGACAGGCTACAAGTTCCAGACAGCCTATGCAGCAACTTCAGTTCACTCTTGTCAAGGACATATATTGTATGATTCGGTATGTGTCTCCCTATAATGGTCCAAGTCTATTAATTCTACCTGTGATTAGGCATATCAGGCTGTGTGAATGGAAGGCCCGGAAAATCGTTAAAGACTCCAGCTACCCAAGCCATACAATGTTCTCTCTGCTTCCGCACAGCAAGCGGTACCGGTGCATCAAGTCTGACACCAACAGGCACCTGAACAGCTTCTATCCCCAAGCCATAAGACTGCTATATAGCTAACAGAATGGCTACACGGACTATCTGAGTTGACGGTTGAATTTTATTTATATGATGTCTGATGCACACTCACAGGACTCACACTCACACACTACACACTGATTCTCCAACACACAAAACATGCACACACATTTATACTGACTCTACACACACGCACACACTCACATACAATCATAATTTACGCTGCTGCTACTCCATTTATCATATATCCTGATACCTAGTCACCTTACCCCTATACATACATATCTACCTCTATCACGCCAGTATCCCTGCACATTGTAAATATGTTATTGGAACTGACCCTGTATATAGCTTCTTACTTTCTTGTGTCCTTAATATTTTTATTTATTTATTTGTTCTACCTTATGTTATTTTTAGTGCTACATTAATATTGATTACAGCATTGTTGGGTTTGGAGCTTGCAAGAAAGGCATTTCACTGTAATTGTGCACGTGACCTTGAAACTTGAAGTTTTGCATTTTGTATCAAGCCAGAACAGAGCAGGTTGACAGACATTGACCTGTGTTTTACTGAGACATTTTGGCTTATAAAGTACACATGAACACAATATTTTTTACTAAACAGACTAATATCCAAGACTATTGGATTCTCATTATTCAAATAGTGGGATTCAAGCATTAGCATCTTTTAGCATCAGACAGTTCTGCACTCTCGTGTGAATTCCAAAATTGTAATTAGCTGCCACATTTTGAGAGTCATTTTGGAGCTATGCTAATCTTCCCATCTTCAAAGATCTCAAAGCTTAGATAAGGCCCTTTATTCTACCTAATTACAATGTTATAATGAGATGATATGTTTAATTTTGTCTCTCAGCTGGGACACACAAAAACAAAATAAATTAATAGCCTCCCGCAATGAATATGTATGAACTGCTGTTGTCCAAAGAAAGATTGATCGGCAAGCAAAGCCTCCATCTACTGAAAGTAGATATTGCACTTTCATCAATAAAATTATTTGAAAGGGCCTCAGGCCTAATGTCAGTCTCTCTCAATACTGTCATGAAATATTTCTTTATAAAAAGCCATTTGTTTCTGCAATTATCGAATTCACATTAGAATGTACAGATGCAGTTATTCGTGAGAAAGCATCTTCTATAGAGTACAGAAGTGAAACTGAAGAGGTATTAAGGGTTGAGAGTGTAATTCTTAATTACACAGGGTTTGTTGGGCAACAATGAAGGATAACACCCGCAGAACTGTGCAAGATATCGATCGTTTACTCATTACACAGACGGCTCATTAGTAATGCACAGTTATCACTTCCAAGTCCCACACCGGAGTCTATGGGAATAACCATAGATTTTTTTTTTGCGAGTGCAGACAGACGAGGAAGGGTGGTGGAATGCACCCATTTCTATCTTTCCACTCCTAATTGTTGCATTAGCGGTGCTCTCGTTCTCATTAGCCCTACCCTTTTCTGCTCATGATGGGATTAGCGGGGTCCGTGTTATTGACTAAATGGATTTAACGGCACAGATGTCCCAATTTCCTTTCTTATTTTTGATGATCTTCTGAAATGATATAAAACTATTAACGATTTTTTTGGTATGTAATATTATGTTACTTACATGCTCTATAGCAGGGGTTTCAAACTCGTTCCATGGAGGGCCTAATGTCTGCAGATTTTTGGTTTTCCCTTTCAATTAAGAACTAGACAACCAGGTGTGGGGAGTTCCTTACTAATTAGTGACCTTAATTCATTAATCAAGTACAAGGGAGGAGTGAAAACCCGCAGCCAGTCAGCCCTCCATGGAATGAGTTTGACACGTGCAGTAGAGAATAGCGTGCCAATAAAAACAATGCATTGATCTATATACACTGCTCAAAAAAATAAAGGGAACACTAAAATAATACATCCTAGATCTGAATGAATGAAATATTCTTATTAAAAACTTTTTTTCTTGACATAGTTGAATGTGCTGACAACAAAATCACACAAAAATGGAAATGATTTCAATGGAAATCAAATTCATCAACCCATGGAGGTCTGGATTTGGAGTCACACTCAAAATTAAAGTGGAAAACCACACTACAGGCTGATCCAACTTTGATGTAATGTCCTTAAAACAAGTCAAAATGAGGCTCAGTAGTGTGTGTGGCCTCCACGTGCCATGACCTCCCTACCATGCCTGGGCATGCTACTGATGAGGTGCCGGAAGGTCTCCTGAGGGATCTCCTCCCAGACCTGGACTAAAGCATCCGCCAACTTCTGGACAGTCTGTGGTGGATGGAGCGAGACATGATGTCCCAGATGTGCTCAATTGGATTCAGGTCTGGGGAACGGGCGGGCCAGTCCATAGCATCAATGCCTTCCTCTTGCAGGAACTGCTGACACACTCCGGCCACATGAGGTCTAGCATTGTCTTGCATTAGGAGGAACCCAGGGCCAACCGCACCAGCATATGGTCTCACAAGGGGTCTGAGGATCTCATCTCGGTACCTAATTGCAGTCAGGCTACCTCTGGCGAGCACATGGAGAGCTGTGCGGCCCCCCAAAGAAATGCCACCCCACACCATGACTGACCCACCGCCAAACCGGTCATGCTGGAGGATGTTGCAGGCAGCAGAATGTTCTCCACGGCGTCGCCAGACTGCCACGTCTGTCACATGTGCTCAGTGTGAACCTGCTATCATCTGTGAAGAGCACAGGGCGCCAGTGGCGAATTTGCCAATCTTGGTGTTCTCTGGCAAATGCCAAACGTCCTGCACGGTGTTGGGCTGTAAGCACAACCCCCATCTGTGGACGTCAGGCCCTCATACCACCCTCATGGAGTCTGTTTCTGACCGTTTGAGCAGACACATGCACATTTGTGGCCTGCTGGAGGTCATTTTGCAGGGCTCTGGCAGTGCTCCTCCTGCTCCTCCTTGCACAAAGGTGGAGGTAGCGGTCCTGCTGCTGGGTTGTTGCCCTCCTACGGCCTCCTCCACGTCTCCTGATGTACTGGCCTGTCTCCTGGTAGCGCCTCCATGCTCTGGACACTACACTGACAGACACAGCAAACCTTCTTGCCCAATCTAGCATTGATGTGCCATCCTGGATGAGCTGCACTACCGGAGCCACTTGTGTGGGTTGTAGACTCCGTCTCATGCTACCACTAGAGTGAAAGCACCGCCAGCATTCAAAAGTGACAAAAACATCAGCCAGGAAGCATAGGAACTGAGAAGTGGTCTGTGGTCCCCACCTGCAGAACCACTCCTTTATTGGGGGTGTCTTGCTAAATGCCTATAATTTCCACCTGTTGTCTATTCCATTTGCACAACAGCATGTGACATTTATTGTCAATCAATTTATTGTCAATTATTGCTTCCTAAGTGGACAGTTTGATTTCACAGAAGTATGATTGACTTGGAGTTACATTGTGTTGCTTAAGTGTTCCCTTTATTTTTTTGAGCAGTGTATAAAGTGATTGTCTTATTACTAATCTGTTGTGTTGTTATCCACCCACACCACAGTGTTACACCTAGAGCATTAAATCACTTGGCATTAGTTGGCAACAGTTTGTTTTGGGCACAGAGATGGCTTGAAAAGGGCTAACAATCTCGGATAGAGTACATGCTATTATTTAAATGCATAGCAGACTGCTAAATGTGCTGTACCAGCACTTCAGTATACTTTAACACTGCCCCATACACTTCATCATCGGTGGCTACTGTCAATTTTTGCTTTATGTGCCAAGGCATGTTAAAACCGTCTGTGCCAAGTGTGGTCTCTGAAGAAAAGGGGCTATTATATTATAACCATTATGTTGGACAAGAACACACATACAGCCAGCAGCTGCCAAAGAAGTTATTCATAAGAATGACCTGTGTAGTCCTACATTCGTGATATGTTTTAAAACGGCTATAAAAAAACGGTTAAAACAGCTATAAAACACACACACACTATTGCTGAGCGATTAATCGATATTTCAGTAATTCTCCATAATTTAAAATCTGACCGCCACAGTTCAATTATTTGAATTCCATTTTGTTCATTTTTTTTTCTGTGAGCACATTGCACAGTTTCTCAAGAGATTTTTATTTTGTATTTGATTTACACTTTATTTAACTAGGCAAGTCAGTTAAGAACAAATTCTTAATTACAATGACAGCCTACAAAAAGGCAAAAGGCCTCCTGCGGGGACGGGGGCCTGAGTTGAAATATAAATACAATTTAAATATAGGACAAAACACACATCACGACAAGAGAGACAACACTACATAAAGAGGGACCTAAGACAACAACATAGCAAGGCAGCAACACATGACAACACAGCATGGTAGCAACATAACATAACAACAACATGGTAGCAGCACTAAACATGGTACAAACATTATTGGGCACAGACAACAGCACAAAAGGCAAGAAGCTAGAGACAACAATACATTACACAAAGCAGCCACAATTGTCAGTAAGAGTGTCCATGATTGATCTTTTGAATAAAGAGATTGTAGATAAACCTGTCCAGTTTGAGTGTTTGTTGCAGCTCGTTCCAGTCGCTAGCTGCAGCGAACTGAAAAGAGGAGCGACCCAGAGATGTGTGTGCTTTGGGGACCTTTAACAGAATATGACTGGCAGAACGGGTGTTGTATGTGGAGGATGAGGGCTGCAGTAGATATCTCATATAGGGGGGAGTGAGACCTAAGAGGGTTTTATAAATAAGTATCAACCAGTGGGTCTTGCGATGGGTATACAGAGATGACCAGTTTACAGATGAGTATAGAGTGCAGTGATATGTCCTATAAGGAGCATTGTTGGCAAATCTGATGGCCGAATGGTAAAGAACATCTCGCCACTCGAGAGCACCCTTACCTGCCGATCTATAAATTACATCTCCTTAATCTAGCATGGGTAGAATGGTCATCTGAATCAGGGTTAGTTTGGCACCTGGGGTGAAAGAGGAGCGATTACGATAGAGGAAACCAAGTCTATATTTAATTTTAGCCTGCAGCTTTGATATGTGCTGAGAGAAGGACAGTGCACTTTCTAGTCATACTCCCACGTACTTGTATGAGGTGACTACCTTAAGCTCTAAACCCTCAGAGGTAGTAATACACCTGTGGAAGAGGGACATTCTTCTTACCAAACCACATGACCTTTGTTTTGGAGGTGTTCAGAACAAGGTTAAGGGTAGAGAAAGCTTGTTGGACACGAAGAAAGATTTGTTGTAGAGAGAGGTAGTTAGCAAACCAGGCAAAAGACCCATCAGAGACACCAATACTCCTTAGCTGGCCCAAAAGATTGGAATGGTCTATTGTATCAAAAGCTTTGGCAAGTCAATAAAAACAGCAGCACAATATTGCTTAGAATCAAGGGCAATGGTGACATCTTTGAGGACCTTTAAGATTGCAGTGACACATCCATAACCTGATCAGCTTGATCTCCTCCTTTATATAAACATTTACATTTAAGTCATTTAGCAGACGCTCTTATCCAGAGCGACTTACAAATTGGTGCATTCACCTTATGACATCCAGTGGAACAGCCACTTTACAATAGTGCATCTAAATATTTTAAGGGGGGTGAGAAGGATTACTTTATCCTATCCTAGGTATTCCTTAAAGAGGTGGGGTTTCAGGTGTCTCCGGAAGGTGGTGATTGACTCCGCTGTCTTGGCGTCGTGAGGGAGTTTGTTCCACCATTGGGGGGCCAGAGCAGCGAACAGTTTTGACTGGGCTGAGCGGGAACTGTACTTCCTCAGTGGTAGGGAGGCGAGCAGGCCAGAGGTGGATGAACGCAGTGCCCTTGTTTGGGTGTAGGGCCTGATCAGAGCCTGGAGGTACTGAGGTGCCGTTCCCCTCACAGCTCCGTAGGCAAGCACCACGGTCTTGTAGCGGATGCGAGCTTCAACTGGAAGCCAGTGGAGAGAGCGGAGGAGCGGGGTGACGTGAGAGAACTTGGGAAGGTTGAACACCAGACGGGCTGCGGCGTTCTGGATGAGTTGTAGGGGTTTAATGGCACAGGCAGGGAGCCCAGCCAACAGCGAGTTGCAGTAATCCAGACGGGAGATGACAAGTGCCTGCATTAGGACCTGCGCCGCTTCCTGTGTGAGGCAGGGTCGTACTCTGCGGATGTTGTAGAGCATGAACCTACAGGAACGGGCCACCGCCTTGATGTTAGTTGAGAACGACAGGGTGTTGTCCAGGATCACGCCAAGGTTCTTAGCGCTCTGGGAGGAGGACACAATGGAGTTGTCAACCGTGATGGCGAGATCATGGAACGGGCAGTCCTTCCCGGGAGGAAGAGCAGCTCCGTCTTGCCGAGGTTCAGCTTGAGGTGGTGATCCGTCATCCACACTGATATGTCTGCCAGACATGCAGAGATGCGATTCGCCACCTGGTCATCAGAAGGGGGAAAGGAGAAGATTAATTGTGTGTCATCTGCATAGCAATGATAGGAGAGACCATGTGAGGTTATGACAGAGCCAAGTGACTTGGTGTATAGCGAGAATAGGAGAGGGCCTAGAACAGAGCCCTGGGGGACACCAGTGGTGAGAGCACGTGGTGAGGAGACAGATTCTCGCCACGCCACCTGGTAGGAGCGACCTGTCAGGTAGGACGCAATCCAAGCGTGGGCCGCACCGGAGATGCCCAACTCGGAGAGGGTGGAGAGGAGGATCTGATGGTTCACAGTATCGAAGGCAGCCGATAGGTCTAGAAGGATGAGAGCAGAGGAGAGAGAGTTAGCTATAGCAGTGCGGAGCGCCTCCGTGATACAGAGAAGAGCAGTCTCAGTTGAATGACTAGTCTTGAAACCTGACTGATTTGGATCAAGAAGGTCATTCTGAGAGAGATAGCGGGAGAGCTGGCCAAGGACGGCACGTTCAAGTGTTTTGGAGAGAAAAGAAAGAAGGGATACTGGTCTGTAGTTGTTGACATCGGAGGGATCGAGTGTAGGTTTTTTCAGAAGGGGTGCAACTCTCACTCTCTTGAAGACGGAAGGGACGTAGCCAGCGGTCAGGGATGAGTTGATGAGCGAGGTGAGGTAAGGGAGAAGGTCTCCGGAAATGGTCTGGAGAAGAGAGGAGGGGATAGGGTCAAGCGGGCAGGTTGTTGGGCGGCCGGCCGTCACAAGACGCGAGATTTCATCTGGAGAGAGAGGGGAGAAAGAGGTCAGAGCATAGGGTAGGGCAGTGTGAGCAGAACCAGCGGTGTCGTTTGACTTAGCAAACGAGGATCGGATGTCGTCGACCTTCTTTTCAAAATGGTTGACGAAGTCATCTGCAGAGAGGGGGGAGGGGGAGGAGGATTCAGGAGGGAGGAGAAGGTGGCAAAGAGCTTCCTAGGGTTAGAGGCAGATGCTTGGAATTTAGAGTGGTAGAAAGTGGCTTTAGCAGCAGAGACAGAGGAGGAAAATGTAGAGAGGAGGGAGTGAAAGGATGCCAGGTCCGCAGGGAGGCGAGTTTTCCTCCATTTCCGCTCGGCTTCCCGGAGCCCTGTTCTGTGAGCTCGCAATGAGTCGTCGAGCCACGGAGCGGGAGGGGAGGACCGAGCCGGCCTGGAGGATAGGGGACATAGAGAGTCAAAGGATGCAGAAAGGGAGGAGAGGAGGTTTGAGGAGGCAGAATCAGGAGATAGGTTGGAGAAGGTTTGAGCAGAGGGAAGAGATGATAGGATGGAAGAGGAGAGAGTAGCGGGGGAGAGAGAGCGAAGGTTGGGACGGCGCGATACCATCCGAGTAGGGGCAGTGTGGGAAGTGTTGGATGAGAGCGAGAGGGAAAAGGATACAAGGTAGTGGTCGGAGACTTGGAGGGGAGTTGCAATGAGGTTAGTGGAAGAACAGCATCTAGTAAAGATGAGGTCGAGCGTATTGCCTGCCTTGTGAGTAGGGGGGGAAGGTGAGAGGGTGAGGTCAAAAGAGGAGAGGAGTGGAAAGAAGGAGGCAGAGAGGAATGAGTCAAAGGTAGACGTGGGGAGGTTAAAGTCGCCCAGAACTGTGAGAGGTGAGCCGTCCTCAGGAAAGGAGCTTATCAAGGCATCAAGCTCATTGATGAACTCTCCGAGGGGACCTGGAGGGCGATAAATGATAAGGAACGAACCGTGACTACCTTCCAAGCAATGTGAACCTCCCCAGAAAGGAGAGACAGGTTAGGCTTGGCAATGATAGGGGCAGCAACCTTAAAGAAGAAAGGGTCTAAACCATCTGACCCAGATGTTTTTTTGGGGTCAAGTTTAAGGAGCCCCTTATCACCTCGGACTCAGTGACTGCCTGCAATGAGAAACTTCGTAGCGGGGCAGGGGAAAAAGAGGAAGAAGCATCGGGGATAGTCGCATTAGAAGGGGTGGGAGATGAGGAAATGTTGGATGGGCAAGGAGGCATGGCTGAGTCAAATAGGAATCCTGACTTAACTTCTTATGGTATAGGGGACGCTTGCGTCCCACTTGGCCAAAAGCCAGGGAAAGTGCAGCGCTGCAAATTCAAATAAAATGATTAAATCACACATGTAAGATACTAAATTAAAGCTACACTCGTTGTGAATCCAGCCAACATGTCAGATTTTTAAAAGGCTTTTCGGCGAAAGCATAAGAAGCTATTATCTGATCATAGCACAACAGTAAACAAAGAGGGTAGCATATTTCAACCCTGCAGGCGCTACACAAAACGCAGAAATAAAATATAAAACATGCCTTTGACTAGCTTCTTTTGTTGGCACTCCAATATGTCCCATAAACATCACAATTGGTCCTTTTGTTCGATTAATTCCGTCCATATATATCCAAAATGTCAATTTATTTGGTGCGTTTGATCCAGAAAAAAAACGCTTCCAAATTGCGCAACGTCACTTCAAAATATTTCAAAAGTTGCCTGTAAACTTTGCCAAAACATTTCAAACTACTTTTGTAATACAACTTTAGGTATTTTTAAACGTTAATAATCGATCAAATTGAAGACGGGTCTATCTGTGTTCAATACAGGAAGACAACAAACCAAGCTACTTATCAAGTCTTGCGCAACTCTCAACAGTGTTACGCAGTTCATAGATGGCCATACTTCTTCATTGCACAAATTAATAACCTCAACCAAATTCCAAAGACTGCTGACATCCAGTGGGAGCGGTAGTAATGAAAAACAAGTTCCTAAGAAATATTCTTTCCCAATGAGAACTCAGTGAACAGACAGAGACCTAAAACAAATTCTGAACGGTTAGTCCTCTGGGTTTTGCCTGCTACATACGTTCTGTTATACTCACAGACATGATTCAAACCGTTTTAGAAACTTCAGAGTGTTTTCTATCCAAATCTACTAATAATATGGATATCTTATATTCTTGGCATGAGTAGCAGGAAGTTGAAATTGGGCACGCTATTTATCCAAAGTGAAAATGCTGCCCCCTATACCTTAAGAAGTTAATGAAGTGGTGATTAAAGAGCTCAGCCATGTGCTTCTTGTAATTAACAACCACATCATCAACATTAAGAAACATGGGCAGCTGTGAGGAGGAGGGTTTTATTCTACAGACCTTTAACCGTTTTCCAGAACTTCTTGGGGTTAGACGCACAGAGAGACAACTGCTCCTTAAAGTAGCTAACTTGGCCTTCTGGATAGCCTGAGTGCACCTATTTCTCTTTTGCCTGAACGAGATCCAGTCAGCCTGAGTATGCATGTGCCAAGCCTTTTGCCAAATTCAATACTTGAGGTGGAGTAACTCTGCAAGATCACAGTCGAACCAGGGGCTGAACCTGTTTTTAATTCTATTTTTCTTTATGGGGCGTGTTTGTTAACAATATCACTGAAAATATAAAAAAGAAGGTCCAAGCGTCTTCGACAGAGCTGATTCTATACCATTTTACAGAGGCCAGTTCATGAAGGAAGGCTTTCTCATTAAAGTTTTTTAGCAATCGTCTATGACAAATCAGGGCAGGTCGTTTCACTGAGCAGCCATTACGAATACAGGCTGTAAAACAGTGATCAGTAAGGTCATTACAGACCGATATCTATCAGGATTATTTGTGAGGATAACATCGAGGAGAGTAGCCTTTTCTGGGTGTTTGAAGTCATACCTTGTGGGATTGGTAATAATCTGAGAAAGATTTAGGGAGTCCCATTGCTTTAGGACTTGGTCAGGTGGTTTAAGCATGTCCCAGTTTAGGTCACCTAGCAGAACAAATTCAGACTTAGTGTAAGGGGCGAGGAGAGAGCTTAGGGCAGTTAGGGTACAGGCATGTGCTGATGGAGGACGATAGCACCCAGCAACAGTCAGCAAAAAGCTATTTGAAAGTTGAATGCTTAAAACCAGCAAATCAAATTGTTTGGGGACAGACTTGGTGGAGACAACTGAGCACTGAAGGTGATCCTTAGTAAAGATTGCCACTCTCCCACCTTTGGAAGATCTGTCTTGCCGAAAATGGTTATAAGCAGAAAGGTTAACATCAGTATTCAAAACACTCTTCCTTATCCACGTCTCAGTAATGACCAACACATCTGGATTGGAGCTGTGAACCCACACTTTCAATTGTTTAATTTTAGGTAATAAGCTTCTAGTGTTAACGTGCAGAAAACCCAGGCTTTTACAAAAGAGAAATCAGTGAAGCAGATATCATCAACAGTAATACAATCAAGGCACGGTATAGGACAGGGAGAGCTCTGCAGTGCTGATTTATGACACCTGAATGTGCATCAGATGGCAACAAGATCATATTGTACAGCAATTTCATCTGGTAACATGAATACAAAGCCGGTGAGAGGAGGTTAGAATAGGATGGGAGGCCAGAAGTCTAACCAAGAGAGTCAGAGTCCCGAGTGTGAAAACAAATATAGTCTGTCCCACGCTGGGGTAAAGAAAGTTTGTAGCCAAAGAAGTATGCAGGAGTCATGAGGCAAATAGCAAAATGCGCAATAATTTTTTTTAATATAACGACTTGGGGCAAGCCATTGTAAGTTCAGTCACTTGCCCCAGGCGAGCGAAAGCTTGGGAGAGTGGGGTGGGTTACCTGTACCAGACAGGGGGAGACAGGCCAGGGCAGACGATGAACGGATTGCAGGTGGAATCCAAGCAGCAGTGCAGCAGGCAACAGGAGTAGGTGTCACACCCACTTGGGAGAAGCATTTATTTCTGGAGGCAGATTTCTTGTAGAAAATACCAATGAATGGTCTTTGAACAGCAGGAGGACGCTTGGGCCCAAAGATAGCGACACCTTTTACTTCATACCTTAGTGCTAATTGAAGTTGTATCTTGTCCCCATAAAGTAAAATATATCATTGTAATGTACTTTATTTTTCATTTCTCTTTTTCTTGACTCTCAAAATAGCATCAGACCAAAAACTACTCACTCAGTTCTAGGTTGGATGGTGGCCTCAGGTCTCTGCTGTTTGTTTGCTTGAGCACCCTCCATATAGCTTGAAAAAAGGAAACATTGGAAGCAGTAATCTCTCCAGCTAATTTTGGTCAAAATTAGGTTGTAGGTTTGGAGTTTTGATCTGGAGTGAAGGCCATGCTGGGGAGGGTAGCATCCTGCATATGTACCTCCCGAAAAATCCAAGTTTATCTAGTTAATCTAGTTAGTTTTTCATAACTCCAAATCAAACCTTTTGAAAAAACAACACGTTGAAAATGTGAGAGCTCACATGCAGCTGTGGCTCTCTCTCATGGGTAGATGACTCAAATCAAGATCAGATCAAGCCCAGACTGTGCGATGTAGTAGGGACTAGTAGTTTCCAACAGGCCAATATTCTACGTAGTTTAGCACAGAAAACGTAATTTACTGCAATGACCATAATCTATTGCGCGCCAACTTGTCCGGTCTGTGTGGGGCAGAGGAGTGAGAAAAGAGACAGAAGAATAGGTCAAGAGGAATAGAGAGCAGTTGCATTGCAAGGTTTCTATACCTGAAAAGACATGATCTAAGTGATTGATAGTTGGTTTTCAGCAGTCATGAAAGTATGCCTTATTTACTTTGAATACAGTGCATTCGAAAGTATTCAGACCCCTTGACTTTTTCCACACAGCCTTATTCTAAAATGGATTCAATTGTTTTTTCAATCTACACACAATACCCCATAATGTGGCGGCAGGGTAGCCTAGTGGTTAGAGCGGTGGACTAGCAACCGGAAGGTTGCAAGTTCAAATCCCTGAGCTGACAAGGTACAACTCTAGGAAGAGCCTTGGTGGTTCCAAACTTCTTTGATTTACTTTGTTCTTGGGGACCCTAAATGCTGCAGAAATTGTTTGGTACCCTTCCCCAGATCTATGCCTCGACACAATCCTGTCTACAGACAATTCCTTCGACCTCATGGCTTGATTTTTGCTCTGACATGCAATGTCAACTGTGGGATGTGTGCCTTTCCAAATCATGTCCAATCAATTGAATTTACCACAGGTGGTCTCCAATCAAGTTCTAGAAACATTTCAAGGATGATCAATGGAAGCAAGATGCACCTGAGCTCAATTTCGATTCTCATAGCAAAGGGTCTGAATACTTCTTAGGTATTTCTGTTTATTTAATTTAAAAAAAATTTGCAAACGTTTCTAAAAACCTGTTTTCGCTTTGTCATTATAGGGTATTGTGTGTAGATTGATGAGGTAAAATATTAATTTAATCCATTTTAGAATAAGGCTGTAATGTAACAAAATGTGGAAAAAGGGACAGGGTATGAATGCAATATTATATTAAGGTAAAGTAATGTGAAGAAATGATGGTAATATGAAGATAATAAGTGATAATAAGTGATAAGCAGTAATGAGGACTTTTATTAATTGTTTTATTCTGTGTTGTTCCAGCCTTCAACCCACATAATTCACAGCTCAAAAACACTAGTTGCTCAGCACTAACACACACACACACACACACACACACACACACACACACACACACACACACACACACACACACACACACACACACACACACACACACACACACACACACACACACACACACACACACCAAACAAGCTGAATTGGCGTTAGATCTGGTGGTCCCTGTATTCATGTCACTTGGCCCCTCCAACTTAATTTGGACATGTATCCTGTGCTTGATTGACACCACTGGGAGTGTAATCATATGAGTCACTGAGACCTTGCTGGACCTCTGAGTGAACGGCTGCCTCTGCAAAATGCTTAGGTCATGACAGCCCGTCTGGCTGCATATCAAAATCAGTCAACGATGCCCCGGCGAGACAAATGGAGCCACAGCAGTAAACAGCTGCGATGGAGAGAGAGAGAATAGACATGCACTGGACCAGAAAACCAGTCAGGTTCGCTCTACGCCTCAGAACTCAAAACCAGACATAACAGAGTCACTATGAAGCACCTCCTCTGCAGCCACTTACAATAGTGCATCTAAATCTTTTTAGGGGGGTGGGTGAGAAGGATTACTTACCCTATCCTAGGTATTCCTTGAAGAGGTGGGGTTTCAGGTGTCTCCGGAAGGTGGTGATTGACTCCGCTGTCCTGGCGTCGTGAGGGAGTTTGTTCCACCATTGGGGGGCCAGAGCAGCGAACAGTTTTGACTGGGCTGAGCGGGAACTGTACTTCCTCAGTGGTAGGGAGGCGAGCAGGCCAGAGGTGGATGAACGCAGTGCCCTTGTTTGGGTGTAGGGCCTGATCAGAGCCTGGAGATCAGAGTCTTTGACTTCACAATGATTGTTTAATTCAAAATAATGTATTGGAGTGTGGCAATATAGGACAATATTTGTGAGTTCTCTAATGTCTATATAGTCAATCCAACAGTTGTAGCAACATATTGACCTTATTGCTATCATGATACTGTGTGGTGTAATTTAGATAGATGGCGTGGAAAAATGTGTTTCTCAAGGTAGAGGATATTCTTCCAGACCCAATCAAGAGGGCTAAATAATATATTTTTGTTGAGTTTTTCCTTCTCATCAAAATAAAAATACGGCAATTCAAGAGCTCATGGAGAGGTTCCAGAGCTCATGGAGAGGTTCCAGAGCTCATGGTGAGGTTCCAGAGCTCATGGAGCGGTTCCAAAGCTCGTGGAGAGATTCCAGAGCTCATGGAGAGGTTCCAGAACTCATGGAGAGTTCCAGAACTCATGCTTTTGATCATGGTATTGCAAGATGTCACGGCCAAAGATAATTAACCCGATTGAAAACACTGATTAACAACAAGGCAGTGTTATGTTTCTTAAATATCCAAACAGTTTCTCTAAGACACATCCATAACATGCAGAGTATTCTGTATGGCCGAGGCCATATAACTATATGGCAAAGCACCTTTTTAATGGGAAAATATGCTGATGAACAGTGGCATTTGCATATAACATTCTCATTGCAATACTAATGAATATTGTGTCCATACCCAAGTGTGTAATCACTTGCAATACTGAGGTCATTTTTCCAATTATGTCCAGAGACTGGTATGCATGTCCTCTGGGCGTTACTCAACATATTGTTCTGTGGAGAGGTGTCCTCATCCCATTGCACTCGCAATCTGTAGCCTTTAATAGATATGCATAGCATGCCGTCACAGCATACCCATCTTCATATAACTGCTGCTGAGGATTTTATTGACTTATTGCGAAATCGCTGGTGTATAACTGCACACGGTTAAGCTGCCCGAATGTCCCTGCCCGATAAAAGAGATGATTTGTGGCGTATTATGGCTGAACTCCGTTGGTGTTCTACACAACCCCAAATGAGAGGCTGCTCCACTTGACAATGAACACTCGGCGACCGAACATAAACAACTGTTTTATTGGGCCAGAGGCGGTGTGCTCCCAATCAATGCTTTGTAAATCATCTGCAGGCATGCAAACACAAAGGCTGCACACAAAGTGCACTGTATACATTGACCTGCAAGCCTCCCCTGAGTTGATAACTGATCTTATAATCAAAATTATGTGACCAATCCCAAATCAGCCCCATGACATCGGTTAGGAGGAAGGGTCCCCTTATTGTCCCATGCTGCTAATAATATCGAGGGTCACTGTCAGAGGAGGATTTAGAAGAGGTCATCAATTATCTGTCAACATCGAGATCTACTCCTTAACTGAGCCATGCAGTTCATGGTCAAAATAAGCGCCAAATAAATTCACATTGACATATTCCCCAAAGTGTGCAGGTGTAGCAGATATGGTTCAGTGGACTATGATCATGTAATGAGTAAAGTTCAAATCAAATGAAATTGTATTTGTAACATGCGCCAAATACAACAGGTATTTCACGAACTCATATAATAATTCATTTCACCTTACCGTGAAATGCTTACTTACAAACCCGTAACCAACAATGCAGTTCAAGAAATAGAGTTAAGAAAATATTTAAATAAACTAAAGTAGAAAATAAAATAAAAAGTAACAATAACGAGGCTATATACCCCCTGTACCAGTACCGAGACAATGTACGGGGGTACAGGTTAGTCGAGGTAATTTGTACATTTAGGTAGGGGTAAAGTTATTATGCATAGATAATAAACAGCGTGCAGCAGTGTAAAAACAAAGGGGGGTGGGTGTCAATGTAAATAGTCCGGGTGGCCATTTGATTAATTGTTCAGCAGTCTTATGGCTTGGGGGTAGAAGCTGTTAAGGAGCCTTTTGGTCCTGGTCTTGGCGCTCCGGTACCGCTTGCCGTGCGGTAGCAGAGAGAACAGTCTTTGACTTTGGTGACTGGAGTCTTTGACAATATTTCCCCTTTCTCTGAGACCGCCTAGTATATAGGTCCTGGATGGCAGGAAGCTTGACCCCAGTGATGTACTGGGCCGTACGCCCTACCCTCTGTAGCGCCTTACAGTCAGATGCCGAGCAGTTGCCATACCAGGCGGTGATGCAACCGGTCAGGATGCTCTCGATGGTGCAGCTGTAGAACGTTTTGGGAATCTGAGGATCGATGGAAAATCTTTTCAGTCTCCTGAGGGGGAAATGGTGTTGTCGTGCCCTCTTTACGACTGTCTTGGTGTGTTTGGACCATGATAGTTTGTTGGTGATGTGGACACCAAGGACCTTGAAACTCTCGAACTGCTCCACTTGACAATGAACACTCGGCGACCGAACATAAACAGCCCCATCGATGTTAATGGGGGCCTGTTCAGCCATCCTTTTCCTATAGTCCACGATCAGCTCCTTTGTCTTTCTCACATTGAGGGAGAGGTTGTTGTCCTGGCACCATAATGCCAGGTATCTGACCTCCATGCCTGAGACCTGAAGACTTGTTAGCTTGCCAAGGTAATGTCTAGGCTTTAGCTCAACAGGTTAACACAACAGGTTAACAAAGTCGTGTGAAGTGCAGACAACCCAGGTTGAAACTCATTTCTCCTCACACTATCGCTCAACATTTTGTATTTGCAATCCATTTGTCTGCAGCCTCTGTGACTACTTTGGCATTAAATTTGCCTCGTCAGTTAGTCCCTCAATGATTTTCACCCCCTCAGCCTTGGGACACTCTTGAAAATGGTGGAGGATGTGTTAAATCAAAAGGAGAGGAGTAGGGGAAGTGGATAGTAGAGCCGGGTTTTGGATTGGCCAATGGCTGCCTCATCTCTGTATCTCACACATACAATAATCTGTATGGTCCCTCAGTCGAGCGGTGAATTTCAAACACAGATTCAACCACAAAGACCAGGGAGGTTTTTCAATGCCTCGCAAAAAAGGGTACCTGTTGGTAGATGGGTAAAAATGAAAAAAGTAGACATTAAATATCCCTTTGAGCATGGTGAAGTTATGAATTACACTTTGGATGGTGTATCAATACACCCAGTCACTACAAAGATACAGGTGTCCTTTCTAACTCAGTTGCCGGAGAGTGTTTAGACATGTCACGCCCTGGCCATAGAGAGGCTTTTATTCTCTATTTTGGTTAGGCCAGGGTGTAACTAGGGTGGGCATTCTAGTTTCTTTATTTCTATGTTTTCTATTTGTGTGTTTGTCCGGGTGTGGTTGTCAATCAGAGGCAGCTGTCTATCATTGTCTCTGATTGAGAATCATACTTGGGCAGATTTTTCCCAACTGTGTTTTGTGGGTAGTTGTTTTCCTGTTTAGTGTTCTGCACCTGACAGGACTGTTTCGGTTTTCCCTCTTGGTTTATTTTGTTTGAGTGTTTGTTGATCCAGTAAAATCATGAACAATTACCACGCTGCGCTTTGGTCCGATCCTTCATCCTTCAACGACGACCATTACAAGACAGGCAGCCCGATTCTGATATTTTTTCCACTAATTGGTCTTTTGACCAATCACATTAGATCTTTTCACACCAGCTCTTTTTCAGGGGTGATCTGATTGGTTAAGCGACCAATATTGCATAAAAAATCATCTAAATTAGGCTGCCTGTCTAAACACAAGCTAAATAAAACTGGAAATTATCTCACATGTACACACATAGAAAGTCGAAAAAGTATGCAGGTGCAACTTGGAAAACAACTCAATCTCCTCTGCCCTTTGGGATAAACAGATGTATTGTATGATGCTGGACTCCTACCAACAACAGCACATCCTGTATGGTTTTGAACAGCTGTATCATTATTTCCTCCCCACCACCACCCACTGAGGGAAACCGGTTAAGGATGAGCTATATCTTTCTTTTCTATCACCTTTATATGAAAGACAATGCAGTGATATGCAACTAGTAGTTTGGGGAATTCACAAAGAGCACGTAGGACAGAGATCGTCAACTAGATTCAGCCGCGGGCAGATTTATTTTTCAGTGAATAGTCAGGGGGCCGGAACACATTTACAAATCATTTGTAGAATGCAAATTGACCACAAGAAGCCCAAACTAAAACATAATCATTTCAAACCTTGCTTACATTTGTATATGATAACATATAACATACATATCTCTATTATGCGTGGGAATACTTTGGAACAGATTTCCAAAATTAAAATCACTTGGAGCTTATTTACTGTTGTTTTTAGTCTTTTATGTCCAACAATAAAAAAAAATACATAAATACTATGTGTGTGTGTGTGTGTATCAAAAATGTTTCTTCAGAACTTGTGGGGCCAAATAAATTAACTGGGCTTCCAGTTGGGGAACCCTGATCTAGGAGAATGTTTAGTCTTTTGAAGAGTTAGTTGAAGGTCATCAAAAAGAAAGGAGGACCAAGGCAATCTTCACATAATTAATACATATTCCTTTATTTGTATGGCATGTTCAATAGAAACAACATGTTTCAGCTGGAGTACTCCCTGACAAAGGCCATGCAGCCGAAACGCGTCAGATTTAAAAAAACGTTGTTTCTATTGAACATACCATACAAATGAAGGCATTTTAATGAATTATATGAAGAGTGCCTTGGTCCTATCTTTTTGATGACCAATTCTCCCCTTTTACCAAAGAGCACCTTCTGTCTACCAAAATGTATTTTTGTGTACCTTAGTAGCGCTTCCCTTCCTCCTCTTTCTACTAGTTACTTGAAGGTGTTTCATAGAAAAGACCTGCCATCCATCAATCTCGTCTTGACTTATCATTTGCTGCTAGGAAGACGGCCGACTGATTTGATGTGAGATTCTAGCCTTTGATTTTCAGAGACATTGTAAAATTGTCAACGCTGTAGGCCATTGACTACGATATGTATCCTCCACAGGAGGCTGCTGAGGGGAGAACTGCTCATAATAATGGCAGCAACATTTGTTCTTAACTGACTTGCCTAGTTAAATAAAGGTTAAATAAATAAATGAATAAATGGAATGGCATCAAACACCTGAAGACCATGTGTTTTATGTATTTGATACCATTCCACTCAATCTACTCCAGTCATTACCACGAGCCTGTCCTCCTGCGGTATCGTCTCTTTGTCCTCTCTCTTTGTATCCTGGCATATTTGTTTACTTTGTACTGTATTTGTTTGCAGTGCTCTCACTCTTTTGAATAGGGTACAGTATTATGATATCCGTGAGGAGATTTTCACAAAGCTCAGGGCTTTACACCTACACTCACACATCCTTGCTGATAATTCAGTTTTGGTCTACGACGCCCCACCAGTGGACTTTTAATTATGTATTGCTATAAGTGTGGAGTATGCACGGGCACACGCTAAGGTGTCAGTAATTTGAATACTGAAAGCGGTCGTTGCAGAGATTACAACCCAGTTGATTGATGGCCACTCTGTTGTCCCAGAAACCACCTTGGGGAATGTGATATGAGTTGTGCGTCTCTCCCGGTAACAGACAGTAAAGCATATTCTTGTACTCAATCTTCCCAAATAGGGCGTTCACAGGAGATGTTCGGCATCCGCTGACCGTGACAAGTGATGAAAGTGTGCCATTTCTAAAGACGTATCTGAATGCAGCCCATTTCAAATGAGCACAGATTACCTTTTACTGCTGTGGCTGATGGTTCTGCATCAGTCAAAGCAAGTCAGTCAAATATTTTCTGCTGAATACATTCCACAACACTGTGTTAACTCACTGAAATAAAGCCAAAGCATTAGCTTGGCGAGCTAACGCAAGTCTTCAGGTCTCAGGAAAGTTTACTCATCACACTAAAACGTTTCTCCAAACCGCCTTCATTACATACGGTCATTGTCATCAAAAACTAATTTGCACCACCACATCTATGCTTGTTTACACTGAACTCTTATTTTAAGATGTGTGTGATAACGGCACTGAAGAGAATCAGCTACTGTGTCAGGAATGTCCTGTTAGACAAGGCACTGATCATTTCACTGATCATTCCCAGTTATGAGAGTACCTGGTGGTCCTGTTAGCAGAAACTACTAAATGAAGTCAGTGTTTTTTCTTTTTTTAAATCAATACTCACAATGCCTTCAGAAAGTATTCATATTCATATGCATATATTTATATATTCCCCTTAACATATTCCATTGTTGTGTTGCAGTCTGAATGTTTTTTCTTACCCATCTACACACAATATCCCATAATGACAAAGTGAAAACATGTTTTGAGAAATGTTAGAATTGTTTGGGGAAATACAGAAATATCACATTTACATAGGTATTGTGGTCCTTCTGTAGCTCAGTTGGTAGAGCATGGCGCTTGTAATGCCAGGGTAGTGGGTTCGATTCCCGGGACCACCCATACGTAGAATGTATGCACACATGACTGTAAGTCGCTTTGGATAAAAGCGTCTGCTAAATGGCATATTATTATTATTATTATTATTATTTATTCACACCCCAGAGTCAATACTTTGTAGAAGCACCTTTGACAGCGATTACAGCCGTGAGTCTTTCTGGGTACGTTTCTAAGAGCTTTCCACACCTGAATTGTGCAACATTTGCCCATTATTCTTTTCAAAATTCTCCAAGCTCAAATTGGCTGTTGATCATTGGAAGGCAATGATATTTAGGTCTGGCCATAGATCTTCAAGAAGATTGAAGTCAGAATTCGGGCCTCAGGAACATTCACTTTCTTCTTGGTAAGCAACTCCAGTGTAGATTTGGCCTTGTGTTTTAGGTTATTTAGGTTATTGTCCTGCTGAAAGGTGAATTCATCTGCCAGTGTCTGGTGGAAAGCAGACCGAACCAGGTTATCCTCTTGGATTTTGCCTGTGTTTAGCTCCATTTTGTTTATTTTTTATCCTGAAAAACTCCCCAGTCCTTAACAATTTACAAGCATACCCATAACATGAAGCAGCCACCACTATATTTTTTAAAAATGGAGAGTGGTACTCAGTAATGTGTTGTAATGTTTGGGGAAAATCCAAAACACTGAATTCAGGACAAAAAGTGAATTACTTTGCCACATTTCTTTGCAGAATTACTTTAGTGACTTGTTGCAAACAGGATGCATCTTTTGGAACATTTTTATTCTATAAAGGCCTCCCCCATTTCACTGTCAATTAGGCTAGTATTGTGGAGAAACTACAATGTTGTTGATCCATCCTCAGTTTTCTCCTGTCACAGCCATTAAACTCTGTAACTGGTTTAAAGTCACCATTGAAATCCGTTAGTGGTTTCCTTCCTCTCCGGCAACTGAGTTAGGAAGGACACATGTAACTTTGTAGTGTCTTTGTAGTGACTGGGTGTATTGATACACTATCCAAAGTGTAATTAATAACTTGACCATGCTCAAAGGGATATTCAATGTCTGCTTTTTTTCCTTTTTACCCATCTACCAATAGGTGCCCTTCTTTGCGAGGCATTGAAAAACCTTCCTGTGGTACAATCTGTGTTTGAAAATCACTGCTCAACTCAGGGACCTTATGGATAATTGTATGTGTGGGATACAGAGATGAGGCGATCATTCAAAAATCATGTAACTGCATTATGTGACTTGTTAAGCAAATTTTTTTCTCCTGAATTTATTTAGGCTTTCCATAACATAGAGATTGAATACTTACTGACTCAAGACAATTCAGCTTTGAATTTTTTATTCATTTTTAAAAATGTATAAAAACATAATTCCACTTCGACATTATGGGGTATTGTGTGTAGGCCAGTGACACAAAATCTACATTTCATAAATGTAAAATTCAAGCTGTAACACAACAAAATTTGAAAATGTCAAGATCAAATAGAAACGCATTAGCTGGTGAACGGATTAGCCATTCCAACTGAACTAAAGTTCTTTCTGAATGACCACTCAAGAGAATCGATATATCGTTTAACCACTGAAGTACAACACACTGTACCGTACAAACCACCCCTATGGCCACTTATATCAGGGTAAATGTGTATAGTACTGAATGTCAGTCGTAAATCCGACCTTGAAGGGGTTTGTATGTACTCGATAACTTTTACACACACACGCGCACACACACACACACAATCACACACACACACACACACACACACACACACATACACGTCTCCGTCAACTCTTGAAGTGTGAGATGTGGAAAGCGAAGCAGCTGCTGTGCTCCAGAAGCTCATCACTTCTCCCTGAGCAGGTTAAAGTGATGAATCTGATCCAGGCTCCTGACAGATGCCTGCTGTTCACAGCAACTGTTCCATTAATATTCAGGTGTGCTCAACAGATACTTCAGGAGACAAAAAAATGTCCTTAAGGAGAAAAGCAACTACAATAACTTTGCTACCACACAGCAATTTCTGTTATGTTTGTAGTACTGTAAGGACACTTTACAATACAATTTAGCCTGTGTTTGTGTTGTTGTCAACCAAATGCAAAATGTGACCTGTCTTTGGAACATTCAGTAGTTGGTCTAATCTAAAGCAATGTTTTATTTTTACAAACTCATTGTGGAATGGCAGCTCATGTTTATATTTTTAGTCATAAAAATGCAATTCTTAGATCTTTACCGTTATTATGTACAGTCAAACTTTACATACACTTAGATTGGAGTCATTAAAACTCGTTTTTCAACCACTCCACAAATTTCTTGTTAACAAACTATAGTTTTGGCAAGTCGGTTAGGACATCTACTGTGTGCATGACACAAGTAATTTTTCCAACAATTGTTTACAGACAGATTATTTCACTTGTCATTCACTGTATCACAATTCCAGTGTGTCAGAAGTTTACATACATTAAGTTGACTGTGCCTTTAAACAGCTTGGAAAATTCCAGAAAATGATGTCATGGTTTTAGAAGCTTCTTATAGGCTAATTGACATAATTTGAGTCAATTGGAGGTGTACCTGTGGATGTATTTCAAGGCCTACATTCAAACTTGGTGCCCCTTTGCTTGACATCATGGGAAAATCAAAAGAAATCAGCCAAGACCTCAGAAAAAAAATTGAAGACCTCCACAGGTCTTGTTCATCCTTGGGAGCAATTTCCAAACAACTGAAGGTACTACATTCATCTGTACAAACAATAGTACGCATGTATAAACACCATGGGACCACGCAGCCGTCATATCGCTCAGGAAGGAGATGCGTTCTGTCTCCTAGAGATGAACGTACTTTGGTGCGAAAAGTGCAATCAATCCCAGAACAAATGCAAAGGACCTTGTGAAGATGCTGGAGGAAACAGGTACAAAAGGTACTATATCCACAGTTAAACGAGTCCTATATTGACATAACCTGTTAGGCTGCTCAGCCTAGAAGACACCACTGCTCCAAAACCGCCATAAAAAAGCCAGACTACAGTTTGCAACTGCACATGGGGGCAAATATTGTACCTTTTTGAGAAATATCATCTGGTCTGTTGGAACAAAAATAAAACTGTTTGGCCATAATGACCATTGTTATGTTTGGAGGAAAAAGGGGGAGGCTTGCAAGCCGAAGAACACCATCCAAACCGTGAAGCACAGGGTTGGCAGCATCATGTTGTGGCGGCGTCTCAAGACATCAGTCAGGAAGTTAAAGCTTGGTCGCAAATGGGTCTTCCAAATGGACAATGACCCCAAGCATACATCCAAAGTTGTGGCAAAATGGCTTAAGGACAACAAAGTCCATTGTGATGGCCATTGGAGTGGCCATCACAAAGCCCTGACCTCAATCCCATAGAAAATTTGTGGGCAGAACTGAAAAAGCGTGCGCGAGCAAGGAGGCCTGCAAACCTGACTCAGTTACACCAGCTCTGTCTGGAGGTATGGGCCAAAATTCACCCAATTTATTGTTTGAAGCTAGTGGAAGGCTACCTGAAACATTTGACGGAAGTTCACCAATTGAAAGGCAATGCTACCAAATACTAATTGAGTGTATGTGAACTTCTGACCAACTGGGAATGTGATGAAAGAAATAAAAGCTTAACTAAATCATTTGCTCTACTATTATTCTGACATTTCACATTCTTAAAATAAAGTGGTGATCTTAACTGACTTTAGACAGGGAATGTTGTACTAGGATTAAATATCAGGAATTTTGAAAAACTGAGTTTAAATGTACTTGGCTAAGGTGTATGTAAACTTCCGACTTCAACTGTAGTTGCCTACTGTTATGCTGATAGACCTCTAAACATCAGTTTGGAGCCCAAGTGTAAGATTAATGACATCTGCTGCCGAATTCATTAGGATAATAATTATCTCTTGCCATGACAGAGCAGGGCAAGGAAGGTGTGTCTTGTCAAGTGTCTCTAGTGTCTTGTCAAGATGATACCACTGAGCAATTTCCACAGTAACAGAATGATGCTGAGACTCAGATTTTTCACTTTAAAATGTATGTCAAACAAAAACCCATTGCAAATTTAACAAACCATACAATGCACAAGGATGACATTTAATAATTTCATATTTACTTGAAGAACAGTACAGATCCAAAGTTTGGTAACAGAATTATGGCACAAACTGTCATTCTTACATTACTTTCCCTGTCTCTTCAATTGTGTGGCACCGGGCTTCTCAAGGAGGGAAAACTCGGGTTAGCAGGGGCTCCAGTTGGATGTACAGATGTAGGCTCTTAATATGATCACTCTTTTGTTCCTGCATGTCAAGAAATGCAAACTTGTAGTATATTCAAGGTTTTAAAAGGCTTCTAAATTTGGTCATTTCCACTTCAAAATGTCAGACTTGATTTGCCCTAACGAAAAATGTATCAAACCCTACAACATGTTTTCCATTAATTATAATCCACATCTTCTAAATTCCACCATCTTGAAATAAGTTAAATATATCTTAAGGTGTGTCGGGCAGAAAGAGTGAGAAAAACCAGAGAGGAGTCTGTGATATTATTGGATTGAGTAATGCAGTTAATAATGAAGCTATTGATTTCACTTGGGCTGTCCCAGTTGAGTTTATTGTGCTGGATGATTGCTGTCACCAGAATGAAACTTGACTTGACTAATTCTCACGGGAATCTAGGCCAATCAATTCAGGATTTTGGTAGACTTTTAATCACTTTAGCCCCTAAGGCGTCTCCTCTTCTGAGTCTTCCTCCATATATTGTCTTGAAATGGCCATACAGTTTGTGTCTGTGCTCATGCTTGGACAGTGACACCTAAAGACTGAGGACACACACTTGTCCACACTTTTTGGAGGTGTAGATTAAATATCTCAGTTCAGCTATCCATTTGGTTCTATTTTGGATGTGTACAGACCTATCATGTCAACACACCACCTCCTTGCATAATTGCACAACTGCACACAGAAAGACTTGGTTGGTGTCTTGGATTTGTATTCAGTATCTATGTCAACAACACCCTCTTGCGTCACTGGAACACACACACACACACACACACACACACACACACACACACACACACACACACACACACACACACACACACACACATTAACACACACACATTAACACACACACACACATTAACACACACACACAAGTACATGCATGGCCATGCACACACAGCTTTTGGGTTCTTAAATTTGCACACATCAACAATGTCAACACTACAGCTTCTCCCGTCACTGTGTAGAACTCCCCGTCTAGTCGACCAGCCCCCATGGAGCTCAGTTAGCTGCTGCTGCCTTCTTTGTGACGGTCAACTGCTTTCTCTGGTGGGAATCCATCCCTGGCCAGCCATTTTCTCTCTCAGGCAGCTGTTGGCTGGGCCTCTGTGCCCAACATGGTTGCGACAGATTTCTTCTGCAGCCCCAAACCTCAGTGCCATGAGGATAGAACTGTGCCTAATGTGGAAATACGCAAAACTTTAGGGATGATATGAGCCGATTATTGCATAACTGATGCATATAGTGTTACAGGTTTTGGGGTCGAGACCAGTTCATAATGTGTTCCAAAGTGAATGTAATGCATAAAGCATGCATCCCACATGAATGTAGGTGGCCTAAAGAATGGAGGAATTTCCATTGATTTATATTTGATTTAACCTTGATTTAATCAGGCAATTCAGTTAAGAACACATTCTTATTTTACAATTACGGCCTACCCCGGCCAAACCCTCCCCTAACCCAGACAACACTGGGCCAATTGTGCTCCGCCCTATGGGACTACTGATCACGGCTGGTTGTGATACAGCCCGGTATCGAACCAGGGTCTGTATTGAAGCCTCTAGCACTGAGATGCAGTGCCTTAGACCGCTGCACTAATAATAATATAATAATATATGCCATTTAGCAGACGCTTTTATCCAAAGCGACTTACAGTCATGTGTGCATACATTCTACGTATGGGTGGTCCCGGGAATCGAACCCACTACCCTGGCGTTACAAGCGCCATGCTCTATCAACTGAGCTACAGAAGGACCCGCTACTTGGCATTAAGAAAAACATAGGAATGTAATAGAGATGCTATTACCCCACTGGACGTTTCTGCTTAGTTCATTAGCCTTTATGTTGCTGACTGCTGCCATCTTGAATGGTTCTCTCATGCAAAATAGAATTTTTATCTCAATGGAAATCACCCAGTGTAAATAAAGGTTACATTTCAATGTGGTATTGACAAAACAACATGAGCATCTTAGATCCTTAATGAAAGTTCATTAAGGTTTGCGTATAGCAAGGTAGCAGTGTCATCACATATGTTTATACTGTCTATCCTCAAAGAGTTCCATTTACATTACATTGACATATTTAGTCCTTTATAGCAGATGCTCTTACCCTTATCTACCTACAGTAGTGAGTGTATTCATGTTTGTACTTTTCATACTGGTCCCCCTTTTGAGAATTAAACCAATGCTTTGCAAGCTCCATGCTTTACCAATTGAGCCACATGGGGCCTTCAGTTCCCTCAGCACTAATGGCTTGGCTGGCCTGGAGAGACTCCTTATTAGGTTTCTGTGGCAGCACCCCTCTGGTGTAATAGAATTTAAAGTCTGATTTGTGTGAGACATGCAGTTTTCTCTACCCAGCAGGTAGAATGTTCTGTCCAACCTGGATTCAGGGGTAGACGTGACATAGTAAACGAAAATACGGGACACTAAAATGAGTACAGCGTTATGCTTTGTATGGTTGGTATTAATTTGTGGATGTCCATTATCCATTTAGAATGATACACTACATGACCAAAAGTATGTGGACACCTGCTCGTCGAACATGTCACCTCCAATCTTCTGGGAAGGCATTCCACTAGATGTTGGAACATTGATGCAGGGGACTTGCTTCCATTCAGCCACAGGAACATTTGTGAGGTCTGGCATTGATGTTGGGCGATTCGGCCTGGCTCGCATTCGGTGTTCCAATTCATCCCAAAGGTGTTCAATGGGTTTGAGATCAGGGCTCTGTGCAGACCAGTCAACTTCTTCCACACCGATCTCGACAAACCATTTCTGTATGGACCTCGCTTTGTGCACGGGGGCATGCTAATGCTGAAACAGGAAAGGGCCTTCCCCAAACTGTTTCCACAAAGTTGGAAGCACAGAAACGTCTAGAATGTCATTGTATGCTGTCGCGTTAATATTTCCCTTCACTGGAACTGTTTTATTTGGATTTATTTCACCTTTATTTAACCAGGTAGGCTAGTTGAGAACAAGTTCTCATTTGCAACTGCGACCTGGCCAAGATAAAGCATCGCAGTTCGACACATACAACAACATAGAGTTACACATGGAATGAACAAAACATACAGTCAATAATACAGTAGAAAAAAAAGAAAAAAGTCTATACAGTGAGTGCAAATAAGGTCAAATAATGGAGTTAAGGCAATAAATAGGCCATGGTGGCGAAGTAATTACAATATGGCAATTAAACACCGGAATGGTAGATGTGCAAAAGATGGATGTGCAAGTAGAGATACTGTGGTGCAAAAGGAGCAAAATAAATAAATACAGTATAGGAACGAGGTAGATAGATGGGCTGTATACAGATGGGCTATGAACAGGTGCAGTGATCTGTGAGCTGCTCTGACAGATGGTTCTTAAAGCTAGTGAGGGAGATGGGAATCTCCAGCTTCAGTGATTTTTGCAGTTTGTTCCAGTCAGTGGCAGCAGAGAACTGGAAGGAAAGGCGACCAAAGTGGGAATTGGCTTTGTGGGTGACCAGTGAAATATACCTGCTGGAGCGTGTGCTACGAGTGGGTGCTGCTATGGTGATCAGCGAGCTGAGATAGGGTGGGGCTTTACCTAGCAGAGACTTGCAGATAACCTGTAGCCAGTGGGTTTGGCGACGAGTATGGAGGGAGGGCCAGCCAACGAGAGTGTACAGGTTGCAGTGGTGGGTAGTATATGGGGTTTTGGTGACAAAACGGATGACACTGTGATAGACTACATCCAGTTTTAGAGTAGTAGAGTGTTGGAGGCTATTTTATAGATGACATCACCGAAGTCAAGGATCGGTAGGATGGTCAGTTTTACGAGGGTATGTTTGGCAGCATGAGTGAAGGAAGCTTTGTTGCGAAATAGGAAGCCAATTCTAGATTTAATTTTTGATTGGAGATGCTTAATGTGAGTCTGGAAGCAGAGTTTACAGTCTAGCTAGACACCTAGGTATTTGTAGTTATCCACGTATTCTAAGTCAGAGCCGTTCAGAGTAGTGATGCTGGATGGGCAGGCAGGTGCGGGCATTGATCGGTTGAATACCATACATTTAGTTTAATTTGCATTTAAGGACAGTTGGAGGCCACGGAAGGAGAGTTGTATGGCATTGAAGCTTGTCTGGAGGTTAGTTAACACAGTGTCCAAAGAAGGGCCAGTAGTATACAGAATGGTGTCGTCTGTGTAGAGGTGGATTAGAGAATCACCAGCAGCAAGAGCGACATCATTGATGTATACAGAGAAGAGAGACTGCCAGAGGTCCGGACAACAGGCCCTCCGATTTGACACACTGAGCTCTATCAGAGAAGTAGTTGGTGAACCAGGCGAGGCAATCATTTGAGAAACCAATGCTGTTGAGTCTGCCAATAAGAATGTGGTGATTTACAGAGTCGAAAGCCTTGGCCAGGTCGATGAATACAGCTGCACAGTAATGTCTCCTATCGATGGCGGTTATGATATCATTAAGGACCTTGCGCGTGGCTGAGGTGCACCCATGACCAGCTCTGAAACCAGATTGCATAGCGGAGAAGGTACGATGTGATTCAAAATGGTCAGTAATCTGTTTGTTAACTTGGCTTTCGAAGACCTTAGAGATGCAGGGTAGGATAGATATAGGTCTGTAGCAGTTTGGGTCTAGAGTGTCTCCCCCTTTGAAAAGGGGGATGACCGCGGCAGTTTTCCAATCTTTGGGAATCTCAGACGATACAAAAGAGAGGTTGAACAGGCTAGTAATAGGGGTTGCAACAATTTCGGCAGATAATTTAAGAAAGAGAGGGTCCAGATTGTCTAGCCCGGCTGATTTGTAGGGGTCCAGATTTTGCAGCTCTTTCAGAACATCAGCTATCTGGATATGGGTGAAGGAGAAATGGTGGGGGCTTTGGCGGGTTGCTTTGGTGTGTGCCGGGCAGTTGACCGGGGTAGGGGTAGCCAGGTGGAAAGCATGGCCAGCCGTAGAGAAATGTCTATTGAAATTCTCAATTATAGTGGATTTGTCGGTTGTAACAGTGTTTCCTAGCCTCAGAGCAGTGGGTAGTTGGGATGAGGTGCTCTTATTCTCCATGGACTTTACAGTGTCCCAGAACTTTTTTGAGTTTGTACTGCAGGATGCATATTTCTGTTTAAAAAAGCTAGCCTTAGCTTTCCTAACTGCCTGTGTATATTGGTTCCCAACTTCCCCGAAAAGTTGCATATCACGGGGGCTATTCGATGCAAATGTTTTATTTATTTATTTATTTAACCTTTATTTAACCAGGTAGGCAAGTTGAGAACAAGTTCTCATTTACAATTGCGACCTGGCCAAGATAAAGCAAAGCAGTTCGACACATACAACGACACAGAGTTACACATGGAGTAAAACAAACATACAGTCAATAATACAGTATAAACAAGTCTATATACGATGTGAGCAAATGAGGTGAGATAAGGGAGGTAAAGGCAAAAAAAGGCCATGGTGGCAAAGTAAATACAATATAGCAAGTAAAACACTAATGCAGAACGCCACAGGATGTTTTGTGCTGGTCAAGGGCAGACAGGTCTGGAGTGAACCAAGGGCTATATCTATTCCTGGTTGGAAAGTTGGAAGCACAGAATCGCCTAGAATGTCATTGTATGCTGTCGCGTTAATATTTCCCTTCACTGGAATTAAAGGACCTAGCCCGAAACATGAAAAACAGCCCCAGACCAGGATTCCTCCTCCACCAAACTTTCCAGTTGGCACTATGCATTTGGGTAGGTAGCGTTCTCCTGGCATCCGCCAAACCCAGATTCGTCAGTCGGACTGCCAGATGGTGAAGCTCGATTCATCACTCCAGAAAACGCGTTCCCACTGCTCCAGAGTCCAATGTCTTTACAGTACTCCAGCCTACGCTTGGCATTGCTTATGGTGATCTTAGTTGGCCCGTTCCTGTAGGTTCATGCTCTACAACATCCGCAGAGTACGACCCTGCCTCACACAGGAAGTGGCGCAGGTCCTAATCCAGGCACTTGTCATCTCCCGTCTGGATTACTGCAACTCGCTGTTGGCTGGGCTCCCTGCCTGTGCCATTAAACCCCTACAACTCATCCAGAACGCCGCAGCCCGTCTGGTGTTCAACCTTCCCAAGTTCTCTCACGTCACCCCGCTCCTCCGCTCTCTCCACTGGCTTCCAGTTGAAGCTCGCATCCGCTACAAGACCATGGTGCTTGCCTACGGAGCTGTGAGGGGAACGGCACCTCAGTACCTCCAGGCTCTGATCAGGCCCTACACCCAAACAAGGGCACTGCGTTCATCCACCTCTGGCCTGCTCGCCTCCCTACCACTGAGGAAGTACAGTTCCCGCTCAGCCCAGTCAAAACTGTTCGCTGCTCTGGCCCCCCAATGGTGGAACAAACTCCCTCACGACGCCAGGACAGCGGAGTCAATCACCACCTTCCGGAGACACCTGAAACCCCACCTCTTTCAGGAATACCTAGGATAGGATAGGATAAAGTAATCCTTCTCACCCCCCCCCCCTTAAAAGATTTAGATGCACTATTGTAAAGTGGCTGTTCCACTGGATGTCATAAGGTGAATGCACCAATTTGTAAGTCGCTCTGGATAAGAGCGTCTGCTAAATGACTTAAATGTAATGTAATGTAATGTCTTCCAGAGGCACTTTTGTACTCGGTAGTAGGTGTTGCAACAGACGATTTGTATGCACTGTGAGCTTGTGTGGCCTACCACTTCGCGGCAGAGGCGTTGTTGATCTTAGACATTTCCACTTCACAATAACAGCATCTACAGTTAACCAGGGCAGCTTTAGCAGGGCAAAAACTTACAGTTAACCAGGGCAGATCTAGCAGGGAAGAAATTTGACAAACAGACTTTTTGGAAAGGTGGTATCCTATGATACACCTGTCAGCAACGGGTGTGGCTGAAATAACCAAATCAACTTATTTGAAGGAGTGTCTAAAAAAATGTGTATATATATATAGTGTATGTTTCAAATTACAATTTGTATGATATGTTATGAATTGCAATTTGTACAATATGTTCTGAATTTTAAATATGTGTAATATGTTACGAATTCCAATTAGTTGTGGATGACGTTAGATAGGTGGCTAATGTTAGATAGGTGGCTAACGTTAGCTAGGTTATTGGTTATGGGTTAAGGTTAAGGTTAGGGTTAGGGGAAGGGTTAGCTGACATGCTAAGTAGTTGCAAAGTAGCTAAAAAGTAGTGAGTAGTTGCAAAGTAAGTAGTTTCAAAATTATAAAGTTGTCCATAATGATGAGATTTGAACATGCAACCTTCGGGTTGCTAGACGTTAGTGTTATACTCCAACCCATTCACCCCGACCAACCACGCTCCTTTCTTTTTTGCCTTCTGTCTTATGTAACCATACTAAGCGTAACATATCATACTAGTTTGAGTGTCCTGGATTTTCATTTACTATGTTACATCTAGTCTATGAGACCAGCCTGTTCTGTCAGGATACTGCTGTGAGCTTCAGAAGGTGAATCCATCACCTCTCATCTCACACTTTGTGGAAATTAATATGGTCAGCACTGGGGGGTGGTCACACATTACACTTTACTTTCTTAGAAACCATGTAGAGGTCTATTTTTTGTTTAAGTGCAATTTATTCCCTATCATTTAGAATTCTAAAGGTTTGTTTGGTAAAGTACATTTGGCTAAAAAAAACAGGCTAGCAGATAGTTCATTTTGTTATTCTCCCTGTCTTCTATGCTTCTTACTTCCTGTTTAGGCCTTACTGGCGGAGAGAATAATCTCATTTGCATATCCTTGATTCCTCATGTCCTCTCTTCTGGCCTCCTTCTCAAAAGCCATCCCTGCCCTCTGACCTTCTTATCCAATGGCTTTTGAGAAGGTCTCGATGAGAGAGGAAGTGAGGAATCAAGGAAATGCAATTGAGATTGTCCCTGGATTTTTGATCTCCCAATGCGGATGGCTGAACCTAAGGAAGGGTGTTTTCACACTTGGTCCTTTTCAGTCAATTTCTGTGAACTCAGTGCAGTTAGCTTATTTTTTTTGTGCAGTGTGAACACTCCAAAGGAACTCAGACCCCTCAAAAGAGCCCCCGAAGTGAACCATCTCAAGAGGTGATCCGAGTTCGGTTTACTTGAATTCCGAGGTATAGTCCCCTTTTGTAGTGCAATGTGAACACAAAGCTCCCCAGGTTCACTTGTCATTATTCCCGCACTACACACTAGAATACTGCAACACCGTTCCCCCCGCCATAAACCCTCACACTAGACCACTGCAACACTGTTTCCCCTGCCATAAACTCTCACATTGGTGCCACAAAAGAGAGAAGATTATGTGCTTCATAAACTGTTTAAGAGAGCTTCATAAACTGTTTATTTTGATTGTGGGGTTTTAAGTGTGAGAAGACAACAACATATTTGGTGAGAATCACAGCATGATGCAAATTCAATTCTAGCTCTTGAAGGGGCAGTAGACTACATTGAATGTACAATTTTCAATGACAGCATTATTTAATCTGCAGTTATTCTTCTGTTATTTATTATGTTACCAATAATATTTACATGTTAATAGTATTTTCTGATTACAATTATTATGTATCATATTTTATCTAAATGCAATCTATTGGCTTCTGAAATGTAAGTATTTATTTCTAGATGTCCGATAACACATTCTGATGAAATGGCTTGTCCTGCACTGAGTGTAACAAAGTGCAGGACAAGCCATTTTATCGGAACATGTTATCGGACAGCTATAAATACATACTTACATTTTGGAAGCCAATAGATTGCATTTAGATAAAAATATGATACATAATAATTGTGCATTGAGTGAATGTTGGAAAAAGATCTTGGTTCCTTTCTAAACATAGCAATGTGAATGCAAAGAGGACTCGGACCACAAAATGGGTGAAGTGAACTGGTAATAGAGTTGAGTCCTCATTCAAAGGCAAGGGCAGTGTGAATACAAAGAGAACTGAGTACTTTATTTAGCCTTTTTCTTTTTACCCCAGAGTTCACTTTAAAGAGGACTCAGATCAGTTACTTTAAAGAGGACTATACTGTATGTGAAAACACTCTAAGACTGTCGCTCACTGTCCACTGGCATGGGGTGCTGAACTTCAGAATTGAGATTATTTTGCGGTCCACTTCACTTGGGCTGAATCTCAAATTGCGGGTTTTACAACTGGTTCATTTGGAGCTTGTTTTATAATTCCAGGGTCTTCCTTTTGGTCACAAGCTAGGCGTTGACCATTTACTTTGCATTCTGTGAGGGACAGTTCTCCGCTACAGGTGGTTTTTCCCACTGAAAAAGCAACAGTGGGCACCAAAATTAGTTTGTGAATGCTGGCCCCAGATAGAGGGGACTGTCTAACGTCTCATGGCAGAGGAAGACTCAGTCATATTGGCAAGCTGACAGCCATTGGCCATGTGGCAGATCTTAAAACTTTGGTTGGATGTCCACTTGAAGGTTCATAAATTAGCTGGAATCCATCATGAGAATGAAATTATATGAATTGACAGGTGCCAGAGCAAAGTATTATAATTTTCAATGGTAGGTTTTGGAGAGTTGGGTAAAGTGCATTTCCCTTGTAAGCTAGCCCTCAACATAAGTCAAGTTTAATTATTTTTAAAGTCATTCTAGATTCACAATATTTTTGTGATGCTGCAGTATTGGATGGTGCAATTGCTACATAGTCATATCTAATGTGGTGGAAGCTTGTGGTAGCCCAAGGGAGACCCTCTGACTCAAATCAAATGTATTTGTTATATGCTTCATAAACAACATGTGTAGCCCCACAGAGTGAAATACTTACTTAAGTGCCCTACACCGTATCAATGTGCAGGGGTATGAGGTAATTAAGATAGATATGTACACATACCTGTATATACAGTTGAAGTCGGAAGTGTACATACACCTTAGCCAAATACATTTATACTCAGTGGTTCACAATTCCTGACATTTAATCCTCGTAAAAATGTCCTGTCTTACTTAGGTCAGTTAGGATCACCATTTTATTTTAAGAATGTGAAATGTCATAATAATAGTAGAGAGAATTCCCAGTGGGTCAGAAGATTACATACACTCAATTAGTATTTGGTAGCATTGCCTTTAAATTGTTTAGCTTGGGTCAAACATTTTGGGTAGCCTTCCACAAGCTTCCCACAATAAGTTGGGTGAATTTTGGCCCATTCCTCCTGACAGCTGGTATAACTGAGTCAGGTTTGTATGCCTCCTTGCTCACACACGCTTTTTAAGTTCTGCCCAAAAATCTTCTATAAGATTGAGGTCAGGGCTTTGTGATGGCCACTCCAGTACCTGGACTTTGTTGTCCTTAAGCCATTTTGCCACAACTTTGGAAGTATGCTTGGGGTCATTGTCCATTTGGAAGATCCATTTGCGACCAAGCTTTAACTTCCTGATTGATGTCTTGAGCTGTTGCTTCAATATATTCACATCATTTTCATACCTCATGATGACCTCTATTTTGTGAAGTGCACCAGTCCCTCCTGCAGCAAAGCACCCCCACAACATGATGCTGCCACCCCTGTGCTTTACTGTTGGCATGGTGTCCTTCGGCTTGCAAGCATCCCCCTTTTTCCTCCAAACATAACGATGGTCATTATGGCCAAACAGTTCTATTTTTGTTTCATCAGACCAGAGGACAGTTCTCCAAAAAGTACAATCTTTGTCGCCATGTGCAGTTGCAAACCGTAGCCTGAGCGGCCTTTCAGGTTATGTCGATATAGGACTTGTTTTACTGTGGCTATAGATACTTTTGTACCTGTTTCCTCCAGCATCTTCACAAGGTCCTTTGCTGTTGTTCTGGGATTGATTTGCACTTTTTGCACCAAAGTACGTTCATCTGTAGGAGACAGAAAACATCTCCTTTCTGAGCAGTATGATGGCTGCGTGGTCCCATGGTGTTTGTACTTACGTACTATTGTTTGTACAGATGAACGTGGTACCTTCAGGTGTTTGGAAATTGCTCCCAAGGATGAATCAGACTTGTGGTCTACAATTTTTTTTCTGAGGTCTTGGCTGATTTCTTTTGATATTCTCATGATGTCAAGCAAAGAGGCACTGAATTTGAAGGTAGGCTTTGAAATACATCCACAGGTACACCTCTAATTGACTCAAATTATGTCAATTAGCCTATAAGAAGATTCTAAAACCATGACATAATTTTCTTGATTTTTCCAAGCTGTTTAAAGGAACAGTCAACTTAGTGTATGTAAACGTCTGACACACTGGAATTGTGATACAGTGAATGACAAGTGAAATAATCTGTCTGTAAACAATTGTTGGAAAAATTACTTGTGTCATGCACACAGTAGATGTCCTAACCGACTTGCCAAAACTATAGTTTGTTAACAAGAAATTTGTGGAGTGGTTTAAAAACTGGTTTTAATGACGCCAACATAAGTGTATGTGAACTTCCGACTTCAACTCTACGTAGGGATAAAGTGACTAAGCAACAGGATAGATAATAAACAGTAACAGTAGCATATGCATTGACTCAAATGAGTTAGTGCAAAAAGGTTCAATGCAGATTGTCCGGATAGGTATTGGTTAACTATTTAACCAACAATTTAGCAGTCTTATGGCTTGGGTATAGACTCTTAGAAAAAAAGGTGCTATCTAGAACCTAGAAGGTTTATTTGGCTGTCCCCATAGAAGAACCCTTTGAAGAACCCTGTTGGGTTCCATGTAGAACCTTTTCCCCAGAGGATTCTACATGGAACCCAAAAGAGTACTACCATGGGACTAAAAAGGGTTATCCTATAGGGAGAGCCGAAGATCCCTTTTGGAACCCTTTTTTCTAAGTGTATAGAACCTGTTAAGCGTCCTGTTGGTTGTGGTCTGTGAACTTCAGTCCTATATGCTACCCAAGCAACTCTCTATTAGCGCATAGAGATCCCAGTCAACACCTACAGTGTGACCAGTGGGCATTGAACATAGAAAGGAAAGATTTTTTTCAGTAGTTGTAGTGCTTGCATTGTATGTATTTCTTATACTCAGAACGTTATCTGTCACGACTTCCACCGACGTCGGTCCCTCTCCTTGTTCGGGAGGCGTTTGGCGGTCGACGTCACCGGTCTTCTAGCAATCGCAGACCCATCTTTAATATTTACCGTTGGTTATTGGTCAAGTGTATTTGTTTACCTTGTGCCTTTATTTTTTGAGTAAAGTACATCTCTCACTCATTTTGCTCTGCTGCGCCTGACTTCATGCACCAGTTATACTCACCTTCTGACAGTTATCAAACATTTGGCCACACATGTTAAGCCTGCTAAAGCTTTTAACACGGTTAAACTATGATGCAATGGGTCTACACAGTTCAGAGATATCACTCCAAATCATCCTGTTGTAGGTTTGGAATGTAGGATAGATAGGACTATTGCTATTATTGCACCAACATGAATAGACACTCGATGTGTTGATCATGGCCCCTTGCTGTGTTGTAGATCAGGGATGGGAAACTGGCAGCACGGGTGGCTGAAGGCTATCCGATCAATTCCCCTCCCCCAAAAATAAAACTTAGTCAAGGTCTCAACCTAATGTTGAGAGTTAGTAGAATACATAAGGTGCAATTTCGAAATTTGGTTGTGCATCAGCAGTTTTTCTTTTGTTATGTCAGTCACTGATAGTCAGTCAATTAGCCCATGTCAGCAAAAACATGTTATGATGTGGGTAGCACACCCTCGAGCAACTGAGGCCCAGCAGTTTTCTTTTGCCCATCCCTGTAAATGTGCCCATCCCTGTAAATGCATTTTGTAGCTGCCTCAATTATGTTTGTTACGATTTCTCCAGTGGCCCAGGAAATGTTTGGTATAAACAAATATATCATAAACTAATTTATTGTGACAGGGGACCGACCAATGGTATATTCATCATGTTTACATCCACCTCACTGTGGAAATGCGTTTGTGATTCATGTTTAACTTGTTTTTTTGGTACTCATTGTGTTTACAGACACAAATTGTAGCCTATAAATGAAGCTGAGGAAATGTATTGAAATGAAAAATAAGATGAGTCAAAGCTTCAGCCAGCCAGTCCATGGGAAATGTAATATGAATCGTTATTCCTGTGGCAGCAAGCACAACACGCGCCGACGACCAATTCTCGGTAGCTGCGCGAGACCGGGAGCGGACTTCTGTTCCATTCAAACAAAATAGGACTGGACCAGCCTCTCGAGGGAATGTGAAAGCGGACGTGGTAGTCTCCCACATTATGGAAATTATACATGATAGACTTTGTGAACAACTCCAGTTACCTCAATTTTTTTATGGCTACATCTTTTACAGCTACTGAAAAGACACGCACTCAGCCATTAATCAACAGGATATTGAATAAAAAGGCAACGCATGTGTCTGATCAATGCGTAGTAAGCCCACCCGCTCGTGAACTACTTGCCAAACCCAGGGTCTCGCATAACTGACAGAGACAGTTGGAGAAGCGATCCAAAAGTCAAACGAAGAGAAAATACTGAAATAATAGGATCCTTTCTACGGAGAAATGAAGGAAAAGAATCTGATTGAGACTGCGAAAATGCAGGGAAACGTAATGGTAAGAGATGTGTTTTGCTCATTTGAAATGTCAGCTTGAATCGCTTATAAGCGGAACCGTCTTTCAAAGTATTGGTTTCAGCGTGCGTTTGGAGCGTTTGAATAACTGTGCTGAATAGTAAATGCATTGGAAACGTGATCTAAGACTCTCTTTGTACTAAAATGGGATTATGCCCCTCTGCTGTAGCCAGTCTGCCCATTTATCGTAGCCTTGTTGCTGCCTGAGATGACATTATTTTAGAGACAGCTCACACCCATGCAAGGGGATATGATTTAACATTATACCTCCTCTCCCATGTGCTTTGCGGTTGTATAGTCTACAGCACTGAGTATGAGAATGGCACCTAGTGTAATGACGAAAACATTACATTATTAAAGTTTTCTAGTTCTCTTTTTCCATAGGGCACTGATTGATATTAATGCTGGGTTCAATAATAAACCCTATTTTCTTTCTATGTTCTCGTTATGAAGATTTGAGGGCAGAACTAACCATTTGCTCGATCTAGGTTAGCTCTTGGAAGGGCTCATTTAGTTTAAACCACACCTAAAGTTGTGAATCTCGGGATATTGCTGTCTGTCCGAAGGGAACTGCTGTGTACCTCTGTTATGCATGTGTTTGGGATTTCCAATCTCCAGGTGTCAGGAGTCACTGGCTCCTTTTACTGAATACACATTCAGGTAACAACCTGGGACCCCTGTGTGAAAGCCTTACCTGCAGTCTTTATTTTTAAGTAAGCAAATTGGGATTTAACAGATGGCTCCTGTGTTTATGTGAATATCTTCACTATTGCCAAGTAAAATTTACATAATATGTTGTATATTATGGAAAGACTGACAATATTACATTTCCATTTACATTGGAACATTGAAAAGAGCATAGGAAAGTGTACACCACAGCAACATCACTAGTCAGCATGCATTATTTCATTCTTGGATCTGTTTCCTAGAAATAGTGTGACGGCAGGAAGATTGAGCTGTAATTCCAGGTCTACCGACAGTCCATTTTCCTTGTCAGCTTGACCTTTTCACTTAACCCCAGAACCCCTGCATTCTGTTAAACCCAACAGCCTACATGGGGTGGCAGGGTAGCCTAGTGGTTAGAGCATTGGACTAGTAACCGGAAGTTCAAACCCCCTCTGCTGACAAGGTACAAATCTGTCGTTCTGCCCCTGAACAGGCAGTTAACCCGCTGTTCTTAGGCCGTCATTGAAAATAAAAATTTGTTCTTAACTAACTTGCCTAGTTAAATAAAGGTAAAATAAACCTGGCTGTCCTTACAATTCTTCACTTGACAGAACTATGAACAGAATTTAGTTGTGCCACTTGATAGCCTCTTGCCTTTCCAATATCGGGCCAATGTATTGAAATATCAATTGATTATTTTGATTTATTGATTCGCATGATTGATTGATTTACCTGTAAAATTATTTGACCTGGTAGTAGCTCTTGGCCAGATAGAAAATGTGCACTCCATAGGGTAACATTAGAAATGCCATCAAGCCTCGTAAATTACAATTGACAAGTTTGACAGTTTGACTGCTTTGCACTGATACATAAATCTGTTATTCCTGGAAAATAAGCCTTGACTCAAGGCAGAAGGACAAATAATGGTAAATAGAGAATCATGCTGCGTTCACGTCTGTCATGACAGGGAAACCCTGTCTAACTATCTCAAATGCACGTTGGACTACCATGAAGCACGCCAGGGGATCTACAGTTGGAAGTCGGAAGTTTACATACACTTAGATTGGAGTCATTAAAACTTGTTTTTCAACCACTCCACAAATTTCTTGTTAACAAACTATAGTTTTGGAAAGTCAGTTAGGACATCTACTTTGTGCATGAGACAAGTCATTTTTCCAACAATTGTTTACAGACAGATTATTTCACTTATAATTCACTGTATCACAATTCCAGTGGGTCAGAAGTTTACATACACTAAGTTGACTGTGCCTTTAAACAGCTTGGAAAATTCAAGAAAATTATGTCATGGCTTTAGAAGCTTCTGATAGGCTAATTGACATCATTTTAGTCATTTGGAGGTGTACCTATGGATGTATTTCAAGGACTACCTTCAAACTCCTTGCCTCTTTGCTTGACATCATGGGAATATCAAAATAAATGAGCCAAGACCTCAGAAAAACATTGAAGACCTCTGCAAGTCTTGTTCATCCTTGGGAGCAATTTCCAAACACCTTCAACTGTATATTCTGTACTGAAGTAAATAGCTGTACTGTCTGAACACTTCTAAATAGGGGTTAAAACACTAGTTATACATTTATAAAAGTACTAACTAATCAATTACTACACAATGGACACTGAGCTTCTATAAAATGTGTATTGTGTGTGAATCTGGTCTACAATGACCAGAAGACCAATAGCTAGCTCTTTCATCATACCTAGCACTCTAAAGTGTTGCCCTGATGTCTACAATAACAATAATACTGTCCCTACCATGCCATTCTGGTAGCCCATTAACCATCCCCTTATATGGCCCTAACCCTCTCTGTGTGTCTCCTTGGCAGGTTGCTCCGAGTGGAAGTCGGTGGCAGACCATCCATTTTCAACCAGCTAAGTTGGTTGTCCTCCAGCACTTTCCTCTGTTTACTGCTGGTTGCTCTCTGCCACCAAAAACAGGCCTTCAAGGGCACAGTGGGCAGTGTTGTCGAACCACTAATGATTTTCTGCTGTTGGCTGAAATGAAATGCATTTGTATCCACAGTGTTATCTCTTTAAAGTGGAGAAATACCAACCACTAACTACGAGTGTCTCCATCCCTCCCTGGCCCGTCTGTTGCGGTTATTATTTCAGTCTCAATTGAAACAAACCACTGAGAGAGCACTCATGATGAGGGTTTGTCATGTCTCCTTTTAGTGACTTTAAACAGTATGTACAGCAGGGTTCCCCAACTGGGTGCCCGCAGGTTTTATTTGGCCCCCCCAAGCTTTCCGAGCAAAAAAAAAAACTAAAACAAAAGGAAATCATCTCCAAGTGATTTTAATCCAATAAATATTTTCCCAAGTAATAATGAAGACATAATGAAGACATTGATCAAATGTAAGCAATTATTATGTTTTAGTCAAACATATCAGTTTGGGCTTCTTTGCGGTCAATTTGCAGTCTACAAATTATTTGTAATTATGTTCTGACCATCCACTCAAGAAAAAATTGTCCCACGGCTGAATCTCTTTGATGATCCCTGATCTACAGTATGTTTGCACTGGTGTTCTGATGCAGGTGTTCAGATTCCTTCTCTCAGCCCATTAGATAGACATGTTGTTGTAGTGTCTTCTAAAGAATACAATGTTCAATTTAAACTCAATTGTTTTCTAGAAATCTTCCCTATATTAAATGCAGATGTATTTGAATCATGAAGAAGGCCTAATTTTGGCTCCACAGACAGCTGTTTGGTTTATTATGCTCCTTGTATCCCCTTGGGGCTGATGAGGAGAGTTCTGACGGAGGACCACTCGGCATGATTAGGTGCTCGACTACACACTTAATGCATTCATCACAGATCTCATGCCAGTTCTGGTGAGCTATGGGCGTGTCCCAACAGTCTGAAGTAGCTTTCCTTATCTACTTTCCTTCATCTGCAGAGGATCTAAAACACATCAGGACTTATGGGTGTGTCCCAGCAGTCTGAAATGTCTTCCTTCCTACCCTTGCCTCCATTCCTTCATCTGCAGAGCATCTGAAAACACAGGATCGGTGAAAGCAACACACAAGTAGCCTAGCTGACTTGATGAACCCTTCCTTCAGTGTGGATGAAGGAAAGGACATGAGGAAAGAGGGCAGAGGGAAAACACTTAGGACCACAGTGGCTTGGCACCAGCTTGCAATAAAAGGCATTGGAACGGTTGCCCCTCCTGTTAAGTGGGTGGCCTGCATTCACGGCCACTCACGTCGTTTGTTTGATTGGGGTCGGCCCAGTACGACGTTGGAGGTGCGGGTCTAGGAACAAGGACTGTGATTTATAGTGACCTTTAAGTGGGCCAACATTTCTCAACGCTGTTATCGTGCAGCTGTAACATTTCATTAGGTACGCTGGAATCCATCATACACAATGTTGTCTGTCTCAATGGCCATGCATGTGAGGACTGGAGAGAGCCACCATTGTACATGCAACATATTTATACAGTCTGGTTGATGGCTTGAGAGCACAACCGTTAGTTTAACATTTTTCAAAAATCTTATATGAACAGTTTATTTCTTTAAAGATATAAAAATGTAACCCTAAAAGATTCCAACTGTGTCTGAAAGGCAAAAAAAGGAAATTGGCATGTGCCGTACATGCATTATATTTGGGGGGTTATCTCTCTATTGTCAAATGATGGGCACTCATCTCAAAGGAATTAAGTTTCATTTTCCTCTTTTTCAAGTGGCACACTTTCTCTCCTCTGAAATGTCATGTTTACCCAGCACTTAGGTGAGTCGCCGATCTATCTCTATTTGACTCTGCCAAGAGGACTTAAGGAATATCTAAGTGAGTCTTGTACAGTCAGTCACTCTGTAGAGACAACAATTGGACCCTTAGCGGCAGTGTAATTAAGGATCATCCTCAGCTGTTTACATAATTAAAACACTCTTTTTGAAGTTCTGTCAGATAGGTCGATCTGTATCTCCAGGGATGTTACCCTGCTCCTTTTTGATAATCCAAACACATTAATGTGAGATAAAAAAGAAATAATAATAATCTGCTGCATTATCAATGTATTATACTCTGAAATGTATACAGTACTGTACTGCATTGTGCAGTACCACTTATGGGCATTTCCATGTAAAAGGACCCATGAGCACCAACGTGTGATGTTCATAGGAGCACATCAAATTGGTTGTCAAATGAAAGCTAAGAGTCTATATTTTGGGGAAATTAAGGCATAAATATTTTTTTCAGCCATTTACCATCCTTAAAATAAAAGCTTTGATTTGTGGATAAACAGATGGAAAAGGGGGTCTTAGAAAACATCTACCAGAAAAAGTATTAAAATGCATCAGAAATACATCAAAACACAATAATGTTGATGTAAAAGCCCCTGCCAACGAATATCAACTTTTTGGGTGACCTGACCAAGGAAATATGAGTTATAGATCTGTCATTCTCATTGACAGCAAGTGTAAGAAGCAGTAGATCTGTTCTATATGCGCTGTTTCTATGCTCCCCGTTCTTCAGTTTCGTTTTTTTTATTTTCGGTTTTGTACACCAGCTTCAAACAGCTGAAAATATATTTCAGTGGTTTAGATGGTAGATTGCCACTGTTATTTTTTACTGTCTTTTTACTGTTGTTTTTATTTCTTTACCTACCTATTGTTGACCTAATACCTTTTTTGCACTATTGGTTAGAGCCTGTAAGTAAGCATTTCACTGTACAATGCTTGTTTTGTCACATAAACTTAAATTTGGCGAGATATTCGAATTTTAGCAATCAGGAAATTACTGATTGATTTCCACATATTGCACCTTTAAGTGACTAAAACTCGTAATTCTGATACCAAATTGCTAACGGAATTACCAAAAAATCTGTAACGGAAACTCAATTGGTTACAATGAGTAATGTTGATGTCCAAAGACGAGCCGGACTGGACCTAATCTGAACCTATTATAGACATATGTTTCACAAGTTTGGATAGCACAGTACAGTGAGTAGAGCACGTTAGAGTACAATACAGTACCATACAGTACTGAGTACAGTACTCTACAGTGGGTAGAGCAGAGTACAGTGCATTAGAGTACAGTACCATTCAATACAATAGTGCTGTACAGTACAATACTGCACTCTACTGTACTGTACTCTAATGCGCTGTACTCTAATGCACTGTACTCTACTCTACTGCACTCTACTAACATAACAATAACAATGTATGCAATTTAGCAGGTGCTTTTATCCAAAGCGGCTTAGTCATGTGTGCATACATTTTACTCTACTACTTATTGTACTGAACTCTACTGCACTGTAATGTGCTCTACTGTACTGAACTGTACTGCACTATACTGTGCTCTACTGTACTGAACTCTACTCTACTTTACTGTACTCTGCTGCTGTGTGATGTCCAAATTTGTGAAACATGAGGAAAATAACATTTGTGTCCATAATTCTGCATTTCTATGTAGTACAGATCCGATACTGTAATTCCGTTACCTGGTGTAAATCCACTTCACATACTGTAGTTCAAATCAAATTGTATTAGTCACATACACCCAATACAACTTTGGTAACACTTTACTTAAAGCTGACAGGAAAAATGTCTTATTTTAAAGCATATAGGGTTATGTCTCTGTGCAGCCTGGTCGGCAGCTTTAGACTGCTACAGTATACTCAAAGTTTCTCCAAGGTATGCCAGGAGGTAGCGTAGAAAATGCTCAACTGACTCCAAATGGCTGTTCTTTAGTCAGGTATCAAGTGATGAGGGACACTTTTAACGCTTATACTGAAACAGCCCCCCTCCAATGTTGAATAACTCCCCACATTGTTCTGTCCACTGAGTTTTACAGGATAGACAAAGTGCAGTTTGACACTTTGCTCCCTGGCCAGGGCTACATCCCTCTTGACTCGCATCACGCCTCTGCTTCCCTCTGCACTTTCCATCCACCATGTGACTTCAGATATACTTTTCTATGTAATAAGCTGCCAAGGAGAGACTTCATCAGGTATAGCGACTCCTGTTTTTTCACAGTACATATCACACTGATGGTGGAACTCCTTTGTCAAAAACCATGCTCAAATCAAATGTTCAGTCACATGCACCGAATAGGTATAGACACCTTACAGTGAAATGCTTACTTACAGGCCCCTAACCAACAATGCAGTTTAAAAAATATGAATAAGAATAAGAAATAAAAGTAACAAGTAATTAAAGAGCAGCAGTAAAATAACAATAGCAAGACTATATCCTGGGGGTACCGGTACAGACTCAATGTGCAGGGGCACTGGTTAGTCGAGGTAATTGAGGTAATATGTACATGTAGGTAGAGTTATTAAAGTGACTATGCATAGATAATAACAGAGAGTAGCAGTGGCATAAAAGAGGGGGGGCAATGCAAATAGTCTAGGTGGCCATTTGATTAGATGTTCAGGAGTCTTATGGCTTCGAGGTAGAAGCTGGTTAGAAGCCTTTTAGACCTAGACTTGGTGCTCTGGCACCGCTTGACAATTTTTACGGCCTTCCTCTGACACTGCCTGGTATATAGGTCCTGGATGGCATGAAGCTTGGCCCCAGTGATGTCACATGCACGCACTACCCTCTGTAGTGCCTTGCGGTCGGAGGCCGAGCAGTTGCCATACCAGGCAGTGATGTAACCAGTCAGGATGCTCTCGATGTTGCAGCTGTAGAACCTTTTGAGGATCTGTGCTTGGACCATGTTAGTTTGTTGGTGATGTGGACACCAAGGAACTTGAAGCTCTCAACCTGCTCCATTACAGCCCCGTTGATGAGAATGGGGGCGTGCTCGGTCCTCCTTTTCCTGTAGTCCACAATCATCTCCTTTGTCTTGATCAGGTTGAGGGAGAGTTTGTCTCTGACCTCCTTATAGACTGTCTCGTCGTTTTCAGTGATCAGGCCTACCAATGTTGTGTCATCGGCAAATTTACTGACTCAATAACCAAAATAGATTTTTTTTCAAACTTTCTGCAGACATCTTTTAATATTTAAACAGAGCAGATATTTAGGAGTTTTTGGAAAATATAGTCGCATAACAAAATCTGAGGGAGATTTAACTGTAATTCCGTTACCAAAGTTTGCATCTGCACAGTTCTTCCACAAAATTAGTTTTTGTACAGCAGTCCTTGTGCACAGAGTTTACATTCACATTTTAGTAATTTAACAGACACTTATCCAGAGCGACTTACAGGAGCAATTAGGGTTAAGTGCCTTGGTGAAAAATCGACAGATTTAGTTGACTTTTCGGTTATTGGCTCAACGCTCTTAACCACTAGGCTACCTGCCGCCCAAAGTTGTATGGTTGATAAGCTTTGAAATCAATGTTTTTTTTGGCATACATTTTAAAGTGAAGAAAACTGAGCCAAAACTTAATTCTGTTAACCTGAAACTGCATATGGAAATTTCAGAGTTGATCTGTTTATTTTATCCACTCAGAGAAATTGCTGTTTAGAAACAGAATTTTGAATTGCTGCTTAGAAACGGAATTCTGAGTGGTTGATAATGAAAACATTTTATTCCTTCTTTGCTGCTGTGACAGGGAAACAGTGACCCACATAAAACCTCAGACACATCCAGAAGCATTTTATCTCCCTACCCTACCCCACCCCTCCTCTCTCACACACAGACACACACGCACACATGCATGCACACGCACACACAACTATGGCATTTCTGTCTGTTGCACACACTCCCCAATCCAAAGAAATCAATCACTGCTTAGCCGGGCAAGAACGTGCCGGGCGCTCCCAGCAAATAACGAGTTTACGGTAGATTAATATTTCATGGTGCCTTTTTTCCTCCATTTCTGCCTCCATGTTTTCAACTCGGGATAGGGACTGGGGGAATAGCCATATATTTAATTAATTGTTCAAATAATAGGAGAGCTTTGCTATGGAAACCAGTATTTTATAGCCTAGATAGTTACATGTGGTGTTAAAATGTAATGGGTTTTTTGATATTAGGATTTGCAATTTACCGCAATTCATGTGGCTAAAAGGAAAATTGCAGTTTCAAAGCAAATTTCCTGCAATTCTACACATTTTTCCATGTCTTATACCGAGGGCTTATGCTACCTTAGTGACTCAAACATTACAGAAAAATCAATGGGGGCCCCATGCCATGGCATTTTTTAAATTTGAGATTCTCCCTGACTGTCAAGTTTTAATTTGATTGATAGTTCTCAAAGATGATCTTATTAAAAAATATATGGCGCCATTATCTTTTCTACATACTTTATATCTGGTTTTAGTATTTTAAGTTTACACTGAAAATGTGTTACGATCCTGGATTAAAGGTGCAATTTTCCAAAAATATTCTGCCATTTCCTGGTTGCTTAAATTCTAATAGTTTGCCTAATTTCAGTTAATGTGACTGAACAAGCAGTCATTGTGTAGAGAATCATTGTGCCATTTAAAATTAAAATAAATATGTGTATATATACAGTACCAGTCAAAGGTTTGGACACATCTACTCATTCAAGGGTTTTTCTTTATTTGTACTATTTTCTACATTGTAGAATAATAGTGAAGACATGAAAACTATGAAATAACACATATGGAATCACGTAGTAACCAAAATATATATTTCATATGAGATTCTTCAAAGTAACCACCCGTTGCCTTGACAGCTTTGCTCACACTTGGCATTCTTTCAACCAGCTTCACCTGGAATGCTTTTCCAACAGTCTTGGATGAGTTTCCACATATGCTGAGCACTTGTTGGTCGCTTTTCCTTCACTCTGCGGTCCAACTCATCCCTAACCATCTCAATTGGGTTGAGGTCGGATGATTGTGGAGGCCAGAACATCTGATGCAGCACTCCATCACTCTCCTTCTTGATCAAATAGCCCTTACATACCCTGGAGGTCATTGTCCCGTTGAAAAATAAATGATAGTCCCACCTAAGCCCAAACCAGATGGGATGGTGTATTGCTGCAGAATTCTGTGGTAGTCATGCTGGTTAAGTGTGCCTTGAATTCTAAATAAATCACAGATGGTGTCACCAGAAAAACACCATCACACCTCCTCCTCCATTCATGGTGGGAACCACACAAGCAGAGATCTTGTGTGGTCAACCTCTGTGTCTTCACAAAGACACAGAGGTTGGAACTAAAAATCTCAAATTCTGACTTATCAGACCAAAGGACAGATTTCCACTGGTCTAATGTTCATTGCTCGTGTTTCTTGGCCCAAGTAAGTCTCTTCTTCTTCTTGGCATCCTTTAGTAGTGGTTTCTTTGCAGCAATTCAACCATGAAGGCCTGATTCACACAGTCTCCTCCGAACAGTTGATGTTGAGATGTGTCTGTTACTTGAACTGTGTGAAGCATTTATTTGGGCTGCAATTTGAGGTGCAGTTATTCTGATGAATTTATCCTCTGCAGCCGGGATAACTGTAGGTCCTCATAAGAGCCAAAAAGGGGCTATATTGTATTTTCAGCTGATTGAAGCTGATGTACAAAACCGAAAGTAAAATACACATAAATGTAAGAACAGGAAGCATAGAAATAGTGAACGTAGAATAAATATTCCACTTCTTAGACTTGCTTTCAATGAGATTGACTGATCTATAACTTATCATTTCTATGTGAATTTGGTCAGGTCACACAAAAAGTTACATATTGCAGCTAAAATGTTTTGCTTGTTTGTTTTTTTGGCAGTGGCGGCCACGATTTAGCAGCATAGCCAAATGCATATAGGGGAAACACTGTGAGTGTACACCAGGTAGGTCACACCCACCTAGGCAAGAGTAGGAGAAACACTGCAAGCATATTTCAGCTTTTATGCTTCCCCCATCTTAGAATATCACAAAATTATAAAGTTAAGATGTTTCTTGTAGCCCTACTGCTGAGTGTAAACTGAATTCTTTTTATAGCTATTTTGCTAGTTGATGACATTGACAGATGCTAGCTAGTCCATACAAGAAGTTCCTGTTGAACAAGGAGAAACAGACCATAATGTTTGTGTTTTGGTTGTTACAGTATCTTGCTCCAATGTAGAACTGTCCTTCTAACCAGCAGCAGGCTGGTTTACTGTTTGGCCCAGGGTCTGTTTCTCATTTTGGACGAGACACATTTACAACCCCGGCCAACAGTGAGTTCAAGGAAATGATGCTGAGGTGGTCTCTGGAGGACCAGAGTTCACATAACAAATGGGGAGACATGTAATTAGAGGCTAATTTGTCAGTCTGTTTTAGGGATGCCAAAGAGGGAGGGAGGGAAGAAGGGGGGGAAGAGAGGAATGGAGGAAGAGATATGGACATAGATTGATGGCAAGTCTGCATGGAACATGCCAGAGAGGGTAAGAGAGAAAAGGGAGGGATACTGTATTCTTGTATTCTAAGCACATCCAAAGGAAAGATCTACACACTGACGTGTTTGTGCGTGTACATGCGAGTGTGCAAACTGTACATGTGCACATGCTCTTGTGTCTGTGCATCTGAGTGTGAGTGCTCTCATCGCACGGTTACAGCAGTTTAGATTTTATTCCCAAATTATCAGCATGACCCACAATTAGCAGAGGATTAGATTATAAAAAAGACGAGAAGTGGTTTTGTTAGCAACGGCTCCCATCCCTTCCCAGAGAAGATTGTCTTTCTTTGTGCTCAGCATTAATGATGATTTCCTTCTGCAACACTCATTAGGACTCAGACGTCATAATCTGGCCTCCACCACTTACTCATACCATTGAGTGTAATTGTGTTTCATAGCCCGGCCTACGTGTGCAATGAATGAGCAAGCAGCAGGAGGAGACAGGCATTGTATGGAGCTATTTAGTATAACTGTTTAGTATAACCATGTGATCTTAGGTATCTGACTTGGCGTAATGAACTAGGTCCCGGTCCATACTCAAGGTTGCTCCGCCAACATATAATATTTATTAAGGTGGGGGCAGTGTTCGGTTCCAAAGGTGGGTTCTTCATTAGGTCAGGTAGACTCAGCATCCCCTAACGAGTGATGTGTGTTTGACTTTACAGACGAGATGGGAGATGAGGTGAAAGATGGAGCATATGAATGTGAGACTCATAAGAGTGAGACGCTGAGAGACCCCGTGGGGGAGATACCTAGTCGGACCATGAGAGAGGGAGACTCACTGAGACACACACACACACACACACACACACACACACACACACACACACACACACACACACTGAGAATGACACACTTGGAGAAAGAGATGCTGAGAAAGAGGGAGAAAAGGAGAGATACTCAGATGTACAGAGATTGAGATGCATAGAGACTGAGAGACACACTGAGAAAGAGTGACACACTCAGTAAGAAAGACATGCACCCCGAGAGAGGTTCAGTGTGAGATGTTAACTGAAAGAAGTGGTTTGAGAATGTTCCAATAGTTTTGACATTCAAATTGAACAAAAGGGTATATACATTTGATCAAAGCTCTGCTCACTGAAATGAATTTGGGCAAAGTGCTGGCAAAGCATCTGTAGTGGATTGTCGTTTACAGTATCAGCAAATTAGCCACATTCTTTCAGTTAGCAACGCATGCAGTTTCTGACGTCAAGTAGATGCGCTCAGATTGCAACTTTGATCCACAAAGCAAAAAAGTAACAACTATAACAAGAAAATAATGACTGGACGGCGGACCAATAATTTCCAAGAGAGAAAATCTATTGTAGCCACTGCCGACGTCAGCTTTGTAGAAACCCTTTAGAGTACATTGTAAGCAGGTAAAGTGACTTTCATTGGTGGCTGCTTGGCAGTCAGTGGCATTCGGTTGATGCTATTGCTGTCCTATATGACCTTGCTAAGAGTTGTGGAATTGTGTTCTCTCATCAGTTGTTGGATGAGCTGTTGATGTTTACTGAATGACCTGTGGTACTGGTATTCTCTCTTAGAATGTTCTGTTTTCCTCCATACGATAGCAATGCCTAGTGCCATTGCCAAGAGCCTAACTCCTTCCTTTAGTCCGCTAATTTAATTGAGAAACATTATCTCTCCTCTATTATTTATACAAATGGAAATACTTCTGATAATTTATTTGTAAAGCGTATTCAAAACCTGTATCACAAATCTGATGTCAGTTCTCTGGAAGTTGCTTCACAGAATGAATCGAGCAAAAACCTTGATGACCTGCGGTCAATGACTTAAGTTGTATACTGATCAACCTTTTACCTTGGCTGTTGATCAACCAAGACCGTAAAAATAAAAAAAATGTTGTGCGTGTGTGTATATGTGTGTGCATAGTGCATGAATGTATGCATGTTGGCAACACATGCATAAGTGTTTGTGTGCATTTATGTATGCGTGTGCTGTGTGTGTGTGTGTTTTATGGTTTATATGTCTCTGCAAGGCTTACATTCAGGTTCCATTCTCTCTCTTGCCATCCGAGGCACCATGATTCATACATGCCATTTTGTTCCTGGCCGAGGAAGTTGGGAAACTGCAGGGTGGAATTCTGAGTGATATATAACTCCCTTTGATAAGTCTCTTGGTTTGTGTCTCTAGACTCCCTGTAGCAAGACATTGTGAATGGCCATATTCAGGGAATTCAATTTGCCTTTTTTCTTTAACACAGTCTAAGTCTCTTCCATTGTGTGTGTGTGTGTGAGAGAGAGAGAATGAATGCCCTCTGTACTACTGGCTGTGATGTCACTATGCTTTAGTAATGAAAGATAATGGAACCATTGTTGTTTTATAATGAAGATATTCCCTTATCTTGCTATGTCCCCCTTTTCATTCTATCTGCTGATAATAGGCTTGTCTCTTTTAAAGGGATATCATTTTAATGAGATCATTATATGGAGCCAGACACAAAATTAAATAACACCTGTTAGAAAAGGAACCATATATTCCCCAGACATTGGGAAGATATTAGTTCCCTATGGCAGGAGAACATTTTTCTACATCTAAATTAACTTTTTATGCCTAACGAGGTCTTGTATATACAACCGGGTACAACATTATAGGCGCCCTTGGTAAAGATGAGCAAAAAATACTGTATAATACAAATACTGAGCTATATTGTATGCCAAAAAAAGGGGAAATTATTTTATACTAATACATTTGCTCAGAGAAAGAGATTGTGTTTAACAAGTAATATAAAAAACATTAAAAAAGATGGGGGTCAAAATTAAATACTGTTTTAAATACCTCAACTTGCGAGGGTAATGGCACTGTGCCTTCTTCTAAAATGTTTTATGAGATTGGAGAACACATTGAGAGGGATCTTATACCATTCCTCCATACAGAATCTTTCCAGATCCTTGATATCCTTAATTTGCTCTTATGGACTGCCCTCTTCAATTCAAATCACATGTTTTCAATGGGGTTCATGTCTGGAGACTGAGATGGACATGGCAGAAATGTTATTTTATGGTCAATTAACCATCTCTTTGTGGATTTTGATGTCTGCTCTGGGTTATTGTCTTGCGTGAAGATCCTCTTGTGGCCATCAGGTTTTTGGCAAAAATGTTGTTGACCTTAACTTGTTGGGGACTAGGGTTCCAATCCCCCCCCCCCACACGTTCAGCTGGAAGGTGGCGCATGGAACGCAAAAATATTCCTAAAAATATTTAACCTCCATACATTAACAAGTCCAATGGCTCAAATGAAAGATAAACACCTTGTTTATCTACCCAGCAAGTCAGATTTCTAAAATGTTTTACGGCGAAAACATAGCACATATTTATGTCAAACCACCACCGAAGACAAGACTAATTTGCATAGCCAAGTTGAAAAAAATATGCAATCAACAAACTCAGGATTAAAAGAAAAATAATGCACTAACCTTTTGAAATCTTCATCAGATGACAGTAATATAACATGTTACACATTACATTTATGTTTTTTTCAATAATATGCTATATATATCCATAAATCTCTGTTTACAATGATGCATCGTTCAAAAAATGCTATTCAAATGTCCTGAGAAATGACGATAGCTCCGGCAGATAACGTCAGCTAACAAGGAATACACATAATAAACTTTGACTAAATATGCATGTTCTACATATATATATAGTTAGATACACTTCTTCTGAATGCAATCGCTGTGTTACATTTATTTTTAACGTTACAGGTTTCGTTCACTAGGCTATAATATGAGACGGAGCTCAAAAAGTAGCATTATGGCTCCTCTATCTTGGAGTCCACATAAACCCAAATTTACCACATAAATATTCCCTTACCTTTGCTGTTCTTCCATCAAAAGACCTGGAAGGAATTATACTTACCAAAAACAGCGTTTAGTTTTGCAGTCTGTGTCTTTCGGTTCTCAAAAACGACACATTTCGGTTGAAATGTAGCCAAAAGTCAAGTGGATGCGCACCAAAACGTTGAACTTACATATTATATGTCGATTAAACTTGTCAAACTAACTTCATAAGCAAGCTTTAACATGTTATAAAGGTGTACAGCAATCGTGAGGACGAACAGAAACAGGCACCGTTTAATCGATCTTGGAAAAAAGACAGGACTTGACCAGAGCGCGCATAAAAGTGACCTGTTTTTTCGTGTGACCGAAAGGTTTTGGCCAGCCAAAACTCTCGTGAGCGAGAGAGAGAGAGAGAGAGACTGTTCCCAGAACTGTAACTGCTTGGGAGGGTGGGGGCGATGACGTCAAAGTTGGGCCAACTTTTCTGATGACAAGAGAGAGTTTGGGAGAATGACTGCCCTGAGAGTTCTGCTTTACATACAGACATCATTTAAACGGTTTTTGAAGCTTTAGAGTGTTTTCTATTCAATAATATTTTTTATTTGCATATATTAGCAACTTTTGACAAAAATAAATTATGTTTACTATGGGCACGCAATTACTCCAGCGGGGGCAGTAGACAGCCCTATCCCCATGAGGTTTTAACAAGGACCCCAGGACCAGTGGAAGCAAAATAGCCCAATAACAACATCAAAGAGCCACCACAATATTTTTACAGTAGGTATGATGTTCTTTTCTGCATCCATATTTCGATGCCAACCCCACCACCGGTGTACAGGTCAAAGAGCTCTGTTTTCATGTCATCTGACCATAGCACAGGTTACAATCCAAGTTCCAATGCCATTTGCTGGATGACATGAAAATATAGCCTTTTTGGCCACACACACCAGTGGTGGGTTTGGCATCGAAATAAGGATGCATGAACATAAAATAACCCCATACCTACTGATTATCACATGGATCACCAACCTCCTAACTGATAGGTCTCAGCAGGAACAGTTGAAGTTGGAAGTTTACACACACCTTAGCCAAATACATTTCAACTCAGTTTATCACAATTCCTGACATTTAATCCTAGTAAAAAATTCCCTGGTTTAGGTCAGTTAGGATCGCCACTTTATTTTAAGAATGTGAAATGTCAGAATAATAGTAGAGTGATTTATTTCAGCTTTTATTTCTTTCGTCACATTTCCATTGGGTCAGAAGTGTAACGGAATTCCTCTTCTTCCGAGGAGGAGTAGCAAGGATCAGACCAATGTGCACCGTGGTAAGTGTCCATAATGATATATTTAATAAATCAACAGAACACTAAACAAAATAACAAAAGTACAAAAAAAACAACCAAAACAGTCCCGTATGGTGAAATCACTAACACAGGATACAACCACCCACAAAACACAATAGAAAACAGGCTACCTAAATATGGCTCCCAATCAGAGACAACGACGGACACCTGCCTCTGATTGAGAACCATATTAGGCCAAACACATAGAAATATAACAACAGAACAAAACATAGAAAAACAACATAGAATGCCCACCACAACTCACGCCCTGACCAATTAAAATAAAGACATAAAAAAGGAAGCTCAGAACGTGGTCAGAACGTGACAAGAAGTTTACATGCACTCAATTAGTATTTGGTAGCATTGCCTTTAAATTGTTTAGCTTGGGTAGCCTTCCACAAGCTTCCCACCATAAGTTGGGTGAATTTTGGCCCATTCCTCCTGACAGAGCTGGTGTAACTGAGTCAGGTTTGTAAGGCCTCCTTGCTCTCACATGCTTTTTCAGTACTGCCCACACATTTTCTGTAGGATTGAGGCCAGGGCTTTGTGATGGCCACTCCAATACCTTGACTTTGTTGTCCTTAAGCCATTTTGCCACAACTTTGGAAGTATGCTTTGGGGTCATTGTCCATTTGGAAGACCCATTTGCGACCAAGCTTTAACTTCCTCACTGATGTCTTGTGATGTTGCTTCAATATATCCACATAATTTTCCTACCTCGTGATGTCATCTATTTTGTGAAGTGCACCAGTCCCTCCTGCAGCAAAGCACCCCCATAACATGATGCTTCCAACCCCGTGCTTCACGGTTGGGATGGTGTTCTTCGGCTTGCAAGCCTCACCCTTTTTCCTCCAAACATAACGATGGTCATTATGCCCAAACAGTTCTATTTTTGTTTCATCAGACAAGAGGACATTTCTCCAAAAAGTAGGATATTTGTCCCCATGTGCAGTTGCAACCCGTAGTCTGGCATTTTTATGGCGGTTTTGGAGCAGTGGCTTCTTCCTTGCTGAGCGGCCTTTCAGGTTGTCGTTATAGGACTCGTTTTACTGTGGATATAGATACTTTTGTACCCGTTTCCTCCAGCATCTTCACAAGGTCTTTTGCTGTTGTTCTGGGATTGAAAACACTCTGACGTTTTCAAAGCTGCAAAGATATTATCTTTGGGTGCCCCAGAGCTGATCTTACAGGCGAAACCAAGATGCAACTTCAACCAGGAAATGAGCAGGATTTTTGAGGCTCTGTTTCCCATTCGCTCCTCATATGGCTGTGAATATGCTGTGAACGAGCTTATGCGCTCTGCCGTTCCTCCAAGATGTCTGCAGCATTGTGACGTATTTGTAGGCATATCATTGGAAGATTGGCCATAAGAGACTACATTTGCCAGGGTCCCGTCCGGTGTCCTTTGTCCACGTTGGTGCGTAACTCTCAGCGGCAAAACTTTTACCATGCGATACAGACAGCGAGGTGTCGTTCCTGGAAGTGGGCATCATTGAAGAGATATGTGAAAAACACCTTGAGGATTGGTTCTTGATAGAGGAATTCTAAAATTCCTGTATGTTTTATTGCCAAAACCAATTCGCACTCATTTCTAATTCATTAATGAGTTGTAAGTTCATTAATTATGCATGAAGTAGATTGAGACCAGTCTTAACCTGTTAGTCCTGTAGGGGCAGTATTTCATTTTTGGATAAAAAGACGTGCCCGTTTTAAGCGCAATATTTTGTCACGAAAAGATGCTCGACTATGCTTGGAATTGATAGTTTTGGAAAGAAGACACTCTTACGTTTCCAGAACTGCAAAGATTTTCACTGTGAGTGCCCTAGAACAAATGCTTCAGGCAAAACCAAGATGTTTGACCGACCAGGAAATGAACAGGATTTCTGAGGCTACGTTTTCCATGATCGCCTTATATGGCTGTGAATGCGACAGGAATGAACGGACACTTTCTCTTGTTTCCCAAGGTGTCTGCAGCATTGTGACGTATTTGTAGGCATATCATTGGAAGATTGACCATAAGAGACTACAATTGCCAAGTGTCCCGCACGGTGTCTGCGTGGAAATTGGTGCGCAAAAGTCAGCTACCAGTATTTTTCCATCCGAATCAGAGAAGAATGCAGGCTTCCAGGGACGGCATTTCAATGAAGAGATATATGACAAAACACCTTGAGGATTGATTCAAACAACGTTTTCCATGTTTCAGTCGATATTATGGAGTTAATTCAGAAAAAAGTTCGACGTGTAGGTGACTGAATTTTCGGTTAGTTTCGGTAGCCAAATGCATAGTAACAAAACGGAACGTTGTGTCCTACACAAGAATCTTTCAGGAAAAACTGGACATCTGCTATGTAACTGAGAGTCTCCTCATTGAAACATCTGAAGTTCTTCAAAGGTAAATTATTTTTATTTGATCCCTTTGCTGGTTTTTGTGAATATGTTGCGTGCTAAATGCTAACGCTAAATGCTAAGCTAGCTATCACCACTCTTACACAAATTATTGATTTTCTCTGGTTCTAAAGCATATTTTTGAAAATCTGAGACGACAGGATTGTTAAGAAAAGGATAAGCTTGAGAGCAGGCATATTTATTTCATTTCATTTGCGATTTTTAGAAATCGCTAACGTTGCGTTATGGTAATGAGCTTGAGGCTGTAGTAACGCGACCGCATGCGGGATGGGGCGGACTATGAGGTTAAAAGCCAAAGGTAACAGCGTTTATTACAAGAGAGTACTAACCGCATACACATATTTCCACAGGTTATAAACTGAAAATGACGTCAGCGTTTTCCAAACGTTCTATTTACAAGTAGAGGGGCCCTCTAGCTCTTGAGCCTTCGCGTTATCAGCACGAAGTCAAGGCCAGTCAGTATAAATCAACATTCTAAACAATCTGGAGATGGCCCGTTCCCACCACCTGGAGATTTGTACAACTGAATGAACTAAGCAACAGACCTTCATTGTTACTAAACTCCTGACTACATTATATACAATTGGGAAAGGGAGCAAGAGAGAAAATTCACATGTACAGTACATTATAGCATTTGGACTCGTCAGTTCTGATTGGAATGTATACATAATTAGTCATTTCAACCATAATTTCCTCTATCAGTTCTAAACAACGTCTGCCATGTTTCAGTTGATATTATGGAGTTAATTTGGAAAAAAAGTTCTCAGTTTGGATAACTGAATTTTCGTTTTTTTTTGTTAGCCAAACGTGACGCCACCAAACGGACCGATTTCTCCTGCACAAAAAATCTTTCAGGAAAAACTGAACATTGCTATCTAACTGAGAGTCTCCTCATTTAAAACATCCGAAGTTCTTCAAAGGTAAAATATGTATTTGAATGTTTTTGCGAAAATGTTTCCTGCTGATGCTAATGCTAAATGCTACGCTAGTTATCAGTACTGTTACACAAATGCTAGTTTGCTATGCTTGAGAAGCATATTTTTGAAAATCTGAGATGACAGTGTTGTTAACGAAAGGCTAAGCTTGAGCATATTAATTTCATTTAATTTGCGATTTTCATGAATAGTTAACGTTGCGTTATGGTAATGAGCTTGAGGCTATGATTACGCTACCGGATCCGGCATGGCTCAGCGCAAGAGGTTAAGCAAGGGGACACGTCTGGCACTGCAGGATTTGAGTCCCTGGCGGCGTAGTGTGTTACTGATGGTAGGCTTTGTTACTTTGGTCCCAGCTCTCTGCAGGTCATTCACTAGGTGTGGTTCTGGGATTTTTGCTCACCGTTCTTGTGATCATTTTGACCCCACGGGGTGAGATCTTGCGTGGAGCCCCAGATCGAGGGAGATTATCAGTGGTCTTGTATGTCTTCCATTTCCTAATAATTGCTCCCACAGTTGTGCCTAGTTAAATAAAGGTCAAATACAAAAAAATACAAAAATATGATTCTAGATTACTCATTCTATTGGATGTGTTCAGAAGAACCACCAAACCTCTGTGTTAGTCTGGACTGAAGTTTGTATTCGTGCTGACATCAAATCAAAATCAAATCCAATTTTATTGGTCACATGTGATTAGCAGATGTTATTGCGGGTGTAGCGAAATGCTTGTGCTTCTAGCTCCGACAGTGCAGTAATATCTAACAAATTACACCATATATACCCAATACACACATCTAAGTAGGAATGAATTAAGACTATATACACTACTGTTCAAAAGTTTGGGGTCACTTAGAAATTATCTTGTTTTTGAAAGAAAAGCACATTTTTTGTCCAAATAACAAATTGATCAGAAATACAGTGTAGACAATGTTAATGTTGTAAATGACTACTGTTGCTGGAAACAGCTGTTTAACAAAAAAGTAATATCTACATAGTCGAACAGAGGCCCATTTATCAGCAACCATCACTCCTGTGTTCCAATGGCATGCTTTGCTTTGTCTGTGGATCTATTGGGGCGGTAAGCCAATTGAAGTGGGTCTAGTGTGGCAGGTAAGGTAGAGGTGATATGATCCTTGACTAGTCTCTCAAAGTACTTCATGATGACAGAGGTGAGTGCTATGGGGCGATAGTCATTAAGTTCAGTTACCTTTGCCTTCTTGGGCACATGAAAATCAAGGTGTGTTTTATGTCTCAGTTTTGGATACTGTAGAACTGGAAGAGGTGTGTGTGTGTGTGTGTGTGTGTGTGTGTGTGTGTGTGTGTGTGTGTGTGTGTGTGTGTGTGTGTGTGTGTGTGTGTGTGTGTGTGTGTGTGTGTGTGTGTGTGTGTGTGTGTGTGTGTGTGTGTGTGTGTGTGTGTGTGTGTGTCACCGTTAACTGCAGTGAGGGTCAGAGAGGTCCTTAATGCAGTGCTGTGAGTGTGTCTGTCATATCCCTCCTCTCTGAATGTGTCCCCCATTTTCAATTGCTGCAGAGTTCCTCTCCGGCGGCGGCTGAGATGTTTTAATGCATGGCCAATTGTATGCATATTATAAGGAGATAGGTTTGAAGGTGAATCTCAGCTGCTGTACATCTTTTGTTCTCCTTTGTCTGTCTCATTAGGGATGCGGCATGTTAACCAGAGTCAAGCCTAGATGTTCCCACTTAGAAACCTCTCCAATGATATCTTTCTGATATACTAGCTACAAAGAGCAGGATGTGTTATTGCATGCTCAGATTAATATGTAAAATAGAAGGTTACGTGAGGCAATTTCCATGGAGAATGATGTAAATTACCCCCAAACAATGGATTAAAGGCCTTACATCAGTGCATACATGCTGTGTAAAATCTTAAGATCTAGGCTACACATCAGTACACTGACATGCACATTTCAGAGAAGTTTTCACAGCACTTTTAGCTGTCTACCCAGTACAATTATGGGAATTGCAGTCGCTCACTGATTTTTACATTCATTCAGTCAAATGAAAGGGATTCTTGATAGGAGTATTATTTTGTATCCACTTAAATAAATACCCACACCCATCTGCTCGACCCAATCTTGTCGTTAATTATTTTATATACATACCTGTCCAACCTGTGTGTGTAGTAGGGTCATTTGATATGCATATTACTGTATATATACCTCACATGCGACCCATAAGACTATGTAATTAGCCTATTAAAATGTTATTCTGACTCCATAAAGATAATACAGCAATATCCAAGAGACTATAGTTGAGTTACAGTAATAAGCCATCAAGAAAGGTCTTAAAACAAGTGTATTCAATTAATATTGTAAAATGACTGAAATGACATGCAAGACAAACATAAGTTACAAAGCATTAACAAGAATTACACAGCATTATTCTAGGCATGATCAGAGAGGGAGGGTGAGAGAGAGAAGTCAGCCTGAAAGGCCATGTTCAAAAGTCCCTGGGGTGGAGAGATAAAGAGAGAGAGTGTATCTCACCAGCGCAGGTCAGGAACAAAAAAAAAAAGAAACAATGAATCTAAGATCCTTTTATAACATCCAAGTTTTTTTGGATTCAAAATCTGATGTGTTGACCAATAGTGTTAATGTGAAATTAACCTCCAATCAGATATCAGACCAACAGAATGTAAAGGCAACAGAAACTCTGTGTCACAGAAGTGAGACCGAATGAAGGTTGGTGAGATAATGCACCATTCCTAAGACGACACAAAGGAAATCCTTGCATACAGTGTAAAGAGTCACTTCGGGAGCTGGGCCGCCCTACACGGGCACATCACTGGCATACTGTTGTAGTAGATTCCATAGCATAGTGTCTGTTGTTCTCATGGGTAGTGTTGCTCTACAGAGGTAGCAGGGACTCGCCTGTGAGAGAAGGGAGGTCATAAAGACAGTACTGTGCAGCCGTCTTCATCGACCTGGCCAAGGCTTTCGACTCTGTCAATCACCGTATTCTTATAGGCAGACTCAACAGCCTTAGTTTCTCTAATGACTGCCTCGCCTGGTCACTAACTACTGGTAACTACTACTTCAAATCAGAGGGCTTTTTGTCCGGACCTCTGGCAGTCTCTTTTGGGGTGCCACAGGGTTCAATTCTCGGGCAGACTATTTTCTCTGTATATATCAATGATTTTTGATCCATCTCTATGCATACGACACCATTCTGTATACATCTGGCCCTTTATGGACATGAGCTTCAACGCCATACACCACTCCTTCTGTGGCCTCCAACTGCTTTCAAATGCTAGTAAAACTAAATGCATGCTCTTCAACCGATCGCTGCCCACACCCGCCCGCCCGACTAGCATCACTACTCTGGACGGTTCTGACTCAGAATATGTGGACAACTATAAATACCTAGGTGTCTGGCTAGACTGTAATTTCTCCTTCCAGACTCACATTAAGCATCTCCAATCCAAAATTAAATCTAGAATCGGCTTCCTATTTCGCAACAAAGCCTCCTTCACTCATGCTGCAAAACATACCCTTGTAAAACTGACTATCCTACCGATCCTTTACTTCGGAGATGTCATTTACAAAATAATACACTCTACTCAGCAAATTGGATGCAGTCTATCACAGTGGCATCCATTTTGTCACCAAAGCCCCATATATTACCCACCACTGCGACCTGTATGCTCTCGTTGGCCTGTCCTTGCTACATATTCGTCGCCAAACCCACTAGCTCCAGGTCAACTATAAGTCTTTGCTAGGTAAAGCTCCGCCTTATCTCAGCTCACTGGTCACCATAACAACACTCACCCGTAGCATGTGCTCTAGAGGTATATTTCACTGGTCATCCCCAAAGCCAACACCTGCTTTGGCCGCCTTTCCAACCAGTTCTCTGCTGCCATTGACTGGAACGAATTGCAAAAATCGCTGAAGTTGGAGACTTATATCTCCCTCACTAACTTTAAGCATTAGCTGTCAGGGCAGCTTACCGATCACTGCAGCTGTACATAGCACATCTGTAAATAGCCCATCAAACCAACTACCTACCGCATTTGTTTTTGTGTTTCTGTTCTTTTGCACCCCAGTATTTCTACTTGTACATCCTCATCTGCACATATATCACTCCAGTGGAAATGGATCATTTGTAATTACTTCACCACTATTGGCCTGTTTAATGCCATACCTCTTTACTTCATTTGCACACACTGTACATAGATTTTTCTATTGTTTTATTGACTGTACATTTGTTTATCCCATGTGTAACTCTGTTGTTTTTGTCGTACTGCTTTGCCTTATCTTGTCCAGGTAGCAGTTGTAAATGAGAACTTGTTCTCAACTGGCCTACCTGGTTAAATAAAGGTGAGAGAAAAAATAAATAAATATTGTGAGTACATCCAAAGGAAACCAGGAAAGACTGGCTTGAACTTAGTGTGAGTAGGTTGATATGGACAAAAACCCATGTTGCGATAAATTTCCTGAATTAATGCGATAATGATAAATAGAATGATTCATTTGTTATATTAATGTGCACTACAGTTTTTGTATTTATTATCCTTTAAACTACTACGACTATTTTAATGGTTGTAACCATCAATTGTCACATTAACAATAACCCATATTAGTCTATTTATTTTATTTCAAACTTCACATTTCTCTCGTATAGGCTACTTACAGTGAGGGAAAAAGTATTTGATCCCCTGCTGATTTTGCATGTTTGCCCACTGACAAAGAAATGATCAGTCTTATTTTTAATGGTAGTTTTATTTGAAAAGTGAGAGACAGAATAACAACAAAAAAATCCAGAAAAACGCATGTCAAAAATGTTATACATTGATTTGCAAGAAACGTCTGACCTCTGTGAGTGCCAACAAGGGTTTTGCCACCAAGTACTAAGTCATGTTTTGCAGAGGGGTCAAATACTTATTTCCCTCATTAAAATGTAAATCAATTTATACCATTTTTGACATGCGTTTTTCTGGATTTCTTTGTTGTTATTCTGTCTCTCACTGTTCAAATCAAACTACCATTAAAATAAGACTGATACTTTCTTTGTCAGTGGGCAAACGTACCAATTCAGCAGAGGATCAAAATTTCCCCCCCCTCACTGTATCATAATGAATGATATCAGCAAAATGCCTGCGATAAGTTATTGGTATAGTCTGTGTCGATAATTTTCGCTTTCTCGTCTCAGCTCTTGGTGACCTCTGTACACACGTGATTCTCTCATCAAACTGCTAGTGTAGTTTTATTTCAGTCATCAGCATGACACATAATTAGCAGTGGAGGATTAGATGTAACTTCTATTTCAAGGAAAATGTCACAATTTTTCAACGTCATTTTCATCATCTCCAGCACCACTCCAACATCAACATACAGTGCTTACACCCCTGGCTTTTTCCACATTTTGTTGTGCTACAGCCTGCATTTAAAATTGATTACATTTAGATATTTTGTCACTGGTCTACACACAGTACCCCATAATGTCAAAGTGGAATTATATTTTTACACATTTTTACAAATTAATAAAAAATGAAAAGATAATGTCTTGAGTCAATAAGTATTCAACCCTTTTGTTATGGCAAGCCTAAATAAGTTCAGGAGTAAAAATGTGTTTAACAAGACTCATAAGTTGCATGGACTCACTCTGTGTGCAATAATAGTGTTTAACATGATTTCTGAATGACTATGTCATCTCTGTACCCCACACATACAATTATCTGTAAGGTCCCTCAGTCGAGCAAGGAAGGACATCTTTTGGTTGACTTGCTTTGAACATGGTGAAGTTATTAACTACACTTTGGATGATGTATCAATACAACCAGTCACTACAAAGATACAGGTGTCAAGCATGGTGGGGGCTGCATCATGTCGCTTGTCATCAGCAAGGACTAGGGAGTTGTTTAGGATAGAAAATACATGGAATAGAGCTAAGCACAGGCAAGATCCTAAAGGAAAACCTGGTTCAGTCTGCCATCCAACAGACACTGGGAGACAAATTCACCTTTCAGCAGGACAATAACCTAAAACATAAGGACAAATACCGACTGGAGTTGCTTACTAAGATGACATTGATCGCATACAGTTTTGACTTAAATCGTCTTGAAAATCTATGGCAAGACCTGAGACTGGGACGGAGATTTGTCTTCCAACAAGACAATGATCCAAAACATAAAGCAAAACTTACAATGGAATGGTTCCAAAATAAACATATCCAGGTGTTAGAATGGCCAAGTCAAAGTCCAGACCTGAATCCAATCGAGAATCTGTGGAAAGAACTGAAAACTGCTGTTCACAAATGCTCTCCATCCAACCTCACTGAGCTCGATCAGTTTTGCAAGGAGGAATGGGAAAAAATTCAGTCTCTCGATGTGCAAAACTGATAGAGACATACCCCAAGCGACTTACATCTGTAATCGCAGCAAAAGGTGGCGCTACAAAGTATTAACTTAAGGGGGCTGAATAATTTTGCACGCCCAATTTTTCAGTTTTTGATTTGTTAAAACAGTTTAAAATATCCAATAAATGTCGTTCCACTTCATGATTGTGTCCCACTTGTTGTTGATTCTTCACAAAAAAATACAGTTTTATATCTTTATGTTTGAAGCCTGAAATGTGGCAAAAGGTCGCAAAGTTCAAGGGGGCCGAATACTTTCGCAAGGCACTGTAACTCTGTATTTAATTATCAATACATTTGCAAAAATTTCTAAACATGTTTTCACTTTATCATTATGGAGTATTTTGTGTAGATGGGTGAGATTTTAAAATTTTATTTCACCCATTTGGAATTCAGGCTGTGACAACAAAATGTGGAGTAAGTCAAGGGGTGTGAATACTTTCTGAAGGCACTGTATGTGAAAATGGCACGTTTCTGTGTTATGTAGTAAAAAATATAGAGAAAGATTAGTGTTTCCAATGACATCATCAACCAATTAGCAGGCAATGCTTCCTCATAATTGGTTAAAATCACACGTTGCACACTGATGTCATTGGAAACATTTATCTTCCTCTTATCTTCTTTACTAAAAAACAGAAAAGGTGTGGCATTATTAAATGCGTGGCATGTTAAATTTCCCTTTAAGGTGCTTTGCTGACTTCCATTTGAAGTTGATTTCAAAAGAACACACCATTGTTCTCTCTTTCTATACACAGTGATGAGTGACATGTGACATGATCACATTAGCGTTCACGTCTAATCTTATTAATGTATACATGCACTGCCTACCTAGGCACCACCTTATTTCACACAACAAGACTGTAGCGTAACACGGTCCCATCTGTTTTTACTATGCTGCAGTGTAAAGTGTGTTATCTATGTGCAGCTCCCCTTCTCAACAACCAAGGTAGTTTTTCTGCCTCACATGCAGTGCAGGTGGACACAGAGCCCAGTGAGGCTGACTTAATGGATGACTGTGGCGTCCCAGCCTACCATCTCCACATCCCACCGTTTGGGCAGATGCTCCCTGGCAGATACCCATACTCAGGCTCAGACACACAGCCCTATTAATTAGGCCCCCTACAGAACAGAACAGATAATAGGCGTAGGTTCTAGAAAGGTGCTGCACAATATAGGAATGATGCTACTGAAGTTAAATTGGTTTATAGTGTTTATATAAAGCTGCTTCTCTGGATTGGGTTAAAAAAATATATAATCCGACATAATTGAGAAACATACAGTTGTAAATCAGTAGTTGTGAAGTATTTTTTTTGTATACTCATGGATTAATGAACATATAATTTATAAATGCCTCATGAGCTTAGGCCAACTGTTTTACCCCACCAGAACCCCAAATATAAGCTTGTTTTACTCCAATGGTTGTCAACAAAGTACATTTTAACAAACACTATATAGTCTGAAAACATAGTTAAAACTATATAATTGTTATATAATGTATGACCAGTCTTTGCATCCATAGCTCTGTCTATGCATTTGAGTGGTTGCATTTCTCCAGCCCCATCCCTCAGCTTTTTACCGAAACAGGGGCCAGGACACACTTGTTGTATTATTTCTACTGCTGATTAAGGTATTAATGCTGTGTTCAGGGGAGCCTTTTGGATTTAGTGTGGAAGTCACAGTCAGGATGTGATAGACATGAGCTTTTGGTAATACTGGCAGTGATGAATGTGTGTAGTTAGTCCCTCACAGGGAGAAATGTTTCACAATCTCTCCAGATGAGTCACACTCCACACTCATATTGCCCTTTTTAGAAGCTAATTGGGGAATTATAGTCAAGTCCCACACTTACCATCAATTGAAAAATCATGCTGCTTTCTTTGAAAAATGGTAAACCTTTATTTCTCACTGGCTGGAAGCAAGTTGCACTTTGCGACAGCTTCAGTAATCAAGGTATTCAATAAAAATTATATCATCCTTATGAAGTAGGCCTCTTTTGTCTGAAACAACAAGTCGCCATGGCAACAAACTATATTATTACAATTTCTAAGCAGCATGTATCAAAAGATTTGAAATTACGAATGATGTGTAATGCCAACATGGTGGTATACTGGTGGTCAGTTGCCACAGCCCTATGATGTAAGAAGAGAACACATACACCCTCAGGGTACCACTCACATATGTATCCCCAGACAACATTGCTGTGCCTCAATCAAATCACATCACCCTTCAGGTGCAGATGCATCTGAAAAACTCAAACATTTAATTTTCCTCGAATCCTCATCCGAGCACGAGAGAAGCTTCCGAGTGTTGTTTGATAGATTTGGACCAAAATGGGAAGGGGCTCGGCTCATATGCTGTCAGCGCACTCAGGTGAAGTTGTATCTAAGTTGCCACCTGGAGCCTCCTAAAGGTCAACGTGCCACTTAATCAAACATCAGGCCACCAAGCCCCGGTGTCAGCTGGACTAGGCCTTCACTATCAGGCAGAGATTCAAATTCACCCCCATCTGCTCAATGAATTGTACCGTTTGCAACAAAATGGCCGACATTAAGATCACTTTATTGGTCAATCGCACACAAGGTCCAACCGAAATTTAACCCAACCCCAATACCGGTCACATGTTTTAGAACACCTACTCATAGGGCTAGAAAATAAATTCCACAAATTAACTTAAGAGCGCACACCTGTTAATTGAAATGCATTCCAGGTGAAGCCTCATGAAGCTGGTTGAGAGAATACCAAGAGTGCAAAGCTGTCAAGGCAAAGTGTGGCTATTCAGAAGAATCTCAAATATAAAATATTTAGATTTGTTTTAACACTTTTTTAGGTTACTACATGATTTCATATGTTATTTCATAGTTTTTATTTCATAGTTTTTATATTCACTATTATTCTATAATGTAGAAAATATACAAAATTAAGAAAAACCCTTGAATGATTAGGTGTTCTAAAACTTTTTGTAACGATGTGCGCTGAGAGTCGAGAAGCAAGTTCAGGGAGTGAGTGTTTTAATAAATAAACGTAACATAATACTAAACAAGAAAACACGAACAACGCACAGACATGACACAGAAACAATAACGCATGGGGAAGGAACTCGGGGAAGTGATGGAGTCCAGGTGAGTCTGATGACACGCAGGTGCGCGTAACGATGGTGACGGGTAGGCGCCATAACGAGAAACCTGGTGACCTAGAGGCTGAAGAGGGAGCACACGTGACACTTTTAACCGGTACTATGTATGCATGCATGCATGCATGCATGCATGCACTACCGTTCAAAAGTTTGGGGCCACTTTGACATGTCCTTGTTTTTGAAAGAAAAACAAATTTTTTTGTCCATTAAAATAACATCAAATTGATCAGAAATACAGTTTAGACATTGTTAATGTTGTAAATGACTATTGTAGTTGGAAACAGCAGATTTTGTATGGAATGTCTACATAGGCTTAACAATATTGAGTAGCTTGGGTGAATAAAGTGCCCAGAGTAAACTGCCTGCTACTCTGTTCCAGATGCTAATATATGCATATTATTAGTAGTATTGGATAGAAAACACTCTGAAGTTTCTAAAACTGTTTGAATGATGTCTGTGAGTAATAACATAACTCATATGGCAGGTGAAAACCTGAGACAAATCCAACTAGGAAGTGGGAAATCTGAGGTTTGTAGTTTCATTTAAGTGATTGCCTATCCAATATGCCGTGTCTATGGGGCCAAATTGCACTTCCCAAGGCTTCCAGCAGATGTCAACAGTCTTTAGAAAGTTGTTTGAGGCTTCTATTGTGGAAAGGTGTCGAATAAGAGCTGTTTCAACAAGTGGACTCGGCTGAGGCCAATCAGTTGATTTCATGCGCGGTCACGTGGGCACGCCGTTCCTGCTTTTTCTTCTGTAATGAATACGCTATTGTCCGGTTGGAATATTATTGAATATTTATTATTAAAAGACCCTAAGGATTGATTGTAAACATTGTTTGACATGTTTGTACAAACTAATGGAACTCTTGACTTTTCATCTGGATTTTGCGCTCACGCATTATGCCTTTGGAATAGTGAACTAAACGCGCGAACAAAACGGAGGTATTTGGAGATAAATATGGACGTAATCGAACAAAACAAACATTTCTTGTAGGAGTCCTGGGAGTGCATTTCGACAAAGATCAGCAAAGGTAAGTGAAGATTTATAATGCTATTTATGACTTTTGTTGACTCCACAATTTGGCGGGTAACTGTATGGCTTGCTTTTGTGGCTGAACGCTGTTCTCAGATGATTGACTATTGTGCTTTTGCCGTGAACGCTTAGTTTAAATCTGACACAGCGGTTGCATTAAGAACAAGTTTATCTTTAATTCTACGTAAAACATGTATCTTTCATCAAAGTTTATGATGAGTATTTATGATATTTGATGTGGCTCTCTGCAATTTCTCCAGATGTTTTGGAGGCATTTCTGAACATGGTGCCAATATAAACTGAGGTATTTGGATATAAATATTAACTTTATCGAACAAAACATACATGTATTGTGTAACATTGAATCCTGGGAGTGTCATCTGATGAAGATCGACAAAGGTTAGTGATTCTTTTTATCTATATTTCTGCTTTTGTGACACCACTCTTTGGTTGGAAAATGGCTGAATGCCTTCTGTGACTAGTTGCTGACCTAACATAATGATATGTTCTGCTTTCTCCGAAAAGCCTTTTTGAAATCAGACACTGTGTTTGGATTAACGAGAAGTGTATCTTTAAAATGGTGTAAAATACTTGTATGGTTGAGGAATTTTAATTATGAGATTTCTGTTGTTTTGAATTTGGCGCCCTGCAATTTCAGTGGCTGTTGGCGAGGTGGGACGCTAGCGTACCGAACGATCCCAGAGAGGTTAAAAAGACCCATTATCACTAACCATCACTCCTGTGTTCCAATGGTACATTGTGTTAGCTAATCCAACTTTATAATTTGTCATTTATAATTAGAAAAACCTTTTGAAATTATGTTAGCCCAGCTGAAAATTGTTGTTCTGATTAAAGAAGCAATTCTGGAGCATTTGTGGGTTCGGGTACAATGCTGTGTACTACTCCCTTCACAGAACAGCGCAAACTGGCACTAACCAGAATAGAAAGAGGAGTGGCAGGTCCCGGTGCAGAACTGAGCAAGAGGACAAGTACATTAGAGTGTATGGTTTGAGAAACAGAAGCCTCACAAGTCCTCAACTGACAGCTTCATTAAATAGTACCCGCAAAACACAATGTCAACAGTAAAGAGGCGATTCCTGGATGCTGACCTTCTAAGTAGATTTTCTCTGTCTGTGTTATTTTGCCCATCTTAATCTTTTCTTTTTATTGGCCAGCTTGAGATATGGCTTTTCCTTTGTAACTCTACCTGGAGGGCCAGACAACAAAAAATCAAATCAAATCAAATGTATTTATATAGCCCTTCGTACATCAGCTGATATCTCAAAGTGCTGTACAGAAACCCAGCCTAAAACCCCAAACAGCAAACAATGCAGGTGTAAAAGCACGGTGGCTAGGAAAAACTCCCTAGAAAGGCCAAAACCTAGGAAGAAACCTAGAGAGGAACCGGGCTATGTGGGGTGGCCAGTCCTCTTCTGGCTGTGCCGGGTAGAGATTATAACAGAACATGACCAAGATGTTCAAATGTTCATAAATGACCAGCATGGTCGAATAATAATAAGGCAGAACAGTTGAAACTGGAGCAGCAGCACAGTCAGGTGGACTGGGGACAGCAAGGAGCCATCATGTCAGGTAGTCCTGGGGCACGGTCCTAGGGCTCAGGTCCTCCGAGAGAGAGAAAGAAAGAGAGAATTAGAGAGAGCATATGTGGGGTGGCCAGTCCTCTTCTGGCTGTGCCGGGTGGAGATTATAACAGAACGTGGCCAAGATGTTCAAATGTTCATAAATGACCAGCATGGTTGAATAACCAGCATGGTTGAATAATAAAATGTGTTTTTCTTTCTAGAACAAGGACATTTCAAAGTGACCCCAAACTTTTTAATGATTGTGTGTGTGTCATCCATTAGAAGAAGTCAAGATAGTGAACAGACCTAAAGCTCAATATATGGCCCTGTCACATGTATAATGGTTTGACGAAGGTCTACTTAAATGTTTTAAGCCATCTGTTATAATCTGTCACTAATTGCGTTTTTATATTTTAGATCCTAAAGAAAGCGTTACTGTCCTTGTCCAAACATCACTATCTGTATGCAATATCTGTTGAAATCACTTTGTTTTGTTACCACTGTCACCATGTGTAAAAACTTTACCCCCATTTCGTGGTATCCAATTGGTAGTTAGTCTTGTCTCATCGCTGCAACTCCCATACGGACTCGGGAGAGGCAAAGGTAGAGAGCCGTGCGTCCCCTGAAACCCAACCAAGCCGCATTGCTTCTTGACACAATGCCCACTTAAGCCGGAAGTCAGCCGCAACACTGTGTCAGAGGAAACACCCGTACACCTGGCGACCGTGTCAACGTGCACTGCGCCTGGCCCACCACGGGAGACACTAGTGCGCGATGGGACAAGGACATCCCTGCCGGCCAAACCCTCCACTAATCCGGACGACGCTGGGCCAATTGTGTGCCGACCCATGGGTCTCCCTGTCACGGCCGGCTGCGTCAGAGTCTGGATTCAAACCCAAAATCTCTAGTGGCACAGCTAGCACTGTGATGCAGTGACTTAGACCACTGCTCCACTCCGGAGGCCCTGCAGTGACATTTCCATAATGGTTAGATAGTGTTCCTGAGGAACAAAGTTTCCCCCTCCAACTGTTGGATAACATAACATGTTTGATAAGAGAAGAAAGGATAGGACTTAGGCTATGTATTGCTTTTTAATAAAGGAGTTAGACTTATGTTTGCCTTGAGATGTTGGCAGCGAATGGGCACTTGAAGTTCACAAAAACTAATTGCTTTGCATTCTCCCTCTGTCAAGATTCACTCACCCTTGCATATAGAGTCCATTCGTTTTTTTCCTGAGAAATATATATATTTTTATAGTTCTTCTCAGTTGCCTATGAGTTACTCAAATTCTAATTCAGCACTTCCAAAAGTCATTACTGTGTGTTGGGTGTCACACTGGACTTTGTCAAAGAGCTTTCCAAATGAGTCCAGTCTAGTTTTCAGCCCTTTAAAGATGATCTGTTTTGTGGCAAGGGACTCAGGGAACCCAGTCATCTTTCAGCCCAGGGCAGAAAAGCTACATTACCATTAGGGCTAATACAGTTTGATGTGGCTCATTGGATTTTCTTAGGCCATTGCATTACACCACTATTTTCAATGGCAAATTGGTTGTGAGGTTGATCTCTCCCTAATGGTCGGTTCTAATGCAAAGCTAATGTACTGGTCATCAAAGCCTGCCTCTTGAATTTAAATTGCGTGTGCTTGTGCACATGCGTGTCTATAGACATAAGATGAATGAACAAAGATGCTTTCAATGTCAGATAATCAACTAGAAAGTATTTTAACCTAAGTTGTCCTATGAGCAAAAAAGACTTGTCCTACGTTGTCAGCCATTAACAGATGCCAGAGTACATTCTTTCAGGATCATCTACCATATTAAATGCTTTTCATACATTGGAGAAGTAGAATAAATGTGTTTCACTCAGGAGAACAATCGCTCTGTGGCTGAATGTCACCCCCCAGTGCTAAACCTCACCCTCTCCCTCGCTACCCCTCCCCAGTGCTAAACCTCACCCTCTCCCTTTCTAGCGCTCCCTGGTGCTAAACCTCACCCTCTCTACCCCTCCCCGGTGCTAAACCTCATCCTCTCCCTCTCTACTCCTCCCCGGTGCTAAACCTCACCCTCTCCCTCTCTACTCCTCCCCGGTGATAAACCTCACCCTCTCCCTCTCTACCCCTCCCCGGTGATAAACCTCACCCTCTACCTCTCCCCAGGGTCCAAACCTCATCCATGCTTAACTCTTTATACCCAGATTATCTGAATATAATGATATTTAATCTGCCCATCCCATTCGCACTGCAGCGCCTCGTACAACACTGTGTTAAGAGCATGAATGGACGATTTGAAAGAACCATCTCTTGGTTTACGTGGACATACCATGTTATCTGAAAGTAACTCGTTTCACTTGAGTCCTAAACTGCAAGGGACCTGAGCGAGCAAAGGGCCTGGGACCCATGATCACTTGATCCGTGCCTGCGTTTAGATGATGTTGTGTATGCCGTTATCAATGGCATGGTTTTGGTTGGCAAATTCACTTGGAAGATCTAATTTTTGAAAATTCTTGGCCCCAACCCAGCTGAGAAAATTGATGTAATGCATGCAACAGCATGCTTTTGATCAGAAGGTGAATTGTAGATTCAACAACCACAGAAAATGATTAAAAAGAAACAAGTTGACAGAATAGAAACCAGTTGAGTGTTCTGTTGTTTACTTCAGCAGTGGCTGGCCATATTCCAGGTTACATTTTTGCTCTAATCATTGATAATCTACCTTTGCAACAAAACAGCTAGTCACAAAAATATTGATATTGAACATGAACTTGCATTTAAATTCATGCGCAAATGTCAATGGTCCTGTTACCATGCAGCCAGTAAATTTACCAACCCACGGTGGAGAACGACTTGGTTTAGCCCCTGTATTCTAAATTCAATGCTAAATTGCCCAAAATGTGTTTGCTAAAAGGATTTGTAGTACAGAAGGCGTGCTCCATCCCACGGGAAACGTATCAGCATTTCTGTGGTGTAGCTCCTAGCATAAATTACTGTGGCTCTTAGCCACCACTCCCAGCCTTGCTATGGCTCTCTTGTGAAATTCAGCCGAAGATAATGGCATCTAGACAGATTTGTCATTGACATTTTACATGGCTCTCCCTCGCACAAACGAATACAAATGAATGTGGCTGCCTTTAGATATTAGTATTTTTCTCCTGATGACTGGTAGCTAAGGAATTTGTAGTTTTGGCTTTGGCTGTCCCTTATCACCAGTGCTGTATGCCTTTCTGTTGGTTCTGTGTATTCATTATGTGAAATATAGTTGTGTTTACACCCAGGAGTATTGCTCTACTTTTTGTAATACGTACATATTAGAGGGAGTTGTGGTTCTGCTGTGAAATTACTTGGTGAAAGAACGTGAAACCAAATGGCTGTTATTATCAAAATATAAGGTATCCAAACACAGCATTGAAAAGAGACATTTCACTGTTACATGACACTGTGTGAATAATGAAAAATATCAATGACATCACCAGGGTCACAAGCATTTCACGGTAAGGTTGTATTCGGCGCATGTGACAAATAAAATTGGATTTGATTTGAAAATGTCTGCAATTGTTCTGTTTAAATGAAATATACAGAGAAGAATTAGAAAAGCTCAAGGGAAATGGTTTGTTAGGGGATTAGACACAGGAACAAATTAGTGTAAAACTCTTTATGGCTCTGCAAAGTTCCGTGTAGCTGGCCAGGATCAAGAGCAGAGCTGTTGTTAGGTAAGGCCTTAGCAGTGTTATGGGCTGGTTAGTGTGTCTGCTATAAACTGTAGCTATTGTTAACCCCGTTCACTTCTACCCTGAGTATGCACCTGACAGAAATGGCATTTTCACCAAGGACCAAGATGTCTGTCTCAATATCCCCACGGTACTTAGGTTTTGTGAGTACAGAGAAAGAGGAGAGGAGGGAGGTAAGGGACCACTAGCTATTCCCCCATTGTGGCTCAGTAAACCGGGGGGGATAGGAAGGCCTGGAGGATGCAATCATGAGGACAGGGAAACATTTGGTGGCCCTGTCTGCCAGGAGACAAGGGGATGGTTGAGTAGCACTAACAGCCTTCCTCCTTCTTCCCCCTAGATCTTCACCCATCCTTTTTCAACGTGTATGTCTCTATTTGTTAGGGTTGTGACTGTCCTCGAGACCTCCTGCAACGTTCACAGCTACAATCTGGTATTCCCCACATCGCCCTACATACCTGGGATTTTGGACTCGTTCAACCCAAGTTTTGGCACAATGCTTTTTGAATTGAATTGAAGTCAGTACAACTGTTGTTGTTTTTTTGGTCATTCTGCCTGAGGTTTTGTCATCCTTTAATTACAATACTGTATGCACACATTCCTGATAAGACAGATGGATTTGTGCGCTGGAGAGATAATTGTCACCGGCAGAAGTCTGCTCATCATTTGATAGAACAACATTGCAATTGCCCGTAAACCCTCCTTCTGTAGTAAGACAGCCTGAAAAGCCAACACACAAGTTCTATCAACTGACAAAGACAAAAACAGGATTTTAGATTTTTTTGCAAATGTAATAAAATTAGAAAACTGAAGTATTCAGACTCTTTACTCAGTACTTTGTTGAAGCTCCTTTGACAGCGATCACAGCCTTGGGTCTTCTTGGGTATGACGCTACAAGCTTGGCACACCTGTATTTGGGGAGTTTCTCCCATTTCTTCTCTGCAGATCCTATGGTTGGTTGTTGTAGTTGGCTGTGATTGGCTCTGGCTGGTTCACAATCGACCAGTGGAAAACCATGATTGAAAGGCAGACACTGTCAGGCTTTGCGGTACGCAAAAGTCTAAATGGGATACTTGGGACTTCCCAACTCTGACTTCGCCCCATTGAAGTTGAAATGTACAACGGTTAAGGTAAGGGTTAGGTAAGGGGTATGGTTAGGGTTTATGGTATGGACAACCCAAGGATTCTGGATAGCACTAACCTTTTTGGCATGAAGGTCATGACCCATAATGATAAGACATGAGTCGTAATGTGTAACTCTACCTTCAATTGTTTTTCCAAGAAAGTCATTTGTCAGCTTTTCCAATAAATAATCATATTTCTGGTGAAGTGATATGTGCTCCATTTAACTGCAGCTGGATGTATTTTGTCACCAAATGTTGTCTATCACTAGCATCACTAGCATATGTGTAAATGTAATAGTCATGTTTTTTTTAATGTATTATTTATTTCACCTTTATTTAACCAGGTAGGCAAGTTGAGAACAAGTTCTCATTTACAATTGCGACCTGGCCAAGATAAAGCAAAGCAGTTCGACACATACAACGACACATGGAGTAAAACAAACATACAGTCAATAATACAGTATAAACAAGTCTATATACGATGTGAGCAAATGAGGTGAGATAAGGGAGGTAAAGGCAAAAAAAGGCCATGGTGGCAAAGTAAATACAATATAGCAAGTAAAACACTGGAATGGTAGATTTGCAATGGAAGAATGTGCAAAGTAGAAATAAAAATAATGGGGTGCAAAGGAGCAAAATAAATAAATTAATTAAATACAGTTGGGAAAGAGGTAGTTGTTTGGGCTAAATTATAGGTGGGCTATGTACAGGTGCAGTAATATGTGAGCTGCTCTGATAGTTGGTGCTTAAAGCTAGTGAGGGAGATAAGTGTTTCCAGTTTCAGAGATTTTTGTAGTTCGTTCCAGTCATTGGCAGCAGAGAACTGGAAGGAGAGGCGACCAAAGAAATAATTGGTTTTGGGGGTGACTAGAGAGATATACCTGCTGGAGCGTGTGCTACAGGTGGGAGATGCTATGGTGACCAGCGAGCTGAGATAAGGGGGGACTTTACCGAGCAGGGTCTTGTAGATGACATGGAGCCAGTGGGTTTGGCGACGAGTATGAAGCGAGGGCCAGCCAACGAGAGCGTACAGGTCGCAATGGTGGGTAGTATATGGGGCTTTGGTGACAAAACGGGTTGCACTGTGATAGACTGCTTCCAATTTGTTGAGCAGGGTATTGGAGGCTATTTTGTAAATGACATCGCCAAAGTCGAGGATTGGTAGGATGGTCAGTTTTACAAGGGTATGTTTGGCAGTATGAGTGAAAGGATGCTTTGTTGCGAAATAGGAAGCCAATTCTAGATTTAACTTTGGATTGGAGATGTTTGATATGGGTCTGGAAGGAGAGTTTATAGTCTAACCAGACACCTAAGTATTTGTAGTTGTCCACGTATTCTAAGTCAGAGCCGTCCAGAGTAGTGATGTTGGACAGGCGTGCAGGTGCAGGTAGCGATCGGTTGAAGAGCATGCATTTAGTTTTACTTGTATTTAAGAGCAATTGGAGGCCACGAAAGGAGAGTTGTATGGCATTGAAGCTTGCCTGGAGGGTTGTTAACACAGTGTCCAAAGAAGGGCCAGAAGTATACAGAATGGTGTTGTCTGCGTAGAGGTGGATCAGAGACTCACCAGCAGCAAGACCTCATTGATGTATACAGAGAGAGATGCCAGATGTCCGGACAGCAGACCTTCCGATTTGACACACTGAACTATCAGAGAAGTAGTTGGTGAACCAGGCGAGGCAATCATTTGAGAAACCAAGGCTGTCGAGTCTGCCGATGAGGATGTGGTGATTGACAGAGTTGAAAGCCTTGGCCAGATCAATGAATACGGCTGCTCAGTAATGTTTCTTATCGATGGCGGTTAAGATATCATTTAGGACCTTGAGCGTGGCTGAGGTGCACCCATGACCAGCTCTGAAACCAGATTGCATAGCAGAGAAGATATGGCGAGATTCAAAATGGTCGGTAATCCGTTTGTTGACTTGGCTTTCGAAGACCTTAGAAAGGCATGGTAGGATAGATATAGGTCTGTAGCAGTTTGGGTCAAGAGTGTCCCCCCCTTTGAAGAGGGGGATGACCGCAGCTGCTTTCCAATCTTTGGGAATCTCAGACGAAAGAGAGGTTGAACAGTCTAGTAATAGGGGTGGCAACAATTTATGCAGATAATTTTAGAAAGAAAGGGTCCAGATTGTCTAGCCCGGCTGATTTTTGGGGTCCAGCTTTTGCAGCTCTTTCAGAACATCAGCTGAATGGATTTGGGAGAAGGAGAAATGGGGAAGGCTTGGGCGAGTTGCTGTGGGGGGTGCAGTGCTGTTGACCGGGGTAGGAGTAGCCAGGTGGAAAGCATGGCCAGCCGTAGAAAAATGCTTATTGAAATTCTCAATTGTAGTGGATTTATCAGTGGTGACAGTGTTTCCTATATGTGACAGTGTTTCCTATGTGCTGCTGTGCAAAATATAGCCTTCACAGATGTACATGTACAGTACCTTCAGAAAGTATTCACACCCCTTGACTTTTTCCACATTTTGTTGAGTCACATCCTGAATTTGCCATTGTATCCCATAATGCCATTGTTTTTCAATGTTTTAAAACAAATGGATTAAAAAGGAAAAGCTGAAATGTCTTGAGTTAATAATAATTCAACCCCTTTTGTTATGGCAAGCATAAATACGTAGGAGGGAAAATGTGCTTAACAAGTCACATAATACACTACATGACCAAAAGTATGTGGACACCTGCTCGTCGAACATCTCATTCCAAAATCATGGGCATTAACATGGAGTTGGTCCCCACTTTCCTGCTATAACAGCCTCCACTCTTCTAGGAAGGCTTGCCACTAGATGGTAGAACATTGCTGCGGGGACTTGCTTCCATTCAGCCACAAGCATTAGTGATGTTGGGCGATTAGGCCTGGCTCGCAGTCGGCGTTCCAATTCATCCCAAAGGTGTTCGATGGGGTTGAGGTCAAGGCTCTGTGCAGGCCATTCAAGTTCTTCCACACTGATCTCAACAACCCATTTCTGTATGGACCTTGCATTGTGCACGGGGGCATTATCATGCTGAAACAGGAAAGGGCCTTCCCAAAACTGTTGCCACAAAGTTGGAAACACAAAATCGTCTAGAATGTCATTGTATGCTGTAGCATTAAGATTTCCGTTCACTGGAACTAAAGGGCCTATCCCGAACCATAAAAAAAACAGTCTCAGACCATTATTCCTCCTCCACCAAACGTTACAGTTGGCACTATGCATTCAGGCAGGTAGCGTTCTCTTGGCATGTGCCAAACTCAGATTCGCCAGTCGGACTGCCAGATGGTGAAGCATGACTCCAGAGAACACGTTTCCACTGCTCCAGAGTCCAATGGTGGCGAGCTTTACACCACTCCAGCCGACACTTGCCATTACGCATGGTGATCTTAGGGTTGTGTGTGGCCATGGAAACCCATTTCATGTCGTGAGTGTTGCAACCAAGGACAAACAAGTTTTATGCACCACGCGCTTCAGCACTCGACGGTCCTGTTCTGTGAGCTTGTGTGGCCTATCACTTTGCGGCTTAGCCGTTGTTGCTCCTATATGTTTCCACTTCACAATAACAGCACTTACAGTTGACCGGGGCAGCTCTAGTAGGGCAGGCATTTGATGAACTGACTTGTTCGAAAGGTGGCATCCTATGATGGTGCCACGTTGAAAGTCACTCAGCTCTTCAGTGAGGCCATTCTACTGCCAATGTTTGTCTATGGAGATTGCATTGCTATCTGCTCGATTTTACACATCTGTCAGCAACGAGTGTGGCTAAAATAGACGAATCCACATACTGTGTCCACATACTCTTGTGTATATATAGTGTTAGTTGCATGGACTCACTCTGGGTGCAATCATAGTGTTTAATATGTTTTTTTTTATGACTTCCTACTTTCTGTGCCCCACACATACAATTATCTTTAAGTTCCCTCAGTCGAGCAGTGAATTTCAAACACAGATTCAACCACAATGACCAGGGAAGATTTCCAATGCCTCGCAAAGAAGAGAACCTATTGCTAGATGGGTAAAAAGAAAAAAAGCAGATATTGAATATCCCTTTGAGCATGGTGAAGTTATTACTTACACTGGCTGGTGTATCAATGTATCCAATACAACACAACTGAGTACCATGCTCCATATTTCCAAGCACAGTAGTGGCTGCATCATGTTCTGGGTATGCTTGTAATTATTAAGGACTGACTGCTGAGTTTTTTCAGGATAAAAAACGAATGGGGTAAGCACAGGCAATATCTTAGTGAAAACCTGGTTCAGTCTGCTTTCCACCAGACACTGGGAGATGAAATCACCTTTTAGCAGGACATTAACCTAAAACACGAGGACAAATCTATACTGGAGTTGCTTACCAAGAAGACAGTGAATGTTCCCGAGTGTCCGTGTTACAGTTTTGAATTAAGTCTGCTTGAAAATTTATGGCAAGACATAAATGGTTGTCTAGCAATGATCAACAACCAATTTGACAGAATTTGAAGTATTGTACAATGCAGGTTTACAAAGCTCTTAGAGACTTACACAGAAAGACTCAGAGCTGCCAAAGGTGATTCTAACATGTATTGACTCAGAGGTGTGAATAGTTATGTCAATTAGATATTTCTGTATTTAATTTTCAATACATTTGCGAACATTTAAAAATACATGTGTTCACTTTGTCATTATGGGGTATAGTATGTAGGATGGGTGAGAAACAAAATCTATTTAATACATTTTGATTCAGGCTGTAGCACAACAAAATGTGGAATAAGTCAAAGTGTATGAATACTTTCTGAAAGCACTGTATTTATCAAGTCCATGATGGAGAATTATTTATATACAATGCCAAATTGAATTCGATGACCTCAATCATGGTCTTGGGAAATCCTAGTTAATAACTTGACATTCAGCATGCGACTCTATGCTATTTAGATAAGTGATGGGCCTTCTGTGAACACACACATGGTTTTCAGGTCAAATTGCTCCTTTCAATAAACTACCCAAGTGGGGATGATTCGTTGAGCAATAGGTTGAAATAAAAACCCAGAGTACGCAACGGTGACCTGAGTACCTTAATCAGGAGATGCCTCTGTAGAAGCCTGGAGAAGTGTTGTCCTTCCGTCATTTACCTTTTGTGTCGGTATGACAGGTCTTTACATTATTCAACACGCAGCACATGCTCCCCCCATCTGTCACCATATTAGCCCAGGCCGCTCCTCTCCCCATATCTCCTGATTGGTTGGCAGTGCCATCAATCATTCCTGGGTGAATTAGTCTTGCCATTCATATCAATAGTGAGGCTGCGGAACGCCCCTGACCTTCATCCTGCCCTCTTCTGTATAAACAGAGCTTTACAGAAGGCACAGAGAAGAATTCAGCCAACTTAATGAGTGCTGTAACGTTTTCGAAACCATTTACCCCCTCACCTCCCTCCCTCCCTTGCCCTCCTTCCTCCCTCCCCCTCCGTTCCTCCCTCCTTGCTTCTCAACATGACATAAAATTAAGTATGTGCTTTCAGAGAAGGATTTTTTTCTCATTTCACTTTGGCTCTTGACAAGCTGGGGAAATTGGACAGAGGTGTCGTGGTCATGCTTAGTGTTTTGGTTAGTATGGCCTCTTAGCTGAATGATTGGTACTCTGCAGAGAGTCTGTTTTTAAAAGGTGCATGCACTATCATTGTCATGCCATTATGTACAGTGAATTCATAGTTCTGTGAAATGTTTTCATGTTTTGTTTAAAATATGCATAAAGGATATGCAAGACAATCCTATTCGGTTTCAATTGTGATCAAGGATTCTTCCTTCATGAAAATGTGCTATTGATTCACAACAGTATGAAAGTGTCCTATAGACAGAGACTAATGTATATATAATGAGGGACTTTCTGTGAGGAGTCACTGTGTCTTCTCATAGATAACAGGTTTTCCTTCCTAGGGCATCACGCATCGACAGCTTGTTTCAAATGTAGTCACTCATCATGTTCTCCAGCCTCTTTGGTAATTGAGATGAGATACCAGAGAGGAGAAACTTGGATCCAAGTGAAAACTAATTTCTTATTCACGAGACGTGAATGCAGTTTTAGTCCTTCCTCGTCTCCCCTACCTACCCCTCTCTCTTCTTTTCCCCCTGTGAGTTTGCTTTCTGTACGGGCAGGGCATAGTATTCTGATGGTCCTATTAATAACAATTTCAATAAAATATAACAGCAGCGACTCTTTCAGACAAGTTTTATTATGAGGAATTGAGCAATTTGGCATGAAAACCATGTGGGTGTTCATAGAAGGCACATCACTTATCTAAATAGTCACATGTTGAATGTCAAGTTATTAACTAAGGCTGTAATACAAATTCAATTCGGAGGCCCAATTAAATTAGAGAAGTGTTGAATTGCTTGCTAATCCAAAAAATGGAAAGCTATTGTGAAATGGTTTTGTATTTTGTCAATTTTTCATAGCGATGGCTTAATGTTTCACTTCCTGTATTTTGACAAATGTTTTTTTTTATAAAAGACCACCGTTCAAGTATGGATATATTGTTCCATTCCACCATTTTGAATCACACGTGCACGCACGCACGCACGCACGCACGCACGCACGCACGCACGCACACACACACACACACACACACACACACACACACACACACACACACTTTTGATATTTTATTATACAATTTTTTTAGGGGGTAGATCAGTGTTAATATTGCAGATAGATTGTGGCTTCTATCAATGTAATTATCTGCATCATTTCCAATCCCCCATATATACACTGCTCAAAAAAATAACTGGAACACTAAAATAACACATCCTAGATCTGAATGAATTAAATATTCTTATTAAATACTTTATTCTTTACATAGTTGAATGTGCTTACAACAAAATAACACAAAAATTATCAATGATAATCAAATTTATCAACCCATGGAGGTCTGGATTTGGAGTCACACTCAAAATTTAAGTGGAAAACCACACTACAGACTGATCCAACTTTGATGCAATGTCCTTAAAACAAGTCAAAATTAGGCTCAGTAGTGTGTGTCGCCTCCACGTGCCTGTATGACCTCCCTACAACGCCTGGACATGCTCCTGATGAGGTGGCGGATGGTCTCCCGAGGGATCTCCTCCCAGACATGGACTAAAGCATCCTCCAACTCCTGGACAGTCTGTGGTGCAACGTGGCGTTGATGAATGGAGCGAGACATGATGTCCCAGATGTGCTCAATTGCATTCAGGTCTGGGGAACGGGCGGGCCAGTCCATGGCATCAATGCCTTCGTCTTGCAGGAACTGCTGACACACTACAGACACATGAGGTCTAGCATTGTCTTGCATTAGGAGGAACCAAGGGCCAACCGCACCAGCATATGGTCTCACAAGGGGTCTGAGGATCTCATCTCGGTACCTAATGGCAATCAGGCTACCTCTGGCGTGCACATGGAGGGCTGTGCGGCCCCCCAAAGAAATGCCACCCCACACCATGACTGACCCACCGCCAAACCGGTCATGCTGGAGGATGTTGCAGGCAGCAGATCGTTCTCCACGGTGTCTCCAGACTCTGTCACGTCTGTCACATGCTCAGTGTGAACCTGCTTTCATCTGTGAAGAGCACAGGGCGCCAGTGGCGAATATGCCAATCTTGGTGTTCTCTGGCAAATGCCAAACGTCCTGCACGGTGTTAGGCTGTAAGCACAACCCCCACCTGTGGACGTCGGAACCTCATACCACCCTCATGGAGTCTGTTTCTGACCATTTGAGCAGACACATGCACATTTGTGGCCTGCTGGAGGTCATTTTGCAGGGCTCTGGCAGTGCTCCTCCTGCTCCTCCTTGCACAAAGGTGGAGGTAGCGGTCCTGCTGCTGGGTTATTGCCCTCCTACGGCCTCCTCCATGTCTCCTGGTGTACTGGCCTGTCTCCTGGTAGCGCCTCCATGCTCTGGACACTACGCTGACAGACACAGCAGACCTTCTTGCCACAGCTCGCATTGATGTGTCATCCTGGATGAGCTGCACTACCTGAGCCACTTGTGTGGGTTGTATAGTCCGTCTCATGCTACCACTAGAGTGAAAGCACCACCAGCATTCAAAAGTAACCAAAACATCAGCCAGGAAGCATAGGAACTGAGAAGTGGTCTGTAGTCACCACCTGCAAAACCACTCCTTTATTGGGAGTGTCTTGCTAATTGCCTATAATTTCAACCTGTTCTCTATTCCATTTGCACAACAGCATGTGAAATGTATTGTCAATCAGTGTTGCTTCCTAAGTGGACAGTTTGATTTCACAGAAGTGTGTTGTGTTGTTTAAGTGTTCCCTTTATTTTTTTGAGCAGTGTATATTTTTGCCATACAGTGCCTTTGGAAAGTATTCAGACCCCTTGACTTTTTCCACATTTTGGTAGGTTATAGCCTTATTCTAAAATGTATTAAATTGTATTTTTCCCATATCAATCTACACACAATACCCCATAATGACAAAGCAAAAACAGGATTTTAGATTTTTTTGCTAATTTAATATCACATTTACTCAGTACTATGTTGAAGCACCTTTGACAGTGATTAGAGCTTTGAGTCTTCTTGGGTATGACGCTACAAGCTTGGCACACCTGTATTTGGGGAGTTTCTTCCATTACTTCTCTGAAGATCCTCTCAAGCACTGTCAGGTTGGATGGGGAGCGTCACTTCTCAGCTATTATCAGGTCTCTCCAGAGATGTTCGATTCGGTTCAAATCCGGGCTCTGGCTAGGCCACTCAAGGACATGCAGAAACTTGTCCAGAAGCCATTCCTGTGTTGTCTTAGCTGTCCTGTTGGAATGTGAACCTTTGCCCAGTCTGACGTCCTGAGTGCTCTGGAGCAGGTTTTCATCAATGATCTCTCTGTACTTTATTTCGTTAATCTTTCCCTCGATCCTGGCTAGTCTCCCAGTCCCTGTCGTTGAAAAACATCCCCACAGCATGATGGCATTCAGGTCAAAGAGTTCAATCTTGGTTTCCTCAGACCAGAGAATCTTGTTTCTCGTGGTCTGAGAGTCCTTTAGGTGCCTTTTGGCAAACTCCAAGCGGGCTGTCATGTGCCTTTTACTGAGGAGTGGCTTCCATCTGGCCACTCTACCATACAGACCTGATTGGTGGAGTGCTGCAGAGATGGTTGTCCTTCTGGAACGTTCTCCCATCTCCACAGAGGAACTCTGGAGCTCTGTCAGTGTGACCATCGGGTTCTCTAGGAAGAGTCTTGGTGGTTCCAAACTTCTTCCATTTAAGAATGATGGAGGCCACTATGTTCTTGGGAAACTTCAATGCTGCAGAAATGTGTTGGTACCCTTCCCCAGATCTGTGCCTCGACACAATCCTGTCTCGGAGCTCTCGGAAGAATTCCTTCGTCCTCATGGTTTTCGCTTTGTCATTATGGGATATTGGGATATTGTGTGTAGATTGGAAAAAAATAATGTAATACATTTTAGAATAAGGCTAATGTTTATTTTTGTATTTATTTTTTAATTTGACACGGTACAAATCTGTCGTTCTGCCCCTGAACAGGCAGTTAACCCACTGTTCCTAGGCCATCATTGAAAATAAAAATGTGTTCTTAACTGACTTGCCTAGTTAAATAAAGATAAAATAAATAAAGCAAAGCAGTTCGACACATACAACGACACAGAGTTACACATGGAGTAAAACAAACATACAGTCAATAATACAGTATAAACAAGTCTATATACGATGTGAGCAAATGAGTTGAGATAAGGGAGGTAAAAAAAAATGCCATGGTGGCAAAGTAAATACAATATAGCAAGTAAAACACTGGAATGGTAGATTTGCAGTGGAAGAATGTGCAAAGTAGAAATAAAAATAATGGGGTGCAAAATAAATAAATAAATAAAATAAATACAGTAGGGAAAGAGGTAGTTGTTTGGGCTAAATTATAGGTGGGCTATGTACAGGTGCAGTAATATGTGAGCTGCTCTGAGAGTTGGTGATTAAAGCTAGTGAGGGAGATAAGTGTTTCCAGTTTCAGAGATTTTTGTAGTTCGTTCCAGTCATTGGCAGCAGAGAACTGGAAGGAGAGGCGGCCAAAGAAAGAATTGGTTTTGGGGGTGACCAGAGAGATATACCTGCTGGAGCGCGTGCTACAGGTGGGTGATGCTATGGTGACCACCGAGCTGAGATAAGGGAGGACTTTACCTAGCAGGGTCTTGTAGATGGCATGGAGCCAGTGGGTTTGGCGACGAGTATGAAGCGAGGACCAGCCAACGAGAGCGTACAGGTCTCAATGGTGGGTAGTATATGGGGCTTTGGTGACAAAACTGATTGCACTGTGATAGACTGCATCCAATTTGTTGAGTAGGGTATTGGAGGCTAATTTGTAAATGACATCGCCGAAGTCGAGGATTGGCAGGATGGTCAGTTTTACAAGGGTATGTTTGGCAGCATGAGTGAAGGATGCTTTGTTGCGAAATAGGAAGCCGATTCTAGATTTAACTTTGGATTGGAGATGTTTGATGTGGGTCTGGAAGGAGAGTTTATAGTCTAACCAGACACCTAGGTGTTTGTATTCTAAGTCAGAGCCGTCCAGAGTAGTGATGTTGGACAGGCGGGCAGGTGGGCAGGTGCAGGCAGCGATCGGTTGAAGAGCATGCATTTAGTTTTACTTGTATTTAAGAGCAAGTGGAGGCCACGGAAGGAGAGTTGTATGGCATTGAAGCTTGCCTGGAGGGTTGTTAACACAGTGTCCAAAGAAGGGCCAGAAGTATACAGAATGGTGTCGTCTGCGTAGAGGTGGATCAGGGACTCACCAGCAGCAAGAGATACCTCATTGATGTATACAGAGAAGAGAGTCGGTCCAAGAATTGAACCCTGTGGCACCCCCATAGAGACTGCCAGAGGTCCGGACAGCAGACCCTCCGATTTGACACACTGAACTCTATCAGAGAAGTAGTTGGTGAACCAGGCAAGGCAATCATTTGAGAAACCAAGGCTGTCGAGTCTGCTGATGAGGATGTGGTGATTGACAGAGTCGAAAGCCTTGGCCAGATCAATGAATACAGCTGCACAGTAATGTTTCTTATCGATGGCGGTTAAGATATCGTTTAGGACCTTGAGCGTGGCTTAGGTGCACCCATGACCAGCTCTGAAACCAGATTGCATAGCAGAGAAGGTATGGTGAGATTCGAAATGGTCGGTAATCTGTTTGTTGACTTGGCTTTCGAAGACCTTAGAAAGGCCGGGTAGGATAGATATAGGTCTGTAGCAGTTTGGGTCAAGAGTGTCCCCCCCTTTGAAGAGGGGGATGACCGTAGCTGCTTTCCAATCTTTGGGAATCTCAGACGACACGACAGAGGTTGATGAACAGGATAGTAAATAGGGGTGGCAACAATTTCTGCAGATAATTTTAGAAAGAAAGGGTCCCGATTTTGCAGCTCTTTCAGAACAAGGAGAAATGGGGAAGGCTTGGGCGAGTTGCTGTGGGGGGTGCAGTGCTGTTGACCGAGGTAGGAGTAGCCAGGTGGAAAGCATGGCCAGCCGTAGAAAAATGCTTAATGAAATTCTCAATTATAGTGGATTTATCAGTGGTAGTTTCCTATCTTCAGTGCACTTGGCAACTGGGAGGAGGTTTTCTTATTCTCCATGGACTTTACAGTGTCCCAGAACTTTTTTGAGTCAGTGTTGTAGGAAGCAAATTTCTGCTTGAAAAAGCTAGCCTTGGCTTTTCTAACTGCCTGTGTATAATGGTTTCTAGCTTCCCTGAACAGCTGCATATCATGGGGGCTGTTCGATGCTAATGCAGAACGCCATAGGATGTTTTTGTGTTGGTTAAGGGCAGTCAGGTCTGGGGAGAACCAAGGTCTATATCTGTTCCTGGTTCTAAATTTATTGAATGGGGCATGCTTATTTAAGATGGTTAGGAAGGCATTTAAAAAAAATAACCAGGCATCCTCTACTGACAGGATGAGATCAATATCCTTCCAGGATACCCCGGCCAGGTCGATTAGAAAGGCCTGCTCGCTGAAGTGTTTCAGGGAGCGTTTGACAGTGATGAGTGGAGATCGTTTGACCCTTTACGGATGCAGGCAATGAGGCAGTGATCGCTGAGATCTTGGTTGAAGACAGCAGAGGTGTATTTAGAGGGCAAGTTGGTTAGGATGATATCTATGAGGGTGCCTGTGTTTAAGGCTTTGGGGAGGTACCTGGTAGGTTCATTGATAATTTGTGTGAGATTGAGTGCATCAAGCTTAGATTGTAGGATGGCTGGGGTGTTAAGCATGTTCCAGTTTAGGTCGCCTAGCAGTTCATATATGGTGTCCAGAGCACAGCTGGGGGCAGAGGGTGGTCTATAGTAGTCGGCAACGGTGAGAGACCTGTGAGAGAGGTGGATTTTTAAAAGTAGAAGTTCAAATTGTTTGGGTACAGACCTGGATAGTAGGACAGAACTCTGCAGGCTATCTTTGCAGTAGATTGCAACACCACCCCCTTTGGCAGTTCTATCTTGTCTGAAAATGTCTGAAAATGTTGTAGTTTGTGATGAAAATTTCCGAATTTTTGGTGGTCTTCCTTAGCCAGGATTCAGACACAGCTAGAACATCCGGGTTGGCAGAGTGTGCTAAAGCAGTGAATAGAACAAACTTAGGGAGGAGGCTTCTAATGTTAACATGCATGAAACCAAGGCTATTACGGTTACAGAAGTCATCAAAAGAGAGCACCTGGGGAATAGGAGTGGAGCTAGGCACTGCAGGGCCAGAGGAACAGAGGAGGAGTAGGATACGGGTACGGCTAAAAGCAATAAGAATTGGTTGTCTAGAACGTCTGGAACAGAGAGTAAAAGGAGCGATAAAATAGCTTCAAGGTATAATGTGCAGACAAAGGTATGGTAGGATGTGAATACAGTGGAGGTAAACCTAGGTATTGAGTGATGATGAGAGATATTTTGTTTCTAGACACATCATTGAAACCAGGAGATGTCATCGCATGTGTGGGTGGTGGAACTAATAGGTTGGATAAGGTATAGTGAGCAGGACTACAGGCTCTACAGTGAAATAAGCCAATAAACACTAACCAGAACAGCAATGGACAAGGCATATTGACATTAAGGAGAGGCATGCTTCGTCGAGTGATCAAAAGGATCCAGTGAGTAGTGAGGTTGATTGGGATCACGGCTATTTAGACAGCTAGCCGGGCCATCGGTAGCAAGCTAGCATAGGATGGAGGTCTGTTATTAGCCACCTCGTGCGTTTCCGTCGGTAGGATTAGTGGGGTTCCGTGTGGTAGAGGGGATGTAACAATGTAACATAATGTGGAAAAAGGGAAGGGGTCTGAATACTTTCCGAATGCACTGGATATGTTTGTAAACTTACCATTAAAAGGTACCATGATGATTGAGTGTCCAAATAGCTGTACCATGATATTTTCACTGTTACTGTGTAAACCTCCAATTGTTCTCCACTACCCGCTAAAACCTCCCCCATCCCAAGTTGGGGTTGGCATGCCAAATTGAGCATAATGGCGAAATTTGATTAACCAACGTCTAGTATGATGGAGCTCAGATACAACCCTTTCCCCCGAAACACACACGCTGGTCCCCTGTTTTGACCATTTTCCCAAGCACTTCAGTGCAGTAAGACCACTAGATTATTTTTTGCCACCAGGGCCACAATAATTTGCCCCCTCTCTGATTGTCCAAGTGTGACCCCCTCCCCATGGATTACTGCAGTTAATGCTGCCAGCACTGCCACTTCCTAGGTGGGGGTACTCCACCAGAATTCCCACCAGCTAGATACAAGGTCATCAAGGTTCTCAACCCTGCGAGGCAGGCTCAGACTCGAGGGGGCGGTGCTACTTCAGTGGGTCTCTGACCGTGTTTATCTTTCTGCCTTGGCTGCAAATAGGCTGCTTACAGTACAGTACTGTACAGTCTATCACTCCGGTGTTAATCTGCTAAATTGTAATTACTTTGCTACTATGGCCTGTTTATTGCCATACCTCCTCATGCCATTGCACACACTGTATATAGACTATTTTTTTCTATTGCGTTATTGACTGTACGCTTGTTTATTCCATGTGTTCCATTCTTTGTTTTATCTTGGTCAGGTCACAGTTGTAAATTAGAACTTGTTCTCAATTAGCGTACCTGGTTAAATAAAGGTTAAATAAAAATAAAATAAAAAAACAGTAGGCCTATCAAACAGATAAGGACTTCTCCTTCGTGTGTGGGTCGCTCAGGTCGTTGTCTAGGATATAGGGTAGGGGACCGTTCCATCATGATAGGACAATAAATAAATCAACTATATTTGTAATTTATTTTAAATTGTAAATCCCATTGTATACCACAAAATTCAAAACTCTCTGTGACAACTCCTGCTCGCAGACACACATTGGCTCTGGCTTTTGTAACCATTTTCACTCACACTTTTACAAACACACAACCCATTTTCCCTTACAACCACACTCCCCCCCATATATACACGGGTATAGTTTATGTCCTCTGTTTGCTGTGTTTTTATCTCTACCATGTTCATTCCTGCCATATTTTCGGCTTTCGAGTACTTGTGTTTCAGTTCCTTGTCTTTGAAGATGTATTATATCATTAATTGCACTTTCTAATGCTGTATTTTATATATTTATAAATACTATAAATAGAAAGTCGAAAACAAATTGTTTTACAACATTACCTATCTTGAATGGTTAAGTGTAGTTGTAGTTTATTTCTTCGTCAATTGTTATATTTTATTATTTTCCTGTTTTTTTTATTTCAATCCCTACCGTGGATGGTGTTGGGTGTTCCATTATTTGACCCTACTATGGGGACTTTGTTATTTAGAATAGCAATAAAGCAGTCTTGATGTCTCTGAGACATTATTACTGTAATCCATAATATAGTCCATGAAAATATGAAATAAAAAAACATGTTGTCATGCCACACTCATGTGCAGTATGCTCTGGTTAGGCCTAAGTGTGACCAATCAGAAGAGCCATGGTGTTTCCTTGGCATCTCTATATAGATGCCGATCGATGTACAGTTTATCAACCACCATAGTGACAAGTCTTTTTTAAATTTAGTTTATTAATTCAACCATAAAATCCTGATCAGCTTATTCTGGGCTATCTGGAGCGTCCCCTTCATAAACTTAGATAAGCCCCTGTCACAGGCCGACACATAGCCTGTGGCAAAAATTAGGGGACGCGAACAACAGGTATAGGCCAATTTAAAAAAAAATCTTTATTGTAAACAAAACTATTAACTAAACTAACAAAAAGGAATGAGGTGTGGAAGTATCATAATGTAAGGTGTATGTAAAGTGCATGGATGCGTGAATCTGTGTGTGTGAAAACTACAAAAGAACAAACAAAACAGGTTCATGAGAGAGCGAGAGAGCGCGAGAGAGAGAGAGCGCGAGAGAGAGAGAGCGCGAGAGAGAGAGAGCGCGAGAGAGAGAGAGCGAGAGAGAGAGAGAGAGCGAGAGAGAGAGAGAGAGAGAGAGAGAGAGAGAGAGAGAGATCCCAGGAAACCCTCCTCTGCCTGCAGGAGGAACCGCCCCTGCAATGCAGAGGAGGCGCCGTGACACCCCCCTCCTTAAAATGAGGGTCCCACCCTCAACCCAACTTCCTCCAATGTATTCAAAACAATTCAAATTTCCCCAAAAACAAAAAAAAGGATACCAGTCCCGGCTCCTAGTAGTAGCCCCGTGTCCCCCAACTGACTGTCCACCCCTCAAACTCGGCAGCCCTGGTACCTGGGGAGCAATTTAAGAGGAAAGAGGCGCAGACAGCCCGTAGGGGTCAGCAGAGAGAAGATACAAACTAGGTTAAAGGAGCACGGGACAGAGCATCAGCAGTGATATTAACCTTACCACTAATGTGTCTAATATCAAGGTTGAATGGTTGCAAGAACAAAGCCCAACGCATCAGGCGCTGGTTGGGATTTGGCAGGGACCTCAGAAAAATAAGTGGGTTGTGGTCAGTGAACACAGTTAAAGGGGTCAAACCAGAACCAACATAGACCTCGAAGTGCTGTAAAGCCCAAATGAGACCTAAACATAACATTTTAACAGGTTCACATGGCATAAATTAGAGGACTTCCTATGACTAGGGGTTTCAATAAGATAGTTCAAATCTGACACTTTACGCAACACAAGGAAATGACCACAATATTTTGCCTGAAAAGGTGAACTTACAAGAGGCAGAAGAGCAAGTACACGATCACCGGGACTAAACTCACGCAGCTCAGCCTGTCCGTCATATTTCAGTTTCATTTTCCTTTGAGAAGATTTGTTTTTCTTTCGCCGGTTCACCAGCCCTATACAACTTCAACCTAAAACCATTTACATAGTCAATAAGGTTCTGAGGTGGTTCCTCAGGCAAACAACCATCCTGCAATACTGCTAAAGACCCACGCATCTTATGACCAAACAGTAAGTAATTTGGGCTAAACCCTGTGCTTTCCTGCACTACTTCACGAGAATCTAGTAACAGCCAAGGTAACCCCTCCTCCCAATCTGCAGACAGTTCTGTACAGTATGCACGAAGCAAGGATTTTAAAGTTTGATAAAAACGTTCCAAAGCTCCCTGGCTCTGGGCATGGAACACAGTAGACTTGTTGTGTTTAACTTTAAGCTGTTTGAGAACCTGAGCAAATAAATGGGATGTAAAGTTAGACCCCAGATCTGACTGGATGATTTTTGGAATCCCAAATGTTGAAATAAATTGAGTTTACGCTTTAACTACTGATTTTGAAGTTATGGTACGCAAGGAAAAAGCTGCCGGATATCTGGTTGCTTGACACATAACAGTTAATAAGTAGCTATGACCTGACTTGGACCTTGGTAAAGGCCCTACACAATCGATAATAAGATGCTCAAAAGGTTGCCCTATGGCTGGTATTGTATACAAAGGTGCTGGCTGTACAACCTGGTTTGGCTTGCTTGAGCGCTGACACGTATCACAAGTTTTAATAAACTGAGATACATCCTGCTTTAAACGTGGCCAGAAAAAATAACGAAGTATGCGATCATAAGTTTTACGAACACCCATATGACCTGCCACATCACCATGTGAAGTTTGCAACACTTTATTTCGCAAAGTAGTAGGTACAACTATTTGAAAGACTGGTTCTCCTAGACCCTGATCATAGTGTGGAACCCATTTCCTGACCAACAGCCCATCAAGAAGAAAATAACACTGAGCACTATTCCTCACCACTGAATCAGGAACAACTTTATCAAACAGATCAGCCAAGTTAGTATCGTCTTTTGCTCTGGAGTTTGACTGGCAACTCAAGACTTTCTGGCTTACTCTCAACGCCCGGGTAACCGCACAAACTGGAAATACCTCAGGACACACAGTTTTGATCCGGCGATTCCCTTGCAGGTTACACTGAAGGTTGCTTCTTACAGATGTTTAGTTTGCCATCTGCCCACACCTTACTACCTGCCAAGTCATTCCCCAAAATCATGTGGACTCCCTCTACTGGCAACTGGGGTCTAACCCCAACATCTACATCACCCTCTACCAGACCACATTTTAGGGTAACTTCATGTAAAGGACAAGAGAATTGAACTAAACCCATACCACATACCATTACACAACTGCCAGTATCAGACTCTTTAGAGAACGGCAAAACAGATTCCAGAATAAAATAATCTAAAGCTCCAGTGTCTCTTAAGATCTTGATTGAAACATTTTGGTTGCCATCTACCAGGGACACTACACCATCTGAAATAAAGGCTGAAAAATCACAGTGGGAAGACTGAGAATCAAACTCAACGAGTGGCTGAAAAAGCTCACCCTGGTGGTCAGAGGCTGCAACAGGACTTGCCATCACAGCAGGTTTAACTTGACCTGACATTTTTTATTTAAGCAGAGGACAATCTTTCTTCCAATGTCCTTCAACTAAACAGTAGCGACAGGTATTAGCATTAACCAGTGCTTTAAGTCCTCCAGACCCAAACTACTGCTGAGGTCTTTGGAAAGAAGCCCCAGAAAAAGGTGACCTACTATTCCTAGGAGTAGAGTAATTTTTATGGTACATGTCACTGTTTGACTCAAAATGGCTTTTATGTGTTAGCCTGTACTCATCTGCAAGGATTGCTGCATCACTTGGAGACTTAACTTTACGTTCATTCATGTATGTAGCAACCTGGTCAGACACAGAATTTTCGAACTGTTCAAACACAATCAAATTAGACAGACCCTCAAAAGTACTAACTTCAGAAGCTGTACACCAACGATTAAATGCAGAAGTCAAATCACGAACAAACTCAGAATAGGTTTGTGAATCTAACTTTTTCCTGTAACGAAAACGATGACGATATGGCTCTGGCACAAGCTCGTAGACCTTCAGAACTGCTTATTTAACTTTAGCAAAAACTTTACTGTCAGCTACACTCAGTGCTGTAAAAGCCTCACATGCTTTACCTGTAAGTACACATTGCAACAACATAGTCATGTCCAAATCTGACCAAGCTCTAGCTTCCTCAATACGCCCAAATAAAGAAAAGTATGTGTCTGGGTCTGACTCATCAAATTTAGGAAACAAACAAAGATTCTGTGAAACATCAAACTGTGGTAGTCCTTCTGGTCCATTAGCATTTCTCAATCGCTCTATCTCTAACTGCATTTGCAACAACTCCCTTTGCTGCTCAAAAGTTAATGAAGGGCTAGACTGAAAACCTGCACCCTCACTACTAGCAGACAGACCCCAAAAAACACCCACTTCTCTAAGACACTGCTTTAATCTAGTTTTAACAGTCTAATTTTTTATCAACAATCTCAATCTGATAATGTTCAGCAATTTCAATTAACTGCTCCTTAGTACACAACTCTAAGGCTAACTCTGAAGGAGCTTGAACAAAACTACTCAAAATGGAAGACATTTTCCTCAACCAATACAACTATTACAAATGCTCAACAAAAAAGAAAACACAACTCACCTGCTGTCAGTCTGGGTTCAAGGACATGAGCCACACCCCACTATCCTCCAAAAACAACTAACTAACTGGCCCTGGACTTCGTGCAGTCACATGTGGTGGGGTTTTATGCACACAAAACCACTGGAGTGGAAATGACAAACAAAAACTTCAAGAGAGAGATTATTTTTTTAACCTTTATTTTACTAGGCAAGTCAGTTAAGAACAAATTCTTATTTTCAATGATGGCCTAGGAACAGTGGGTTAACTGCCTGTTCAGGGGCAGATTGACAGATTTGTACCTTGTCAGCTCGGGGATTTGAACTTGCAACCTTTCGGTTACTAGTCCAACGCTCTAACCACTAGACTACCCTGCCGCCCCAACGAAATGTGTAATACAAAGGGCAATTTAGAATCTCTAAGAAACTTTTCAGGAATATTATCCAGGCCTGTGGCGTTGGAGCATTTAAGCTCTGCTAGCATACTGGCTAATTTGGCTGTTGCTACCTTTGCAAAAGAAAGAGTTTGGCTGAATCCCTAATTTGGCATAATACTTCTTGACTTGGTCGCTTCTATACAAACAAGAACTGGCGGGTAGCTTGCTAACCAGCTTGCTGGCAACAGAAGTAAAAAAGATTGTTGAATTCTATGGCACCCTCTGCTTTTTTACTTACCATCTCCCCCCTGATGTTCAGCCCAATAGTGTTTAGTTTGTTTTTGGTAGTACAACTACAGACTAATTCCTCAAATTATTTCCAAAGCTTTTTAGGATCATTTTTGTTCTCAATGATACTATCAGCAAAGTAACCCCTCTTAGCTTCATCCATCCTGTTCTTTGCTTCATTTCTGTTTATATAGGACAAAATCAGGCTGCTCTTGAGAGTTCTTATATTTCTTAAAGGCCTTATTCCTTGCTTAGATAGATTCTAGAATCTCATGATTAAACCAAGGGCTAGATCTCTGCATTACTCTGACCCGTCTAATGGGAGCCATCACATTCACCACATCAAGGAATCTACATTTAAAGGCTTCCCAGGCACTGTCTACCCCTACACTATCCAGCACAGGTGACCAGTCAATTTTACCCACTTGCTCCCTAAACATTTCAATACAGTATTTTTGAGTACTCTGATTCGAACACATTTGTGACACTTAAATATATCTTTAAAAACCCTCCTTGTGCAAAATGTAATACAATGATCACTGATTCAGTAGACTATTACTCCACTCTGTGATATTTTGGATTTATCAGACACGAATATTAAGTCAATTGTACTCTGCGCTGTTTCACATGCCCTGGTGGGATATTTTATCATTTGGGTCAGAGCAAGTGATCTACATAAGTCCATAAATACACTGTGGGTTGGGCTATCCTTTTTGCAGGCATCAGTATTGAAATCCCTTAACAAAATGATTTCCTTCACCGGGGAATCGTTACAGTTTTGTTGTCAACTCATTTGTCTGTATTTTTTGGATTTCTTTGTTCAACTGGTCGTACATTCCATAGTTTGTGCCTTTTGAGCTCTCTTCCTTTTCTTTGAACCATGATTTTCCATGAAGTGCTAAGAACAAGCTATTATGGGGCGCGAGCCATGATGCGATGTGCCTCCCATTCTATGTACTCACGAAAATTTAATTATTTGTACTTGGTCTTGTGAAATGTTCAGTTTAGTAGATATAAACTCATGGTTTCTACTCTGAACAAAAATATAAACATGTAAAGTGTTGGTCCCATGTTTCATACGCACAAAAATATTATTTCTCTCAAGGTTTGTGCACAAATTTGTTTACATTCCTGATAGATAGAATTTCTCCTTTGCCAAGATATTCCAGCTACCTGACAGGTGTGGCATATCAAGAATCCAATTAAACAGCATGATCATTACACAGGTGCAAATTGTGCTGGGGACAATAAAAGGCCACTCTAAAATGTGCAGTTTTGTGACACAACACAATGCCACAGATGTCTCAAGTTTTGAAAGAGCGTGCAATTGGCATGTTGACTTCAGGAATGTCCACCAGAGCTGTTGCCAGATAATTTAACCTTTCTGGGAACGGGGGCAGTATTGAGTAGTTTGGATTAACCTCTTAAGTCGACCCTCTACCTTTTTGAACATTCTGTTAAAAATCGCGCAACATTTCAGCGCCCTGCTACTCATGCCAGGAATATAGTATATGCATATGATTAGTATGTGTGGATAGAAAACACTCAGACTTTTATAAAACTGGTTAAATCACGGCTGTGACTATAACAGAACGTGCGTTTCATCGAAAAGTGCAGGAAAATCTGATCACTGAAAATGGAAAAATATATCCATGCGCCACTTCAACCGATTGATAAAGGTGAACCACATTAAATGGGGCCGAGGTTGCAATACCTACAGCTTCCACACGATGTCAACAGTCTTGTCATTTGCCTAGGCTTTGTTTCTTGGTCAAACGAACAAGAGACAGCCCATTTCTTCAGGTCTCCGACCGGATATTTTGGTTGAGATTTACCCGGACATTATTTCCAGACGTACAGCTATAGAATATACATCGCCTCGTGATCAATTTGATCGCTTATTAACGTTTACTAATACCTAAAGTTGCATTACAAAAGTATTTCGAAGTGTTTTGTGAAAGTTTATCGTCAACTTTTTTAATTTTAAAAAATGACGTTACGTTATAAAACACTATTTTTTTCATTGATCACACAGTCTTCATAGATCGATATCTAGGCTATATATGGACCGATTTAATAAAAAAAAAAGACCCAATAGTGATGTTTATGGGACATCTAGGAGTGCCAACAAAGAAGATGGTCAAAGGTAATGAATGTTTTATATTTTATTTGTGCGTTTTGTGTAGCGCCGACTATACTAATTATTTTGTTTACGTCCCCTGCGGGTCTTTTGGGGTGTTACATGCTATCAGATAATAGCTTCTCATGCTTTCGCCGAAAAGCATTTTAAAAAATCTGACTTGTTGCCTGGATTCACAACGAGTGTAGCTTTAATTCAATACCCTGCATGTGTATTTTAATGAACGTTTGAGTTTTAACGAGTGCTATTAGCATTTAGCGTAGCGCATTTGCATTTCCAGATGTCTAGATGGGACGCCTGCGTGTCAGGTAGGAGCAAGAGGTTAATAAGGTGCCCTATGTAAACTGCCTGTTACTCAGGCCCAGAAGCTAAGATATGTATGGTAGTATGGATAGAAAATACTCTAAAGTTTCCAAAACTGTTAAAATAATGTCTATGAGTATAACAGAACTGATATGGCAGGCGAAAACCTGAGGAAAATCCATCCAGGAAATGCTATTATTTTGAAATGGCTGTTTTTCCATTGAAAGCCTATCCACCATACAAAGACATATGACCCAGTTCACAATCTCTATGGCTTCCACTACATGTGGCCAGTCTTTAGGCATTGTTTCAGGCTTTTACTCTGAAAAATGAGGGAGAAACACCACTTTAAATGAGTGGACAGTGGACATTTCCAGCAATGTTTGCTGCACATGACCGGGAGCACACATTCTTGTTTTTCCTTTTCTATTGACGGAGATATTTTCCGGTTGAAATATTATCGATTATTTATGACAAAAACAACCCTGAGGATTGGTTATAAACATCGTTTGACATGTTTCTACAAACTTTTATCTTGCTGCTGTGACTGCGCTTTGTGCCAATGGATTACTGAACAAAACACACCAACAAAACAGAGGTTAATATACATAAAGAGGGACTTTATTGAACAAAAACGTAACATGGAGTCTTGTGAGTGCAACCATATGAAGATCATCAAAGGTGAGTGATTCATTTTATCGCTATTTCAGACTTTTGTGACTTCTCTACTTGACTGGTAACTGTATGTAATGTTTTGTTAGCTGGGTGCTGTCTTCAGATAATCGCATGGTATGCTTTCGCCGTAAAGCCTTTTTGAAATCTGACACAGCTTGGATTAACAAGAAGTTTATCTTTAAGATTATGTTTAACACTTGTATGTTTTAGGAATTTTTATTATGAGACTTCTGTTGTTTGAATTTGTCGCTCTGCAATTTCACTAGCGGAACACCTATCCCTAATAGGATTTAATAGTAATTTCTCTACCATAAGCCACCTCCATTGTTGTTTTAGAGAATTTGACAGTACGTCCAACCGGTCTCACAACTGCACTGCACGTGTATGGCGTCGCGTGGGAGAGCGGTTTGCTGATGTCCATGTTGTGAACAGAGTGCCCTATGTTGGTGGTGGGGTGGTTATGGGCAGGCGTAAACTGTGGACAACGAACGAACACAATTACATTTTAATGATGGCAATTTGAATGCACAAAAATATTGTAGCAAGTTCCTGAGGCCTGTTTTTTTTTTATGTATCTGTGACCAACATATGCATATCTGTATTCCCAGTCATGTGAAATCCATAGATTAGGGCCTAATGAATTAATTTATTAAATGGACAATATTTTGGAATTGCCTTCAGTGCCTCTTTAGGCCTTATAGTTTTTTTCTCATTTTGTCTCCTCACCCCAGTCTCATAAACTATGGGAATTGGTGAGTCTGTGTTCAATAATGAAAAAAAAAGTGAACATGGAGACCTATGAAGTGAGGGATTGTTAACAATCCCATAGTTAACATCTGAAACACTCAGCAGCCTCTGCTTTCAAACACACTCCTGCTCTTTCACTACCACTCACTGTTCTGTTTGTGTTCAAATCCATCCTTTTTTCTTAAGGGATACGTACTATTGACTGCACTGCTGAAGGGGTGCTCAGTCCTTGGAATGGAACATTTAAATGCTCTATAAAGTTCTGGACGCTATCTTAAACTTTGTCAGAGCACTCAGTAATTTTCAAAATTTGTTGCTCTGTAATTCAGAGATTCACTGGATTTATGGTAATCGACCGATCAAAACAAATTATATTTTATTTGTCACATGCGCCGAATACAACAGGTGTAGTAGACCTTACAGTGACATGCTTACATACAAGCTCTTAACCAACAATGCTTTATGAAGTTACATTATTTTTTTTAAATAAATGTTAAGTAAAAAATAGATAAGTAGAAAATAAAAGTAACAAATAATCAGTTGGAACGGAGTGAACGTTGAAGTGAGAACATTCAACATTTGCACAACACTTTTAATAGGCTAGTCAAGGTGGAGAACTATAAGGGGGATGTGTTTTCAGACACACAGTAGCTGATGATATGTGCTGTATACATTAATATTAACTCAACAAAATAAATAGAATAAAATGTTCAATTCAGTTGTTCTCAATAGATTAACTAAGATTATGAATACTCATATTTGTCATTCACAGAGACCTGAGCTATTCTTAAATATTTAATTTTAATTTTACCAGGCAAGTGCCTTTTCCTGCCCCAGCTATTGGCTGTGTCAACTTCCCAACTCAGACCTCCCACAGAAAAATGCTGTGCTTGCACCTGTGTTAGTCTGCCAGATGGACCTGCTGAGATTGTGCTGCAGGATTTTCTCCAAATCTCTTTCAAAGATCCAAGGCCTCGGGCCTAATACCTAAATATCTATAATTGATTTACTTTATGGGCTTACTGAGACTTGCTGTCCGATAATGATGTGGTTCAATACATTGTTGATGAGCCACTTCCAAATGGAACTAAAACTAAATTGGGATCCTTAATTTAAGAAAACTAACTGAAACTATTTTTTAAAATGACATAGATGCAGAAAGTAAACAGAATAGTGGGTCAATTTCCGCAACAACTGAGACTGTTGAACCGTGAGGCTCAATTTCTCTGTTTTGTTGCCCTGGCTACCACGCTGTAATCAGCATGAAGCGAGCCCATGCACATGGGCAGATACTGTGTGACTGACTGACTGTGAGAGCAAAGCGTTGCCTCTTGCTCATCTCAATATCCTAGCCTATTCATTGATGATGGTTCTGCTTTACTGAAGTTGCTAGTGCACAATTCTGACTCTGTCTGCCTGGTGGCCGAACCTGTCTATACTGTGCCCCACCTCTCTCTCCCCGTCCCTCGCAAGCTCACCATGAAAGATACAAGTGTTTGTGTTCAAGACAACTAATCAGTCTCCTCGTTCCAAAAATACTGAATCCTAGGAGTCGATTCCTAGCAGAAGCGAATCTTGACACTCAGAAATGGGAGTCGGGGGCCTCCCGGGAGGCGCAGTGGTCTAAAATCAAATCAAATCAAATCAAATCAAATTTATTTATATAGCCCTTCGTACATCAGCTGATATCTCAAAGTGCTGTACAGAAACCCAGCCTAAAACCCCAAACAGCAAACAATGCAGGTGTAAAAGCACGGTGGCTAGGAAAAACTCCCTAGAAAGGCCAAAACCTAGGAAGAAACCTAGAGAGGAACCGGGCTATGTGGGGTGGCCAGTCCTCTTCTGGCTGTGCCGGGTAGAGATTATAACAGAACATGACCAAGATGTTCAAATGTTCATAAATGACCAGCATGGTCGAATAATAATAAGGCAGAACAGTTGAAACTGGAGCAGCAGCACAGTCAGGTGGACTGGGGACAGCAAGGAGCCTTCATGTCAGGTAGTCCTGGGGCACGGTCCTAGGGCTCAGGTCAGTTGAAACTGGAGCAGGAGCATGGCCAGGTGGACTGGGGACAGCAAGGAGTCCTCATGTCAGGTAGTCCTGGGACATGGTCCTAGGGCTCAGGTCCTCCGAGAGAGAGAAAGAAAGAGAGAAGGAGAGAATTAGAGAACGCACACTTAGATTCACACAGGACACCGAATAGGACAGGAGAAGTACTCCAGATATAACAAACTGACCCTAGCCCCCCGACACAAACTACTGCAGCATAAATACTGGAGGCTGAGACAAGGCACTAAGGTCTAAGGCACTGCATCGCAGTGCTAGCTGTGCCACAAGAGATTCTGGGTTCGAGCCCAGGCTCCGTCGCAGCCGGCTGCGATCGGGAGTCCCATGGGGCGGCACACAGTTGGCCCAGCGTCGTACGGGTTAGGGAGGGTTTGGCCGGCAGGGATATCCTTGCTCATCGCGCACTAGCGACTCCTGTGGCTGGCCGGGCGCAGTGCACTCTGACCAGGTCGCTAGGTGTACAGTGTTTCCTCCAACACATTGGTGCGCCTGGCTTCCAGGTTGGATGTGCATTGTGTCAAGAAGCAGTGCGGCTTGGTTGGGTTGTGTTGCGGAGGACACATGGCTCTCGACCTTCGCCTCTCCCGAGTCCATACGGGAGTTGCAGCGATGAGACAAGACAGTAACTACTACCAATTGGATACCACGAAATTGGGGATAAAAAGGGGGTAAAAGAAAAAAAAGAAAATGGGAGTCGACATGCAATGAGTCGAGGAATTAATTATTTTGGAGTCGACTCTCCACCACTACATCATCATCGTTAGCAGTTAGAAAAATGGCAGAGAAGGGCAAGAGACACTAGCAAAGTCCTGTATGGCAATACTTTGAGAAGTTAAATGAGAAGGAAATGCAAACTTTGCGAGTTGGAATTGAGGTACAATAATGGTAGTACAGGTGCTTCACCATCTGAAAGGGACGCACCGCACCGTGAGACCCAAACCGTTGCTGGTAGCAGCACAGCTGCATTGAGAATTCACTTGGAATTGTATGTATTTTACTTCATGGGAAACCGATACAAAAATGTCTGTTTTAAATGTTAAAAAAGCTTCACAACCCTACTTCAAACCTTTCAGAATATATTTGGTGTTCTGTTATTTTTTCTCTCCAGTTTTTTGTTCTTCAGATGTTATTTGCCACTGCTGAGATTACTTGTTACAGACACGTGTGCTTCCCTCATCTTTGGGAAGAAACTCAATATTTTCCAAGTCCACCTTTTAGCCCATCTCTCATCCCCACTCCTCCAAACCTCATGCCGCTTATTTAGTGGAAGCATCCGCGCTAAGGCAGGCAGGTTGTGCTGGTGTAATTGAAAAAAATATATATATATATTTTGGCACTTTGGCTCACCACCCCGCAGCCTTAAATGCTACATAAATAAAACATCTCGTATTGCGCCAGGGACCTATCCTCGGAGGAGGCGTTGTCATTTACGAGGCGTGAGGCTGCGCGCATAAATATCACTGGAGTTTTATCACAGCCCACCACTGGGACTGATTGAATTGATCCATAGTTTGGCAACATACATGTAAATGGACACTCATGGAAACACACACTCACACAAATCAGTACCCTCCTGTTCAGTCAAATACACAGACTCTCCCTCTGTCTCACAATATTAGTGAATCCCTCTCATTCACCAAGTCAATGTGCACACATACATGCGAGCGTCAACACACACCCACACTTTAAAATAAAATATAAAAAAAAACACTTTTGGCTCACTAAAGTTGCTATAGTACACCCTTGGCTGTGCATTCTGACAGATGCCTCTTCTATACCTAGCCCGCAGCTTAGGCGCAAAGCTCCAATTTAGCTCAGGTGCTGAACCCACCAAAAAAGAGTCAGTATCTTATGGGAAAGAGCTTTAAGTAGAGAGGGGGGAAGAGGGAGGAAAACAAGGATGGGAGTCTAGAGTTGTAGGAAAGGACTTGGATAGACAGAGACGGATAGACCAAGCGAGGGAATCGAGAGTCGATAACAAGTTTGAGAGACTGGATGAGAGAGTGAAAGAGGGATGGAGAAAGAGCTAGAGTGGGGGAGAGCGAGAGAAAAAGGGGGGAGCAGGAAAGACTACTAGTAGCGAGAGGCTAAAACACACACACATTCCAAAGCTGCCCCTCCCCAGAAACAGATTGCGCAACCCACAAGACAGGAGCCTTGTCGTGGTGTGATTGTTTCACTGGAGAGAGAAAGTACAGCTTGGAGTGTGCCAGCCAACGGGGGGTTCCTGAGTGTATGTGTCTGTGTTTGAGAGAGGGCTACGCTAATCTTCCCACTCCACACCGAAGACTTCAATCACACTGAGGGAGAGGCAGAGGAGTGCTTTTTGAAGAACCTTGTGTTCGAATCAGCCATGCTAATAGTTACGCAGATGCAACAGAATGCCACCTTCTCCAAATCAGAAAAGGTAAGGGCTCTCACCCTAATCTACATATTGTAACATTGAGCTTTTTTTAATTGTTCTGTGCTCTTTAATTGTGGAGTTGTAAGTTATTGCATATTGAAAATATTTATTGTTCTCTTATGATTACTACATGAAAATTATTTGCACCATCACACCTTTTTTAATGACAATCATAAGCGGTAGTTGTTGCCGTATTCACTCTATGTGCATGCATGCATTGCCGTTCCCGGCTCCCCCAAAGGCGATGGAGTTCAAATGGGGTGATATATTTTCCATTGGCATAGCCTGGAGAGGAGTGGACAGCTCTTCAATAAGTCGAGGTGCAGCCAAAAAAGTACAAGAACATCCAAGAAAATGGAGCGTATCACTTGCTCACTATTAAAAAATATTTTATTATGCTTTTCGAGTTAAATGATATTCAGCTTTTAATTATGAGCAAGAATTACACCTTGATGCATTTGGCATAGCTAGGCACCAGAGTGTGACGCAGGAGCTTTTTGCATTCGGCACGGTCATGGGCAGGTGTCCCCCCTTAGTGGTAGCCTTCATAACTCTCCTCCCTTTCTCAAGGCTCCTGGAGGTCGGAGTTCAAGCAGGGGCTTGAGCTGCCTTGTTAAATCATCCACAGTCCTATTTATGTATTTATCTGCTTATTTGGGCCCCTCTTTGTCTCGACGTAATGAGTCAGGACTGCTGTGTATTAGCATTTTTACTCTCTGTATGGTGGTGAGTCTTATGGAGTTCTCTCTAGTTGGTTGGACTTTCAATCCTTTTCTTGTGAAAGTGATTCAGTAGATTGAATTGTAGACTGACATGTAGTTTTGAGCCACAATCCTGTGTTTCAACTCAATGGGAGCCCCATAATCTTGGTTTAAAGCAGAACAAGTAACATTGTTGGGATATGTAACCACTCTCCAATTCATAGATAAAGCTATGTATGTAAAGACCGACAGTCCATGAGATTTAATTTTTTAATAAAAACAAAAAGTTTCAACAAATCTATAAATGTGTTTTCTTATGTATTGGATCTTCTTGTCCAGCTCCTGTTATTAATTTGGATGTGCTTAAAAACCCTTTCATTTCTTGGCCAGACAACCATGATGTTGCTTCCATCCACGTAGTAGGTTCTGTAGTGTTAATGTCAGTAATGTGATCAACCAGGATCCACTGCCTGGTATCCCTTTGTTCTTAAACCTGGGTTCACGGCTTTGGTACTACTGAGATCAGGGGTGTATTCATTCCGCCAACTCTGCTGCAAAACGTTTCTTAGACTGAAGAAAACTAAACAGGGATGGGCCTACCAGAATTTGTCCAATAGAAACTCTTGTTTTGCTCTGTTTACTTTAGTTTGGTTCGTAAGTGGTTTGCGTAATCAATACACCCCAGATGACTTAGAGCCCGATGGCAGCCTGATGTGTAATATGGCGAGGCCTGTATGTTATTGATGTGCCAGCATTAATACAAAGTTTCACATTCCCCCCTCTTACCTTCCCGAGCGAGTAACATCACTCCTTTTTTGTTAAGACGTTTCATTTCCCAGCTAATGTGTCTAATTCCACTCGCTCTCTCTCACGCTACAGTACTCCAAGCCTTCTCCCCCATGAAATATAGTGCCCCAGCTCAGACGGATATCTTTCTCTTTGAACAATGATCATGCTTTAACTCCGAGGTGGGGAGATAAGTCCTGGGTTTAGAGACGTTCGTTGATGGTTTATTTGGGAGTGGAACGTGGTGATGTATTATGGGATGAAGAATTGTGTTTTTTATGTAGTCGTTTGGAAGTGAGATGGATTCTGCTAGGGTGGACAGATGCAGGACTAGATGTGGCTATTGACAGCCAGTGTCGTAGGGCAGCATTTCCCAAACCTCTCCTCAGTTACCTTCAGCCTTTACATGATCTATTTGAGAACTAGCTGGTTCAACTTGTCAACTAATCATAGTCAAGCCCTTTACTAGTCCAATCAAATCAAATCAAAATAAAATACAATTTTATTGGTCACATACACATTGTTAGCAGATGTTAATGCAAGTATAGCGAAATGCTTGTGCTTCTAGTTCCAACAGTGCAGTAATATCTAACAAGTAATCTAACAATTCCCCAACAACTAGCTAATACACACAAATCTAAAGGGGTGAATGAGAATATGTACATATAAGTATACGGATGAGCGATGGCTGAGCGGCATAAGCAAGGTGCAGTAGATGGTATAAAATACTGTATATACGTGTGATATGAGTAATGTAAGATATGTAAACATCATTAAAGTGACATTATTTAAAGTGCCATTGTTTAAAGTGACTCGTGGTCCATTTATTAAAGTGTCTGGTGATTGGGTCTCAATGTAGGCAGCAGCCTCTGAGTTAGTGATTGCTGTTTAGCAGTCTGATGGCCTTGAGATGGAAGCTGTTTCTCAATCATGTGTGCTCGTCAGGTGTGCTAGGTGTTCCGGTGCCATGCATTGAAATGCATATCTTTCTTGTGGATTTCTTTTGCAAAATAACTATGAATTAACAGATTTATTTTCAGACAATTTTCAACATATAACATCAAATTAAGGTGTTGGACATTCACTGTATTTTCAAGGGACAATAGCAGATCAATTTCGCTCCAGAGAAGTAGCTCATTGTTCCCTCGTTGGCAACCTTGCTTCTAAATAACGTTAGCTAGCTATCAAGCTAGCCAGGTTTCCTTAGCAGCTTGTACACAGGCCGGCTAGGACCACTGATTGTCCCCAGTGTGGCTGTTTGGATCTCTGCTGTTTGTTGCCGTTTCCATCTGCCCTGTGACCTGCCCAATCTGGAACTGCTTGGAGTAACAACAGCGTAGCCTACATTGCTACCATGACAAAGACCAAAGCCAGTATGAGTACCGTTGAGGACAGTGGTGTCTCTCTATCACAGGTGAATTCACTTTTTAAATTAACAAAAATAGTTCTACATGCGTTGTTACAACAACAAGAAAATAGCTTCAAGTGTTGTATCCAAATACTGATGGAGTCAACTAATAAAATAATGGATGATCTGACCAGAGAGGTCCGGGACCTGAAGAACAGTTTATAGTTCTCCCAGGATCAGCTCAATGAGTTTAAACAGGAGAACAGCAAGATGAAACATATATGTAAGTTATTGACATAGGACATCAGTTCTGTATGTGAATCCATGATAACAATGACCGAGAAATCTGATTTATCTTGAGGGACAATCAAGGATAGCAGAATCTCCACATGAGACCTGGACAGAGTCTGAGGACAAAGTGAGGGAAATGATCAATGGGGAATTTGAAGATGGACCACAGGAAGATTGAGATCCTGGGCCTGGCCCAGGTGCCAGGCCCAGGACAATAGTGGTCAAATTCCTGATGTTCAAGGACAAGGTAGCTGTTCTGGATAGAGCCAAGAACTTGACAAGAACATACATCTTCCTCAACAAGGACTATCCTGAAGCTGTGCGCCAAAAGAGGAAAGAACTTATCCCAGTCATGAAAGCTGCCAGAGCGCATGGGGACATTGATTACATCCACTATGACAGACTCATTGTCCACCCTCCCAAACACTTCCCAAAAGCATGGAAGGGATGACAGCACAGACACACACACTTATACACACCAACTGATTGATGGACTGTTGAAGAAGGTTTTTTCTTGCTTTGTTTGTTCTTTTCCATAATTATGTCTATCTCCGATAAGCTACCCAGGAAATGGCTAAAATGAAATCAATAACTTGCTAACATCCGATAACGTTCATATGTTAGCAATTTCTGAGACTCACTTCGATAATTCCTTTGATACAGCACTAGCAATACACAAAAACAATTTGGAGCACAAATTGGTTTACTTCCCTGTTACTGAGCATTTCTTCTTTGCCAAGATAATCCACCTGACAAGTGTGGCAAATCAAGAAGATGATTAAACAGCATGATCATTACACAGGTGCACCTTGTGTTGGGGACTAAGTTGTCACACAACACAATACCACAGATGTCTCAAGTTTTGAGGGAGTGTGCAATTGGTATGCTGACTGCAGGAATCTCCACTAGAGCTGTTGCCAGAGAACTGAAAGTTTGTTTCTCTACCATAAGCAACCTCTAACTTCGTTTTAGAGAATTTGGTAGGACATCTAACCGGCCTCACAGCCGCAGACCACGTGTAACCACGCCAGCCCAGGACCTCCAAATCCGGATTCTTCACCTACAGGTTTGTCTGAGGGGGGTGCTGAGGCATATTTATGTCTGTAATAAAGCCCTTTAGGGGGAAAAAAATCATTCTGATTGGCTGGAACTGGCTCCCCAGTGGGTGGGCCTATGCCCCCCTGTGCCCTTGCCCAGTCATGTGAAATCTATATGAACTATATGAACTTATATGAACTGTAACTGAGTGAAATCTTTGAAATTGTTAAATTGTTGCATTTATATATTGCATTTATATTTTTGTTCAGTATTTATATTTTTGTTCAGTATACCAACTACAGAAGAGGCAGGAATGTATATGGGGGAGGTGTTGCTGAGGGGAGGACAGCTCATAATAATGTCTGGAATGGAGCGAATGGTATGGCATCAAATACATGGAAACCATGCGTTTGATTTATTTGATACCGTTACGCTAATTCCGCTCCAGCCATTACCCCTAGCCAGTCTCCCCAATTAAGGTGCCACCAACCGCATGTGTGCTGTATATATTCAGAGGCATATCCTTGTAATGTTTAGAGAGGATCTCATGTTGAGTGTTGTGATTGCAGGTTCACCTGCCTCATCTAAAGCTAACAGTCAGCAGTGCTAACAGTCAGCATCTGGATAATGTGTGTGAAATACTTGATTTTGTATGTGGGTCTTTCTATAAATAATGGGGCCAATGTGTGACATTGGGATCAACATTTCAAAATGTTTTGAAACAAAAGTAAAAAGGATTTTCATGCAGTTTCACGTGTACTTAAAGGAATAGAAGTAAATATATGCAAATTGGCCCATGACTCCACCTATACAACAACATAGACCTAGGACTATACATCCTTGAAGCAGGGTTCATACACACATTGCCAAGTCAAATTCAAGCACTTAATTGTAATTTTCAAGTACTAATCATTTATATAATTGTACATACACTGAGTTGGCTAGGGTAGGCCATCATTGTAAGTAAGAATTTGTTCTTAACTGACTTGCCTAGTTAAAGGTTAAATAAAATAAACATATAAGGCATAATATAGAATGACTACCTCATCTCTGTACCTCAGTTGAGCAGTGAATTTCAAATACAGAATCATCCCCCCCCCCAAATCTATGGCAAGACTTGAAAATGGTTGTCCAACAATGGTCAATGACCAATTTGACAGAGCTTGAAGAATTTTGAAAAGAATAATGGGATAATATTGTACCATCCAGGTGGAAAAGAGACAATTGTAATCACTGCCAAAAGGGGAAACTAACGTGTATTGATCAGGGGTATGAATACTTTCTGAAGGCACTGTACAGTATGTGGCCAACGCAGGCACATAATAAAGACATGATTAGCAGTAGCATCAATCTGACCAAAAACCAGGGTCCTTTTTTAATGGAAGGATTTGTATGGAAAGCCAAATTTAAGCCAAAATTAAATGTTGTCATCCTCAAATTGACCACACATGGTTTTACCGCAACAGAGTAGCGCAACACCCTTCAATTGAAGCGGCGGGAAACAAACAAAAGTGGCCACATCTCTCACAAAAACGGATAAAAATGTAAATCATGGATCATTTTAATGGAGCAGGAGAACTTAGAAATGGGCTACGATAATTGCAAGGACTTTTCAAGCACCAAATTGAGGAAATGTCTGATTTTCAAGGTGCAGTAGGCCTATTCCAGTACTTCTGAGCTCCAAATTCAACTTCACGTATGCTACTTCAAGCCCCCTGTACTGTTTAAAATTTGTCATGTTATTTCATTACCAGATGATATTATGAATAAGCTCACTATGCAATTTTTTGTCATTATATCCAGAATAATTAATAGGAATAGTTAGGTACAACTGTTTTCACCGGCGTAACGAATGAGACACCAAAATATTCTGGCCATTCCATGCGTTCCTTCTGGACATTCCATAGTGCATGCTATCACAAAAGCTGTTCGCCAATTGACTGTCATTCGTAAAATTCCTTTCTGGATCAGATGATGATGTGTGAAAATATCACAGCGTAACTAATCAGCTAGACACCAAATGGCATCAAACAAGTATTATGCATCATTATTGAAGAACCACATTGATGACAGTATCAATTTAGGTTTTACGTATCAAAGTGAGTGACTTTTTCAGTTTGACGCATTCAATTTTGCAATCACATTTATAATTGTTTTATCATTTGTGTGCCCATGAAAACAGTTTTCATCCCGTAAGATAAGGAGACACTAAATGTTACGTAGTTACACTGCATTTCTGAGTTCTCTATACAAAAATCTGTCTTCACAGTTAGATTCAAAATTCTTACAAGGTTCAAGTTCAATGTCTAATTTAACTGATTAATGCTTAATATATGATATAACAACAACTTACGCTGTTTTATGTCACAAGATTTTGGACAAATCCGTCAAGACACCAACCATGATCAAGGGTTAAACACAGGTTTTAAATCAACTCAGGAATTTATCTATGGTCACCCCCTTACAGTGCATTCGGAAAGTATTCAGACCCCTTCACTTTTTCCACATTTTGTTATGTTACAGCCTTATTCTAAAATGGATCATTAGCCGTTGGCGTCGGCTAATGGGGATCCTAGTAACAATGTAATCCCCCCCTGAAAAAAAGGTGTGCTAGTCAGGTGTACTAGTCAGGTGGGTGGGTGTTAGTTCAGGGCTGCAAGAACATTGTGAAACGTCTCATGGTCCACTAGGTGAAGTTTGAGAATCACTGCTATAGGGTTCCCTCTGTTAAGTTTAGTCCTGTATTCCATCCAGAAATGGTCTGTACAGAGAGGAGCTCTGGATTGTGAAGAAAATTACTGCGGAGTGGAAATCACAAAAGGTCATTATTGATTGTTTTCTATCATTATAAAATGACAGATGGTGTAAAATGTAAGACGTATCAACTGATAGAATTTGAACAAGGGGATTGTCTCAGAGGACTTTTGTCTCCCGGACAGATTTCTCATGGCTTTTATAGTCATAATACTTCACAAACAAATCAATAGTGACTTTCAGCCTGTTGCTTTTGTTGTCACTCGCACAACCTTTTCCTTCTCCTGGCCTGAATACCGTATGAAAAAGCAAGGCAGAAGAAATTAAATGCATTGATTTTTCCAAAGAAAAGCGTTGGCTAAAGTTTTAAGGCCAATTACATAGTCTTTGAGTCAAGAATTGGACTTGACTTGCTACCATAACAAATTAAAAAGCCGTCAGATAATGGATTAAGTTTTGGGGTGTAATTACAAAGCTTTAAACAAGTATGGATCTTTAAGCTGCAGCTAGACGTGCTTCTAGTAAGCTGAGGTTTGTGTCTGTGTGAGTGTGTTAGAGGACTTTACGGGTCCACCTGAATACCTGAGACCCGACCCGGGACACAAGCGGGTCCAAAATTAAACCTTTCCCTCGGGTCGGGTTCTTTTTGATTGTCATCGGGTCTTGGGTCTATGTAACTACAACTGATAGACCTGAGTGGACATGACTCTGCATAGCCTATAGCATATTTATTTTATGCTAATAAGGTTAATTTATTGACTTTAATTGGCCTAGCCAACATATGTCACAGGAAGGGCTACAGCTGAAGTCAGAAGTTTACACACACCTTAGCCAAATACATTTCAACTCAGCTTTTCACAATTCCTGACATTTAATCCTAGTAAAAATTTCCTGTCCTAGGTCAGTTAGGATCATAATTTTATTTTAAGAATGTGAAATGTGAAATTTATTTAAGCTTTTATTTCTTTCATCACATTCCCAGTCGGTCTGAAGTTTACATACACTCAATTAGTATTTGGTAGCATTGCCTTTAAACTTGGGTCAATCATTTCGGGTAGCCTTCCACAAGCTTCCCACGATAAATTGGGTGAATATTGGCACATTCCCCCTGACAGAGCTGGTGTAACTGAGTCAGGTTTGTAGGCCTCCTTGCTCACACACGCTTTTTCAGTTCTGCCCACAAATTTTCCATAGGATTGAGGTCAGGGCTTGTGATGGCCACTTCAATACCTTGACTTGTTGTCCTTAAGCCATTTTGCCACAACTGTGGAAGTATGCTTGTGGTCATTGTCCATTTGGAAGACCCATTTGCGACCAAGCTTTAACTTCCTGACTGTTGTCTTGAGATATTGCTTCAATATATCCACACAATTTTCCCACCTCATGATGCTATCTATTTTGTGAAGTGCCCTTCTGCAGCAAAGCACCCCTACAACATGATGCTGCCACCCCCGTGCTTCACGGTTGGAATGGTGTTCTTGCAAGCCTCCCCCTTTTTCCTCCAAACATAACAATGGTCATTATGGCCAAACAGTTCTATTTTTGTTTCATCAGACCAGAGGACATTTCTCCAAAAAGTAAGATTTTTGTCCCCATGTGCAGTTGCAATCCATAGTCTGACTTTTTATGGCAGTTTTGGAGCAGTGGCTTCTTCCTTGCTGAGCAGACTTTCAGGTTATGTTGATATAGGACTCGTTTTACTGTGGATATAGTAACTTTTGCACCTGTTTCCTCCAGCATCTTCACAAGGTCCCCTGCTGTTGTTCTGGGATTGATTTGCACTTTTCGCACGGAAGTACGTTAATCTCTAGGAGAGAGAACACGTCTCCTTCCTGAGAGGTATGTTGGCTGCGTGGTCCCATTGTAACGCCTGTCATCGGAAGGAGTGGACCAAAGTGTGAAAAGTGTTCATGATTTATTTTATTATCAAAAACACTCTAACAAAGTAACAAAACGAAAGAGAACAGTTCTGTCAGGTAAGAGACTAAACAGAAAATAACTACCCACAAACAGGTGGGAAAAAGCCTAAGTATGATTCCAAATCAGAGACAACGATAGACAGCTGCCTCTGATTGGGAACCATACTCGGCCAAAACAAAGAAATAGACAACATAGAATGCCCACCCCAAATCACACCCTGACCTAACCAAATAGAGATATTAAATGTCTCTAAGGTCAGGGCGTGACACCCATGGTGTTTATACTTGCGTACTATTGTTTGTATAGATGAACGTGGTACCTTCAGGCGTTTGGAAATTGCTCCCAAGGATAAACCAGACTTGTGGAGGTCTACAATATATTTTCTGAGGTTTTGGCTCATTTCTTTTGAGTTTCCCATGATGTCAAGCAAAGGGGCACTGAGTTGAAAGGTAGGCCTTGAAATACATCCACAGGTACACCTCCAATTGACTCAAATGATGTCAATTAGCCTATCAGAAACTTCTAAAGCCATGACATCATTTTCTGGAATTTTCCAAGCTGTTTAAAGGCACAATCAACTTAGTGAATGTAAACTTCTGACCCATTGGAATTGTGATACAGTGAATTATAAGTGAAATAATCTGTTTGTAAACAATTGTTGGAAAATTACTTGTGTCATGCACGAAGTAGATTTTCCTAACCAACTTGCCAAAACTATAGTTTGTTAAACCTCTTTGGGCTGCAATCCCGTTACCGGGATGATATGACAACAGCCACTGAAAGCACAGAGCGCCAAATTCAAAACAACATAAATCTCATAATTACAATTCCTCAATCATACATGTATTTTATACCGTTTTAAAGGTATTCTTCTTGTTAATTCCACCACAGTGTCCAATTTCAAATAGGATTTAGAGCAAAAGAACCACAAACGATTATGTTAGGTCAGCACCTAGTCACAATAAAAACATTTTTCCAGCCAAAGAGAGGAGTCACAAAAACCACAAATAGAGATAAAATGAATCACTAACCTTTGATAATATTCATCACATGACACTAATAGGACTTCATATTACACAATACATGTATGTTTTATTTGATAAAGATCATATTTATCTAAAGAAATCTGAGTTTACATTGGCGCGTTACATTCACTAGTTCCAAAAACAGCCAGGGATTTTGCATAACCACATCAATTCAACATAAATACTTATCATAAATGGAGATGATAATACAAGTTATACACATGGAATTATAGATATACCTCTCCTTAATGCAACCGCTGTGTCAGATTTCAAAAAACTTTACCGAAAAAGCAAACCATGCAATAATCTGAGACGGCGCTCAGAACAATCAAGTCAAAATAGCCGCCATGTTGTAGTCAACATAAACCATAAATTACATGCTAAATATTCCCTTACCTTTGATCTTCATCAGAATGCACTCCAAGGAATCCCAGGTCCACATTAAATGCTTGATTTGTTCGATAATGTCCGTTATTTATGTCCAATTGGTTACTTTTAGTTAGCGCGTTTGGTATACATATCCAAACGCTCGTTCTGGTCAGCGTTACGTCGGGCAAAACCTTCAAAAAGTTATATTACAGGTCGAAGTAACATTTCAAACTAAGTACATAATCAATCATTATGATGTTTTTAACATTAATCTTCAATAAAGTTCCAACCAGAGTATTCCTTTGTGTTTTCAGGAGCCATGGAACGCAGGTCGCTATCATATGCAATGCGCATGACCAAAAAATGGCTGACTGCCAGACACCTGATTCATTCTGCTGTCATTCAGTCCCACAACACAGTAGAAGCCTCATTCAAATTTCTATAGACGGGTGACATATAGTGGAAGCCCTAGGAAGTGCAACATCATTAATATCTCAAGCGGATTTCAATGGGACCTGTGTTGAGTACATACCCTGCCACAGATTTCTCACTTCCTGTTTTGATTTCTCCTCAGGTTTTTGCCTGCGATATGAGTTCTGTTATACTCACAGACATCAGTCAAACAGTTTTAGAAACTTCAGAGTGTTTTCTATCCAATACTACCCAATACTAATAATATGCGTATATTAGCAACTGAGACTGAGGAGCAGGCCGTTTACTTTGGGCACCTTATTCATCCAATCTACTCAATACTGCCCCCCAGCCATAAGACGTTTTAATTAACAAGACATTTGTGGAGTGGTTGAAACCTAAGTGTACGTAAACTTCCGGCTTCAACTGTACTTGGCTGATAAACATTTGTTATTTTGTCAATTGTGTCCAGTCTGGTCTAGTTGTCGTCGGGTCCTTTCGGGTTCGGGTCGGATTGTTCTCAGGTCCGGGTCCCTTTTTTAAATCAATGTCCTTGTTCTGTTCAGGTTGAAACTTTTTGCACCCGAGGAGACCTCTAGTGTACATGTGAACTGAATTTGATAGATTTAGACAGGGGGTTCCTTGTAAGTTACTGGGGAAAATATTTCAATACTGTAAATGTGTGTATACAAATATTGTTCAATTCTTTAAAAATTAAAACAAATAGTGACACTGAACAAACACACAGAACAATTTTCTTTCCTTTCTTTCTTCCACTCTATCGTCTCCCTCTCCTCCCACTCTCCACCTCTCAACTCATAATTTCAGGACATCTGGAGGTACAAATAAAACATGGTTTGGCGTGTGCGTTGTGCCGCAGTCAGCAATGCTTGCAGCGACAATAAATAAATCAGTCAAGTAATAAACCAGGGAGGTGCAGCCATGCAGGAAGCATCCTGCTCTGCTAGTCTACCTGTCCTGCAGGCTCCCAACAGCCTTTGTCTCCCAATGACTGACAGGTGACATGCTGAATGCTAACCTGCTAATCGCTAGCAAACCAACCCAATCTCTTTAGTCGAGCAGTCGCAATTTTTATTTTTCATGATATACAAGACACCTGCCCGATTCGCGCTTGTCTCAGTGGACTAATCCATTGCGGAAGCCACAGAGATGGAACAGTCAATCACTCTAAGACGTGATACTGAAATTGTATATGGTTATATTATGAAAAAAGAATGTTGCGACACTAATAAATCGAATAGTTTATAGCAAATGCGCTTTCTCCCGTGTTGGATATGGTCACTGTCCGTGGTTCTGAAAATGTATCTTTAGTGCCCTGTAGAATTGGCACCATTCCCTATGTTTCTATATGTATAATAGCAAAGATAACCAGCATATTGGGATTGAAAACAATGTGGCGGAGCCAGCAACAGCAGAGACGAGGAAACAGCCCTTGCTTTCAACCCTATTCCGACCTGATTCGTTTACTGGGGTGAGTCGGATAATGTAATAATGTGCACAAGCACAAAACACCATATCTGTCATTTTAGTCTCACCCGAATTTGCCATGTCAGTAATTTGTACATGGCAGGAGAGTAACAATTCCAGCCAGAATAACCTACTGTTTTTTGGCAAACTCCAAGATCCCGTGATAATACTAGTCCCGTGAGAATTGACATCCCTGTGATTTGAGAGAAATGTCGGCGGTTGACAGGTGTTGCTCACGGTTTCAGCAAGAAAAAACAATAACTGATTCGATAAATTTAACGATGTGCAGCACATAGCCTATATACAGCATGGAGAGTCTACATGTATCAACTTTCACAGTGAATGCTTTTGTTAATGTTTTGTGCGTATGATTTGAATATCGCCAAATGCATCAGTACAAAATATTGTGTAAACCTTGCTGTTAATAGATCACAAAGCAGCATACAACTGACCTAAAGGTTTGGAAATGATATGTTCACTTTTGCATCCATAGCCTTAAAACGCATCGCAAGTGCAAGTGCACTGTTTTGCTTACATCTGAAGGCTGGTGGGCATTTACACGTTTACTGCGAATCGCTAAAATATCCTAATGATTATGATCACACTTTGTCAATTCAAATTGATACCAAAGATTGTTTGGTTTGGTTTAGAAACTAGCTTGAGTTATCAGTGTAGCCCTGTTGTCTCCTGGACTTGTTAAAATATCGTCCGCCTAGAAAAAACACCTCCAGGCTTCTGTCATAACTGTCAATTTATTGGAAAAAAGAAAGAATTACAGGGGGCAGTTTGGAAAAAACGAAGCCCATCTGAATCGTCCTCTGGAATAACGGACATTCTAGGGTAATATATTCATAACCAACATTCTCTAGTAAATCTAGTCCAGTGAGAATAGGGCGAAGCCTAATTGTACAGTTGAAGTCACATTGTCAAAACTCTTCACACGGTCAGCGAAATGGAAGTGTATGTGGACCAAACTGTGAATGATTTGTATTGCTTTCACACAAAATGCTTTCAATGACCACATTCTCTGAAATCCATTAACTCTTTTCTCATTCATACTCCACCACCTGCAAAACTATATACAGTTGAAGTCGGAAGTTTACATACACCTTAGCCAAGTACATTTAAACTCAGTTTTTCATAATTCCTGACATTTAATCCTAGTAAAAACTCCCTGTTTTAGGTCTGTTAGGATCACCACTTTATTTTAAAAATGTAAAATGTCAAAATAATAGTAGAGGGAGTGATTTATTTCAGCTTTTATTTCTTTCATCACATTACCAGTGGGTCAGAAGTTTACATACACTCAAATAGTATTTGGTAGCATTGCCTTTAAATTGTTTAACTTGGGTCAAACGTTTCGGGTAGCCTTCCACAAGCTTCCCACAATAATCTGGGTGAATTTTGTCCCATTCATCCTAACAGAGCTGGTGTACCTGAGTCAGGTTTGTAGGCCTCCTTGCTCACACACGCTTTTTCAGTTCTGCCCACAATCTTCTATGGGATTGAGGTCAGTGCTTTGTGATGGCCACTCCAATACCTTGACTTTGTTGTCCTGAAGTCATTTTGCCACAACCATTTTGCCATACTGGAAGTATGCTTGTGGTCATTGTCCATTTGGAAGACCCATTTGCGACCAAGCTTTAACTTCCAGACTGTTGTCTTGAGATGTTGCTTCAATATATCCACGCAATTTTTCCTACCTCATGATGCCATCGATTTTGTCAAGTGCACCAGTCCCTCCTGGAGCAAAACACCCCCATAACATGATGCTGTCACCTCCGTGCTTCATGTTTTGAATGGTGTTCTTCGGCTTGCAAGCCTCCCCCTTTTTCCTCCAAACATAACGATGGTCATTATGGTCAAAAAGTACGATCTTTGTCCCCATGTGCAGTTGAAAACAGTAATCTGACTTTTTTTTGGTGGTTTTGGAGCAGTGGCTTTTTCCTTGCTGAGCAGCCTTTCAGGTTATGTTGATATAGGACTCGTTTTGCTGTGGATGTAGATACTTTTGTACCTGTTTCATCCAGCATCTTCACAAGGTCGATTGCTGTTGTTCTGATTGATTCACTTTTCACACCAAAATAAGTTCATCTCTAGGAGACAGAACGCGTCTCCTTCCTGAGCGGTATGACGGCTGTGTGGTCCCATGGTGTTTATGCTTGCGTCCTATTGCTTGTATAAATGAACGTGGTACCTTCAGGCGTTTGGAAATTGCTCCCAAGGATGAACCAGACTTCTGGAAGTCTACAATTTGTTTTCTGAGGTCTTGGCTGATTTCTTTTGATTTTCCCATCATGTCAAGCAAAGAGGCACTGAGTTTGAAGGTAGGCCTTGAAATCTACAGGTACACCTCCAATTGTCCAATTGACTCAAATGATGTCAATTAGCCTATCAGAAGTTTCTAAAGACATGACATAATTTTCTGGAATTTTCCAAGCTGTTTAAAGGCACAGTCAACTTAGTGTATGTAAACTTCTGACCCACTGGAATTGTGATACAGTGAAGTATAAGTTAAATAATCTGTATGTATGTATGCTCACTAAGGAAAACTGAACAAAGCGTCTTTGAACAATTTAAACTGTATCTGTACAGTTATTTAAGTGGCTATTCTTTGGAAACATTTTAGTTTGTTTATAGGATAGTGGGAGATAACGGAAATGTATTTTTCTCCCATCCATGTGCTGTTAAATTACCTACATCTCGCTCTCCAATGTTTCCCCCACACACACAATCCCTCCCTTTCTACCCCCTTCCCTTTCTGTCGTCTAATTTTCCCAGGTTATTTATCTTTGCCATTTTAAAAAGGATTGGACTCAATTGGCCATGCTTCTTGTCAGTAAACTGGAGAATTCCTTAGTTGATTTTAACCCATCATTAAACTGCACAGTGGGCAAACATTGTTTATTGAAACTTTCCCCCCATTAGTCATTTATAAGATTTAGTTCATGATGGATGTACTGTTTTTATTCCATTCAAAATCTGAATACTGGTATTGGGCATATGGAGGTGTCAATCAAAAGGTGTTGTCCTTTGATTGGTCTAGGTGTGTGGGGGTTGTGGTAAAAACCAATGACAGGACCTATTAATTTCACTGTTTGGCTTTTAGACCAACACCGTCAAGCTCCAGCAATTTCAATTTCCATATGTCATTCAAACAAGCCTCTGCTGGTGGCCAAACACACACACACACACACACACACACACACACACACACACACACACACACACACACACACACACACACACACACACACACACACACACACACACACACACACACACACACACACACACACACACACACACACACACACACACACACACACACACACAAACAAACAAACAAACAAACAAACAAACAAACACACACACAAAACAGTCGTTATACTTATTTGTCCCTTGCTGAGAAGATAAATGTGGCCAACTCTGTCAGGTACATTTCATTTTCAACAGCATGTCAGGTTCATGAAACATCACAGGATCTTCACGTGGTGACATAGAAAAGGCCCTAACAGGATTGCGGCAGCTAATTCAGTTTTTCCACTGTAACGCAGGGTGTACAGCAGCCCCAAATATCCTGGGTAATGGCAGTATTGATCCTCGACATCTGAAGCCAAGTAATAAAGGTTGAGGTGTGTGACAGCACACTGAGTGAGAGATGGGGCGTGGAGGAAAATGTGACGAGAGGATAAATTCATGGGCTTTTTCTCTCCCTCAGTCGCTCCTTCTCTCTCCCCTGCTGAGAAACCATCCCTTTCAATCGTTTTTTTCCCTCTCCAGCTGACAAGGTCAAACCCTTTTGATACTTTTCCTCCTCAAGTTCCAACTTTCCTTGAACTTAATTTGAGGAAATTTCACTTTTATGACTTCTAATTAACTTTTTCGCTACCATCATTACTCACTGTATAAACTGCTACCGTAAAGACACTAATACTCACTGTAGAAACCTGCTACCGTAAAGACACTAATACTCACTGTATTAACTGCTACCGTAAAGACACTAATACTCACTGAATAAACTTCTACTATAAAGACCATAAAGACACTAATACTCACTGTATAAACTGCTACCGTAAAGACGCTAATACTCACTATATATACTGCTACTGTAAAGACACTATTACTCACTGTTTTTACTGTTACCGCAAGGACACTAAAACTCACTATATACTGTGCATTCGGAAAGTATTCAGTCCCCTTCAGTTTTTTTTTTGTTAGAGCCTTATTCTAAAATGGAAGAAATATTATTTTTCCCCCTCATCAGTATACACACAATACCCCATAAATGCAATGTAAAAACAGGTTTTTAGACATTTATTTATTTACAACAAAAAACTGATATTACATATACATAAGTATTCCGACCCTTTACTCAGTACATTGTTGAAGCACCTTTGGCAGTGATTACAGCCTTACGTCTTCTTCGGTATGACACTACAAGCTTGGCACACCTGTATTTGGGTAGTTTCTCCCATTCTTCTCTGTAGATCCTCTCAAGCTCTGTCAAGTTGGATGGGGAGCGTTGCTGCACAGCTATTTTCAAGTCTCTCCGGAGATGTTCGTTGGGTTCAAGTCAGGGCTCTGGCTGGGCCACTCAAGGACATTCAGACACTTGTTCCTGAAGCCACTCATGCGTTGTCTTGGCTGTGTGCTTAGGGTCGTTGTCCTGTTGGAAGGTGAAGCTTCCGCCCAGTCTGAGGTCCTGAGGGCTCTGTAGCAGGTTTTCATCATGGATCTCTCTGTACTTTGCTCCGTTCATCTTTCTCTCGACCTGACTAGTCTCACAGTCCCTTCCGCTGAAAAACAAAACACACAGCATGATACTGCCACCATCATACCATCATGCTTCACGGTAGGGATGTTATTGGCCAGGTGATGAGCGGTGCCTGGTTTCCTCCAGATGTGACGCTTGGCATTCAGGCCAAAGAGTTCAGTCTTAGTTTCATTAGACCAAAGAATCTTATTTATCATGGACTGAGAGTCCTTTAGGTGCCTTTTGGCAAACTCCAAGAGGGCTGTCATGTGCCTTTTACTGGGGAGTGGCTTCCGTCTGGCCACTCAACCATAAAGGCCTGATTGGTGAAGTGCTGCAGAGACGGTTGTCCTTTTGGAAGGTTTTCCCATCTCCACAGAGGAACTCTGTCCGAGTGACCATAGGGTTCTTGGTCACCTCCATGACCAAGGCCCTTCTCCTCCTGTTGCTCAGTTTAGCCGGACGGCCAGCTCCAAGAAGAGTCTTGGTGTTTCCAAACTTTTCCCACTTAAGAATGATGGAGGCCACTGTGTTCTTGGGGACCTTCAATGCTGCTGAATTCTTTTGGTACCCTTTCCCAGATCTGTACCTTGACACTATGGACAATTCCTTCGACCTCATGGATTAGTTTTTGCTCTGACAACTGTGGGACCTTATATAGACAGGTGTGTGCCTTTCCAAATCATGTCAAATCAATTGAATTTACCTCAGGTGGACTCCAATCAATTTGTAGAAACATCTCAAGGATGATCAATGGAAACAGGATGCACCTGAGGTCAATTCTGAGTCTCATAGCAAAGGGTCTGAGTACTTCTGTAAATAAAGTAATAAATTAGCAAAAAATTCTAAATACCTGTTTTGCATTGTCATTATGGGGTATTGTGTGTTGAATGATGAGGAGAAGAATGTATTTAATCAAATTTAGAATAAGGCCGTAACGAAATAAAATGTGGAAAAAGTGAAGGGGTCTGAATACTTTCCGAATGACACTAATACTCACAAAATATACTCCTACCGGGAAGACACCAATACTCACTGTACCTACAGGTGCAATCAAATGGAGACAATGAATGAGCCTTCTGAAACCCACCCTCAGCAGTGTGATAATATTCTGTACCATCAATCTCTGACTCATTAAACCCAATAGAAGAGTTTCACTGCGGACAGCAGAGAGCATCCATTGGGAGAAATTACTAATTATAACAGTGCATCTATAATAGAGTCTTATTTTCTGAATCAGGCAGTATTAGAGTAGAGTAGGTGTTTTAGTAATTGTTTGGATACACAGTTATTGTGTTTGGCTGATAAACATGGGAAAAAGCCTAATGTTAATTGCACAGTTAATGGAATCAGTGGACCTATCCACATTTCTTATTAGCAAGGACAGAGAACTTGCACAATGAATTTCAACTTGGATTGAAAGAAGTTCCTCTCTCACAGTAAGGACCGTAGTCAACGTTGTTGAGTGCTTCAGTGTATTACTGAATTCATTTTATTTCTTTATTTGGTAGTCTGTGATTACTGTATGCCTCGCTGTATGTCTCTCTCAAATGTCAATATGCCTTGTATACTGTTGTTCAGGTTAGTTATCATTGTTTTAGTTCACAATGGAGCCCCTAGATCCACTCTGCATACCCCTGTTACCTCCTTTGTCCCACCTCCCACACATGCAGTGACCTCACCCATTACAACCAGCATGTCCCTCTCTCATCATCACCCAGTGCCTGGGCTTACCTCCGCTGTACCCGCACCCCACCATACCCCAGTCTGCACATTATGCCCTCAATATATTCTACCATGCCCAGAAACCTGCTCCTCTTATCCTCTGCCCCCAACACTCTAGGCGACCAGTTTTGACAGCCTTTAGCCGCACCCTCATACTAATCCTTCTCTGTTCCGCGGGTGATGTGGAGGTAAACACAGGCCCTGCATGTCCCCAGGTACCCTCATTTGTTGACTTCTGTGATCGAAAAAGCCTTGGTTTTATGCATGTCAACATCAGAAGCCTCCTCCCTAAGTTTGTTTTACTCACTGCTTTAGCACACTCTGCGAACCCTGATGTCCTTGCCGTGTCTGAATCCTCGCTCAGGAAGGCCACCAAAAATTCAGAGATTTCCATACCCAACTATAACATCTTCCGTCAAGATAGAACTGCCAAATGGGGCGGAGTCGCAGTCTACTGCAGAGATAGCCTGCAAAGTAATGTCATACTTTCCAGGTCCATACCCAAACAGTTTGAACTACTAATTTTGAAAATTACTCTCTCCAGAAATAAGTCTCTCACTGTTGCCGCCTGCTACCGACCACCCTCAGCTCCCAGCTGTGCCATGGACACCATTTGTGAATAGATCGCCCCCTCATCTAGCTTCAGAGTTTGTTCTGTTAGGTGACCTAAACTGGGATATGCTTAACACCCCGGCAGTCCTACAATCTAAGCTAGATGCCCTCAATCTCACTCAAATCATCAAGGAACCCACCAGGTACAACCCTAACTCTATAAACAAGGGCACCCTCATAGACGTCATCCTGACCAACTGGCCCTCCAAATATACCTCCGCTGTCTTCAACCAGGATCTCAGCGATCACTGCCTCATTGCCTGTATCCGCCACGGAGCCGCAGTCAAACGACCACCCCTCATCACTGTCAAACGCTCCCTAAAACACTTCTGTGAGTAGGCCTTTCTAATCGACCTGGCCCGGGTATCCTGGAAGGACATTGACCTCATCCCGTCAGTTGAGGATGCCTGGTCATTCTTTAAAAGTAACTTCCTCACCATTTTAGATAAGCATGCTCCGTTCAAAAAATGCAGAACCAAGAACAGATACAGCCCTTGGTTCACTCCAGACCTGACTGCCCTCGACCAGCACAAAAACATCCTGTGGCGGACTGCAATAGCATCGAATAGCCCCCGTGATATGCAACTGTTCAGGGAAGTCAGGAACCAATACACGCAGTCAGTCAGGAAAGCTAAGGCCAGCTTCTTCAGGCAGAAGTTTGCATCCTGTAGCTCCAACTCCAAAAAGTTCTGGGACACTGTGAAGTCCATGGAGAACAAGAGCACCTCCTCCCAGCTGCCCACTGCACTGAGGCTAGGTAACACGGTCTCCACCGATAAATCCATGATTATCGAAAACTTCAATAAGTACTTCTCAACGGCTGGCCATACCTTCCGCCTGGCTACTCCAACCTCGGCCAACAGCTCCGCCCCCCCCCGCAGCTCCTCGCCCAAGCCTCTCCAGGTTCTCCTTTACCCAAATCCAGATAGCAGATGTTCTGAAAGAGCTGCAAAACCTGGACCCGTACAAATCAGCTGGGCTTGACAATCTGGACCCTCTATTTCTGAAACTATCTGCCGCCATTGTCGCAACCCCTATTACCAGCCTGTTCAACCTCTCTTTCATATCGTCTGAGATCCCCAAGGATTGGAAAGCTGCCGCAGTCATCCCCCTCTTCAAAGGGGGAGACACCCTGGACCCAAACTGTTATAGACCTATATCCATCCTGCCCTGCCTATCTAAGGTCTTCGAAAGCCAAGTCAACAAACAGGTCACTGACCATCTCGAATCCCACCGTACCTTCTCCGCTGTGCAATCTCGTTTCCGAGCCGGTCACGGGTGCACCTCAGCCACACTCAAGGTACTAAACGATATCATAACCGCCATCGATAAAAGACAGTACTGTGCAGCCGTCTTCATCGACCTCGCCAAGGCTTTCGACTCTGTCAATCACCATATTCTTATCGGCAGACTCAGTAGCCTCGGTTTTTCGGATGACTGCCTTGCCTGGTTCACCAATTACTTTGCAGACAGAGTTCAGTGTGTCAAATCGGAGGGCATGCTGTCTGGTCCTCTGGCAGTCTCTATGGGGGTGCCACAGGGTTCAATTCTCGGGCCGACTCTTTTCTCTGTATATATCAATGATGTTGCTCTTGCTGCGGGCGATTCCCTGATCCACCTCTACGCAGACGACACCATTCTATATACTTTCGGCCCGTCATTGGACACTGTGCTATCTAACCTCCAAACGAGCTTCAATGCCATACAGCACTCCTTCCGTGGCCTCCAACTGCTCTTAAACGCTAGTAAAACCAAATGCATGCTTTTCAACCGATCGCTGCCTGCACCCGCATGCCCGACTAGCATCACTACCCTGGATGGTTCCGACCTTGAATATGTGGACACCTATAAGTACCTAGGTGTCTGGCTAGACTGCAAACTCTCCTCCCAGACTCATATCAAACATCTCCAATCGAAAATCAAATCAAGAGTCGGCTTTCTATTCCACGAACAAAGCCTCCTTCACTCACGCTGCCAAGCTTACCCTAGTAAAACTGACTATCCTACCGATCCTCGACTTCGGCGATGTCATCTACAAAATTGCTTCCAACACTCTACTCAGCAAACTGGATGCAGTTTATCACAGTGCCATCCGTTTTGTCACTAAAGCACCTTATACTACCCACCACTGCGACCTGTATGCTCTAGTCGGCTGGCCCTCGCTACATATTCGTCGCCAGACCCACTGGCTCCAAGTCATCTACAAGGCCATGCTAGGTAAAGCTCCGCCTTATCTCAGTTCACTGGTCACGATGGCAACACCCATCCGTAGCACGCACTCCAGCAGGTGTATCTCACTGATCATCCCTAAACCCAACACCTCATTCGGCCGCCTTTCGTTCCAGTACTCTGCTGCCTGTGACTGGAACGAATTGCAAAAATCGCTGAAGTTGGAGACTTTTATCTCCCTCACCAACTTCAAACATCAGCTATCTGAGCAGCTAACCGATCGCTGCAGCTGTACATAGTCTATTGGTAAATAGCCCACCCATTTTCACCTACCTCATCCCCACAGTTTTTATTTATTTACTTTTCTGCTCTTTTGCACACCAATATCTCTACCTGTACATGATCATCTGATCATTTATCACTCCAGTGTTAATCTGCAATATTGTAATTATTTATTCGCCTACCTCCTCATGCCTTTTGCACACATTGTATTTTGACTCCCCCTTTTTCTACTGTGTTATTGACTTGTTAATTGTTTACTCCATGTGTAACTCTGTGTTGTCTGTTCACACTGCTATGCTTTATCTTGGCCAGGTCGCAGTCGCAAATGAGAACTTGTTCTCAACTAGCCTACCTGGTTAAATAAAGGTGAAATAAAAATAAATAAATACATTTCACCAGGTAGGCTAGTTGAGAACAAGTTCTCATTTACAACTGCGACCTGGACATAATAAAGCAAAGCAGTGCAACACAAACAATAGCACAGAGTTACACATGGAATAAACAAACATACAGTCAATAATATAATAGAAAAAGTCAATATACAATGTGTGCAAATGAGGTAGGACTAAGGAGGTAAGGCAATAAATAGGCCATAATAGGCCATAGTGGCGAAATAATTACAATATAGCAATTAAACACGAGTGATAGATGTCTGTGCATTCACATTGCCATAGATAAAATGCAATTGTGTTCATTGTCCATAGCTTATGTCTGCTCATACCATAACCCCACCGCCACCATGGAGCACTCTATTCACAGCGTTGACATCAGCAAATTGCTCGCCCAAACGACGCCATACACGTGGTCTGCGGTTGCAAGGCCGATTGGACATGCTGCCAAATTCTCTAAAACAACATTGGAGGTGCCTTATGGTAGAGTAATGAACATTAAATTATCTGTCAACAGCTCTGGTGGACATTCGTGCAGTCAGCATGCCTATTGCATGCTCCCTCAACACTTGAGACATCTGTGGCATTGTGTTATGTCACAAAACTGCACATTTTAGTTATTTTGGCTAAGGATAAGTGCTCACTAACAGGGATGTAATCAAATTTGTGCATAAAATTTGAGAGAACATTTCTGGAATCTTTTATTTCAGCTCATGAAACATGGGACCAACCATGTTGCATTTATAATTTTGATCAGTGTATGTGGGTGGATATGGGGGAATATTTTACAACCAGGAATGAAAAGTAAGAAATGTAAATGTAAATAAAACACCATTATCCATCCACTAGGTGCCAGTGTTGGTCTGTTTTTGGGAAACTGCTTGTTGTTTCCTGTCCACCAGACTATAATGAAGAGGTGTAGATGTGTCCTGTTTGCCCAGGCAATGGGCCGGTGTGCATAGAGTAGGTTAAGCTGTTGTCTGAGGCAAATACACTCCATGATGTGGCAGTTCTGTACCATGGCAGTGGCAGCATCCTTGTCCTGTGCATGTTTCTGATTCTGCGTCACAGACAGTGGACATCACTACCTGACCTTGCTTTTAACTACTGCTGTTATAGTACTCCTGACTCGAAACATGAACATAGAAAAATGCCATCAATGGATAGCTGTAGACATGTTGCACCCAACAGTAACCTAAAGAAGAAAGGGCTGAGCCTACTGTTGCTTTTACATTCTGTTTTCATTTAAACAAGTCATTAATACTTGATAATACCTTAAGCTTGTTATGACATAATTCCTGGGTGATGGTAACTAGACGTGAGTATTGCTGTAGAATTATCCCTATTGTTCTATGACTGGAAGGACCCTGCCCATTCTCTGTCTACTATTGAGTTTTGAGTTGGCTCTCTAGAGCACAGCAGATAGGCCAATCCCTTCTCCCTTGATAACTACCATGCCTTGGATGCAGCAACGCCCTCTTTTTAAGCTATATGGATGAATCATAACCCCACAGAGCCTATGCTTTAGTTGAATGTGAGGAGGTGCTAGAATATATCCACTCTTAGCTACTGCACCGCAGGGTACTGCTGCTCAAAATGTAATCACATTTACCGTGTAGCCTATCCACATCACCAAGCCTAGCACTCCTTTCCCCATCTCACCCTCCCACAGGAAAGGTGTGTGTGTGCCATGTACAGTGTACCACCTGTGTTGTCTAATAACCTATCAAATATATGTTAATAACTTCAATTTTTGGGTGAATCTGAACACTTGTTGCATATGCATCATAGTCTCTGGCAGGTATGTTGTAGCAGCATGTATCATTTACAGAGCCCTTTGCGTATGCAAAACCCCCAGCACAGAGCAGATACCCTTATTCTATGAACTCCTGCCTGAAGTGTTCCGTATGCCATAGAGACAGCCAGGATGAGTTTAAGATTATTCTGGTCTCCCAGGTTCCTGTGGGAAAATAATATCCTTGTACGGTGCTGATGGGCGAGAGAGATATGTTCTGTGTATCCAATTACTCTTTGAGGCAATACAAGTCTAAATCAGCTTAAAAACTCTGCTCAAGAAATAGCTTTTGCAGTTGCAGCATAAGGCAGAATAGCAGTTTAAGCTTCATGGCACTTAGGCTATAGAATTATACTCCATGCTCTGTTGCAGCTGCTTGCTGTGTGTATTTCTTAGAATGGCATCTAAATAGTACCCCGGTCCTAATACTGTAGGCAATACATGCTGAATATTAATATCCAAGTGAAGTTGTTGTAACTCAGCCAAAGATTTCTTTGATATGACGTGGTGTAAATGCCTTTGTGGCACATGGCTATCAATTGAGCATGCCCGAAGTTGTGTGTATTTTTTTATAACTGATTTTCTATCGTTTTAGAATACTAAGTTTACATAGTAATATAACTTTATTAACCGAATCGAGTGACAATATAGCCGTTTTATACATTTTTCCGACTTTCATAACCTTTATCTCACCTTCCGTTTCGCCACAGGGGGGCACTCTTGTACTATGGCACCCTCAGCACCGGTGGAGACCGTGAGGAAAACATAATAAACTCGGAAAACAGATTCCTTGTACCCATGCAATCTGCAAAGTGGTGATAATTCGTTTTGGGCTGACATAGCTCTGGTGTTTGTTTGTTTTTTCAGATGTTGTCGCTTGGATAAGTGGGACAGAACACGAGGGCATCGTTCATTTAAGAGGTAGCCTAATGAGTGATGTGGTATTGAGAAGTCTTTGAACAGTTTGCTATCTGCGGTCACTTCTTATGCAGCAGAGCGAAAGAGAGAAAGAGGGAAGCATTGAAGCTACTCTCTCTTTCAGCTTCGGATAACCATCGCTTTGTATGCTGTAAATGATTCATATATATTTTTCGCAACCGATCATCTATTTCGGTCCAAGTTTGGAGGGTGCAGAAACCACATTGCGGATGCATCGATTGCAATCGAAAGGATCCCTATTCCCCAAACGGTTTGAAGGATGAAACTACGTGCTGTGAATTCAGAGTAAGACCTCAACTAATTCTGGCTCGTTATTTTTGGACCTATCTGTATGATTGACTATCCTACAAACCTGAAATGGGACAATATATAATCGAATATATAATTTGACAATAATTTTGTCTGCTTGTTCGGGGCACTGATTCCGAGACTCAAAAGGATACCCGTGCCTATATATATGTTTTGAACTAACACCGCGTCAATTAGACGACATCCCTTCACAGTTTCCCTATTGGCATGCTGTAGGGTATTTTCCCCCACATGGAATCATGGCTTCGATGTATCAGAGGTTCACGGGCAAGATCAACACCAATAGATCTTTCCCCAACCCACCTGAAGCTAGCCACCTACTCGGCGGGCAAACAGTTGAAGACGAGAATACCGTGAAGATCCCGCGCCCCTGTCAAGACGCACGGCCCCGTTTCCAATGCCAACAACAGAGGAGCGCATGTGGGGACGAAGAAGAGGATGTAAGAAACACATTTCGCCCCTCTGCATCCCTCCTTCTTTAGCCAGGCTCCCTTGTGCGCATCCAATCAAAATGTCATGACGGCAGAGGGTTATGCATGCAGCAGATATTACATTATTATCCCCGCGTGCATAACTCACTGTCATCATGGCATTTTTATTCAGAAGAGAAGAGTGGTTTTACATTACTTTATTATATGTCTTGTATACATAGGCTATATATTCAGTTCATCAAATGACCGACGATATATCACGTCAAAGGAAATGTGTCAGTATGAAACAGGCTCTGCGTAATTGTGTACAGTTATTGGATGAGAGCGTTTCCGTGCAGTTTCTCCGTTACTGTCATGTAATGTGGTCAGACGGTAGTTACTGTCCGAGTTGAATACTACTGTCTGTTCATTATTGAACTGCCGCTAAGGAACATTCTTCAGCTGTTTGTGGGCGAGTATCTCGGTCCAAAATTGCCTACGTTATTTAGCTGACAGATGGCGCCCACAAAATTATATCGGGGCTGGTGTAATTAGATTCGGACAGGGGGGGTTTATTTGCGAACATGGCAGCACATTTTCAGCATTTTACCGCGTGAAGTGTTGCGCAGCGTCCTGTCTGATATTTTCTCTTGAAAATAATGTGATGTTGAGATGTGATGGAAATACACAGCAACAGTCATGTTTTAACTACTGCATGATATACCTAGATAAATGAGTAGTAGGCCTGTGCTATGCTTATTCAATGTCACAGTCTTATTGATGTAAACCACCAGGCTTTGTGATATCAATGTCAACCATTCGAAGTCTGTCATCTGGTCGCTTTAGCTCGTTAAAATGGTTTTACATTTCCACAATTGATGAACTTTTCAAAGTTTGTGTAAAAAAGTTACGGCCTATAAAGGCCTATAAAGCATCTTATCGCCAAAACCAGCTCCGTTTCACTGCCCGTGGTGCTCAATAACCCCATCTGGCCCCACATTGTGCGCCAGTTCAGTGTTGATTTCGCTGTCCAAGGTGCTGAAAACGTTATTCGCTCTACTCTCATCCACTACCCAGGGTGCGGAAATGTTGGTCACATAGCCGAGGAAATATACAGTACATAAGCAAAAGTATGTGGACACCTGCTCGTAGAACATCTCATTCAAAAAACATGGGCATTAAAATGGAGTTGGTCCCCCCTTTGCTGCAATAACAGCCTCCACTCTTCTGGGAAGGCTTTCCACTAGATGTTGGAACATTGCTGTGGGGACTTGCTTCCATTCAGCCACAAGAACATTTAGTGAGGTCGGGCGCTGATGTTGGGCGATTAGGTGTCCCAAAGGTGTTCAATGTGGTTGAGGTCAGGGCTCTGTGCAGGCCAGTCAAGTTCTTCCACACCGATCTCGACAAACCTTTTCAGTATAAACCTCGCTTTGTGCACAGGAGCATTGTCATGCTGAAACAGGAAAGGGCCTTCCCCAAACTGTTGCCACAAAGTTGGAAGCACAGAATCGTCTAGAATGTAATTGTATGCTGTAGCGTTAAGATATCCCATCATTGGAACCAAAGGGCCTAGCCCGAACCATGAAAAACAGCCTCAGACCATTATTCCTCCTCCACAAAACTTTACAGTTGGCACTCGGGCAGGTATCGTTCTCCTGGCATGAGCCAAACCAGATTTGTCTGTCGGACTGCCAGATGGTGAAGCGTGATCCATCACACCAGAGAACGTTTCCACTGCTCCATAGTCCAATGACGACAAGCTTTACACCACTCCAGCCGACACTTGGCATTGTGTATGGTGATCTTAGGCTTGTGCGGCTTCTCGGCCATGGAAATCCATTTAATGAAGCTCCCGACAAACAATTATTGTGCTGATGTTGCTTCCAGAGGCAGTTTGGAACTCGGTAGTGAGTGTTGCAGTCCCGTTCTGTGAGCTTGTGTGGCCTACCACTTCGCGACTGAGCCGTTGTTGCTCCTAGACAATTCCACTTCACAATAACAGCACATACAGCTGACCGGGGCAGCTCTAGCAGGGCAGACTTTTGACGAACTGACTTGTTGGAAAGGTGGCATCCAATGACAGTGCCACGTTGAATGTCACTGAGCTCTTCAGTAAGGCCATTCCACTGTCAATGTTTGTCTATGGAGATTGCATGGCTATGTGCTCGCTTTTATACACCTGTCAGTAACGGCTGTGGCTGAAATAGCCAAATCCACTAATTTGAAGGGGTGTCCACATAGTTTTGTGTGTATAATATGTATATATTATATATATATGTGTAGATGAATTATAGCCCTATGTATCTCAACCTCTAAGCAGCCACGTTAGCTATGGTCTATCCTATCAGGTTGATAAGATGAACACTGCACTGCACTGCTTTATTTATTTATTTACTTCTTTATTTACCAAACTGCAATCCCAACAAAATATGTCAACATTTTGCTGTTGCTATTCGTGCTGTTTCTTGCCATTGTTTTTGACTCTGTTGTTCCAAAAGTTCTAGTTTTATCACGCTAACTTGAATCATGCTGTTGTGCATCTGTGAGTACTTTTTCACACCATGTCCTCCAACCATATCTCATGTTTTCAGTGGAAGTGTGTTTTGCTAAATGATTTATTTACACTATCGGTTTAACTTGACAAAACTGTGAACCACTATGGCTTGTCGTTTTATTGAGATGACCACTTTTTACAGCTAGTCGTTAAACATTCCCCTGTCAGGTTTGTGAGTGGCTGGCCATTCAAGTTGATTGTACTAATGAGTGGTGTGCTGTGTAAAACACGGGTTGAGGTTTGCATGCATACAGTATTTCATGAGATTGACTCATTGGCCAATGGTGGTTTCTTTGTGTTTGTTGACTCAGGTAGTTCTAGTGTGATTAGAATTCAGTACACACATTGATGAATGATAGGCATTGAATAGAAGTGGTAAGACTGTATGTGTGTGTGTGTGGGGGGGGGGGGGTTCTGATGTTGGTTCAAGCCTCACTTTCTATTAGTGAAGGGTAGAAAAATCGATAGTTACATTTTGGGATATTATTTTAGAAGATATATCACAGTATTATTTTTGACAGTATCGCAATATTATTTGTGCTCTGGTTGGCAGCACCTTCACCAAAACATGTATTTTTTCCTGAATAGCTTGTTCTCCAGCTTATTTTTAAATACTGAGCCAATTGGTTTTCAGCACTTTTATTTCCATGACTGATCAAAACTTGTTCTAATAATTACAATTGTAATACAGGACCCAAAGTTGCTTTTCACGCCTCTCTCTTGTCTCTGCAGCAGATATATGGTGAGCAATAAAATCACAGTATCTAATTGCAATACATGTAGAATCATAATAATTGCAATACATATCATAACTGCACCTAAGTATGGTGATACATCGTATCGTGAGGTTCCTGGCAATTCCCAGCCCTAGATTCTATGGATTTCACTTTAAGAAGATGACATCACTAGATCAAGATGGCCACAGCAGAACCGTTTTGAAATTGTTTTCTGAAAGGGCAGGTTGAAAAGTGAGATCTCTGAAAGTAAAATTTTCAGAATCTGATCTATGGTCAAATTTGCACTTTTACCTTCTAATGGTGTTGGCAGGAAAGCTGATCCTAGATCTGTGCTTGTGTATGACCTTTAGTTTAAAGGCATCTGCCCTGACAGGAGTCAGCCCAGTCATGTGACTGTAATGAAACGATGGCTGCAGTGCCATTCAGATCAAGCTGTCCAAGTGAAAAGGTCAAATCCATGTGTGATGAGAAGCATACCGACTGACCCTCCTATGGAACCTCCACCGTTGAGGGAGATTGAGGCATTGCCCTGCCTTTGCCCTGACACTTTTCAATCTTTTCTTGGGTCCTGTTCAGTAGGGCACACCGCAGCAAGAAGTTTTGCAACTGTATTTATCTCATCCTACTCTGCCTTCTCATACTTTTTGTGTGTCCCCTCATCCCTTTAAGACATTGAATTATGTCGTCATTGGGCTCCAGTCTATCCTCTGGTGAGAAAACCCTATTTTGTCGATACATAGTGCTGCTTTCACACTATAATCCTCTCTGATGCTGCTAATTCTCTGCGTGGAATCAAATCAAATGTCTCTCCCTAATTCTGGCCTCATCCTTTAGAGTCCCTGGGGGTTTTCCTACTGTGTGTGCTTTCTTTAGTATGGGCATCAACTGGTCAAGGGAAATGGCTCTACTTATCAGATGAGGTCCTTGAAAAAATTGTATCTGAAAGTCTACATACAGTGAGAGGGAAAAACGTATTTGACCCCCTGCTGATTTTGTACGTTTGCCCACTGAAAAATAAATGATCAGTCTATAATTTTAATGGTAGGTTTATTTGAACAGTGAGAGACAGAATAACAACAAAAAATCCAGAAAAACGCATGTCAAAAATGTTATAAATTGATTTTACATTTTAATGAGGGAAATAAGTATTTGCGCCCACAAGGTCAAGAAAGCACATATACAGTGGGGCAAAAAGTATTTGTTCTCCCACTTAAAAAGATGAGAGAGGCCTGTAATTTTCATCATAGGTACACTTCAACTATGACAGACAAAATTAGAAAAACAAATCCAGAAAATCACATTGTCTAATTTTTTATGAATTAATTTACAAATTATGGTGGAAAATAAGTATTTGGTCACCTACAAACAAGCAAGATTTCTGGCTCTCACAGACCTGTAACTTCTTCTTTAAGAGGTTCCTCTGTCCTCCACTCGTTACCTGTATTAATGGCACCTGTTTGAACTTGTTATCAGTATAAAAGACACCTGTCCACAACCTCAAACTACACTATGGCCAAGACCAACTGTGGGAGCAATTATTAGGAGATGGAAGACATACAAGACCACTGATAATCTCCCTCGATCTGGGGCTACACGCAAGATCTTACCCCGTGGGGTCAAAATGATCACAAGAACGGTGAGCAAAAATCCCAGAACCACACGGGGGGACCTAGTGAATGACCCGCAGAGAGCTGGGACCAAAGTAACAAAGCTTAACAGCAGTAACACACTACGCCGCCAGGGACTCAAATACTGCAGTGCCAGGCGTGTCCCCCTGCTTAAGCCAGTACATGTCCAGGCCCGTCTGAAGTTTGCTAGAGAGCATTTGGATGATCCAGAAGAACATTGGGAGAATGTCATATGGTCAGATGGAACCAAAATATTACTTTTTGGTAAAAACTCAACTTGTCGTGTTTGGAGGACAAAGAATGCTGAGTTGCATCCAAAGAACACCATACCTACTGTGAAGAATGGGGGTGGAAACATCATGTGTTGGGGCTGTTTTTCTGCAAAGGGACCAGGACGACTGATCAGTGTAAAGGAAAGAATGAATGAGGCCATGTATCGTGAGATTTTGAGTGATAACCTCCTTCCATCAGCAAGGGCATTGAAGATGAAATGTGGCTGGGTCTTTCAGCATGACAATGATCCCAAACACACCGCCCGGGCAACGAAGGAGTAGCTTCGTAAGAAGCATTTCAAGGTCCTGGAGTGGCCTAGCCAGTCTCCAGATCTCAACCCCATAGAAAATCTTAGGAGGGAGTTGAAAGTCCGTGTTGCACAGCAACAGCCCCAAAACATCACTGCTCTAGAGGAGATCTGAATGGAAGAATGGGACAAAATACCAGCAACAGTGTGTGAAAACCTTGTGAAGACTTACAGAAAATGCTTGACCTCTGTCATTACCAACAAAGGGTATATAACAAAGTATTGAGATAAACGTGTCAAGTCATGTTTTGTATAGGGGTCAAATATTTATTTCCCTCATTAAAATGCACATCAATTTATAACATTTTTGACATATGTTTTTCTGGATGTTTTTGTTGTTATTCTGTCTCTCACTGTTCAAATAAACCTACTATTTAAAATTATAGACTGATCATTTCTTTGTCAGTGAGCAAATGTACAATCAACAGGGGATCACACACTTTTTTCTCTCGCCGTATGTGCTAGTCTTTTCTCACACTTCCCTGAGAGAGAGAAAGATGAGGAAAAATAGCACACACACACACACACACACACACACACACACACACACACACACACACACACACACACACACACACACACACACACACACACACACACACACACACACACACACACACACACACACACACAGATGTTTTAGATTATCAAGGCTCAAGCCCTTTGCATGCCCTCTTAAAACCTCAACCAAGAGAAAATTAAATTATTTTAGGGTTTTATGAAAACATAAATGAATACGCAAAATGTCAATAAAATGGTAAGCAGTAAATATATATTCTGATCTGTTTTTTCTATTATATTGATACTGTGGCAGCAGATTTAGAGCTTATTCCTCTCTGTAATGCTCAGAGTTGACATGTGCCTTACTCAGGTGGAAAAGCATTATGCAAAATTATGCAAAACCCCATTTCCCTTTCCCATTCTCCATCTATGATCTCAGTGGTCTGAGTGTGAAAGAGTGCCCTCAATCAATTCCACTTCAACTCTCGACTTGCGTGAGTTTGAATGGAATTGATTCCATGTCCAAATGATGACTTAAGCTTGAAGACTTGAATATCTTATTGTCCATCTACTCCTATGGAGAGCTAGTGTTGGATAGCTGCAGTGATGTCTCTTCGAAATTAGACTGATGACTTCACTTTCGGCTGTAGGCAGAAAGTTGAGCTTGCGCCAGGCAGCCAGGACTGTTGCAGCATCTGACACATCATCATGGGCTTTGGGGCTGTGTGTGTGTGTGGGTGGGGGGGCTCCAGGCTCTCCTGCTACACAAGATGGAAGATGGAGGAAATTAAGTGCATCACAGCTGGCACTGGCACACTGTTGTCGGTCTGAAATACATTTGCCTAATTTATAAAATTACTGCTGTCTGTTCAGAAGAAATGAAATAATTCAGAATACTACACCAGGAGGAGGCCTGTATTTTAACCACAGAGGATCAATCGCTTATTTCAAATAAATAGCCTAGCTGTGGATTGTGTGTATCCCAATAACAAGGCATAACAAGGCATGCCTACAGTCGGGAACGTGTGACAAATCTGTCAATGAACAGCATGCTGCCAAAACTGGCCTTTTGCAATATTTCAAGTACAATCGTGGGAAAACACCTGTTGGAAAGCAAATGGATTCTGCTGAAAAGGGAATACTAATCTGTCTGTAGGCTACCAAATACAGTATGTTATAAACTTCCAAATATACCTATTTAGCGAGCAGCATTGTTTTACAAAGTAAAACAAGAGAGAGATAGGCTTTTGGCACATCATTGGGTGAGTCAGTGAAACAGGAAAGCTTTTTCAGGACTGTAATTTGCTCCTCATATTGTGCAATATGCGTCTCCACACACCTAGGCCTAGGCTATCGAGGGATTCAAGACAAGGTCGTTATTATTTATCTCAGATTCTCAGTTTGTCAGTGTCAAAGTAGCCTGTCGTTTCGATCATTTGTGAGGTGTTAAAAAATATTTAGCTGAAGTCTCCAGTCTTCTAAAATGATGTAGAATTGCATGAAATGCATTTCTAAAAGGGAAATTATTCCCGGACACTAGGCTTAAAAAAACAGACTCTACTGCTCTATGACAGCCCGCAAAATGCGTTCCAGTACCTCAGAGCCCCCCCAGCTCACCCCCTCTCAGCTCACTTTTTGTTTCGGGAACCTCTCAATTTACAAATGAAGCACTGCACAATAGAACCAATGGGATAGTCCCAGAAGTTCAAATGCGCAGTACACATCTATTAGCAGATCCAAAACAATCTACCTCTGGGGTTTGTGGTATATGGCCAATATACCATGGCTAAGGGCATAGCGACACAGCGCGGAGTGCCTGGATACAGGCCTTAGCCGTGGTGTATTGGCCATATACCATAAACCCCAGAGGTGCCTTATTGCTGTTATAAACTGGTTACCTACGTAATTTGAGCAGTAAAAATAAATGTTTTGTCATACCAATGGTATACGGTCTGATATACCACGGTTGTCAGCCAATCAACGTTCAGGGCTCAAACCGCCCAGTTTATAATGTTATACATCAGTAGACCCCTTTCTTGTTGATTCCATATGACATGCAAGTGCACACCAATCTCCCCTATAATGGATTATGCATGCGGTGACCGAGGTGTGAAGCAGACCTATGCTTTATTTATCACAAGCACACATTCCATTAACCAAATCAGGTTAAAGCTCCATAACAGGACACTTCTCACTTAGCAATGTTTCGGACCAATCAAGGCGGCAGAAGGGGATCACATGACCAACAACAACATGGAGGGGAGTTCATGTTAATGTTCTTAATGTATTCACAATGTATAGTTAGGGCAGAAATGGGCTCATTTGTTGTTTATGCGCTCAATGTGGGTAAAAAAAAGTGTGTCATTTATCCAACGCTCATGCAACGTTCACCCAGCTGGATATTTTTTCATACATTCATGCAGCTTTTTCTAATGAAGACAAAACAATTAGAGCTCGGTATATAATCCATAGCAATGATTTCAAATCCAATGTAAAATAGAAGACCATTAGAGGAGGACTGGTTCTGTACTGAACAGCAGTGTGGTCAGACACAGAAATATAATTCTAGAATGTAGATCCATACCAGCTAGAGAGCTAACTGGTAACTCTACTTCTATGTGTTCGGTTCCCAATAGGCCGCTGCTCTCTCCACTGCCATCGGGTCACCATGGACCTGTCTTTTGGTTGCCATGGTTTCAGAGGCGGAGAGGACATGTCTGTTGGCTCTGCCTTTTCCCGAGCATCTGGCTTGAGCCAAGGACACAGATTGGCTGTGGGGCTATAGGCATCCTTGGCATGAGACTGTCCCTGTGCTTGATTGATTGGTTGCAGTAGGTTTCAAGACAGACATGAAGGAAAAGCCTTATCCTAACTGGAGAAAGGATTAAACGGTTTACGTTAACTGTAGCAGCCAACATGTCATACGTATGCCTGGCCTAAAGCATATGAAATTATCTGACAATTGACTTTCTTTGTTGAACATTCCAATATCTACATTTCCCATATCCACAAGTGTTCAGCCATTTAACAGGCAATAGCCTATATACACAGAAATCAAAGGTCCGCTGTCAATGTAGAGATGCCGTCATGCATTTCTGTATTGATGTCTGAAGTTCTCCAGTTTTGTGTTGCAAAATGTCTTGTTGTCCTTCCTCTGGCTGAAGATAACAAATCCAAAGCCATTAATAACCTTGTCTTTAGAAAAAAAAAAAATTCTCCCTAATTTCATGGTATCCAATTGGTAGTTACAGTCCTGTTCCATCGCTGCAACTCCCGTACGGACTCGGGAGAGGCGAAGGTCGAGAGCCGTGTGTCCTCTGAAACACAACCCAGCCAAGACACATTGCTTCTTGACACAATGCCCTCTTAACCCGGAAGCCAGCCGCACCAATGTGTCGGAGAAAACACTGTACACCTGGCGACCGTGTCACAGAGCATTGCTCCCGGCCCGCCACAGGAGTCGCTAGTATGCTTCTGGGACAAGAACATCCCTGCCGACCAAAACCTCCCCTAACCCGGTCGACACTGGGCCAATTGTGCGCCATCCCATAGGTGTCTTGGTCGCGGCCGGCTGCGACAGAGCCTGGACTCCAACCAGGATTTCTAGTGGCACAGCTAGCACTGCGATGCAGTGCCTTAGACCACTGTGCCTCTCGGAGGCCCTAATATCTTAATCTCTACGTAAAACTAATTCGTACTTCCTGAGATTGGGGAAGAAAAAGCGAGCGAGAAGAGTCAACCTTTACCACATGGAACAAGGGTGACAGGTAGCCTAGCGATTAGAGCACTGAGTCAGTAACCTAAAGGTTGCTGGTTCAAATACATGAGCTGACAAGGTGAAAAATCTGTCAATGTGCCTTGAGCAAGGTAGGGCTGGGTGGTGGTACCGTATTTTACTGTAAACCGGTATTTACGCACATACTGGTTTGTGTTTTTACTTTAACAGTACTTCAATGTTTGGTTTGTTAAATATGATATGCAACTCCAGCAGGTGTAATGTCCGTTTTTATAGTTTATTCGGTTTGCTACTTGAGTCATCTTTCTCCCTCTTCTCCTGCTGCATGCTCCTTCGCACATCAAGCCCTGCTCCCTGTCACTCAAGGAGGGAGCCGTTTCTCCAACATGGAGTCACGAGAACTTTCTTGCGGTTCACTCAGCAGTTTGCATAGTTTGATAGATGCAACAACATATTGGTGACATACTGCTTTTCACAAGTGTTCTGTAATTAAACTACTAGCTTGTGTATCTACTGTCTGGTAGTTTATCTTTTCATAGCAAGTTGTCCCTAAAATAAATCTTGTTAGCCACTAATGCTAATCGCTAGTAGTGCTGAGCGATTAACCGAAATGTCGATTATTTTTTACTTTTTAAACAACTTGCCCTACGTCGGTTCAATTATTTGAATTCCATTTAGTTATTTTTCTTTCGCTGAGCTCAATGCACAGTTTATCTAGAGATAAATTGGATCAGGCCTGAACTGTGCGATGTAGTAGGGAGTTGTAGTTTGCGTCATTACGTGCACCTGGCATTCATCATTGAGCACACCTGCTCTTCATCATTAGGCACACTTGGACTCCGTTACTCCCCTTTATCTGGCACTCCCTTAGGTTCATTCCCCAGGCAGTATTGTTTTCTGTTGTTCATGTCTAGACGCTACTCCAACATTGCATCGGTCCATGTTTCTTGTTATATTAAACTTACCCCCTGCTTCTCAACTCCCAGCATCTATGTTACATTAGTGCAGAAAATGTGGTAATTAAGTACAATGATCATAATCCATTGCGTGCCTACTTGTCCGGTCTGTGTGGGGCAGACATGGAGTGGGAGAGAAGAGACAGAAGAATGCATGATCGAGAGGGATAGAGGGCAGTTGCTTTGCGAGGTACAGTACCAGTCAAAAGTTTGGACACACCTACTCAGGATTTTTCTTCATTTTTACTATTTTCTACATTGTAGAATAATATCATTGTAGAATACATCAAAACTATGAAATAACACATATGTAGTATGTGTAACCAAAAAAGTGTTGTCATCAAGGCAAAGGGTGGCTACTTTGAAGAATCTCAAATATAAAACTTTTTTTTTGGTTACTACATGATATATCAATTTTAAAAATCAACAATAGTTATTTGTTTAGATATAGTCAAGGGTATGTTTAAAAAAATATATATATACAGTGCCTTGCAAAAGTATTCGGCCCCCTTGAACTTTGCGACCTTTTGCCACATTTCAGGCTTCAAACATAAAGATATAAAACTGTATTTTTTTGTGAAGAATCAACAACAAGTGGGACACAATCATGAAGTTGAACCACATTTATTGGATATTTAAAACTTTTTTAACAAATAAAAAACTGAAAAATTGGGCGTGCAAAACCCACCGTCGCTGGACCAGACACATTTGTCACATTTGTGGAACTTGTTCAGTTCATGTCTCAGTTGTAGACTCTTATGTTCATACAAATATGTACACATGTTAAGTTTGCTGAAAATAATCGCAGTTGACAGTGCGATGATGTTTCTTTTTTTGCTGAGTTGACATATTTATATATACATTTATATTTTGGGGGGCTTGCCTGTTTTGCATTTTATTTTGGCATTAATACGTGTCACATCAATTTGCATTTGGTACCTTGGGTCGGGTGTTAGCACCAACTCACGAAACCCCTGTTTCTCAAACGTGTAAATTGGATCCATGTCTTTGCAGATGTAAGTTAAGGGCTCCGGGCAGCCGAGCGGAAATGGAGGAAAACTCGCCTCCCTGCGGACCTGGCATCCTTTCACTCCCTCCTCTCTACATTTTCCTCCTCTGTCTCTGCTGCTAAAGCCACTTTCTACCACTCTAAATTCCAAGCACCTGCCTCTAACCCTAGGAAGCTCTTTGCCACCTTCTCCTCCCTCCTGAATCCCCCCCCCCCTCCTCCCTCTCTGCAGATGACTTCGTCAACCATTTTGAAAAGAAGGTCGACGACATCCGATCCTCGTTTGCTAAGTCAAACGACACCGCTGGTTCTGCTCACACTGCCCTACCCTGTGCTCTGACCTCTTTCTCCCCTCTCTCTCCAGATGAAATCTCGCGTCTTGTGACGGCCGGCCGCCCAACAACCTGCCCGCTTGACCCTATCCCCTCCTCTCTTCTCCAGACCATTTCCGGAGACCTTCTCCCTTACCGCACCTCGCTCATCAACTCATCCCTGACCGCTGGCTACGTCCCTTCCGTCTTCAAGAGAGCGAGAGTTGCACCCCTTCTGAAAAAAACCTACACTCGATCCCTCCGATGTCAACAACTACAGACCAGTATCCCTTCTTTCTTTTCTCTCCAAAACTCTTGAACGTGCCGTCCTTGGCCAGCTCTCCTGCTATCTCTCTCAGAATGACCTTCTTGATCCAAATCAGTCAGGTTTCAAGACTAGTCATTCAACTGAGACTGCTCTCTGTATCACGGAGGCGCTCCGCACTGCTAAAGCTAACTCTCTCTCCTCTGCTCTCATCCTTCTAGACCTATCGGCTGCCTTCGATACTGTGAACCATCAGATCCTCCTCTCCACCCTCTCCGAGTTGGGCATCTCCGGCGCGGCCCACGCTTGGATTGCGTCCTACCTGACAGGTCGCTCCTACCAGGTGGCGTGGCGAGAATCTGTCTCCTCACCACGCGCTCTCACCACTGGTGTCCCCCAGGGCTCTGTTCTAGGCCCTCTCCTATTCTCGCTATACACCAAGTCACTTGGCTCTGTCATAACCTCACATGGTCTCTCCTATCATTGCTATGCAGACGACACACAATTAATCTTCTCCTTTTCCCCTTCTGATGACCAGGTGGCGAATCGCATCTCTGCATGTCTGGCAGACATATCAGTGTGGATGACGGATCACCACCTCAAGCTGAACCTCGGCAAGACGGAGCTGCTCTTCCTCCTGGGGAAGGACTGCCATTTCCATGATCTCGCCATCACGGTTGACAACTCCATTGTGTCCTCCTCCCAGAGCGCTAAGAACCTTGGCGTGATCCTGGACAACACCCTGTCGTTCTCAACTAACATCAAGGCGGTGGCCCGTTCCTGTAGGTTCATGCTCTACAACATCCGCAGAGTACGACCCTGCCTCACACAGGAAGCGGCGCAGGTCCTAATCCAGGCACTTGTCATCTCCCGTCTGGATTACTGCAACTCGCTGTTGGCTGGGCTCCTGCCTGTGCCATTAAACCCCTACAACTCATCCAGAACGCCGCAGCCCGTCTGGTGTTCAACCTTCCCAAGTTCTCTCACGTCACCCCGCTCCTCCGCTCTCTCCACTGGCTTCCAGTTGAAGCTCGCATCCGCTACAAGACCATGGTGCTTGCCTACGGAGCTGTGAGGGGAACGGCACCTCAGTACCTCCAGGCTCTGATCAGGCCCTACACCCAAACAAGGGCACTGCGTTCATCCACCTCTGGCCTGCTCGCCTCCCTACCACTGAGGAAGTACAGTTCCCGCTCAGCCCAGTCAAAACTGTTCGATGCTCTGGCCCCCCAATGGTGGAACAAACTCCCTCACGACGCCAGGACAGCGGAGTCAATCACCACCTTCCGGAGACACCTGAAACCCCACCTCTTTAAGGAATACCTAGGATAGGATAAAGTAATCCTTCTCACCCCCCTTAAAAGATTTAGATGCACTATTGTAAAGTGGCTGTTCCACTGGATGTCATAAGGTGAATGCACCAATTTGTAAGTCGCTCTGGATAAGAGCGTCTGCTAAATGACTTAAATGTAAATGTAAATGTAAGTTGTAACGGCAGCTGTTATCTCCTTCCATCTTTGCCTAATCCACGATAATTGAGAATTTCAATAAGCATTTTTTCTTCGGCTGGCCATGCTTTCTACACCTACCCCGGCCAACAGCTCTGCACCCCCCGCAGCATCTTACCCAGAGTAGCATCAGTACTCTGGACGGTTCTGACTTAGAATATGTGGACAACGACAAATACCTAGGTGTCTGGATAGATTGTAAACTCTCCTTCCAGACTCACATTAAGCATGTCCAATCCAAAATTAAATCTAGAATCGGCTTCCTATTTCGCAACAAAGCCTCCTTCACTCATGCTGCTAAACATACCCTTGTAAAACTGACTATCCTACTGATCCTCAATTTCGGCGATGTCATTTACAAAATAGCGTCCAGTACTCTACTCAGCAAATTGGATGTAGTCTATCACAGTGCCATCCGTTTTGTCACCAAAGCCCCATATACTACCGAACGCTGCGACCTGAATGCTCTCGTTGACTGGCCCTCGCTTCATATTAAGTATTTGCTAGGGAAAGCCCCTCCTTATCTCAGCTCACTGGTCACCATAGCAGCACCCACCGGTAGCACGCGCTCCAGCAGGTATATTTCACTGGTCACCCCCAAAGCCAATTCCTCTTTTGCCGCCTTTCGTTCCAGTTCTCTGCTGCCAATGACTGGAACAAATAGCAAAAATCACTGATGCTGGAGACATATCTCCCTCACTAACTTTAAGCATCAGCTGTCAGAGCATCTTACCGATCACTGCACCTGTACACTGCCCATCTGTAAATAGCCCACCCAACTACCTCATCCTTATATTGTTATTTATTTTTTGCTCTTTTGCACCCCAGTATCTCTACTTGCACATCATCATCTGCACATCTATCACTCCAATGTTAATGCTAAATTGTAATTATTTCTCCACTATGGCCCATTTACTATGGCCTCCCTAATCTTACTACATTTGCACACACTGTATATATATTTTTCTATTGTGTTATTGACTGTATGTTTTTTTATCCCATGTGTCACTCTGTGTTGTTGTTTTTGTCGCACTGCTTTGCTTTATCTTGGCCAGGTCGCAGTTATAAATGAGAACTTGTTCTCAACTAGCCTACCTGGTTAAATCGAGGTGAAATAAAAAACATATGGTGTACTGCTGGTAAAAGCCTTGCAACGTCTGAGTCGGAGGTTTGTTTTGAGCAGTCGACTGTGCTTTTTTGGGCCTCATCCGTAGACTCTCTCCGTACTGTTTCACATGATTCTTGCGTTGGTGGTAAAAGAGGTTAGTGGTGTTTGAGCCTGTTGTCGGGACCGGTCTGCGGCATATTTTGCAGAGGACAGTTTTCTGTTCCTATGTCAGGCTTTTCATTCCCAAACCACATCCATGTGACCGAAGTAGCCCCTCTTTTAGGTATGAGCTCCGTGTCTCCGTGCTCTTGTGTCACGTTCACTCTCCTCCATGTTTATTTGTGTTGTAAATTTCCTTCCACGAACGCTAAGCGTTGTCCAATTGACAAAAAATATTGCCATAAAGAGTGTGATTTGCGACACAACGAAATAAACGATAGATCGTAATATGAAACAATAGAAAAACGTCTATCGTCACACAATATATATCGTCATATCGCCCAGCCCTAGTTTAGGTGTAGTTTTGATGGGCCAGTTGTGCAGGCTGTCTGGCATTGTTTGTTTCCCGCTCATCAAGTTGGATAGAATCAAGGATATGTTTTGCATTATTCAACACACAGCATGTTTTCGTTTCCCTTACAATACGTTTGATTAGTACTAAATTGAGTTACAGTAAATAAAATAGTTCTGGAATGGTTATTTTTACAAAGTAAAACATAAACGAGAACGGTATCAACCCGCGAGGTGTGCGGTCAAATGATTAACATGAGCGCCAACGCTGATCAATAGGCATAACAGAAGTTCATCATTACACTATTGTTGTTCTAAATTAAATCAACCTCTTCACCCTCATCATTCAGTTAGGCCTAATTTAAATTTGATTGTGAAGTAGCTTGCACAAGTATCCATCCATTTGTCATTCATTTGGTGGGCAGGCAGTTGCTTTGCTGGATAGAGTCAAGGATATGTTTTGCATTATTCTAAAGGTTTATTGCAACACGTAGTATGTTTTCGTTTCCTTTACAATACATTTGATTGGTAAAAGAGAAGTAAATAAAACAGTCCCATTCTATTCTGCATTGCTTGCTGTTTGGGGTCTTAGGCTGGGTTTCTGTATAGCACTTTGTGACATCTGCTGATGTAAAAAAAGGCTTTATAAATACAAATGATTGATCTTCTTTTTACAAAATAAAATGTAAAAGAGAAGGTTGTCAACCCCCCAAGGTGCACGGTCAAATGATTTGCCTCTGATAAATAGGCATAACACAAACTCATCATTAATTACACTATTGTCTTTCTAAATTAAATCAACCTCTTCATCCTCCTTATCATTCAGTTATCATTCAGTTAGGCCTAATTTAAATTCAATTTGTGAAGTAAGGTGCACAATTATCGCCCATTTATCCATTTGTCATTCAGTGAAGAGAGAGAGATGCATTAGCACCTGGCTGGGTGCCAACCTCCTATAGCACATTGTCTTGGCAGGTTAAGTTAGGAATAGGTGTGAAAGAAACAGGTAAAACGGCTCTAAATACGTTTCTGATTGTGATCTCAAAACGCTAACAAATGAGCAGTGTAAAATACAAACATTTAGGAAAAGTCAGGTAAGGAGCAGGACATAGCTTTTTTGGGGGGCAGATTTTTTTTATTTCCAAAATCAAACAGTCAGTGGCCGTTGGCCTATGGCGGTTCTAGAGTGAACTAGGCCTAGATATCATGCAGCCCTGTGTGGCACAGTGTGTGAATGATAAGTGCAGGAAATTCAGAGATTTAATCTTAATCTTACTACAATTTTAAATTGGATTGAACAGTATAAAACAATCAGAATGGAGAAGGACCGATTGAAATGCCATGACATCCTCACAAAGCAAATTTAGAACTTGTATTATTAAAAAACATAAAATACCAACAAAAATTTGAAAAATATTGTGATATGATATTTTGGCCATATTCCACAGCCCTAGAACAAGGCACTTAAACCTAATTTTCTCCAGGGGCATCGTACTACTATGGCTGACCCTTTAAACATTCCACTGCACCTATCTGGTGTATGTGACAATAAAACATATTTTAAGCTATTCATTAAAACTGTACTAGTCTGCTGATAGTAAAACTGCTCATTTATCCCGGTGGGTAGCCAATTCAGTGCTCTCCTCTCAGTATGTGGCACAGTGAATGCGATATAGACAACTTAGCTGCAATGCAGCCATGGCACCACTAGAAGCTGTCCTGCTCCTGTCCCAGAGAGAACCACATTTCTAAGGCGCAAGTCGGAGAACTGCAACACAGATATTTGTTCCGTAATGCAGTCGTTGGGGATGACAGACCAGACAGACATGACTGAATGGCCCAGAAGGAGGCATACCGAGATGGTGTGTTTGTGAAGAGTCTAATGGAGAAAGAGAGATAGATGGTGAGATACAGTACACAGAGTAAAGACTCCATCTAGATAAAGAAAGAATGACTGAATGATATACAGAGTCAATAATGTCATTGCAAATGTAAGATATTTACACAGATTAATATAAGGGAAGAGGCAGACACAAAAAGAGAGCAGGAGAGAGGGAGAGAACCAGAGATTTGAGAGGCTCAATGGTGAGCATGAAGCAGCCAGCCTTATCAGTGCCATCCGGCAGGGGTGGGGTGGGTCAGGGGCAAGACACAGAGAGCAAACTCCTTTCCCTGGGGTTAGTTTTATCTTGCAGTAGGATCAGAGGGCTGGGTGGGGTGGGTCAGGGGCAGGACACAGAGCAGACTCTCCCTGGGGGGAGAGGATGGAGCAGACCCAATTCCAGATGGTAATCCAGCCCTCGGCCTGAGCCATCACTCATGATGTCAGTACACTGTGGGAGGCAGGAGGCAGGAGGCAGGCAGGCAGGCCAGATCAACATGATGTCAGTACACTGTGGGAGGCAGGCAGGCCAGATCATCATGATATCAGTACACTATGGGAGGGAGGGAGGCAGGCAGGCCAGATCAACATGATGTCAGTACACTGTGGGAGGGAGGCAGGCAGGCCAGATCAACATGATGTCAGTACACTGTGGGAGGGAGGGAGGCAGGCAGGCCAGATCAACATGATGGCAGTACACTGTGGGAGGCAAGCAGGCCAGATCAACATGTCGGTACACTGTGGGAGGCAGGCAGGCCAGATCAACATGATATCAGTACACTGTGGGTGTTAGGAGGCAGGCCGGCCAGATCAACATGATGTCAGTACACTGTGGGAGGCAGGCAGGCCAGATCAACAATTGGAACTAGTTGAAACAGGGAGGGACTCTCTGTACTTGTCCAATAAGAAATGCTCCTTTTAATTTAGTTGCACAATGCTTTAATACAGTGTGCACTACTGAACACGTCCCTGCTCTCAATGAACACAGCCACAGACAACCCCAAGAGCAAACATTTGTTATTGAGCAGAGTATACACTCTTAACCAGAGCCACTAGACAACAAAAGCATGCATCATGTTGAAACGGAGAAATGAGATGGATACTGTATTATGGATGATCAATTGGCTGAGAAAGTTCTTCGGAAGGAATACCTGCCTTTATATTCAATGCATTTATTTCAAAGGAACCTTACTGTCTCTCAGCATTGCACAAAACTAACTATAGAGGGCAGAATTCTCTCACAGGAGACGACTGAACAGAACAACAGAACATTTGCTCCAGTTTGTTTCCTCTTATAAAGCCACAGTATATATTTTTCAACCGTGAAACGCTATAGGTTGTCATATGGTGCTGCTTTAAAAGCACTTCCATTATTTCCCAACCAAAGATTTATACAGGACCACCTCATCATCATTTATGCATTGTTATTTTTATTTTAGTGAGCTCTCAGACAATACCAACAGTCAACAAAGTCCAATCTCTTTCCTGTGTCCGACGCCCTCTATTTCAAACTTTGCTTTTTGGGTTGACTCATCTTAGCAGGTACTGCATCATCTGTTGTGTTAAGATGCTTTTAGCAACCACTCCATGATCAGAGATATCCCGAGGGTCTCTGCTGTTTGTTTCTATTATCAAAATAGAAGCAGACTTGATGTACAGTATCATAGAGTCCAGTCAGAGGTTGGGTAGGAGTAAGGAGAGGGTTCTCATTCTCTTGGTAGGGAAGGGGTTCGTATTCATCTGTCATTGATTTGGCAAGGAATTTGTGCATAACGCCCCTTCCATCCTCCATTACACCTACAACACACACCAGCGCTCAACTGAAAGAGCCGTGCACCTTTTGTTGTTTCTAAGAGACAGAATCAGCTTGTCAGAACCACCTGCAGAAGTTGATTTTAAGCTTTAATTGGGCCCATACAGCTGGCTCAAGCTTCTCTCAAGCTTCCCCTTCAGAATTCATTTTAAGAAAATGTTTTTTGGGCTGCCCTTTGATGAAGACTTTGATATTTCCTAGTGGTCAGCTGAACTTTCCCTTCTCACTCAGTCTCTCTCAAGGCTAATTTGTTTAAAATCACTGTCTTGCTGTGTTGTATTATATGGGAGATCTACTGGCTAGAGAGGCTTATGGGTATCGTAATAACACTTTTGATATGAATGTTTATTGGAAACAGTGGCAATGATATTTACTTGCTTATTCTTGTTGACAGTTCAAATCCATCTCTCGCCACCTCCCAACCCTTTTAATTCCAAAACTCAGGCACTTTCCTCTCCCTCTGTGTCTAGTCGAGACAACTCTCAATTACACACCAAAATATCAGATTAGTCCTCTCCCCTTCCCTTAATTTGTTCCATTGAAGGCTTTTAGAAATATTAGTGAGATTTAAATTATTTCAGTGTTTGGGCATTTAGGATAGCTTTCAAAATGCAGCAGGACGAATGAGAATGTCCCTGGAGCGAAGTGTTGACTTTTGGGTCAGACCATCTTATTTTGTAATAAGACTATTACCTATAACTTCAAAAATCACTTCTCAAAGATACTGTAGGTTCCATATACGCCACAGTTTTCACTGTCAAACATTGATGGTGTGTGTAACTGCAGTTATGAAATGACATCCATCTTCTCTAGATTGGTCCCTGCTCCGATGCATACTTGAAATTCAGCCTATGCTGCACAAAGTTGGATCCCTCTCCTCCTGTGACCTGTTGAAAGCTGTTGAGGCGAACAAGTCTTCCCCTCCTTCCCTGCGGTCTTATTTCCTTTCTATTTCCTCACCCGTCTTATCGACCTCATCTTGGAAAATGGTGTTGGCTCGCTGAAGCAGAACATTACACTGCAACCCTGTGTTCCTCTCTGCGCACAGAGGCTGGCGCAGGTCATAGAAGAGCAGGCTACACGGCTTTTCATTTCTGTTCAACTGAGCTACGTTCGCTACCACACCATACTGTTTAAATATTGTCTACCAGGTGAAGCTGTGTGTTTTCAAGATTGGTCTGGGTGGATTGTCTTAATATTGTGTCCATGCCACAATATACTGTTAAAATGCTAATCTGTGTAAAACCATATTGTGGGTTTTAAATTGTGTTTAACTTCCGCACACAAACATACACACACACACACTCACATGCACACAAATAAAACTATGCTGTTTTTCAAACTGCTTTGGTCATAGATCAATGTTATATAGCACATATTTTTATTTATTTTTTTAAATCTCTGTTCACTCCTTCTCTAACGACTGATGTCTTCCCCATGTTGTTTCGGAGTTGGACTCTCGCTCTCCGTCTTGGTTTCGCCCTCTCTCTCGCTCTCCCTATTGGTCCGTCCCTCCCTCCCTCTCAATTCAATTCGAGGACTTTTTTGGCATGGGAAGCATATAGCACATAGGGTAGCCTAGTGGTTAGAGCATTGGACTAGTAATCGGAAGGTTACAAGTTCAAATCCCCGAGCTGACAAGGTACAAATCTGTCGTTCTGCCCTTGAACAGGCAGTTAACCCACTAGGCCATCATTGAAAATAAGAATTTGTTCTTAACTGACTTGCCTAGTAAAATAAAGGTAAAATATATATATGTTAACATTGTCAAAGCAAGTGAAGTAGATTCATTTATTGTTTATTTCACTTTTCTTTTTTTACCATAAACATTACACTCACAGAAGTTCCAAAATAATGAAGACATTTCAAATGTCATTACGTGTTGTAACAATGTGCAAATAGTGAAAGTATACCAGGGAAAATAAATAAATATGGGTTGTATTTACAATGGTGTTTGTTCTTCAATGGTTGCCCTTTTCTTGTGGCAACAGGTCACAAATCTTGCTGCTGTGATGGCACACTGTGGTATTTCATCCAGTAGATATGGAACTTTATCAAAATTGGGTTTGTTTTCAAATTCTTTGTGGATCTGTGTAATCTGAGGGAAATATGTGTCTCTAATATTGTCATACATTTGGCAGGTTAGGAAGTGCAGCTCTGTTTCCACCTCATTTTGTGGACAGTGTGCACATAGCCTGTCTTCTCTTGAGAGCCAGGTCTTCCTACGGCTGCCTTTCTCAATAGCAAGGCTATGCTCACTGAGTCAGTAGTTAAGGCTTTCCTTAAGTTTGGGTCAGTCACAGTAGTCAGGTATTCTGCCACTGTGTACTCTCTGTTTAGGGCCAAATGTGTCCAGTAAATATATTTTTGTTTCCTCATGATTTGGTTGGGTCTAACTGTGTTGCTGTCCTGGGGCTCTGTGGGGCCTGTTTGAGTTTGTGAACAGAGCCCCAGGACCAGCTTGCTTAGGGGACTCTTCTCCAGGTTCATCTCTCTGTAGGTGATGGCTTTGTTTGTTATGGAAGGTTTGGGAATTACTTCCTTTTAGGTGGTTGTAGAATGTAACCGCTTTTTTCTGGATTTTGATAATTAGCGGGTATTGGCCTACTTCTGCTCTGCATGCATTATTTGGTGTTTTACGTTGTACACTGAAGATAATTTGGCAGAATTCTGCATGAAGAGTCTCAATTTGGTGTTTGTCCCATTTTGTGAATTCTTGGTTGGTGAGCGGACCCCAGACCTCACAACCATAAAGGGCAATGGGTTCTGTAACTGATTCAAGTATTTTTAGCCAGATCCTAATTCTTATGTTGAATTTTGATGGCATAGAAGGCCCTTCTAAGGCTGTTTGTTTGTCAATTATGGTGTGCAGGGTGAATATGTGGGCTGTCGTATGGTAATTTGGTTAAAAAAAAGCCAAATGACATTTGCTCAGTCCGTTGTTTTCACTGAGGAAATATACAATTCTGCTGTTAATGATAATGCAGAGGATTTTCCCAAGGTTGCTGTTGACGCATGTCCCACGGTAGTTATTGGGGTCAAATTTGTCTCCACTTTTGTGGATTGGGGTGATCAGTCCTTGGTTCCAAATATTGGGGAAGATGCTAGAGCAAAGGATGACATTAAAGAGTTTAAGTATTGCCAATTGGAATTTGTTGTCTGTATATTTTACAATTTCATTAAGGATACCATCAACACCACAGGCCTTTTTTGGGTTGGATGGTTTGTATTTTGTCCTGAAGTTCTCTCTCGCCAATCCTCCCTCCCTCTCTCTATTTTCCTCCCTCCCTCTGTTTCTATTGAAGGACCTGTGAGTTGTCTTCCAGGGAATCTACCAAGAGCCATTGCTCTTTATTAGTTGATCTTTCATGTAACCGTTATGGGACCGTTTCAGGCCACGGCTGCACCTTCCGGAAATGTGCTTCTCCCTGTTTGAAGAATTACATTTAGACATGAACTGAAAGGGAATGTACATTTTTTTATTTAATTTTAAACTGAGAAAATAGCTTTTTTGTGGCTTGTCAGAAAGGTAGAGTATGTTTTGAATAATCGCTCTGGAAAGAGCTTGCATGGAATTCATTTTGATGTTGGTTGACGAGGTTAAATAAAATGGAGTGAACGTTACATTTTCAAGTCATGTTCTGGAGGTTTTCATACAGAAAGACTTCCCACACCAGGTCTCAAAGAAACATCAAGTTATAACAATCACTCTGGGAGTTGATCATGTGCAGTGGAAGAATATATTTTTTAATTTGCTTAAGAAGAAACATAAGTTGTCAAAAGTAATTTGTCTAGAGCTTGAATGGTCAAGGATATGAGTTTGATTGAATACCACAAACTGTCAGGGATTGTCTCTGAATTCCTTAATTTAGCTTAACTTTATGGAGGATTATACAGTACAGGCAGTGAAACTAATTGAACAAACAGCCATGTACCCAAAATATCATCCCTTGTATTGGTGGCAAGAGGGAGGTTTATAATGAGCTCAACTATGGCTGTGGCGGTCATGACATTTTGTCAGCCGGTTATTGTCATTCAAAAGTTGTCCGGTCTAATGGGAATTGTTTGTTTAATTAACATAAACATGATAAGCTCCACTTATACAAGCAGTATAAAAGCCTTTTGAACATCTACATTTAAAAAAGTCTTATCAATCAATTGAATATACACCGTCAAAATATTTATTTGAGGCAGGTATAAAGAAACATTATGATATGAAGAAAATGTATTTCAGAGAACAGAATATGAGTTGGCCTACTGTATGTTATCTGGCTATGCGCCCTGCGCCCCGTAGTCTGGCTTTTTTATGGCGGTTTTGGAGCAGTGACTTCTTCCTTGCTGAGTGGCCTTTCAGGTGATGTCGATATAGGACTCATTTTACTGTGGATATAGATACTTTTGTACCTGTTTCCTCCAGCATCTTCACAACAGCATCTGCTGTTGTTCTGGGATTGATTTGCACTTTTCACATCAAAGTACTTTCATTTGCAGGACACAGAACGAGTCTCCTTCCTGAGTGGTATGATGGCTACGTGGTCCCATGGTGTTTATAACTTCATACTATTGTTTGTACAGATGAACGTGATACCTTCAGGCATTTGGAAATTGCTCCCAAGGATGAACCAGACTTGTGGAGGTCTGCAATTTTTTTCTGAAGTCTTGGCTCATTTATTTTAAACTTCCCATGATGTCAAGCAAAGAGGCACTGAGTTTGAAGGTAGGCTTTGAAATACATCCACAGGTACACCTCCAATTGACAGAAATGATGTCAATTAGCCAATCAGAAGCTTCTAAAGACATGTCCATTTCTGGAATTTTCCAAGCTGTTTAAAGGCACAGAGAACTTAGTGTATGTAAACTTCTGACCCAATGAAATTGTGATACAGTGAATTATAAGTGAAATAATCTGACTGTAAACAATTTTGGGAAAAATTACTTGTGCCATGCACAAGGTAGATGTCCTAACCGACTTTACAAGACATTTGTGGAGTGGTTTAAAAACAAGTTTTAATTACTCCAAACAAGTGTATGTAAACTTCCGTCATAATCCAACTATATATGTTAGATTTTGAGTTATTTGGCAACTTTAGTTGTGAATGATACAAACCTTATATGTTTTGATTTCTAAGACATTCTATGGGCTGCATGATGTGACTATAGGCTATTGATGATTTGAGAAAGTCGCAAAACAAAAGCTTGCACTCCGTTACCTCAGGCTGCACATGCTGTTCTCTCATTAAAGTGATCATATTTTCACCAATCAGAATATTCCCAATTTAATCTTGCCTTTACTAATATGTAAAATTAGTTCTGATTTATGTTAGATTATCAAATGGGCAAGTGTGCCTTGTTAAAAGTTAATTTGTGTTATTTCTTTCCTTAATGCGTTTGAGCTAATCATTTGTGTTGTGACAAGGTAGGGGTGGTATACAGAAGATAACCCTATTTAGTAAAATACAATATTATGGCAAGAACAGCTCAAATAAGCAAAGAGAATTGACAGTCCATCATTACTATTAGACATGGTCAGTCAATGAGGAAAATGTCAAGAACTTTGTACGTTTCTTCAAGTGCAATTGCAAAAACCAAACGCTATGATGAAACTGGCATCAGATTTTTTAAATAAAAATAAAAAAATGTTACCTTTATTTAACCAGGCAAGTCAGTTAAGAACATATTCTTATTTTCAATGACGGCCTGGGAACAGTGGGTTCAGGGGCAGAACGACAGATTTGTACCTTGTCAGCTCGGGGGTTTGAACTCACAACCTTCCAGTTACTAGTCCAACACTCTAACCACTAGGCTACGCTGCCGCCCGATGACAAGGCCTCCACAATCACACAACCTCAACCCAATTGAGATGGTTTGGGATTAGTTGAACCACAGAGTGAAGGAAAAGCAGCTAACAAGTTTTCAGCATGTGTGGGAACTCCTTCAAGACTGTTGAAAAAGCATTCCAGGTGAAGATGGTTGAGAGAATGCCAAGAGTGTGCAAAGCTGTCATCAAGGCAAAGGGTGGCTACTTTGAAAAATCTAAAATATATTTTGATTTGTTTAATACTTTTCCATATGTTATTTCATAGTTTTGATGTCTTCACTATTATGTAGAAAATAGTACAAATAAAGAAATCCTTGAATGAGTAGTTGTGTCCAGACTTTTGACTGATACTGTGTGTGTGTGTGTGTGTGTGTGTGTGTGTGTGTGTGTGTGTGTGTGTGTGTGTGTGTGTGTGTGTGTGTGTGTGTGTGTGTGTGTGTGTGTGTGTGTGTGTGTGTGTGTGTGTGTGCGTGCGTGCGTGCGTGTGCGTGCGTGTGTGCGCGTGCAGTATAGACAGAATATGGATAGAATATGTAGTATATCTGAAGAATAGTATATGTACAGCAATAGGGAAATCGGATGGCCTTGACTAGAAAACTGTATATACATATGAAGTGTGTAAACCAGTATGTAAACGTGAAGGTGACCAGTGTCAGCAGCCTCTAAGGTGCATTGTAGATTAACGGGTGTTAGCCCGCTAGTGACAGCGGCGGAAATATGTGAAAGCGTTTAAGTCTTTCACATATTTCACATATTTCTGAGTGAGTACCAGCAAAGCCTTCGTGATCAAACAGCAGCCAGACACTTACCAACCCTTCATTATAACCTGTAGAGCTGTGACGCTAATGGCTGAATAAACAGTTTAGCAGTGATCGTTCACAATCACTACAGAGCTGCAGGTCTCCAGTGGAGGTGTGGAATTACCTGGGAGCTCTCTCAACAGCCTCAGGATCCATCAGATATCGCTCATTAGGGTTAGCAATAGCATTAGTGCGCTAATCCCATTTTCCACTGTATAGATACAATGCGCTGCATTGAAATATGAAAGGGGTGGGGCGGAGTGGGCGTTTAGATGATAACAGTGGGGTTTTGTGGTTTTGAGAAAGACCTGCCTCTCTTCCCCTTTTCCACCCTTACAGCTAAACACAACGCCCCACTCGGTATCAGGCGAGACAGTGAAACCAGCCCGCTCATCTCCCTTGTCCTCCTCTTCCATTAGGGGTGGTTAAGGTGTGGGCCTTAGAGGTGGACTGGGAGACAGACAAGGTTGTTTTTGTTTTGATGGAAACTGGGCTTGGTAATGTCTGGAGTGTGTTGGCTGAGCCTCCATAAAGGACTGGCCCTGCAGCCTGCTGTTGTTTAGCCAGACTAACTCTGGCGTACTCCAGGATGCTGTTCGACCACGGACCTATCCCGCGGGGGTTGCACGTCAGGAAGCCATCCCGGGTGGAGATGGCCATTAGGTTCTGGAGGGTGAGTGTGATATGCTGTGAGTGGCTGTGTTCCTTGGTCTGTTGGAACTGTGTGTGCATAAGATGGTCTATTTGGCCCAATATCTCACCTTGTGTAGCCCATTTTGTTTCAACATATTTTGAAATATATTGGAGTTAAATAGCAGTCAATGCAGATGCTTTAGAAGGACCACTATTCTCTCTGATAGTGTTGATAACATTGTTCCATGCTTTTTTTTTGTAACTCCATAAGGTTATCTTGAAAGGAATTCCCTTTTGCCCAGAGAAGACTGTACCATTTGTTTGATAAAGCTGTGCCTTTATGGCCTTGCCTATACAGTAAGTCAGCCCTAATGAGGCTGTAAAACATTAGCAGGCTGGGGCTCGAAAAGGTTTACTGTCTGCAGGGACCACTGCCTTTCTTGGTAGTGAGAGTAGTGAGACACAAAGTTTGTCGACTTCTTCAAAGGTGTAGGCTATATACCCAGGGGTGTTGCAACCTAATGAGCTTTCAGTGGCATCTTGGGTAGTCGACTCAAAGCTACTACAACCTGCTGGGGCCAGTCAATATCGCATTCCCTGAAATATGGAGACTTAAAAGTTCAAGGCGGGATTTCGGAGAAGTCGCTGTGCGCTACACCGGCCGCTGAATACAGATGTCCGACTGTGATTTGTGCCAGTCGACCGAGCTTGGGAATGAAGAATGAATCCTAAGTATCTTTCTCGTTGTAGTTTTTCCCTACCTGTATCAATCTTCCCTTGTTCGACTACCTCAGGGACCTCCTTTTTCAATCCCATCCCTATCAATTATCATCGTTGTCCAGTCAACTCTTTTTCCATTTCTATCAATTCGCCTTTGAACGTCCGTTTATTTTATATGCACCACGGCCCTCTTGACTCCATGCAGCAGTGTGTCAACCACGGCTCTTTCCGAGAAGGCCGGTTTATGTCTGTTCAGAGAAAAGGAAAAAAGACAAGCTCTTTTTACACACGTGTGTCGATAAATGCAAATCCTTTTGTTGGGATAGCAAGCGGAATTCTGCAATGTATTGATCTGTGCAGCGCCCACCGCTGCCTTCTAAAAGGGCGATCCTTTCTGAAAATGGAGTTGATCTATCGGGGAAGTGTGACGTTGTCTCGGCTTGGTCTGTTCAAGTAGATGTTTTCTAATAGTTACCGAGGTTGAGGCCTCCCCAATACAATAAAGCCTGATTTACTTGCTCATTGAATGCCACAATGTCCAGATTATCAGAGCTGTAATTCTTTGTGTATGGTAGGAACAACATTTCTGTCTGATTCTTTCAAATCTAATCAACAGCTAATAGCATTGTTTGTTTTGTGCTAATCATGGAAATTGGCTTGGTTAATGCTCAGCACAGCACAGTAAACATGTGGAAAATTAACACATCAATTATTAATCAATTATGTCAATATTAACTGGCTTGAATGAAAACAAGGCTAGGCATTTTGGTGAACTGAGTTCTATACTCTTGGAGACAAAGGCAGAGGCGGAAGGTAAAGCAGCAAACTGACTCTGACTCTTCAGCAGTACCTGTCACCTACTCGCTCTCCCTCCTTTCTTAACGGATGTTTCGTCTTGTCCTCCCACCTCAGTAATTCAATACAGAGACCTTATGGCTGTTCTCCTTGTGCCTGTTTCAATCTGCAGCAGCGCCGGTGTTCTTCTATGTTCTCTGCCATCCATTCCTCCCTTGCCCTCCCGCCAGCGCCCTTGTTAAATCCAAAAGGAAAAGGAAAGTGGTCAGTGTCATTTCCTCCTGCCTAGTTCCTTTACTCAGGGTATTTGTGAGGTGAGGCTGCTTTGAGTTTCTCATGTGAAACGCACGGTTCAGACAAGGATCTTATCTTTTCTTCTAAATGCTGTAATACTTCTTGTCACATCAAGAAGGATTTTCATAGAGTTGGAAGTAAAGTCATTTCAGGGTTGTCAGTTTTCTTCTATAACTCTTGCTTGAGTACTGTAACTTTGCTTGACATAGTTTTGCCTTAATTGAAAATAAAATGCAATACTTGCATAACTCAAGTACACTGCTGGTTATCACTTAGGCCTGGAAAACCTGCAGTGCACTCAGGCCAATCCGTGCCATGGCTTATAATGCAGTACTACCTCAGAGGAACAACCAGAACTGGATTGGAGGAGTGCCCCTATATTCTTTTGAATAACACCACCACCCATACAGAACAGCCTTGAGGCAGTAACTAACCTCTCATACAGAACAGCCTTGAGGCAGTAACTAACCTCTCATACAGAACAGCCTTGAGGCAGTAACTAACCTCTCATACAGAACAACATTGAAACAGTTACTCACCTCTCATACAGAGCAGCCTTGAGGCAGTAACTAACCTCTCATACAGAACAGCCTTGAGGCAGTAACTAACCTCTCATACAGAACAGCCTTGAGGCAGTAACTAACCTCTCATACAGAGCAGCCTTGAGGCAGTAACTAACCTCTCATACAGTACAGACTTGAGGCAGTAACTAACCTCTCATACAGAACAGCCTTGAGGCAGTAACTAACCTCTCATACAGAACAGCCTTGAGGCAGTAACTAACCTCTCATACAGAACAGCCTTGATGCAGTAACTCACCTCTCATACAGAACAGCCCTGAGACAGTTAACTCATCTCTCATACCTTACTGCCCAGGTCTTGTGAATATCAGACGTGTCACCATGGCCACCCCAGCCAGGCAGCTGCAGTGTCATTCCCAGTGGAAGTGACATCCATCATATTGTCAGGGCCTGGTGCTGTGGGCGCAGAGGCGGGCCTGGCCCGGACCTCCGCTCTCCTCTGTTTACCCTGACCACCATTCATCAGGAGAACAAACAGTAGCTCAGGGACACATGGTGGTTTCATCACAGTACAACTGCTGAAGACTTGAACTCTACTGACCACCTGCTCTGATTCTCTGCACACGCACACACACACACACACACACACACACACACACACACACACGCACGCACGCACGCACGCACGCACGCACGCACGCACACACACACACACACACACACACACACACACACACACACACACACACACACACACACACACACACACACACACACACACACACACACACACACACACACACACACACACACACACACACACACACACACACACACACACACTGTACGATCTTGCTACACACACATCACAACTGCTGCTACCAGGCTCTTATTATGATTGTTAAATACTGCACAATTTAAACACTTGCCCCCAATGTGTTCCACATACATGGCAAACTGTTTCTGGTCAATTTGAGAAACTGTGGACCCACATCCAGGTCTAAGACATAGTACAGTAGTTACTCTAGCTGCTTCCACTATCACCCTGATCAGTGATGAAAAGAACTTAAGTAAAAATACTTTAAAGTACTTAAGTTGTTTTTTAGGGTATCTGTACTTCACTTTACTGTTTATATTGTTGACAACATTTACTTTTATTTCACTACATTGCTAAAGAAAATACTCCCTGACATCCAAAAGTACTCGTTACATTTTGAATGCTTAGCAGGACAGGAAAATGGTCCAGTTCAGAAACTTATCAAGATAAAAATCCCTGGTCATCTCTTCTGCCACTGGCGGACACACTAAATACAAATTCTTCATTTGTAAATTATGTCTGAGTGTTGGAGTGTGCCCCTGGCTATCCATAAATACAAAGAAAAAAAAGAAAATGGTTTGCTTAATATAAGGAATTTGAAATTAATTATATTTTTACTTGATACATACATACATAAATACATTTTACCAGATTTGCATAGAAATGTGAGTTATAGATCTGTCATTCTTATTGAAAGGAAGTCTAAGAAGTGGTAGATCTGGTGTAGGTATGCTATTTCTATGCTTCCCATTTCTAAGTTTCATTTTACTTTTGGTTTTGTCCACCAGCATCAAACAGCTGGAAATACAATATTTTTGGTTATGTAAAAAAAAAATGTTTTTACAACAGTTTAGATGGTATAATGATTCTCTACACTAAACCACATAAACTGAAATTAGGAAAACTGTTTGAATTATTGCAACCAGGAAATGGCGCAGTGATTTCTGCATATTGCACCTTTAGTATTTTACTGGGTAACTGTCACTTTCAATTTTAGATTTAGGTGTCTTTACTTTTACTCAAGTATGACAACTGGGTACCTTTTCCACCACTGGACATAATCAGAGATGTTTGTAAATTCAAATCATTTTAAGCTCCTTTACAAAAGGGCTACCGTTGGGTTAGATGGAGTACTCTTAACCATCATGATCTAATTGTGTGTCTCATCAATGTCACCAATAAAATGAATAGGGCCTACCAGCTTAGAGAGAAACTGCATTCATCAAAAACAAAAGGCAGGAACATTGATAGGTTATGCAGCGTTTTGCAGAATCTCTCGTTCTTTTGGTCTACCACTGATGTTTCATGTCTCCAACTTGCTTGTTTCTCTCCTCGTAGCATTCCTGTAGCTCTGGCAATGTGTTTCATGCCTGGCTGCTCTCTGTCATTTGAAGATAATTCAGCATACTCCACCTTGCCTGTCATTTCTTTATCAACTCACAAGACAAGTATTGGCACCTCTTTCCCAGGTCTCATTCTGCCTTTCCTTCCCTCTATTTCCTTCTCACTCCGAATGCCTTTCATCTAAACTCCCTCCGTCTCCCTGAGGAATGAGCCATTTGAAACGGATAAAGCTATTGTTATGATTGAGGTGCGTATGCAGAGAATAGTGGCAAATGTATATGCCACTATTGTTAGGGTTAATTCCATAATACACTACATTACCACAAGTATGTGGACAACTGGTCGTCGAACATCTCTTTCCAAAATCATTGGCATTAGTATGGAGTTTGTCCCACTTTTGCTGCTATAACAGCCTCCACTCTTCTGGGAAGGCTTTCCATTAGATGTTGGGATGGGGACTGCGGGGACTTGCTTCCATTCAGCCACAAGAGCATTAGTGAGGTCAGGCACTGATGTTGGGCGATTAGGCCTGGCTCGCAGTCGGCGTTCCAATTCATCCCAAAGGTGTTCGATAGGGTTGAGGTCTAGGCTCTGCAGGACAGTAAAGTTCTTCCACACTGATCTCAACAAACCATTTGTGTATGAACCTCGCTTTGTGCATGGGGGCATTTCTCAAGATAGAAAAGAGCCACTATTCTTCAATAAAGCATGAACCCATCAAATTCCTTTGGCCTTCAGTAACCATGCAGCTGTGAACAAAACCCTTGAGTACCAATGAGAAGGTCCATGATAGAATACAAGACTAGGCCAAGGTATTTATTATGGATCCCCAGGGTAACGGCCATGGTGGCACAAAGCATATGAAAATCTATTGAAAACTCATTGCAAGCAAGCAACAAGTGGAATCTTGCTGCTTACAAATGTGTAAGACAGATTGTGTATGTATAACACAATACAGTACAGTATGTATGGCATATCTATGACATACTTTTGTATATATAGTGTATGTGGACACCCACTTAAATTACTGGATTCGGCTATTTCAGCCACACCTTTTGCTGACGGGTGTATAAAATCAAGCACACAGCCATGCAATCTCCATAGACAAACATTGGCAGTAGAATGAAGACTCAGTGACTTTCAACGTGGCACTGTCATAGGATGCCACCTTTCAAACAAGTCAGTTCGTCAAATTTCTGCCCTGCTAGAACTGCCCTGGTCAACTCTATGTGATGTTATTGTGAAGTGGAATGTCTAGGAGCAACAATGGCTCAGCCGCGAAGTGGTAGGCCACACAAGCTCACAGAATAGGACCGCCGGGTGCTGAAATCTTCTGTCCTCGGTTGCAACACTCACTACCGAGTTCCAAACTGCCTCTGGTAGCAACACTGGCACAATAACTGTTAGTCTGGAGCTTCATGAAATGGTTTTCCTTGGCCAAGCAGCCACCCACAAGCCTAAGATCACTATGCTCAATGCAAAGCATCGGCTGGAGTGGTGTAAAGCTTGCCATCATTTGTACTCTGGATCAGTGGAAGCGTGTTCACTGGAGTGATGAATCACGCTTCACCATCTGACAACTGTAAAGTTTGGTGGAGGAGGAATAATGGTCTGGGGCTGTTTTTCATGGTTTGGGTTAGGCCCCTTAGTTCCAGTGAAGGGAAGTGTTAACGCTACAGCATATGACATTCTAGACGATTCCGTGCTTCCAACTTTGTGGCAACAGTTTTGGGAAGGCCCTTTCCTGTAAGCCAGTTAAGAACAAATTATTTTCTCTGACCCTTGTATATAGAAATTAGACAGGCAATTCAAAGGGAGGGGAACACGTGTGGTTTTGCACACTGACTCACTAGGACTAGCTATATACCGATATTGATGCACTGACCGGTTTGGATTTTTACTTTACCTTACATAATGCTATTTTAATGTTTTGTTTGTTAAATGTAATATGTGTGATGAAACTCAAAAAATTATGCCAATCATCTCTTCTTACTGCCCATAACAGACCGAGAACTGCTTATTTGCTAGCAAGAACTTCGGGTGCGCACATGTACTTCCATGCAATGAATAGTGCCAGTGAGGCAGCGCTGAATAGTACCTGCTGAAGGTGCGCACATGTACGGCACAATGCCCCTTGTGGGGATAGTAAGAACTGCCATTGAATCTATTGAAAATACATGGTCGTCACAGAGCAGAATAATTATTGTGAAAAGGGGAAAAAGTTACTTTTTCACAAAATAGAGGTATATAAAAACTATGTTGAAGTTTGATTGAGCAATATAAAGCAATCTGAATGGGAAAAGCTCAATTAAAACCACTTAGAATGTATGTGTTGGCACCCTAGGGTCACGCACTACTCATTAAGCATATTTAGAACTTTTAAAAATAAAATACTGTCAAAGAAGAAAAATATTGTGATATGATATTTTGGCCATATTTCACTAGTGGAGTAGTTTACACTGGCACCGTGCTGGCTGGATGTGAACATTACTTTATGACGGGATGCTGTACACTCTCCAACCCAAGCACCCTAGACTCTTTAAAAAATTCCTTAAGGTCACAATGCTTATGTCAACACCCCTTTCCACTTTGAGTATAACTTAGCTTAGCCATTTTTTTTGTTTGTTGATCTCACTGCTAATGGTTTACCATAGCCATGTCCAGAGCTAGAGTTCGCCTTTGGCCACTCACTAATGCCTGTGTTAATTCTTATGGAGGAGTGTTCCTGTGGCGGGACCAAATCAGAGGAAATTTTAGAGCGCCACCTATAGTTTTTGATAAAACTCAAACTTTCATTAAAACACACATGCAAGGTACTGAATTAAAGCTACACTCGTTGTGAATCTAGCCACCAAGTCAGATTTGTAAAATGCTTTTCGGCGAAAGCATGAGAAGCTATTATCTGATAGCATGCACCCCCCAGAATACCAGACCGTCAACAAAACAACAGATTTTGCGGTAGCCAGCGCTACCCAAAACGCAAAAATAAAATATAAAACATTCATTACCTTTGACGAGCTTCTTTCTTGGCACTCCTATATATCCCATAAACATCACAATTGGGTCTTTTTCCCGATTAAATCCGTCATTGTATAGCCAAAATGTCGTTTTCCTTAGACCGGTCTGATCCAGGAATATTCCATTTTACAAGACGCAACGTCACTTTTTAAAATTACAAAAGTTGCCTATAAACTTTTACAAATCACTTCAAACTACTTTCCTAAACCAACTTTAGGTATTAATAAACGTTAATAATCTATAAAATTGATCACGGGGCGATCTGTATTCGATAGCAGCAAGTCTTGAAACCATCGTCCATGTTTTCAATTTCACAACATCCTCTGGTGAGCCTAAAACAGGAAGGGCCAAAACGTCATCAAACCAAGGAAAAAGGAGACTTGAAATACGAGTACTGGCGACATCGTGTGGAAGCTGTAGGCGTTTACAGGGAAATCCACATTTATTTTTTTTCGCCTTAGACAATACATTGAATGGCGGATGAAATATATTTTTTGTGTTTTTGGTAAACAGTTTTACCAGGGATTTTTAATCCTAAACACGTTCTGTTATAGCCACAGACACGATTTAACCAGTTTTAGAGACTTCAGAGTGTTTTCTATACACACATACTTATCATATGCATATACTATATTCCTGGCATGAGTAGCAGGACTTTGAAATGTTGCGCGATTTTTAACAAAAAGCTGCGAGAGGCTGCAAAAATTTGCATCATCCTTAACAGGTTTTAAAGGTGTTTGGCCCTGGCTGACGGCAGCTGTATCTATAACAGCAGAGTTACTGAGAGCAGACAGCTGTGCCGGCCTGTTGATGAAACCATCCTGAGGTGATAAGACTCATAGTCACAGACGGACCAGATCAAGCCGATGAGAAGGGACGCCCACCAGCGCCTGCTCTTCTTTGGTGATAACAGGTTACGTTGTTGCACGTTCACATGGTTGGCTGGTAAGTAGAGGCAGGTAGCCTAGTGGTTTAGAGCGTTGGGGCATTAACCGAAAGGTTGCTGGTTTTGAATCACCGAGCCGGCAATGTGGACAAAAATCTGCCGTTCTGCCCTTGAGCAGAGCAGTTAACCCCCAACAACACCAGCTCGTCGGGTGCCTATGATTCTGATTTAAGGCAGCCCCTTGCACCTCTCTGATTCAGAGGGGTTGTATAATATATGGCAGGCACATTTATGTTGAATGCATTCAGTTGAGCAACTGACTAGGTTTCTGCCTTTTAAGTAGAAAATGTCCCTAATGTTAGTGGTGTTGGTTTGTTTGTCTGGGTTGCAACGATAAGGATGGATTGGCAATGCCCTGAACTGATTTCACACTATGTACTTAATTGGAAAGTAACTCGGCCTACATGAAACTGTGTTGCTTTTTCAGATAGTTTTTCTTAGTACGTGTACAGTGTGTGTGTGGTGTTTATATCTGATTTTGTCCATTTAAATTCTCTGACAGCTGCTTCTAAGAAGGGAAATAATTGGAGGCTATTTTTTGCTGATTTGGTATCTTCTCCATATGGGGAAATTAGAAATCTATAATAATTGGCATCTGATTGCCTCAATGCACTTCCTATTGTTTACTCTATGAATCTCTTTATCTATTACAGTGCCTTCAGAAAGTATTCATACCCCTTCCCTTGACTTACTCCACATTTTGTTGTTACAGCCTAAATTCAAAATGGAATAAATAAAAACAATTCTCTCACCGATCTACACACAATACCCCATAATGACAAATTGAAAACATGTTTTTGAAATTTTAGCAAATGTATTGACAATTAAATACAGAAGTATCTCTAGTATTCACGCCCCTAAGTCAATACTTGGTAGAAACACCTATGGCAGTGATTACAGCTGTGAGTCTTTCTGGGTAATTATTTATTTATTTATTTATTATTTATTATTTTCAAAATTCTTCAAGCTCTGTGAAATTGGTTCTTGATCATTGCTAGACAACCATTTTCAGATCTTGAAATACATTTTCAAGTAGATTTAAATCAAACTGTGACTTGGCCACTCTGGAACATACACTGGAGTTGCTCACTGTTAAGCAACTCCAGTGTAGATTTGGCCTTGTGTTTTAAAAGATACGCGTGTATATTTGTAGTGATTGGGTGTATTGATACACCATCCAAAGTTAAATGAATAACTTCACCATGCTCAAAGGGATATTCAATAGTTTTACTCATCTACCAATAGCTGCCCTTTGCTGAGGTAAAAGCGCTCTGGTCTTTGTGGTTGAATCTGTGCTCTAAATTCATTGCTCGACTGAGGGACCTTACGGGATCTGTATGTATGGGGTACAGCTATGAGGTAGTGATTCAAAAATTATTTTAAACACTATTATTGTACACAGAGTGAATCCATGCAACTTATTATGTGACTCTTACTCCTGAACTTATTTACGCTTGACATAACAACACTTATTGACTCAAGACATTTCAGCTTTTCATTTGTAATTAATTTGTTAACATTTCGAAAAACATAATTGCACTTTGACATTATGTGGTATTTTGTGTAGGCCAGTGACCAAAATCTCTCTATTTAATCAATTTTAAATTCAGGCTGTAACACAACAAAAGGTGTAAAACGTCAATCAGTGTGAATACTTTCTGAAGGCACTGTATATATTTTACCCGTTTGTGAATACAGCTCCTGAATGATTTCCTTTTGCACATGTAATAACTACCTCATTAGCTAGCTACCTATTCTTGCTGTGTTGCGCACTTGTCGGCTACACTTCCACCATATGAAACACATCTACCAATTAGAGTTATCACTCGATCTACTGTTGCTTCCACTAAATCCTGGCGAGAGAGAAAGTGAGACGGAAATGTAAATGGACTGCTTCCCATTCTCAGCCGTTTGTCTGAACTCACCAACCATTACAAGCTGTCATAGTTTCCCCTCCTCAAACATACATATGCTTTAATTGAAGCAGGATCGTTTTCTTGATTGCAGTATTAAAGCTGCCTAATGGCTGTTTCCTAATTATATGAGTGATAAGTTGTCGTTGTCGGAACAATCAGGAAAATTATTCTCAGCGTGGCTTTAGAAAATGGAGAATGCGTCAAATTTGTAAGGAGCCCATCTTAGAAAATGAAATCATAGTACTTTTGTATTTGTAATGTAGCTAAATATGGCTGTGGTGTTTTCCTTTGTCAACCTAGCCAAGCCTCTCGTCTAAGCTTGTGAGTCATCACGTCACATGTTGAGCTTATCTCTTTTTAAGTCTCCGGTGTGTGTATGTGTGTGTGAGATGAATTAGACATGAGATGTGCGTCTAACTGGGATGTATTCACCCAGATATCAGAAATTGAGTAAAGGATACAGTGTGTTCATGCGCTTTAATTTTGATGGAACATGAAACTTATCAGCGTGTTTGGAATTCATGATGATATGGAGATAGGCGTACAGAACATGTTTGTTCTGTACAGGGAATCTCGTTGTCCCTTAGGTCGTCTTCGACCTTCCTCATTGAACCATGCCATGTTCTGATTTGGACAGTCTCATGCTCAATGCTGTCACATGCTTCTCCAAACAACACAACTTGCTCACTGACACACATTGTACCTTGGCGTTTCCAGATTGTCAGATGACAGCAGAGATGACAGCAGACAATCTTCTGTTTGTATGCTCTCAAATGCTCTATTTCCATTTATGGATTCTATTTCTTCAGAAAGGTTTGTCAATCGGCACTGTGTTAACTGTAGACTACTGTATCATTCTGTCAATAGGTCCAGGCGAAATGAGATGAGGTGAAGAAAATACAATGCCCTACAAACTTATGCTATGGAAACTAGAATGTGCAAACAGTGTTAAGTTTTGAAATAGGACAAAAGTGCTTGTAAAACACTGTGGTGCTTTTTAAGGTGCCTTATTAGGGTTTATTTTGTAGTCTTATGATTCCTTATTAAGTTTATTACGCCCATTTATCAGAACACAGGCCTTGTTTATCATATCCAGGTAGCCTAGAGGTTAAGAGCATTGGGTCAGAAACTGAAAGTTCCCTGGTTCGAATCCCTGAGCTGACTTGGTGAAAAATCTGTAAATGTGCCCTTGAGCAAGGCACTTAACCCTAATTGCTCCTGTAAGTCACTTTGGATGAGATTGTCTACTAAATGACTAAAATATATATTTTTTCCCATTTAGTCTTTTCATTAACACCATATCAAATATAATTTCCAGTGTCTCAGACTTCTGCTAAAATGGATGACTCCTTTTTTGTTAGTTCAGCTTTTTTTGTCTTAAGTCAAACATATGACTTTACTTCATTGGTGGGCATATGCTGTTAATGCGACCCAGCAGTTGTATTACAGGGCCAAAGTGGCATTCATTACCTGTAACTCAATAAGGAGAGCTCCTACACACACTCACACAGGAGAGAGGTGGGATGAGGAGGAGGAGAAAGGGGTGGAGCTGCCACTACAAATTTCACCAATCTAATAGATTTAACCTTCACTCCTTCATGTAACGCCTGCCAGAGTAAATATTTGTCACCAGGCGTATTTACTGGCAAATTGTTTTGGATAAATTAGTGAGGCAGGTGTATACCCTACCAATCGAATTACACTCCACAGTCGGCATCCCTCCCCGGGAAACATGGGAAGGTCAAGTCCTCAAGCCAAAGCAATTGAGCATCTGGATGGTTGCCTGAGCGAAGGAGATAGAAGAGCCAGTTAGATGAAGAGAAAGAGGCTGCTCAAGGCAATCAGCCCCCTCTTTCATTAACACCTTCCTTATGTTCTCTCCTGCCAGGAACAAGGCAGGCCGTTTCCTACCGCTTAATGCAAGCAGCTGTAGTAAAGCAATTACAATTACAGAGCAATTTACCTGAACACACCTCGCCAAGTTCGCTGTCCCTTTATGCACACACACACACACACACACACACACACACACACACACACACACACACACACACACACACACACACACACACACACACACACACACACACACACACACACACACACACACACACACACACGCACACACACACACGTGCACACACACACACACACACTGCTCCATCTTGGCCAAAATTACCTAGGAAACCTGACTCCCTACTTTCATCGGCACTGCAGTTCTCTGGTGATGAGAGTTGAGTGCACTTTACGGAATATATATATATATTTTTCCATCTGTCTACATTATTCACTGCAGTTATTGTTTCTACAGTCAATTTGTCGGGCGGATCTGCAGATTATAGCACTGTGTCTACCCGATTCGACAGATAGAAGCTCTTTCAAAACTAATGCCATTCAGAATGTGCTCTGGCACACCTTCCCTTCGTCATTGCCCATTTTGTCAGCTCCATAAGAGCTAATCTGGGCTCATTTAAAAAGGCTTTGGAATACTGATATGCACAGTCTTCAGGAAGTTAGATTTCTTTTAAAAAGGCAGATTTTTTTCTTTCAGTATTCAAACCCTCTCCTGCCATTTGCTTATCTTTCGTCTTATGAGATGAGGAGTTTATAATGAGGTATTTTATTGAGGCTGCTATGGGTAGAACGACACATGGAATCGCATAAAATGCCTGGAAACCATGTGTTTGATGTATTTAATACCATTCCAATGATTTCTCTCCAGTCATTACCACGAGCCTGTCCTCCCCAATTAAGGAGCCACCAACCTCCTGTGCTTCAGAGGTATTCCCCTGCCGGCAATCTCAGCTTTAATATTCATAATCGTCTTCATACAAAAGAATACTCTACTGGAGCAAGCCGCTGCTTATCTGGAATTCTGAAACGCATAATTACTGCCCAGGTCCGGGGTACACTCCTTGGAAGTTCTTTCTGAGGTTTGAGCACTTGCTTAAATCAGTAGATTTGTGATTCAACAATGGGGCTTGTGGTGAGGTGTTGGAGAACTATTGTGATGTTAACCAACATTTTTGTTGCTACCTTCAATACATTAAATACAGCACAGTGGTGAAACATTCTGAACATTGCAGACACAAATAGAATGAATAGAGCCGGCACCAATATTCTACATGACAAAAAAATCATACCTGTTCTCCTCGATAGCTTTCTATCTGAGCGTTCTGTATCGTTGCATATTCTTGAACAGTCCCAATTATATGTTTCTTATGGTGAAGGTAAGGTCTTTGTGACCTTATTGCAGTATTTCAGCAGTGGGTTCAGGATACACTTTAAATCCAGTGATGAATCATCCCCCTTCCATTCAACTTTGTGCTCTGTCCCTTCTCCTCACTGTGACCCATTCCTCTCCTCCTTTTCATCCCACACAGCACTGTAATGAAAGAGATTACTGCCATTCTATGGTGGCCTCTATAGTGTGCTTCCTCCTCTCTGTCCCTCATCTTGAACATTCTCACCACTTCTTTCTGTGGAGTGAGTGTGGATGCTCTGCCCCCTCACAGTAGCTTACATGTTTATTCCCTGGGCCTGCTCTTATCTGATTCTGACTGGCACCCTCTCCTCTGCATTAACTCACCTACCATAGGAAGCTTGGCTTATTTTCCACCTGCTATGTTTCCCCCTTAAGTCTCTGAGCAGGAGACCACAAACCAACATTTCTGTCATGACACCACTGGCTGTGTTTAAAGCCCAGAGCTGTTTACAACAATGACAAATTCACTACATAGCTTTTTTCTGAGGGATTAAACACACATTCTGGCTGAAAAGAGGCCCAGAGTTATGGAAAAAACGAGCCCTCTCTATGAAATATTGTGTCCCCACATGTGATTTATCCTAGCAGAGAGAGCCACACATGCAGCCCAACCTTAAAGTCATTGTGGATATAGGTGACTGGTCATGAACGGGAGATGATGAAAATCCAATCCATTTTTTTTTTTGTCTGAGCATCAAGAAAGTATTCTGGGGCCATAACACAGAGGGTATTTGTTGTACACACACGCGCGCAAACACACATCTGAAGGTCCTAACCACTAAGGAAATGGGTCGTACAGAAGAACCTTGCATGACCTAAATGTGACATAAAGGATTAAAGGTAGCACTTAACATACATCTTTAGGGAAAGCTCATCTTCATCCAAAATTATAGCACTGTTCATGGTTTACTAAGAACGGGATTGCGGAGTTTGGATATTGCTATTCCGTCGAAATGCATTGTTGATGTGGTCCTTCTGTAGCTCAGTTGGTAGAGCATGGCGCTTGTAACGCCAGGGTAGTGGGTTCGATTCCCGGGACCACCCATACGTAGAATGTATGCACACATGACTGTAAGTCGCTTTGGATAAAAGCGTCTGCTAAATGGCATATATTATTGATGTACATTTCTATCAGGCTGGAAGATGCAAATTAGTAAGGTAATTGTGTGTTCCTGGGTTTCTCTTCATTTGCTAGAAAGCAGAAAGAAGCCTGTGATATAATAATAATATAGCATATTTAATAGAAGGGGAGTGCTGTCATTACTAGCCTTGGCCTTTTTGAATAGCAGCAATTATTCTATATTAGTATACTGAGGTGGCAGGTAGCCTAGCGGTTAAGAGCGTTTGGCTAGTAACTGGAAAATTCGCTGGTTTGAATCCCCGAGCCGACCAGGTGAAACATATGTCGATGTGCCCTTGAGCAAGGCGCTTAACCCTAATTGCTCCTCTTAGCACAAATGACTCATTAACAAAAAATAATATATATATATCACAAAAGTGAGTACACCCCTCACATTTTTGTAAATATTTGAGTATATCTTTTCATGTGACAACACTGAAGACATTACACTTTGCTACAATGTAAAGTAGTGAGTGTACAGCTTGTATAACAGTGTACATTTGCTGTCCCCTCAAAATAACTCAACACACAGCCATTAATGTCTAAACCGCTGGCAACAAAAGTGAGTACACCCCTAGGTGAAAATGTCCAGAGTGATGTTGAGACAAACAAACCATACAACTCTATTCACAAGGACTACAGTTGTCACGCACCTGTCCTTGTGCTTGTCTCCACCCCCCTCCAGGTGTCGCCCATCTTCCCCATTATACCCTGTGTATTTATACCTGTGTTCTCTGTCTGTCTGTTGCCAGTTTGTCTTGTTTGTTCAAGCCTACCAGCGTTTTGTCTCAGCTCCTGGTTTTCCCTAGTCTCTGTTTTTCTTATCCTTCGATGGCACTGTACATTATAAAGTCATAATTCTGTTATTGTGGAATTGCCCAGATCTCATACCCTGCATTCTGGAGAGGATTACATTTCTGGTCTTGAGTCATCGTGCCTCTCCCTTAGGTCCTAGGAGCTGTTGTATTGGTGGGGCTGAAAAGTTGTAGTGGAGCTGTACATTTAATGGTGCTGAAATCTATTACACAGGCTGAGCATCTGATGGTCCTGAAATGTGCTGAACATTTTTACTGGATGCTGCCACGTGCTATTGGCCAGAGTTACAAGTATCTACACTGAGTGTACAAAACATTACAAACACCTGCTCTTTCCATGACATAGGTTTCACCTTCACCTGGTTTCACCTATGATCCCTTATTGATATTACTTGTTAAATCCACTTCAATCAGTTAATATGAAGGTGAGTAGACCGGTTAAAGGAGACAGTTGAGACATGGATTGTGTATGTGTGCCATTCCAGAGGGTGGATGGACAAGACAACATATTGAAGTGCCTTTGAACAGGGTATGGTAGTAGGTGCCAGGCACACCGGTTTGTGTTAAGAACTGCAACACTGCTGGGTTTTTCACACTTAACATTTTCCTGTGTGAATCAAGAATGGTCCACTCCCCAAAGGACATCCATATAATGTCACACAACTGTGAGCAGTTAGATTTGATATATTAGGATCCCCATTGGCCGACACCAATGGCGTCAGCTAGTCTTACAGGGGTCTGAAAAAGACATTACAGACAAAATACTTTACAATTTACATACATTGTAGTCAACATGGGCCATAATAGTTATACTGAGGAAGGAAGACCCTTTTGTGTTTCTAATGCATATTTCAGAGTTGTCTTAAACCTATGATGTTTCAATGACAGCTGACAATAGACTATCAACTTTTGATCTATTGGCTAATGATCAATACTGATTTCTTTCCACTATAGCCTAATATGTTCTCTCATTTAAGTACAACCTTTTCACAAAATCACAAATAAAATATCTGCTTTGGGCATTATAGTAATGACTTCAGGAAAAATTGGTTGGCAAGCACTTGTGCTTCCACAGAAGAAAACAAACAATGCCAAACCATGTTGGTGCAGCTGCACTTAGTTGTCATGACAACAATTCATTTGTATATGTTCTCCTAAACCTGCAGGTTAGAAGGTAGAGGTCATTACTAGACTGATTAGCATCAACCCCATCCTCAACCAATAGGGCAGAGTATGCTAATGAGGCTGAGAAAACAAACAACCATCAGTCACCGGCCACCATAGACGTGTCCCCCAGCCAATCTGATGCTTGTAATGCAGACCATGGCTTCTGAGTCCACTTCTGTTTGTGATTTCACGTCTGAGTGGTCAGAGGACTGATACGTATCCACAAGCTCAGCGTATTCTACAGTATTCTCCCCAGGGGAGAGCAGCGTGTCGATGCATCCTCCCTGAGTCAAGATGAAGGGTCAGAAGAGCCCTGTTAATGTGGGGACCACTGTGGAGAGGTTTTGTACACATACACACGCACAGAGAGACACACACACACACTCACAGAGACACACAGTCAGAGGGTCAGACATTTCATTACTTTTCCCAATACATATCCTGATACAGACCATTTTGGGTCAGGCAAGTAAGAACAGGGGAACCTGGCAGCGCTCTACAAAAATAGGATTTGTGTGAATAAAATATGTTAGTATTATGTGTATGTATGTGGAGAGCACTAGTAGTATTTATATGGATGCATGTGAAGCGCACTAGTAGTATTCATAGGGATGTACACTACTTGACCAAAATTATGTGGACACCTGCTTGTCATAAAAAACATAAGCTGGGGCACACCCAGAATAATTATTTTGTGTGGAGTTGCTGACTTACGGCGAATAAACTATAAAAATAGAGTTGCAAACTCCATATTTAAACTCCCAGTAATTAATTGGGTAAATCAACAACGTTTTGCCATCACTGTGCCTTCTTCAGGGTGCTCGTCGAACAGCTGATTCCAAAATCAGTTGTTCCCCCTTTGCTACGATAACAGCTTTCATTCTTCTGGGAAGGCTTTCCACTAGATGTTGGAACATTGCTGCAGGGATTTGCTTCCATTCAGCCGCACAAGCATTAGTGAGCTTGGGCACTGATGTTGGGCAGTTAGGCCTGGCTTGCAGTCGGCATTCCAATTCATCCCAAAGATGTTTGATGAGGTTGAGCTCAAGGCTCTACAGGCCAGTAAAGTTCTTCCACACTGTATGGACCTCGATTGTGCACGAGGGCGTTGTCATGCTGAAACAGAAAGGAAGCACAGAATCCTCTACAATGTCATTGTATGCTGTGGTGTTAAGATTTCTCTTCACTGGGACTAAGGTGCCTAGATCGAACCATGAGAAACAGCCCCAGACCATTATTCCTCCTCCACCAAACGTTACAGTTGGCACTATGCATTCGGGCAGGTAGCGTTCTCCTGGCATCCGCCAAACCCAGAAATATCCGTCGGACTGCCAGATGGTGAAGCGTGATTCATCACTCCAGAGAACACGTTTCCACTGCTCCCGAGTTCATTGGCGGCGAGCTTTACACCACTCCAGCCAACGCTTGGCATTGCGCATGGTGATCTTAGGCTTGTGTGCGGCTGCTCAGCCATGGAAACCACTTTTATGAAGCTCCCAATGAACAGTTAGTGTGCTGACTTTGCTTCCAGAGGCAATTTAGAACGTGGTAGTGAGTGTTGCAACCAAGGACAGGCGATGTTTACGCAATATGTGCTTCAGCACCCGGCAGTCCCGTTCTTTTAGCTTCTGTGGCCTACCACTTCGCAGCTGAGCCATTATTACTCTTAGACGTTTCCACTTCACAATAACAGCACTTACAGTTGACCGGGGCAGCTCTAGCAGGGCAGACATTTGACGAACTGACTTGTTGGAAAGGTTGCATCTTATGACGGTGTGATGTTGAAAGTCACTGAGCTCTTCAGTAAGGCCATTCTACTGCCAATGTCTGTCTTCGGAGATTGCATATCTGTGTGCTCGATTTTATACACCTGTCAACTAAGGGTGTGGCTGAAGTAGCCGAATCCACTAATTTGAAGGGGTGACCACATACTTATGGATATATAGTGTATGTGGAGAGCACTTGTAGTATCCATATGGTTGAATGTGGAGAGCACTAGTAGTATTCATATGTAATCTCAGCAAAAAAAGTAAACGGCCCCTTTTCAGGACCCTGTCTTTCAAAGATTATTTGAAAAAATCCAAATAACTTCACAGAAGTCTAGGGCCAGATACTGACTGTTATTTTTGATTTGGAAGCTCCCTTTGTTCAGGGACACATTATTCAATTTCTGTTAGTCACATATCTGTGGAATTTGTTCCGTTTATGTCGCAGTTGTTGAATCTTGTTATGTTCATAGAAATATTTACACATGTTAAGTTTGCTGAAAATCAACGCAGTTGACAGTGAGAGGACTTTTTTTTTTTGCTGAGTTTGTGTGTGAAGAGCACTAATAGTATTTATATGGATGAATGTGGAGAGCACTAGTAGTATTCATATAGTGTATATGGAGATCACTAGTAGTATTCATATAGTGTATATGGAGATCACTAGTAGTATTCGTATGTGTGTGAAAAGAAGTAGTAGTATTCCTATGGATGAATGTGGAGAGCACTAGTAGTATTCATATGCTAAGAATCTGTTGAAAGGCTTTAGGATTTTCTAGACACCCTGTGACAAGCACACATTTATTTCACATACTTTGTTTTGTAGTACCCGTTTTGTAATTCATGGGTAGCATAATACAATCCAAGCAGCAGTACACGCCACAGCATGAACACAGATAGATTTTATGCATGACAGAATATGTCTTCAGTGTAGTAATGGTTTGTTGTGAATTGTGACATGAGTACATACATTCCTTTGGTTCAATCATAACCATGAGTATTTTTTTTTTCTGTGCTAAGGTTCAAAACAGTACTCTCTGTTTCAATAGTAACAGAACATTGCTCTTGGTCCCAGGGGTTCTATGCTATACGCTGGTGGTTTTCTATATCGAAGAGTTTGCTAGAAGAGCTAATGTAACACTGAGAGATGGTTATGGCCATATGCGACGACAAGGCACATTCTGAAAGAGTGTAGTTGATATGTTTCAGAAAGCCATTTTAGAATCCATTTCCCCCTACAGATTGGTGTGCTGGGAAGTTGTACAGTTTTATCGCTCACACACACACACATACTTCCTTATAATGTACAGCCCTGTTGCTATTCTTGGCTTTTAGTGAAGCGTCCAAAATGGCTCTGTAAGACTGAGTCCCAATCAAGACAACAACAGATGTACATTCATAGAGAAAGAGACATCTTTTCCCTAGCGGTGGGATTTAAAGCTTTAGATCTTCCCATAAATCTCAATAAAAAATCGTACTCGAGTCAGCCAGAAACATATAGTACAGTTGGCGTCACAGATTTTGAAGTCTGGTATATCACCATCTTTTGCTCTCGCTGCTATACACAAGTAAAACCAAGAAAAACACTACAGGAAATGCACTCTTTGTCTGCCTTTATTTTTGAATGATTTGAACCAATGGCCATTAGGCATTTATTCCCATGTTCACCATCCCCTTAACTGAGATAACGATTATAGATCAAAGTGGACTCTCCCTCTGGGCCCTGTAGTGTAATTGACTGTTAGGCTGCTGTTTTTTGCCTCCACTGTGCTTTTTGTATACTCTAAAGTAACAACAAACACTGCAGGTACTGTATGTACTTAAGAAGCACTGGCTATCATTCTGAATATGAGCTTGTGGAATATGAGCTTGCTGGATTCATGGACAGACTTATCTGTCTCCTTTGTATAACCAGAATATACTTTCCATGATGTATGTTATCAACACTGACAGAAAGTCACTAAATTATCAATTCACCATACATCGTTGTAATCCTTGTTGTGATGACTTCCAGTGATTACAAGGCTATTACCAGTGCCAAAACGATCAATCGACACAGTATTTTGAGGTTGCATTGGTATTGATTAGTAGGCGACATCTCATCAGTCTTGAGCACTTTTTCCAGTTCATTTGGTTGGCAGCCATCTTGGCACTGGGGGGGGAAATGATTAGGGCCTCCATTTGTTCCGGCAGGTTGGCATCGTCACTCAATTAATCTGTAACTTCCAAGGAATTGTGTTTAAACGGAGGCAAAGCCACAGGCATTCATCATCCTCTCCTTGTCCATTTGTCAACATCACTTGGGTTGAGGTTTGTATACAGGTTCCCCCACTGCAGGATGATGGGAATTTTGTTACGTTGCAAACACAGAGGCTGAACAGCACAGTATCAGTCATCAGCCAATAGGAGCATCTGGTTCAGGTTGGGCATATTGTTTTTTTTAGAGTTCATTGATTCGTCAATCCCTTTTGGCTTGATACATCATGCTGTCAGTGATCAATACAGTAGGAGCAGGCTGGTTGTGTAGTAGTGCTTGATCACTACGACACACTGAAGTGCCTTAGTAGTGCTTGTACTAATATTAACTTGTCTATGTCTGTGGGAGTATGATTGTAAGTGTGTGAGAGTTTGTTTTGTGTATTGTGTACAGTCTATACTATTCAGTGTTTGAGGATACTTTGTGTTCACTTGGAAAGGGATTCAATTGCTTTGCAATTGTTTAAGCAGGCAGGCGAAGAGTCTAAAAGTAGGCCCTCTGTTTGAAGGACATTGCGTTCCTCCCACTGTGCAGCAGTGTGCTTGTCATGTGGGTCTGACACTGCAGACACCCATTTGGGATTCCAGAGTAATTTACCTCACCAAAACAAAGTGCCCACACTTCATTAACAAAGCAGCCTGCACATACTAAAATATCTGCTAAGAACTAGAGGAGAATGGAAGGAAACAGGTGTAATTAACATTTACAATGTTACAATACACAATGTGTATAAGTAACTCATTGATATACAGTATTTGGATATTGAATGCAATGTCTCTTCCCAGAAATGTTTCATTAACACAGGGCTGTAATAAATGACATTGGGTTTCATTTGTGGGAGAACCAAACATGGCCAAACGTGAACATTGATGCTTTGTTTAACAGCCCTCTGAAGTGTAAGATAGTAAATCAACTTTATGTTAATAATACTTGTGTTGCATTGAAAGTAGTCATAGGTTTGTTTCAAGGTACCTTTTGAAAAAAAGGATAGTTATTTTCTTACACTGGCGTTCGTGTCATATGCATGTTAGTTTGCAATTTCGTAAAAACTGGCGCACTGGCATTTTCTAGCCCCAACGTTAGGTTCTGTAATTTACCCGTCTAACATCAGCACCCTTCTGCTCAGATGGGATGGGTGGAAATATTTGAGGACTGTCATTAAAAACATCATGATCCAACGTCCTTATTTCAGGGAGGTCTGGCAGGGATAATTAAGACCAACTAAAAGCTGGTTTAAGAGGTAACACGGATGGTCATGTCATGAATGTTGACAGCAGAAAACGCAGCCTATCCAGCCGTGGCACACACTGCCCATATGAGCATCGACCAAGATGTGCTTTTGGTGCCTGTTTACTTCGTATTTATGCAACAAAAAACATCTAAAAGCAATATACAACAGTTTCAACAATTTTACTGAGTTACATTTCATAGAAGGAAATCAGTAAATTGAAGTGAATTCATTAGGCCCTAATTTATGGATTTCACATGACTGAACAGGGGCGCAGCCATGGGCCCACCCACTGGGGAGCCAGACCCAGCCAATCAGAATGAGTTTTTCCACAAAAAGGGGCTTTATTACAGCCAGAAATACTCTTCAACATTTCTGGAATCTTTTATTTCAGCTCATGAAACACGGGACCAACACTTTACATGTTGCGTTAAGATTTTTGTTCATTTGATTAAAAAACAAGCATAGCCTCCCCTCCTCTCAATGAAGGCTGTTTTCCTTTTGTCATGCCCAATGTGATCAAGTAGCCTAGTCAAGACTGTTGATAAAATGTTTGGCCCCTGAGACCGCTTGGAAATCAATCTTATTCACCAAAGCTTTATTAAAATATCAAGTTTGTGAGGGACAAAACAGTGAGTTGACATTCCCTTTTTATCTATGCATTGTAGGAAGGCCCACATTATTTTAGCCATGTAGGTCCCGTTTTGGACATGTGTAAAACCACCTCCATGATGTAGGCTACATGTGTCCACGCTAGGAATGTTATCGGTTAACCATTAATTGGTTAGTTGCTGAAAATACATTTGACCAATCATGCTTATCAGTCTATTGGTTCATTTGCATCATTTGGTGGAATTAAATTGCAGAGTTTGAGGAGGGGAATAGCCTACCACCTGTCAGACAGCACCAGAGTAGCTCATCTGTAGGCTACTGGAGTGAAACCTGCTTTTGTAAGCTCAGCCATTGCACAACAAATAACAATTCTAAGTGCAATCATGTGTTAAAAACTTGTGGCCACGATTAAAAAGAGCTCTATTTTATTAATCTCAACTCGTAATTAAAGCGCCCTTTACATTCAACATTCGGGGGCATAGGCCTGCCTACCATTGACTATCAGCGCATCACCCAACACTTTGCAATGCGAGCTTGAGGCAGTATAATTGTTTGAAACCTGAACGTTTTACTTTACTTCAAATAATGAAACATGTCTTTCCTTCCTTCAAAGTAGCCTTGCGAAAATCCATCCATTTATAAAGACTTCCTCGTGCCATTAAAAGGCATTTCTCTCCTGTTCTTTTGGTTTTCATATCAACTTTCTTTCATTATCCAGAAGCCAAAGGCACAATCCGAGTCATATTAGCAACCACCGTAGTAGTTGCTATTAGATTCCCCCTCTTTCTAAATTTCTAACAGAGATTTTCATCTCTGTCACAACTGCTCACATTAGGTCGTCTGTTTTAGAACGGCATTTTCCGAATATTGCATTTTGACAAATGTTTGAATATGACGTTTTATTAGCTGCTTCATTAACAGGAGTTGCTTGTTCAATAATAAACTGTAACCTTTTGACTGTAAGATGATAGGCTTGCTATTATTGCATGTTTCAATTAAGCTCTTAATGAAACATTTCCGGTCCTTGTATGCATGCATAGTATTAGAGAGTAAGATGCAAAGCGAGATGTTTCACTCTCGCCAAAATCTGTCCAAAATAAGCCCAATATGTTTTCTATGGGCTTATTTTGGACCTAAGCTGCCTTATCGCCTTGGGACGACTCCCATTGTTAAGGCAGAAACATAATCATCTTGTCATTATATACAGATCTCTGAAAGTATTTTCTGTTTTTCATGTCATTTTACTGTTTGGAGGGAAAAAAAGGTTGATGGTTAATGAGGGTCAGTTAGTTGGCAGCAAAACGTACCGAAATGTGCATCCCTAGTCCATGCCTATCCTGAAACAAGAGATGAGAACCTCGGTGAATACCGGTGAACCTCATATTTCAAATTGATTTTCCTGTAACAATTGTTTGTTTTCGTTTTCATATTTTTAAAACCCAAGCACCATGTAGGCTAACCTTAGGCCTACAATAACGAAGGCTGGTTCAACAGCAATGACTCAATGTTTTTTTTTATCCTGGTGATTTTATGATATCATTAAAATGATTTACATGTATTTATTGTTGTTGAATGAAACAAACAGATTGCTTGTTTTTCATTTAATTTTATCCAAACCAAACTTATTAGAATGATTCACTGACCTGGTTTTGTGTCGAGAACGTCTGTGGCGCACAGGCAATATGGAGAAATTTGAATGTGATCTGTAATGTGGTTCCAATATGTATATAGAACTTTATATTTGGGAGCAGTATGATGGTGAGTGGACATTCTCTCTTTCTTTTTATATTGGATCTTTGTCCAGCTACTGGGAAAGATGTGCGTAAAACCCTCCATAGTCTGTGTTTTAATATTATATGCCCACTGGAAGCAATTAGGTTGTTGTTTTGTTTAGAATTTGATTATCATTCTTTGCTCTCTTTTTAGTGAATTTAATATTGCTTATTGACAACATTTGGCATGTCCATGCTCAGCCATAATGCAATTTATAGTAGGCCTAGCCCCTTTATCAGTGTGAATGCTATTTCTATATTTCAACATTGAAGCTATGCAATTACTTACAACAGTGGAACAACAGGTTCAAGTGAACATATTTAGCAAAGATGGGATAGGTATACATTTTGTTATTTTGTTTCTGTAAGCTGTTTAACAAACTATAACAGACTAAAATTGAAGTTGTTTCCAAGGCAATACATAAAACACTGTAAATACACAACTTGAAGCAACCACATACAGTATTTAGCCATGGAACACGTTCCGATTGGCCAGAGAGGGACCAAGCCTTGACACACTCACAACTTGTTTATTCATCAAAACCCAGCTCTTTCACGCCAATGCCAGCAACTGCACTGATAATTGTACTTGTAAAAATAGCAAAAATATTTCACACCCCCTGACCCAACAGTATTCTACCGCCCAGTGATTAGATTGACCATTGCGTTAAGTTTGTTAAAAATAGAGCCCTTAGTGTAGCTCATTTGAATTTGTCTTCAAATGTCTGAAGTGTAATGTGCTCAATATCTTAGACACTTCTGTCAGGATTTTTTATTTTATTTGAATGCTGTTACTGAGAGACTTTAAATTCAAGGAAGAACATTTTGGTTGGATACACTGCTTCCCCGAGCACCAATTTAGACTTGTTTTCTCATGTTCTGTTCCGCTGAAGCTCTCTCCGCTGCATACATTAGCCCTAAAGAGATACAGTATATTAAAAGATACTTACAGTATGCATGGTTCAACTATCTATTTTCTAACCGAGCAACCTGGATGCCTCAATTTCAAGAATTGTTTAGCATATCTACCCTTTCAAGCCATCTGGGATGCTGCAATCACCTATGGCAATGAATCTTCTACAGCTTTACACTTTCTGTCTAATGGTGCAGATCTCACTCTTAAAGCTAGAAAACCCTGTATTTAGAAGAGTTGAACAGCCTTGGCAGCAACTAATGGGGATCCATAATAAATACAAAGACAAATAGATATTAAAAACGTATTGCATACAATTATGTGCAGTGGTGACCTGTCATTCAGGGCAGGTGGAGCAGAACCCTACCTGTTTTGTGCCCCTCCTGTTTAGCATGTTATTTTGGCATTAATGCGTGTCCCATATCTGTTTGCAAACAATGTCAAAAATAAGTTAATAAAGCCGCCCTAAAAACATGGCCTCTTGCTTTCTTGAGTAAGGCAGCTTCACAGTGCAGGTGTTTCAGCATAGCTCAATGCTTTCCATGGTGGTGGGTCAGCCAGCGGAAATTACGGAGCGATAATGTCCTTTATATCCATAAAAACTGCTGGCGCGCTTCAGTCAATATTTCACCCAGTTTCCCTCCATCAAAATGCATACAAAATGAATCCCAAACGTTACTAATAAACTTTTCCAAACAAGTCAAACAACGTTTATAATCAAACTTTAGGTACCCTAATACGTAAATAAACGATCAAATTTAAGACGGAGAATCATTATTGTCTCTACCGGAGAAAAATACAAGAGAACGTGCTCTCATTCACGTGCTTGGAAACACTACAGCCAAAATGGGAGTCACCTAGATAAACTACAATTTCTGGCTGCAATCTGGGAGGACTTGGCCTTATAATAAAAGTGACAGCCATTGAAAATAGTGGTAGGCTGAATTATTATTATTTTTGGATGGTTTGTCCTCGGGGTTTCGCCTGCCATATCAGTTCTATTATACTCACAGACATAATTTTAACAGTTTTAGAAACATTATAATGTTTTCTATCCACATCTATTATATGCTTTTCTGGGCCTGAGTAACAGGCAGTTTACTTCGGGCACACTTTTCATCCGGAGGTGAATATACTGCCCCTTACCCAAGAGAGGTTAAGCTACAGCTTTCAAAGCAGCTTACCAATCACAGTACCTGTACACAGCCAATCTGTAAATAGCCCACCCAACTACCTCACCCCCGTATTGTTTATTTTCCTCTTTCTCTTTTGCACCCCAGTATCTGTATTATCTACTTGCACATCATTATCACACCCCAGAATCTCTATTATCTACGTGCACATCTGTCATTCCAGTGTTATTGCTAAATTGTAATTTTTTCGCTTCCATGGCTTATTTTTTGCCTTACCTCACAACTCTTCTACATTTGCACACACTGTACATAGATTTTTCTATTGTGTTATTTATTGTGTGTTTGTTTATGTCATACTCTGTGTTGTTTTGTCACACTGCTGTGGTTTATCTTGGCCAGGTCGCAGTTGTAAATGAGAACTTGTTCTCAACTGGCCTACCTGGTTAGATAAAGGTGAAATAAAAAATAAATAAATAAAAATGTACTTTCGTCAGCCAGCAAGATGAGTTTGCCTAATGAACAGCAAAAGCACTAGCCTATGTCAATCTACTATCCCCCATAGTACAAAAGTTGACCTATTCTGTGTGAGAAATACATATTAAAGACTGTTACAGTAACCATATCAAAAATCAAATCAAAATGTATTTGTCACATGCGCTGAATACAGCAGGTCCTTACAGTGAAATGCTTACTTACAAGCGCTTAACCAACAATGGAGTTTTAAGAAATATAAGTGTTAAGTAAATAAGTGTTAGGTAAATGGATAAGTAAAAAATTACGTAGTTAAAGAGCAGCAGTGAAATAACAGTAGCGACTCTATTTACAGGGGGTACCGGTACAGAGTCAATGTGCGGGGGCACAGGTTAGTCGATGTAATTGTGGTAATATGTACATGTAGATTACATGTAGGTAGAGTTAAAGTGACTGCATAGATAATATCCAGACAGTAGCAGCAGCGTAAAAGAGGGGGTGGAGGGGGACGACGACAATGTAAATAGTTTGGTTAGCCATTTGATTAGCTGTTCAGGAGTCTTATGGCTTGGGGGTAAAAGCTGTTAAGAAGCCTTTTGGACCTAGACTTGGTGCTCTGGTACCACTTGCCGTACGGTAGCAGAGAGAACAGTCTATGACTATGGTAGCTGGAGTCGTGTCACAGTAACCATATGCACACGAACCTCCGCAAGCTTTGAGTAAGAAATCAGGAATGTATTTACGTGAAATGCCTGGGTTCGCCGGTGATCTCTCTTTCCTTCCATTCTCTCTTGAAGAAGCTTCTTTGAAGATAGGCTAGCCAGTCATATCGATGGTTTGAGCAGAGTAACAGGATGGTCCTACTTAAATTCACTTTCGAAGATACTTTACATAGGACAGCTAATCAGCCGTACCAGTGATTGTCCGGGATGTGAGTTTATCGTCTCTACCTCGTGTTTAGAATCAAACCACTTTAAACGTTCAGCTGCAGCTTCACGTCTTTCTGGTCTAATGAGTTTTTTCTTAACACAGAATTCATTCAGTTTGCTCAAAAGGGGAAGTTCCGACAGGCGGACATGCTCTCTGACCTCACTCAGGGTGGTGATTACTCACTGTGCAAAGTTATAAAAAAAACTCTCTCTTACAGCTTCTCAAATCACATCCCTCTCTTAACAAAAACACTTTCATATTTTTTCACATTACATGCACAACGCAGAGTATGGACACTTCGTATATGTAGTCGCTATACTTTCCAAGTTACAGTATTTCCTTTCTAACATTTTTAATGACATCACAAAATAACTAACAAAATTACATTAGTGTTCTATAGATCGCCTCTGACCATTCCCCACGTTCTATGTTAGAAATATTGTTCCAGTATTCATTGTTAGAATTTCAGCTGGAAAAGTCTATTGGAACAAAGAACATTCCATCAGGTGGCCTAGTGGTTAGAGCGTTGGGCCAGTAACCGAAAGGTTGCTAGATCCAATCCCGAGCTGACAAAGTAAAAATCTGTTGTTCTGCCCCTTAACAAGGCAGTTTACCCACTGTTCCTAGGCCATCACTGTGAATAATAATTTGTTATTAACTCACTTGCCTAGCTAAACAAAAGTTAAATAAAGACAAATAAAAAATAATTTGGTGAATCTTGAGAGCGCAAGTCTGGATCTAGTCCCCCACTTCTATGGTGAGAGGGGGTCTGATTGAAGTTATTCATCGCAAACCTGATCTGACCTATTTAGTTTCTCATGGACAGTCATGACAATAGCCTATAGAAATGTTGCGTAACATGAGCTCATGGGCTCTAATGAAGTGTTTGATTAGATTTGAATTTACATTTGCATTGATGTCAGAGTGTTTTAGAGAGACAATAGAGTGCTGAGTACCAATTTTGGTATTCTACTAATGACCATCAGCAGCAACAGAGAAGCCTAATTACCATGACTAAATGAGCACGTGGAATTTGACAGCCTTCATGACTCGTGACCCCCGGTGTGGTGGTAATATGGCACCGCAACAGTCCTATCCTCACCCTAATAATTTGGTCCCTTTCCCCCTCATAACTTAGCCTACTGTTCCGACTTTCTGGTGCACAGGAAGCCTATATCCTGTTTTAGAGAAATGTAATCATTGAATATTGTAAGCTTTAATTGTCTGCTTATATGCCCCCTTTATTTATCCTACGGTTCTGACTTGGTGTACAGGAAGAATACTGTAAGAATGGCCCATGTTCTGAATTCTGTCGCTCTACATTTCATAAGTGACTACGTCTGTCCTAGCTCGCTCATTAAAGTCTTAATCTAAATTACGGATTGCCTCTTATCTGCTCATTGTTTCATTATGCCATAGTTTGTTCATCTCAATTGTCAGTAGAAACCACATTTGTTTAAGCAGGCCAGCCATATCAGCTTTGTTTTTAAAAAAGGCAGTAAATGAGCCTGAATGTGCTGAAAAGAAAGCTCTGCTGTTGGGACAACTTTTATTTAGGCCCTAACAGTTTGTGGGCACCGTTCTTCACCGTTATAGTGCAATTAATGTATTGTTCAGTGTTGTGTAGTGGCGTTGCTGGCATGCATCTAAAAACTTTTTGGGGAGTTTGCAGCACCAAGATTTACATGCTAATATCGCCACTGATTATGTGAGTGTGTGAGTGGAGAGAGGCCATACGGACACGCCTGGTGCCCAAATTTATGACGTTTGTTGCGCAGCGAGAGTTCAGTCGAGACAAACGGATTTGATTCAGTCAGCCGTCCGGATGAGCCGTCCCCATCTAGTTGGTGCTTGGGAAACTTCCGGGAGAATTTAAAACTTTACATTTGGACTTGAGTGTTCAGAATCATTCCATTTCAATCTGAGTAATTGTTATTTTCCTATTATTTTTTACAAAAATTTAACTTTAGTCGTTTTTGGTGAAAATCACTACAATAAATGTGCTTTAACTGTCACCCTGGCCTAATATTGGCTACACTATCTAGCTACTTCCCTCTCCTTACTGTGGCAAGTAGGAGCGTGTTAATGTGTTGCAGTGCAAACACTCCCCATATATTAACTGCATTATCTATACTGAACAAAAATATAAATGCAACATGCAACAATTTCATATCAGGAAATCAGTTTAATTTAAATACATTCTATGGATTTCACATGACTGGGAATACAGATAGGCATCTGTGGGTCACATATACCTTTAAAAGAAAATAGGGTGTGTGTATCAGAAAACCAGTCCGTATCTGGTGTGAACACCATTTTCCTCAAGCAACGCGACACATCCCCTTCGCATGGAGTTGATCAGGCTCTTGATTCTGGGCTGTTGAATGTTGTCCTACTCCTCTTCAATGGCTGTGGGAAGTTGCTGGATATTGGCGGGAACTGGAACACTTTGTCACACACTTCGATCCAGAGCATCCCAAACATGCATAATGGGTGACATGTCTGGTGAGTATGCAGGCCATGGTAAACCTGGGACATTTTCAGCTTCCAGGAATTGTGTACAGATCCTTGCGACATGGGTCCATGCATTATAATGCTGAAATATGAGGTGATGGCGGCAGATGAATGGCACGACAATAGGCCTCAGGATCTCGTCACAGTATCTCTGTGCATTCAAATTGCCATCAATAAAATGCCATTTGTTGTCTGTTGACTGACCATAACATAACCCCAATGCCTCAATGGGACACTCTGTTCACAACGATGACATCAGCAAACCACTTGCGCACATGACGCCATACACGTGGTCTGCGGTTGTGAGGCCAGTTGGACATACTGCCAAATTCTCTGAAATGATGTTGGATGCTGCTTATGGTAGAGCGATGAACATTAAATTATCTGGCAACAGCTTTGGTTGACATTCCTGCAGTCAGCATGCCAATTGCAAGCTCCCTCAACTTGAGACATCTGTGGCATGGTGTTGTGTGACAAAACTGCACATTTTTAGAGTGGCCTTTTATAGTCCCCAGCACAAGGTGTACCTGTGAAATGATCACGCTGTTTAATCAGCTTCTTGATATCAAACACCTGGAGAAAGGAGAAATGCTCACAAACAGGGATATATTTGTGCACAAAATGTGAGAGCAATAAGCTTTTTGTGAGTATGGAACATTTCTGGGATATTTTATTTCAGTTCATGAAACATGGGATCAACACTTTACATGTTGCATATTTTTGTTCAGTGTAGCATCTTCCCTCTCCTTACTGCGGCAAGCAGGAGCGAAGGACACTGTGCTCCGTGTTGTTGTGTTGCAGCGCAAACTCTCCCCATTGAGCAGTGGATTGTATCATGGTGACATCCAGATGGTTACTTCCAATATTAAGTTATTTCTCGTGTATTCTGCTATTCCTACTCTAAATAAAATCAAGTGGGATGGAAAAAATTGGAGATGTTGACCAAATCCAGATGGTGGCCAATACTAAAAGGTATTTCTCCCTTGCCCATCGAAAATAAACATCACTTTATTTTAACGAGCGCTGTGCTGCTGTTGTAGCCAGCTAGCCAGTATAGACTGGCTGGGAAAGACTTGTCAGGACGACTGACTGAACCGAATCCATTTGTCTCCACACTCGACTCTCAGCTGCGAGACATACGTCATCAATTCGGACACCAAGCGTGTCTGTATAACCTCTCCCATTTGAGTGCATTTCTGCATGCATAGGCGGACAGCGCCATGGTGCTGAAATGGTTTGAGCTCTAGAGACTGGGCAGCCAACCCAACACTGTCATTAAAGCCCCACTACATAGGCTGTCAATGTGAGCTGTTCCATTCCAATACATGACATACATATTTTCAGTGATAGCTTTGTCCATTTTTACTTTACTCTCATTAGTATTGGAGCTAAATGGGAAGATAACTGGTATGATTGTAGTGCCTAAATTACATCTACATTGATGATCAATTATGTGTGTGTGTGTGTGTGTGTGTGTGTGTGTGTGTGTGTGTGTGTGTGTGTGTGTGTGTGTGTGTGTGTGTGTGTGTGTGTGTGTGTGTGTGTGTGTGTGTGTGTGTGTGTGTGTGTGTGTGTGTGTGTCGTAGTGGTGGTGTGCGTGAAAATATGATAGGTGTGAAGAGGTGGGGGACAAGCATTGCTCTTCGCCTCCCCCATCACAGTCGCCCGTTGGTGGTTGCCAGGCATTTATCAAAGTGGTGCGGTCGGTGAAAATTGCAGTAGCTGTCTTTGCCTGAGCCCTTATCTCTACCTCTCTCCCTCCCACTTTCTCCCAGCTACAACTAAGCATCATCTGTGTTCTCTCAGATTAAGACTTGTTTTTTTGCTAGGATTTTTTCCCAGACTTCTTATAGCTTACCTCGCGCTCTCTGTCTCAACTTTAATCCTCACGACTGAAATTGAATGTATTTTTCCCTTCGTGGTACTTTGCTGGTTCCGGTCACCTCTAAAAGGCACCTGTGATTGTGTTGTAGTGTAGCAGCTGTTTGATCTGACTGTAGGGGAACATGACTACGGTGAAGGAGGCACAGAAAACATCTCAACAACAAGAGCAGGTAATGATGCGCTTTCTTTCATTCAACCGATGTTATTAGCCTAGGCGATTCCCTATACTGAAATTGTAGTCTATATTAATGAGATTTTTTAAATGTTGTGTGAAGCCTGCAATTATTTACTGTAACGCCACAAGTAGCATTTTCTCACATCATTTTGTGTACCCCTCCCCTTCATTTAAAATATTTGGGATTGTTGTAGCCTATGCAGCGTGCTGCAAGACAACCGGCTCTCACACCAGTCAGTCACTCTTCTCTGTAATTCAAGGTGATTGCTTTCAGCGTCACTACCCCCACCTTATTCTACTCCATTTAGCCTCATTCAAATCGATTATAACCACCACGGACATGTATTAAGTAGCTGTTATGGGTGATGAAAATTATTTCCTGCACTCTGCAGTGCTTAGTCAGTCATGGAGCGCCCCCCTCCCTGTCCGCAGCACGTTGATAGCCCCTAGACTTGGCCAGTGCACACGACCTGAGCATTTAGATTCACTACATTACCAAAAGTATGTGGACACCTGCTCGTCGAACATCTCATTCCAAAACCATGGGCATTAATATGGAGTTGGTCCCCCCTTTGCTGCTATAACAGCCTCCACTCTTCTGGGAAGGCTTTCTACTAGAATATTGCTGTGGGGACTTGCTTCCATTCAACCACAAGCATTAGTGAGGTCGGGCACTGATGTTAGGTGATTAGATCTGGCTCGCAGTCGGTGTTCCAATTCATCCCAAAGGTGTTCGATGGGGTTGAGGTCAGGGCTCTGTGCAGGCCAGTCAAGTTCTTCCTTACACTGCCACAAAGTTGGAAGCACAGAATCATCTAGAATGCCATTGTATGCTGTAGCGTAAAGATTTCCCTTCACTGGAACTAAGGGGCCTAGTCCGAACCATGAAAAACAGCCCCAGACCATTATTCCTCCTCCACCAAACTTTAGAGTTGGCACCTTGCATTGGGGGAGGTAGCGTCTCCTGGCATCTGCCAAACCCAGATTCGTCTGTCAGACTGCCGAAGCATGATTCACCACTCCAGAGAACGTGTTTCCACTGCTCCAGAGTCCAATGGTGGCGAGCATTACACCACTCCAGCTCATGCTTGGCATTGCGCATGGTGATCTTAGGCTTCTGATCTGAAGCTCCCGACTAACAGTTCTTGTGCTGACATTGCTTCCGGAGGTGCTTCCAGAGGTTGTTTTGAACTCCATAGTGAGTGTTGCAACCGAAGACAGACCATTTTTACACACGCGCATCAGCACTCTGCGGTCCTATTCTGGGAGCTTGTGTGCCTTACCACTTCATGGCAAAGCCTTTGTTGCTCCTAGATGTTTCCACTGCACAATAACAACACTTACAGTTTACCGGGCAGCTTTAGCAAGGCAGAAAGTTGATGAACTGACTTTTTTGAAAGGTGACATCCTATGACGGTGCCACGTTGAAAATCACTGAGCTCTTCAGTAAGGCCATCCTACTGCCAATGTTTGTCTATGGAAATTGCATGGCTGTGTGCTCGATTTTATATATCTGCCAGCAATGCGTGTGGCTGAATTAGCCGATTCCACTAATTTGAAGGGTTGTCCACATACTTTTGTACATATAGTGTATGACAGAATAGGTGGGACATTTTCAGGTAAAATAGGATGTAGCCTACTGCACACAGTTGTCCTTTCCAGTCGTCTGAGAAGCCTCACCAACAGAAACAATACAAATCATTATCTGTAGGCCTAAGGCATTGTTTAAAAAATGTTCCTACTTCAATAGCCGGGCTATCATTTATGTTTGCCAAACAACGTTTTTACATGGCTCAACATGGTACTTTACTGAAAAGAACAACAAAGCATTCATTGTTTTGATTGTGGATATGTAGGCGGGGGACATTATTTTATGATGGTTATATTTATCTATTTGTGTCATTTCATAACCTGTTGCAACGAGCAATCCCGTATCCGGGATCCTATTTATAGCCTCAAGCTCATTACCATAACGCAACGTTAACTATTCATGAAAATCGCAAATGAAATGAAATAAATATATTTGCTCTCAAGCTTAGCCTTTTGTCAACAACACTGTCATCTCAGATTTTCAAAATATGCTTTTGAACCATAGCTAAACAAGCATTTGTGTAAGAGTATTGATAGCCTAGCATAGCATTAAGCCTAGCATTCAGCATGCAACATCTTCACAAAAACATGAAAAGCATTCAAATAAAATAATTTACCTTTGAAGAACTTCAGATGTTTTCAATGAAGAGACTCTCAGTTAGATAGCAAATGTTCAGTTTTTCCAAAAATATTATTTGTGTAGGACAAATCGCTCCGTTTTGTTCATCACGTTTGGGTAAGAAAAACCCAGAAAATTAAGTAATTACAACGCAAACTTTTTTCCAAATTAACTCCATAATATTGACAGAAACAGATGGCAAACGTTGTTTCGAATCAATCCTCAAGGTGTTTTTCAAATATCTATCGATGATAAATCATTCGTGGCAGTTTGGTTTCTCCTCTGAAGAAAATGGAACGTGCATAGACCTGGAGATAACGCAATAATTTCGACGGAGGACACCGGGCAGACACCTGGTAAATGTAGTCTCTTATGGTCAATCTTCCAATGATATGCCTACAAATACGTCACAATGCTGTAGACACCTTGGGGAAACAACAGAAAGTGCAGCCTCATTCCTGGTGCATTCACAGCCATATAAGGAGACATTGGGACACAGGGCATTCAAAATCTGGACCATTTCCTGTATGAAGTTTCATCTTGGTTTCGGCCTGTAGCATTAGTTCTGGGGCACTCACAGATAATATCTTTGCAGTTTTGGAAACGTCAGAGTTTTTTCTTTCCAAAGCTGTCAATTACATGCATAGTCGAGCATGTTTTCGTGACAGAATATCTTGTTTAAAACGGGAACGTTTTTTATCCAAAAATTAAAAGAGCGCCCCCGATCTCGAAGAAGTTTTAATTACATAGATTACAGTAGGCTACCCAGTATTCAAGTGGTGCAAAATTGCCCATGTGACATTTTATTTGTGAATTCTATATCTCAAGCAAATGTACCCCCCAGCAGTTGTTGGCTATTTTAGGTTACTTTATGAAGTGTTCGGTTAACTCACCAATCTGTTTCTACGGTACAGATATACTAGTATTGGCTATTGAAAAATGTTCAGCACCCGCTAACACATTTCAGCACCCGCTAACACATTTCAGCACCTGATAGCACATTTCAGCACAACTATAAGTGCACCACCTAATACTAAATTCTGCACCATCAGAGGCTCAGCCTGTGTGACAGGTTTCAGCAACATTAAATGGACAGCTCTTTGGACAGCATTTGTCATTGTCTGGACTGGACTCACTGGAGCCTCCTGTCTGTGCACAGCACCCCTTTAAATGACAGAAAAGGTGAGAAGGACAAATAGCCCCATAGAGCAGCCAACCTCCTCCCGAGTCTTCCACAGCTTTGCTCACGTAGCATCTGCTATCAGTCAATGCCAGGGATGCAGGGGAACATCTCAGTTGCGCACGATGCACTCAAAACGTGCATCTGTACACTTCATTCACAGAATTACACACACCTGTCAAACATGTCCACTTCATTCACAGAATGACACGCACCTGTCAAACATGTCCACTTCATTCACAGAATGACACACACCTGTCAAACATGGCCAGTTCATTCACAGAATAACACACACCTGTCAGACATGGCCACTTCATTCACAGAATGACACACACCTGTCAGACATAGCCACTTCATTCACAGAATGACACACATCTGTCAGACATATCCTGTTCATTCACAGAATGACACACACCTGTCAAACATGTCCTGTTCATTCACAGAATGACACACTCCTGTCAAACATGTCCACTTCATTCACAGAATGACACACACCTGTCAGACATAGCCACTTCATTCACAGAATGACACACATCTGTCAGACATACCCTGTTCATTCACAGAATGACACACTCCTGTCAAACATGTCCACTTCATTCACAGAATGACACACACCTGTCAAACATGTCCTGTTCATTCACAGAATGGTGTGTTTGTTTGATAAACACCGGAGTATGAAGACCCATCCACCACTCAAAAGGCTAATACTAAACATTATGGGGAAGGGGAGAGCAAGGCAGAGTAGAAAATGGTTATTTGATTTCGATGATGATTTGGTTTTGTCTGAAAAGGAATTTGGTTTCTAGAATGTTAAGATAGTATTAGGCATGTGAGCCTTTCCAGATGAATAAAACGAGAAAAAGCCGCCGTGTTAGGTTCGTTTCCAGGGAGTGAAGACCTTCTGGTCACAGAGCATTAGAGCTCTGCTGCCCAACCCGAGCCCAACGTCAGAGCACGCGCAAATGGCTCAGCTTCAAAATATTAGTGGTAAATTTAGTGATACCCGAGCCCTTCCCGTACCCTAGTTATTGATGGAAAAACACGCCCTACCCGGCCCTAACACGATGTATAACGTCGGGGTCCGTCGGGCTCGGGTCGCAGAGCTCTAGTTTAGAGTGATGAAAAGTAGCTAACCGCTAACTGCTCTCTCATGTCGAATGACAGCAGCGAATGAGTGACAGACAGAGCCGAGAAGCTAATGGATTTACAAACGGAGGAAGTTATTTCTGATTTTGAGTTTAGGGAAAGAATGGGCCTTAAATTTGGCAGAAGCTGTCGGGCCATGGTAGGGCTCAGGCTTCAAATTCATGCCCATGCAGGGCTCTACAGAGCATTGTTCCTCCCCAGTGACGGAGTGAACCAGTACGCAGGGTAGAGGGTGCTGCTTAAGTGCCTTGCTGATGAAGAATTGGAACGGTGACTGCTTAAGTTGATGTTAATTAAAGCGGCCACTTTACTTAAAACAAACACACAGGGGCATGAAAACTGTAGCGACATCCTCTGCTGATTCAGGGCACCTGCTTTGCTCAGGCTACAACAGTCAAACCATGCTATGTCAATTCAGCTTACTCGGTCAGTATTTTGAGTAAATGTATTGATTTATACATTATGTTTTGTACAAGTCAAGATTGGAAAAGCATGCTTGGAGATCAGCTTACAGAGGATCTGTCTGACATGTATAGTGTTAGCATTTAGGTAGATTTGTTATTCAACCGTTTTAATTGGCACTTACCTTTTTGAATATTTCTGTTGGATGATTGTATGTCCTCCATGTTGAATGCCAATGCAAAATGTCACTGTGGACGTGACTAGGGGCCTAGAATAGATCCCAACCTGTGTTCTTTGCTCCTAATTGGGTAGAAGGCAGTAGCACAGGACAGTAGTTGAACATGCTTTTGACAGGTACTTGATTTGTGCCTCTTGGTTCAGACCTAAACGATGAGGCTCTATAAAAGCATATGACAGCAGACTGCAGAATAGCTATTCATAGTTATAGTAAGGAGATACACTAGTCTCCATTTCAGACAGTACGAGATTTGAGGATCAATAATGTCTACTTGGAGATAAATAATCCGATAATGCCTTGAAACCAAACAGTATGCCACTGTGTAGTTAATCCAAGCACATTAAATATGTGTATTCATTGGCACACCTTCCTTGGTTTATCACATATTGGTGCAGTGTAACGTTTCCATGACTATGTGCATTCTAGAGTGATTGTGTATCCTTAAGCTTATTTTGCTGCATTTCCTTTCTCGCTGGTTGTACCAATTCAGCAAAAGCTAATGGGATTGATAAGCAGCGTGGCTAAAATGAACATTTTAACAAGAGAAGGGGATAAATAAAGATATATTCCTCCTTTTTTCCAAGAGCCCCCAGCTAATAAAAGGAAAGGGATAATGGATTAAGGAGGGAATTGGTTTCTTGATTTCCTCCACCATTGTTTGTGCCATAGTTCATCGTAAGGGCAATTATGAACAATTGAGCCATGATGTTTGAGGCTAGAGGGGAGATTAGACAGTAGATTGAAATGCGGCCACCACAGCAATGCATCATGATTGCTGTCATGATATAAACACTCCTGTCTGGGGATGCTAGTAAAGCTCAAGGGGGACTTTAATAAAGCCATAAATATTAAAATTAAATGTTTTGGCCCTGCCTCTCCTTTCTTTCTGTTTCTGTGTCCCTGTAGACAAACAAAATGCCACAGCAAGTGGTCTTACATCCTACTAATAGTTGTCTTGGGCACTGTGTGTGTGTTCATATTTGTTTGTTCGTGTTGGAAAGTCTGTGTTTTCTAGCAGTACTGCATCTCTGGAGAAATACTGATCTTGTGCAAAACCTCCTCAATGAAGAAAAGGTCAGCATTTCTTGTGAGGTGTGAAGAAAATGTTTTTTTTTGTCCTCCTTTGTTATGTTCTAATTGTGTCTCTGGGCTACGTGAAGCAGCGGTGATATGCTTATTTAGCCTATTAAACACAATTCAGTGTTTTCATATCAACCTTCAAAGCCTTTAGCATCATGGGCTGGGTAATTCCATTGGGGAAACATGCAATTGTTGCATAATTTTTCTTCAAGTATTATAAAGAGAAACTTAACGACAGGTGTGTGTGAAGTAAGATCCCTTGTTTGAGGATAAAAGTATGTTTTTGTTTTGCAAATAGGTCTAACTAATTAAAGACATTAGATTGAGAAAAAAAATGATAACTATAATCTGTCAGTTAGTTTTTGTTTTTGACTGCGTTTTTTAAAGATGGGAAGTATCCAAGCTGCATTGAAAGTAAAAAGTTGCAGCTTTAGTTTGGGCACTCTTCTATACACATTTCACTAGGGAGCATTTAAAATGATTTTACTATTCAAATAATATCATGATATTTTTTCGGATATCCAGATTGTCTAAATTCTAAAATAAATCTATGTTTTTGCTATTGACTCTCGATGCTCATGTCAGAGGTAAACAGAAGATGTGCTGCTTTTCTCCGGTATTTCGGCTAACGCCTTGATCACACCAACAGCCCAGAAGTACATTCATTTCCAATGTAACTCTGCGTTTGCCTTGCAGCATTGCGTTGCAGAGGTAGTTGCAGTGCGTTCTGTGTGGTGCATACATTGGATTTATCTAACGTATGTGTCAAACTGTATGCCTATACGGCTTGATAGAAATGGTAAAGCTAGTTTTTGGTAGTCGAAGGTGAATATTCATATTTTTCTGCACACATATCCAGATGATGCTGCTTACCATTTTGCGCAACGACGCTGCAGGTGTGATCGAGGCATAACAGCAACAGTGAAAGAGAAGTCTGATTTTCGCCATGATAGAACTGATTCTGTTACAAAAAGCTTTTCTGGTGAGTGTTTTGCATTGATCTGTGTCAGGTATAGTGGAAACTCCATTAGGTGAGCGCCTGTAATTGCTATTTGAAGTGGGGAAAATAGCATACTGATGTCAGGGCAGCTTGGAGTGCTAAATGAGCATCAATAGCCAGCAGTATCTCAACACACTGTTACAAAAAAATTATTTTTAATTTTTTTTTATTTATTTATTATTAAAAATTAATTATTTTAAATGTTATGGTATATCCTTGTAGGTAAACATGTCACAAGGATAATTAAATGTAATTTAGACAAAGCTTTTTCATTGTTAAAATAGGCCTAAAACAAAAATTAACACTCACTCAAGTAATCGAATACTAATGTCTGTTCTGATATCCAGATAACCTTGCCCATCCCTACTTAGCTGAACTGTGCTGGTCTGTTCAAGCATCCACAATAGTGTGTAATTGTGTCTCATGTCTGTGTCTGGCTGTTTGTGAATGTATGCAGCTTGGTAAAAATGTGTGTTTATCTATGCCTGACAAACTTTACCTTAGTCTGGATGCTTTTGTCTGAGCTTATTGACGTCCTGCAATTAAAGCCCAGAGCTGCAGAGCACGGAGGGCGAGGAGGGGTAGCCATGTTTCACCGAACCTCTAATTGGAATGTTGACCGTTCCGAGGTTAGTGGCGACCACCAGGGTTCCCGCTGTCTCTTTCACATCGCACCGGCACTGACAAACAGGGATAGGAGTGAATACTAGTCACATCTGCTGGTACAAGCATGTCATTGCTTGTACCAGCAGATGTGAATAAGACAATTGTGCTGTTCCTGTTCCAACTTCATTGAACAGGTTGTCAGGGACTGTTTCTATCAGCGTCTTGATATGATGCCAGAAGTCATTACCTGTTCTGTTTGTGCCACCATTTGACATTGATTTCGCTTTGGATTTTTTCTTGCAGAACAAAGTAGGCATAGTATATTACTGTATGCCCTTTTCAGTGTTTTCCACAGGTACATAGTGGACAGCCAAATGTAAAAAATTGCCAGCCAGGCGACCCTGTTCAAATTGTTTTGCAGAAGGAACTCTATGTTGGTAGCATCTGGAACATTCTAATGCCTTGATTCCACCTGAAATACACAGCAAAATGATTTAATACTTCATCAAGTTTAGCTCCCAGATTGGAAAAATACATGACTTTACAATTTAAATGACTGAAAATGTATGAATTCATTGTATTGTTAGTTGTTTTGGATTTTGTCAAGATCTAGGCCTATATGATGGGGCGGCAGGGTAGCCTAGTGGTTAGAGCATTGGACTAGTAACCGAAAGGTTGCAAGTTCAAATCCCCGAGCTGACAAGGTACAAATCTGTCGTTCTGCCCCTGAACAGGCCGTCATTGAAAATAAGAATTTGTTCTTAACTGACTTGCCTAGTTAAATAAAGGTAACATGATTGGGACTATTTTCTAAGGAAGAGAACATTGTAAACCTTTAACCTGTCTTATCTTGATGAAAGTTTTATTTACAGTTTTACTACAAGATATGAATTGCCACAATGATGTTTGTTCTTCAAATGATGTATTTTATTAAAGCAGAAAAATGAAGTAAATAGAACACATTATCTTGAAAAATACATTAAATGTTTTGTTTTTCTACCATTTTTTTTCAGGTTTTTGCTCTCAACCATACTTGTTTTGTTGTTGAAAACAACTAAATGAACCACATCAGGAGACCTCTTAAGATCTGTGAAAAATCTGAGAAATTTTGAGTTTTGGGTGTAGTTACCCTTTAATTAAAGTGTGCACCTAGCAAGAGGCTGTTTAGAGTTTGTTTTATGTAGCACACATGATGGTAGAGTTTGCAAAACAAATACCCACAGGATTGATGAAAATAATCATGATATCATTCTGCCATGTAAGCATAGGCTACTAAGAGTTAACATTTAATTGAGAAGCTTTTTGGGAAAACTTTCCGTCGACCAGAAGACAGTTTTTATTATCCTCATCACGAACGGCTACACAAAGTGGTAGACGCCCGCATCACAAACAAACGGGAGCATTCTCGTTGCTTCTTCAGAAGTTACAAATCCCTGATGCATTCTATTCATGTCTTATGATAAACTGGCCCCAATAAATACATGTTCAATACATTTAGTTGATTCCCTACTAAGGTCAGTACATTATTGCTTATTGTTGAATTCCATTTTAATGCCAGGATTCCGTCAAGGCACTAATTATCATATTTGGACCAGAATGAGGCTCTCCGCTACCTATTTTTCCTGCAGTGATGATTATTCATCGAATTCAGGCCTACCAGTTCGTGTAGCCTATGCAAATTGGCGAGCCAAATGAACTTCTCTCTTGCTGATGCGATTCGGTAGGCTACACTAACTGACGAGATGAGATTCACTCATTTTAGCGTCACTGTTTGGCAAGCCCAGGCATCCTAGGAAAGGAAGCCTAGGAAATATTTTGGTTTACTTGTCCATATGCGATATTATGGACATATATATAACCACTTATAAACTAGTCAACACTTGCTGTTCAGTTGACAATCAAAGCCCAGTAAATGACCTACTATGCGCCATGACTCAGCATGTCTGGCTATGTAAAACACACAAAAGAAAATAAATAAATGTGCCAGAAAACAATAATTAGGCTAAGTCATGGATTTCGCAAACAACCACATTGCACACAAATTGTACGGGGAGGCAGGACAGACAGAAGGCTGCGTTTCCCTGTCATCGCTCGCTTTTTGACTGACAGACGCCTATCCTATCAATAGTTCGCTAGAAGATAAATATTGTTCATTCTAACGGGAGACTAACGAATTGAAACTTTTAAATGAAAAGTAGCCTAGTTAATATGAAGTGGAAAAAATAACCAGCTGAAAATGACTCTGTAACTGGTTGATTAGCTGACGCTAATCAACCAGTTACAGAGAAAACTAGGCAGGTCACCTGTAATACATGTCAGTATTCAACAACCACCCATGTCTGCAGACATCGGGAGATTACATGGAAACCGGTCATTATGGGCCGTGAGTACTGTTATCTTCAAATAGGCTTTGGTTTTGTTACGGTGTTGTGGGTGGCCATAAGTATCTGCCTCTGATTCCAAAGTTTGGATGTTCAAATCAAGCGATAGAAATGTGTTTTTGTTTTAAGCCTATCCCAAACCTTAACCATTGGGAGATCATGCCTAACTTTAAGAATTTGGAGTTAATGCCTAAACTTAACCTTGGAATGACATAGAAAAGTAACTAAACATTTCAAAATGTGACGTTTGGAACAACTTCGAAATTTGATGTTTAAGAGACGTGTGAACGTCTAATTCTGACGCGAGACTGTGAGAGCTTGTGGAGGAAAACACTTCCTTTTCTCAGTCATTAAGTATTGACTATCTATTTTGGACTTCCGAGGCTGTTCCCAGTCCACTGTACAGTGTCACTGTACCTGGCTGCATCTGCCCTAGAAGCAGAAGAATTAACCTAACACGTCGTTCAAACCCAGGTCCACTCCTAACCTCACTGTACATGCTGACATTTATCGCCGTCTAACTATTAGTGTTATTGACACGGCCGCTAGAACTCTTGTCGCCCAAGAATATCGTTCTCACTCCAATTTGACAGATTGGATTGTTAATGAGATTACGGCGATGGGAGTGTTGATGTAAAGTATTATCCAACATCATTATTTCCCATATGAATATGAAAACCAATGTCTTGGCAGACAGGATTTGGCCAAGGCAGATTGAAAACCCCTTTGCTTTTTTCTTAGTCAAAATATTGGCAGCCATTTTATTTGCTTTCATGGGGTATGCTGGTGATCATGCCTGGAATGTTGTCTTGCATGATTACATTTCCTGTGTTCACTCCCCCCCCACACACACACTGAGGACAAAAAACATAGGCTTTCAATTTAGTCTTCCCTCTTTTTTTATGTGTTACCTCGTTAGCTGGCATCTCAAATGAAAATCAACTGTTCGGCTAATGCACTCCTCATTTCCAACAAATGAACGTTCAGCTTTGTTCTAGTATAGAAAGCTTATAGAAAGCTTGATTGGGGCTTTTGATTTAGCAGTTGTTGAACTGATTTGAAAATGTAGTACACACTGAGCTCTGGCTCACCACACCAGGATGCTAATTACTACCTCAAGTTTCATTTTCACATTTCTTGTTTGTTTTTTTACACTTTGTTTGTTTTAAGATATAGATTTTGAAGTTCACTACCCTGACTTATGAGCTGTATTGCTCTGTTTCTACATTCCTGGGTAGTGTGCAGTTGGTAGCCATTGGTAGTAGAGTGAAATCACTAAAATACTCAAATAGAACATTATATTAATAGAGGTATTGTACATCTTCACGTGAGTTGTGACATGAAACCCCAATGTGAAGTCCTGCAAATAGCACAAATCGTAGTGTTTGTGGTCCTGGTGTCATTTGTAGGGAAATGATGCCTAACTGCAGCATTGCAATACATTTCTTCTGATATGTGTCTGTGGTATAATTGGGCCTCTTGCTTTAACTGTTGTAGTGACTGAGTACAGCTGGGTGATGTTCATTATGACACACTACAGCAAAAAGTTTTTAATGGGAAAGAAATTTGAACGTTCCTTATTGGACAATTAAAAATGGTACCAACCCATTTCATTATGTTTCCGAGAGCTATCTGCTAGGGTTGTGACGATAGCAGTATCAAAATATTTTTCCGATGGCAAAAATGTCAAATGAATGTGTCTCTGGATGACAACATAATGATGCTTTTTTTCCAACATTAGTGCTGTTTTCCTAAAGAAGTTAAATCTGCTCCATGTTTTGTTTCCTAACGAGTATCGTGATATTGGTATCGTCCCAGCCCTAGCATCTTCTGTTTCATGCCTACTGTGACTACTGAACACGACTCTGGGCTTTCTTCTTGCTGTTCTCTCATCCCCTGGTGGCATCTTATTGAACTTTTGAACCAAAAATCTTTTCTCATAGGTCCTCAGGCTGCTGCTGCCAGTGTACAGCTGAGTTATAGTGGGTGTGCCTGCGTACCGAGTGTAAAATAGGATTTCTGAAAAAGAGGAGCTGTGGCAGTTTCAAGTAAGCTCTGAATTAGTAGTCGTGGAAATAAAAAAGACTGCCTCTAATATGTCCAGGTTTCGTCCCAACATCATCAGGGAAGAATGAATGCATCCTCCAAAACACAACCCAACCGAGCCGCACTGCTTCTTGACACAATCCAACCCAGGGGCCAGCCGCACCAATGTGTCGCAGGAAACACTGTACACCTGGCAACCTGGTCAGCATGTACTGCGCCCGCCACAGGAGTCGCTAGTGCACCATAAGTCAAGGATATACCTGCAGGCCAAACCCTCCTTAACCCAGACAATGCTGGGCCAATTGTGCATCGCCCCATGGACCTCCCGGTCGTGGCCGGCTGCGACAGAGCCTGGACTCAAACCCAGAATCTCTGGTGGCACAGCTAGCACTGTGATGCAGTGCCTTAGACCACTGCGCCACCCGGGAGGCCTTATTATTTTGTTTAGAGGTCCTCTGAGACACAACAATAAAGGGGATTAAATGTGTCCATCCTGTGGATTTAATCAAGAGCAGTTAATCCTGATTTGGTTGGTAGGTTTACTTACAAACCTTTTGTGCTGAAGCATCCCTGGCAAGTGATCAGTCATTTTATGTTTTGTTTACCTCCAAACTCCAAGCTCTTTTTGCAGAGATAAATCTCAAGTCCCTAAAACATGGTGTTTTATCTTCAACTGTGCTCCCCCCATTCAATGGCAAATAGAAATAGAGACCACTACCTTAGCATGGTGTGGAATGCGAGGCTTTGGATGAGGTGGAAGTAGGCCTACACTTGGAAGAGAAAAACAACAGCCACAGTGGCCAATAGGGTGTTGGCACTTAGTTGATGTGGTTCTGTCAATAGAAGATGGGAGAACGTGGGCAGTAAGTCCATAGCATGGCATTGTGTGCCCAGACCTCCTCTGTGTTGGGAGAGTGCATTGACTAAACCCTATTAGTACATTAAGTGTATTGAGCAGGAGCAATGTCCTTGTCGTCACACGTGCTAGGTGTCAAGAGAAACCCCATTGTGGCTTTTAAGTATGGAGTAGATTGACTGGGAAGATAGACATGTTGTTTTAAGTGTGTGTGTGTGTGTGTGTGTGTGTGTGTGTGTGTGTGTGTGTGTGTGTGTGTGTGTGTGTGTGTGTGTGTGTGTGTGTGTGTGTGTGTGTGTGTGTGTGTGTGTGTGTGTGTGTGTGTGTGTGTGTGAGTCACAACTTCCCTAATGTCAAGTTTTAATGAAATCATTTCGCTCAGATGCCGGAGGGGGTTTGGAGCATGACACCATTCGACACAGGCACGCTGGCAGAGCGTGACGTCTAGACCCAAGTGACAAATGTGCCCCCTCCAACTTATCAGTCTCCCCTGCTGCCCTCGCTTGCCAGCCGTCAAAGCCATTGCTCCAGCTACATGGTGATTCAGCAATCTGACTGATTCCAACATGATATTAAAATACCACAACCCCTTTTCTGCCCAACTCAGAAATGCTTTCTTCATTTCCCGTCTGAGAGATTATCATTTCACTAATTAGCTCGTCATCTCTGCTTCCCTTCGATAACGGCTTTGCTCCACCTACACTAATGATAAAAGTAGCTTAAGAGAACAACACAACATTTGAACAGGCGATTCAACCCACCTACGTTCAGCATACATTCACCTTAGGTTCAGTCCATAGGGAAATGACCTCCTTGAACAGCCTGTTCTTGATAGCTCCAAGGTTTCTTGACTCTGTCTGTTAAAAATCAACTCTACCCACTCTTTAGATTCACTGTTTCTATCGATTTTGTTCTCGACTGGAAATTTTCATTTTTTTTCTTCTCATAGGATCCACCTTGGGAGTTAAGGGTAGCGTTTCTGAGTTTTTCAAGCAGTTTTCCTCATCTGACATCATTACAGGTGGAAATGGCTTCTATCGTCACTTTGTGTTCCTGAACGGTGCCACTTCTGATAGCCAAGTGAAGAGGACTACTAGAAGGGTGGCATACGTATTCATGAGGTTCACGTGAAGTAAAAAGGCAGAGAGTCACATTCTGAATTGAGAATGCATTAATTAATTATGTTAAAGTCTGAATAATGTTCCATCCATGGATAATTTTTATGGAGGCATAATTATTGTCCCCTTTATTTGATAACCTAGAATAGTTTTTGGGACATGATTTCATTTGGAATTCATCCATTCTAAAGTGTTTTGTTTGTTTGTGCTTTGTTAAGAATATTCCAATGCACTTTTGTAAAGAAATGCACTTTTCTCAAACTACCTTCTGAAGCACTCCCAGCAATATTTCCATTAGGACAGTTGATACATTTTTTCACATTTGTCCCACTTGCCCCTCTGGCACCAGTTGAGGCTTCATTCTGGATGTGCGTTTCATGGGGAGAGGATGGAGAGAGACGGTCAGAGAGATGGAAGGGGGAATAAATAATAAATAGACCAACCTGAATAAGTAGAAGAAGCATTTCTGAACTCTGTTAATTATTGAGACGCGTATAGCTTATTTCCTGGTCACTTGACACTGTAGGTTCTGATCCACAGTGCTAAAAGCCTCACGCTGCTTTTGCTTTGACGGCCGGCTCACCAGATGAGGTTTTCTTCTCTCAGCTATGGCTGTCAGGCCCACACACTCCAGACAGATAACAGTTGGGATGAATTTAGGTTTAAAAGAGTATTTTCTTCCAATGAGAATGCTGTGCTGCGTTTACTCTAGTTTATTTCAGTATTGGTGCAGTATACATGTAGTGGTTGAGTAAAGGACAGGGTGTTCCATCTCAGGAACTGCAGCTTTACTGAACTGACGATGTTGAGCAGTGTTTTCAAATGCTGTTGTGTTTTCACGTACCCTTTTGTGTGCTGGTTAATTGCAATCCATTAGGTGCATTTTAAGAACACACAAAGAAAAACAATTTATTGGAGTGAACACTCACAGTGCTATGAAAAGCACACCAATGGTAAAGGACTTTGAACCAATAACATTGTCGGTTAACAATGTTTGCCCGCTTAACTAAGAGTATTGTAGCGGATAGCAACAGTGCAATGCCCCTTGTGGATCTGAACCTGGGTCTCCCGGTCCATAGCCACTGCTCCAATAGGGTTAACTCACCCGTAACTAGCTTAACTTGGTGAGGGTTGCTACAATATGTTAGGCTAGCTTAGGGCTGTTGTGGTGACCGTATTACCGCCACACTGGCAGTCACGAGTCATGACCTCAGTAAAATTACACATGACTGATAAGTAATGGTAATCACCTCTTCTGCACTCTGGATATGCGTTGGTATTACCCAGTACTCACCAACGATCATCAGGTCCTAATGGCCTGCTACTCAGGGCTTTATTGTCCCTCTAACCACTCTGACGTCAATGCAAATGCAATCGAAAATCCCAAACACGTCATCAAAACAGTATCATACTTTTAAAACTGACCTCACTGTGATGATGAATTTGAAGAAAGAAGTTCAACAGCAGGTTGAAACAGTGTAAAACATGGTTGTTGTGGATGTTATTTCACACCCTAACACAGTGAAAGGGACTGCTCTTTCTAAAGTGATTCATTCAAAACAGCCATAGGCATATTAGAGGTTATGCAAATGCATTATGCATACGCATAGGCCTATAAATGAGCCCAAGCCCCCCCAAAAACCTGAATTAAAATAATGATTGTGCCGTTATACTATACATAGCTTACCGCATATTACACAAGGCAGAAAAACAAAACAAAATTAAACTGATTTAAGATGTCTTTGGTACATACTTGGTCTAGCCTATAGTTCTTTTTTCTGCCTGTTTCTGCCCATTTGATAATGGGCCATTCTAAATCTAAACTAATTTGACATATTAGTAAAGACAAGATTCAATTGAGAATAGTCTGATGGTTGAAAATATGATCACTTGATAAGAGTACAGCATGTGCAGCCTGAGACAATGAACAGAGCGCAAGCTTTTTTTTTACTACTTTCTCAAATCATCTACAGTCTATAGTCGTTAAGACATTCTAAGGTTTGTATCATTCACAACTAAAGTTGCCAAATAACTCAATCTAGTGTATAGGACCAGTTTCAAATGATAATTTTTACACTCAACATAACCACTTCATATGTGCGTGCACTCTCTCCGGAATGGGAAAATATCCTTTCTATTTTATTCAGCCAAGTTCAATTATATTATTCTTAATATAAAATAATGGCACGGGACGTATAAACATATCTTGTCTGCTAAATGAGCAAGCCAACAGCCTAGGGCAGGGCGCATAGCCAGATAACATACAGTAGGCCAACGCATATTCTGTTCTCTGACATACATTTTCTTCATATCAAAATGTTTCTTCATACCTGCCTAAAATAAATAATGGATTTATTGTGAGGGTGTATATTCAATTGATTGATTAAACGTGTTTATGTTAATTCCCAGTCAATTACCGTGAGACCGGCAGTCTTTTGCATGACAATAAGCAGCTGACAAAATGTCATGACCACCATAGCCCTAGGTCAGCTCAGTGTTTCCAATAGTGACTCCCTTTCATACTCCCTATTATATGACTACAGATCACAGCAGGGGCACCTCGCTCATAGGACCGCTGGATTCTTATTGGACGGTAAATGGTGTCTAAGATTCCCAGCAGGTGCCTCAATAAACCCTCTAATAGAGCAATTATTCTCAAACAAAAGGTCAGCTCAGGCGTGACGACAGCCCCTGCAATCAATAAAACCCCCAATTATGACAGAAGCACCGGGACTATATTTGGTCCCCGCCGCAAAGCAGAGGAATGATACGTGGGTGCGATCGGAATTCAGGCTGAACGCATTCTCTCAATGTGCCTCCAAGATTAGGTTACAAAAATGCATTGGAGTAGTTTCTTTTTCAATCAATCAATCAATCAATCAAATTAGCTGATATCTCAAAGTGCTGTACAGAAACCCAGCCTAAAAGCCCAAACAGCAAGCAATGCAGGTGTAGAAGCACGGTGTCTAGGAAAAACTCCCAAGAAAGGCCAAAACCTAGGAAGAAACCTAGAGAGGAACCAGGCTATGTGGGGTGGCCAGTCCTCTTCTGGCTGTGCCGGGTGGAGATTATAACAGAACATGGCCAAGATGTTCAAATGTTCATAAATGACCAGCATGGTCGAATAATAACAAGGCAGAACAGTTGAAACTGGAGCAGCTTACACTTACATTTTTTATGAACCCCTTTAAGTCCTGAAACAGTTCCCTTGATATGATTACATTTTTTTGGGTGTGGGGGTGCTTTTGTCTACTCACTAAACTTTAAAAGATTTGAAGATTTTTATGTATTTGAAGGGAATTAAATTGATCATTTTTGACTGTTGCGCCAAGCTCAAATCCTTACACTCAATAATATTGTGGCATTTTGAAAGTTTGTTTTCTCTGGTGTGCTCTGTCGATATGTATGTGTACGTAATGTGTACAAATATGGTTTCCAGGTTGAAATTGGATAGATGGGCAGTGCAGCACACTTCACATTAGCATAATAACAGTCCTGTCACTGTCTGTTCCCCTCTCGCTCTCACTTTCCCATTTTGATAGAAGGTCTAGCATGATGTAGCGAAGCACAACCTGGTGATGACTGTCATCTCACTGAAGGCACTCAAGTCTAGTGGACTAGCCTACAGCCAGAGTGTTTTTAAAGCAAGTAAACAAGGCCTATTATCAAACTGGCCCCGTGATATCACACACGACAGACGCGTCACATCCCCACCGAGTGGAATCACGGAGTGTTCCTGAATTAGACCTAATGTATTTGCGCATGAAGGTCCCCATTGCCAAGGCAACATTGATTTATAGGGAATAGGACTGCTTGTTGCCTGGCTTGTGTCAAAAGCTAGTATTTTCTAGCGCAGGCGTTGAATTTGATGGTCTGGCCCGCACACATGCATACACTCTAAGCTTATTTCGACACACACACATAGTATGTCAGCATAGCAAAGGTTAATGTATGTAATATAACATAACTCTATTGAACTCTTTTCTGTTTGAAAATCAATACCAGCATTCATATGGCTCTGCTTTTGTTTCACTTTTTTGTTTGAACATTTGCAGAACAGACAAATCAATACTTTTTATTTCCATCAATTCAAGGTTGGTGCACATTTTTTCTGCATCTCTGGCACACATGAAAGCTCACCATATTTGACACACATGAACGTTTGTATGACACATAAAGGTTTTGTGATGGAGCTTGTATGCTATTCATATTCCTGTTTGTCAGAACAGGCGAGACTTAATTATCAAAATGTCACACGGTACGCCATTTTTCTATTCCATCGCTCGCTGCTACGTTAAGAAACGCTACTCAATCTTACAGCAATGTATTTTACAGTGCAGTTGTTACTGTATAATTTTCACTTCTCTGCCTGTCAATGTCCAAGCATCTAGACTCACTCAGTCAAACGTGACAATCAGCTTGTGTATCAACACACTGTAGTAAGCCAATTTTCCAATTCTGTCAGCATGTGCCGAGCTCTCCCCTTGTAGGTATATGGCATTGTGCATGTATGTATTTATGTATGCCTACTGTATTGCTTGTGGCACTCAAATCAGATGGCATCAAATCAAATCAAATACAATACAATTTTATTGATCACATACACATATTGCAGAAGCAGTGAAATGCTTAAGTTTCTAGCTCCAACAGTGTAGTAATACCTAACAATACAAACAATGCACATTAATCCCCCCAAAAATAGAAATTAAGAAATATCAGTGTCCAGAATATATATATATAGTACCAGTCAAATCAAAAGTTTGGACACATGTACTCATTCAAGGGTTTTTCTTTATTTTTTACTATTTTTTTACATTGTAAATATATTATATATAATCATGTAGTAACCAAACAAGTGTTAAACAAATCAAAATACATTGATTCTTCAAATTAGCCACCCTTTTCCTTGATGACAGCTTTGCACACTCTTGGCATTCTCTCAACCAACTTCAAGATGAATGCTTTTCCAACAGTCTTGAAGCAGTTCCCACATGTCTCATTTGGGTTGAGGTCGGGTGATTGTGGAGGTCAGGTCATCTGAAGCAGCACTCCATCACTCTCCTTCTTGGTCAAATAACCCTTACACAGCCTGAAGGTGTGTTTTGCTTCATTGTCCTGTTGAAATAAAATGATAGTCCCATTAAGTGCAGACCAGATGGGATGATATATTACTGCAGAATGCTATGGTAGCCATGCTGGTTGAGTGTGCCTTGAATTCTAAATAAATCACTGACAGTGTCGCCAGCAAGCACTCCCACACCTCCTCCTCCATGCTTCACGGTGGGAACCACACATACAGAGATAATCCATTCATCTACTCTGCATCTCACAAAGACACCGCGATTGGAACCAAAAATCTCAAATTTGGACTCATCAGACCAAAGAGGAGACTTACACCTGTCGAATGTCCATTGCTCGTGTTTCTTGGCCGAAGCAAGTCTCTTTTTCTTGTTGGTGTCCTTTAGTAGTGGTTTCTTTGCAGCAATTCGACCATGAAGGCCTGATTCACGCAGTCTCTTTTGAACAGTTGATGTTGAGATGTGTCTGTTGCTTGATAATTATTTGGGCTACATTCTGAGGTGCAGTTAACTCTAATGAACGTATCCTCTGCAGAAGAGGTAAGTCTGGGTGTTCCTTTCCTGTGGCGGTCCTCATGAGAGCCAGTTTCATCATAGCGCTTGATGGTTTTAGTAACTGCACCTGAAGAAACTTTCAAAAATCTTGACATTTATTTATTTTTTATTTAACCTTTATTTAACCAGGTAGGCTAGTTTAGGACAAGTTCTCATTTGCAACTGCGACCTGGCCAAGATAAAGCATAGCAGTGTGAACAGACAATAACAAAGTTACACATGGAGTAAACAATAAACAAGTCAATAACAGCAGAAAAAAATAATATATATACATTGTGTGCAAAAGGCATGAGGAGGTAGGCAATAAATAGGCCATAGGAGTGAATAATTACAATTTAGCAGATTAACACTGGAGTGATAAATGATCAGATGGTCATGTGCAGGTAGAGATACTGGTGTGCAAAAGAGCAGAAAAGTAAATAAAATAAAAACAGTATGGGGATGAGGTAAGTAAATTGGGTGGGCTATATACCGATGGACTATGTACAGCTGCAGCGATCGGTTAGCTGCTCAGATAGCAGATGTTTAAAGTTGGTGAGGGAGATAAAAGTCTCCAACTTCAGAGATTTTTGCAATTCGTTCCAGTCGCAGGCAGCAGACAACTGGAAGGAAAGGTGGCCAAATGAGGTTTTGGCTTTAGGGATGATCAGTGAGATACACCTGCTGGAGTGCGTGGTTGTTGCCATCGTGACCAGTGAACTGAGATAAGGCGGAGCTTTACCTAGCATGGACTTGTAGATGGCCTGGAGCCAGTGGGTCTGGCGGCGAACATGTAGCAAGGGCCAGCTGACTAGAGCATACAGATCGCAGTGGTGGGTGGTATAAGGTGCTTTAGTAACAAAACGGAAGGCATTGTGATAAACTGCACCCAGTTTGCTGAGTAGAGTATTGGAAGCTATTTTGTAGATGACATCGCCGAAGTCGAGGATCGGTAGGATAGTAAAACTGACCAGGGTAAGTTTGGCGGCGTGAGTGAAGGGGGCTTTGTTGCGAAATAGAAAGCCGACTCTAGATTTGATTTTGGATTGGATATGTTTGATATGAGTCTGGAAGGAGAGTTTGCAGTCTAGCCAGACACCTAGGTACTTATAGATGTCCACATATTCTAGGTCGGAACCATCCAGGGTGGTGATGCTAGTCGGGCGTGCGGGTGCAGGCAGCAAACGGTTGAAAAGCATGCATTTGGTTTTACTAGCGTTTAAGAGCAGTTGGAGGCCACAGAAGGAGTGTTGTATGGCATTGAAGCTCGTTTGGAGGTTAGATAGCACAGTGTCCAAGGAAGGGCCAGAAGTATACACAATGGTGTCGTCTGTGTAGAGGTGGATCAGGGAATCGCCCGCAGCAAGAGCAACATCATTGATATATACAGAGAAAAGAGTCAGCCCGAGAATTGAACCCTGTGGTACCCCCATAGAGACTACCAGAGGACCGGACAACATGCCCTCCGATTTGACACACTGAACTCTGTCTGCAAAGTAGTTGGTGAACCAGGCAAGGCAGTCATTAGAAAAAACAAGGCTACTGAGTCTGCCGATAAGAATATGGTGATTGACAGGGTCGAAAGCCTTGGCCATGTCGATGAAGACGGCTGCACAGTACTGTCTTTTATCGATGGCGGTTATGATATCGTTTAGTACCTTGAGCGTGTCTGAGGTGCACCCGTGACCGGCTTGGAAACCGGATTACATAGCGGAAAAGGTACGGTGGGATTCGAGATGCTCAGTGATCTGTTTGTTGACTTGGCTTTCGAAGATCTTAGATAGGCAGGGCAGGGTGGATATAGGTCTGTAACAGTTTGGGTCCAGGGTGTCTCCCCTTTTGAAGAGGGGGATGACCGCGGCAGATTTCCAAACCTTGGGGATTTCAGATGATATGAAGGAGAGGTTGAACAGGCTGGTAATAGGGATTGCGACAATGGCGGCGGACAGTTTCAGAAATAGAGGGTCCAGATATTCAAGCCCAGCTGATTTGTATGGGTCCAGGTTTTGCAGCTCTTTCAGAACATCTGCTATCTGGGGGGCGGAGCTGTTGGCCGAGGTTGGAGTAGCCAGGAGGAAGGCATGGCCAGCCGTTGAGAAATGCTTGTTGAATTTTTGGATTATCACGGATTTATCGGTGGTGCCCGTGTTACCTAGCCCCATTGCACAGGAGCACAGGAGGTGCTCTTGTTCCTCATGGACTTTACAGTGTCCCAGAACTGGATGCAAATTTCTGCTTGAAAAAGCTGGCCTTTGCTTTCCTGACTGACTGCGTGTATTGGTTCCTGACTTCCCTGAACAGTTGCATATCGTGGGGACTATTCGATGCTATTGCAGTCCGCCACAGGATGTTTTTGTGCTGGTTGAGGGCAGTCAGGTCTGGAGTGAACCAAGGGCTATATCTGTTCTTAGTTCTGCATTTTTTGAACGGAACATGCTTGTCTAAGATGGTGAGGAAGTTACTTTTAAAGAATGACCAGGCATCCTCAACTGACGGGATGAGGTCAATGTCCTTCCAGGATACCCGGGCCAGGTCGATTAGAAAGGACTGCTTGCAGAAGTGTTTTTGGGAGCGTTTGCCAGTGATGAGGGGTGGTCGTTTGACCGCGGACCCGTAGTGGATTTAGGCAATGAGCCAGTGATCGCTGAGATCCTGATTGAAGACAGCAGAGGTATTTGGAGGTCAAGTTGGTCAGGATAATGTCTATTAGGGTGCCCATGTTTACGGATTTAGGGTTGTACCTGGTGGGTTCCTTGATGATTTGTGTGAGATTGAGGGCATCTAGCTTAGATTGTAAGACTGCCGGGGTGTTAAGCATATCCCAGTTTAGGTCACCTAACAGAACAAACTCTGAAGCTAGATGGGGGGCGATCAATTCATAGATGGTGTCCAGGGCACAGCTGGGAGCTGAGGGGGGTCGGTAGCAGGTGGCAACAGTGAGAGACTTATTTCTGGAGAGATTCATTTTTAAAATTAGAAGTTCTAACTGTTTGGGCATAGACCTGGAAAGTATGACAGAACTTTGCAGGCTAACTCCTCCCCCTTTGGCAGTTCTATCTTGACGGAAAGTGTTATAGTTGGGTATGGAAATCTCAGAATTTTTGGTGGCCTTCCTAAGCCAGGATTCAGACACGGCAAGGACATCGGGGTTGGCAGAGTGTGCTAAAGCAGTGAGTAAAACACAAGATTTTCATGTTCTGTAGCTCAGTTGGTAGAGCATGGCGCTTGTAACGCCAGGGTAGTGGGTTCTGTAGCTCAGTTGGTAGAGCATGGCGCTTGTAACGCCAGGGTAGTGGGTTCGATTCCCGGGACCACCCATACGTAGAATGTATGCACACATGACTGTAAGTCGCTTTGGATAAAAGCGTCTGCTAAATGGCATATATTATTATTATTATTATGAAATCACAAATGCAATATAGCAAAACACAGCTTGGCTTGTTGTTAACCTGTTAGAACTCTAGGGGCAGTATTTCATTTTTGGATAAAAAGACGTGCCCGTTTTTAGCGCGATATTTTGTCACGAAAAGATGCTCGACTATGCTTGGAATTGATAGTTTTGGAAAGAAGACACTCTGACGTTTCCAGAACTGTAAAGATTTTCACTGTGAGTGCCATAGAACAATATCTACAGGCAAAACCAAGATGTTTGAGTGACCAGGAAATCAACAGGATTTTTGAAGGCACGTTTTCAATGATCTCCTTATATGGCTGTGAATGGCACAGGAATCAACGGACACTTCCTATCGTTTCCCCCAGGTGTCTGCAGCATTGTGACGTATTTGTAGGCATATCATTGGAAGATTGGCCATAAGAGCCTACAATTACCAAGTGTCCCGCCTGGTGTCTGCGTGGAAATTGGTGCGCAAAAGTCAGGTCCCAGTATTTTTCCATCCGAATCAGAGAAGAATGCACGTGTCTAGGACTGGCATTTCAATGAAGAGATATATGACCAAACACCTTGAGGATTGATTCAAACAACGTTTTCCATGTTTCAGTCGATATTATGGAGTTAATTCGGAAAAAAGTTCGACGTTTAGGTGACTGAATTTTCGGTTAGTTTCGGTAGCCAAATGCATAGTAACAAAACGGAACGTTGTGTCCTACACAAGCATCTTTCAGGAAAAACTGGACATCTGCTATGTAACTGAGAGTCTCCTCATTGAAACATCTGAAGTTCTTCAAAGGTAAATTATTTTATTTGATCCCTTTGCTGGTTTTTGTGAATGTTGCGTGCTAAATGCTAACGCTAAATGCTACGCTAGCTATCACCACTCTTACACAAATTATTGATTTTCTCTGGTTCTAAAGCATATTTTGAAAATCTGAGACGACAGGATTGTTAAGAAAAGGATAAGCTTGAGGACAGGCATATTTATTTCATTTATTTTGCAATTTTCAGAAATCGCTAATGTTGCGTTATGGTAATGAGCTTGAGGCTGTAGTCACAATCCCGGATCCGGGATGGGGCGGCCTAACCACCTGGCATTTCAAAAAAGCTTTTTGGCGAAAGCATACCAAGCGTTTTGTAAGGACATCTCTCTCAGTAGATAAAACATTACAAACAGCTAGCAGCCAAGTAGATTGGTCACGAATGTCAGAAAAGCAATAAAATGAATCGTTTACCTTTGATGATCTTCGGATGTTTGCACTCACGAGACCCCCAGTTACACAATAAATGTTCCTTTTGTTCCATAAAGATTATTTTTATATCCAAAATACCTCCATTTGGTTGGCGTGTTATGTTCAGAAATCCACAGGCTCGAGCGGTCACGACCAGGCAGACACAAATTCCAAATAGTATCCGTAAAGTTCGTAGAAACATGTCAAACATTTTTTATAATCAATCCTCAGGTTGTTTTTACAATATATAAATCGATAATATTACATTTTTAAAATGTCTGCTCCAAGCTGTTGCGCATGCAAAATGCTGCTGGTACCCAGCCATACAATGAAGCGATGTGATCTTTCTTGCTAATTTTTCAAAATAAAAGCATGAAACTATGTCTAAAGACTGTTCACACCATGGGGAAGCTATAGGACAATGAATCTGGTTGATTTACCTTTAAATGGGGCGAAGGCAGACAATGGAACAGAGAGCTTTCAGGAAAAACAGGACTTCCGGGTTGGATTTTCCTCAGGTTTTCGCCTGCAATATCAGTTCTGTTATACTTACAGACAATATGTTTGACAGTTTTGGAAACTTTAGCATGTTGTCTATCCTAATCTGACAATTATATGCAGATTCTGGGCCTGAGAAATAGGCAGTTTCATTTGGGTACATTTTTTCATCCAAACATCAAAATACTGCCCCCTACACTCAACAGGTTAATGCTTTTTTGGTTACTACGTGATTCCATATGTGTTATTTCATAGTTTTGATGTCTTCATTTACATTTACATTTACATTTAAGTCATTTAGCAGACGCTCTTATCCAGAGCGACTTACAAATTGGTGCATTCACCTTATGACATCCAGTGGAACAGCCACTTTACAATAGTGCATCTAAATCTTTTAAGGGGGGGGGGGTGAGAAGGATTACTTTATCCTATCCTAGGTATTCCTTAAAGAGGTGGGGTTTCAGGTGTCTCCGGAAGGTGGTGATTGACTCCGCTGTCCTGGCGTCGTGGGGGAGTTTGTTCCACCATCGGGGGACCAGAGCAGCGAACAGTTTTGACTGGGCTGAGCGGGAACTGTACTTCCTCAGTGGTAGGGAGGCGAGCAGGCCAGATGTGGATGAACGCATTGCCCTTGTTTGGGTGTAGGGCCTGATCAGAGCCTGGAGGTACTGAGGTGCCGTTCCCCTCACAGCTCCGTAGGCAAGCACCATGGTCTTGTAGCGGATGCGAGCTTCAACTGGAAGCCAGTGGAGAGAGCGGAGGAGCGGGGTGACGTGAGAGAACTTGGGAAGGTTGAACACCAGACGGGCTGCGGCGTTCTGGATGAGTTGTAGGGGTTTAATGGCACAGGCAGGGAGCCCAGCCAACAGCGAGTTGCAGTAATCCAGACGGGAGATGACAAGTGCCTGGATTAGGACCTGCGCCGCTTCCTGTGTGAGGCAGGGTCGTACTCTGCGGATGTTGTAGAGCATGAACCTACAGGAACGGGCCACCGCCTTGATGTTAGTTGAGAACGACAGGGTGTTGTCCAGGATCACGCCAAGGTTCTTAGCGCTCTGGGAGGAGGACACAATGGAGTTGTCAACCGTGATGGCGAGATCATGGAATGGGCAGTCCTTCCCCGGGAGGAAGAGCAGCTCCGTCTTGTCGAGGTTCAGCATGAGGTGGTGATCCGTCATCCACATTGATATGTCTGCCAGACATGCAGAGATGCGATTCGCCACCTGGTCATCAGAAGGGGGAAAGTTTCTTCACAAATGCAGTCGGCATTTGAGGTATTCCAGATCGGGACTTGAGTTCCTGTACGTTACCACAGTCACACCATGAGTAGTTTATCATGGAACATACACCTCCACCTTATTTACCCCCGGAGAGTTTTTCTTCCTGTTCACGGGATGGATGGAGAAACCCGCAAGCTGAATGGACGGGGATAGTATATCCGGAGAGAGCCATGATTCTGTAATCAGAGTATGTTACAGTCCCTGATGTCTCTCTGGAAGGGTGGATGGTATGCATTCCTCCTGAGTTTGACTAAGAACCCACTCCTTATTCCTCTTTTCCGGCAACAAGTGGAGCAGCACCCGGGATGAATGGAATTGCCTTGGAGTTCAAACAAAGGACCCAATTCAGGGAATTCTAATTTCTGGTCGAAATACTGGTGAGTGACAGTTTAACTAATATCCAAAAGTTATTTTCGACTGTAGTGAATAATTCAAGAAACATCCTGATCAAATAATGTAAGAAATTATACTGAAATAAAATTAATACTGCAAAGTTGGCAAGGAGCTAGAAACAGAGCAACCATTTATATCGGCGTCATCTTGTTAGATTATCTTTAACATCTGGATGAACAAACTGTTGAAAAAAAATGGAGTTTTAATGTTTTCTCAAATTAATTTGGGCCATATAACATCCACTTTATAAAATTACAGGAATCTACCTTTCTTGTGCTATTGCTGACCTTCAGTGTCTAACCAAAGGTTAATCATGTCAAATAAAAAAAATGAGGGGAAAAACATGGATTCCTGGGAAAATAGAAAATGGTTTGGTTTATCATCATTTCAATTCCAAAGCTCCCTATCTGTCTCTGGTCAGTGGGAGAGAGTGTTGGACCTTACATTTGTTCTGCTGTCAGGTGAGAGAGAGAGAGAGAGCTTTCCTTGCCTTTTTTTTATTAATGAAGTCTAACATGGTCAGCCATATAGCTCACACCACCCATCCTCCCACAGCACCGACTACTAGTATTTAAAACAAATTCACAGTAGGCCTTTGCAGCAACCACACACTGTTCTGTGGACTGAGTCTATTCTATGGAATACACTCTTATCGACTACTGAACAAAATCCATACTCCATAAATAAACCCTTAAGTATTTTCTGTATAATCATTGACGAGTGCATATGCGTCATGGCATGTGTTGTACAAAAACCCTGTAATTGAAAGTCTTGTGCAGAATCCGTCTTGGCTTTTTGTCAGCTATTTAAGAGTGAGATAGCTCCCTCCTTTGCGCTCAACCCATCCTCAACCTATTTCTCACCTCCTGTTCCCCTGGAAACAGGGGCTGCGCTCTCTGAGGAGATGTGCTCCCTTCATCCGTGTGTCGCTGAGAGGGAGCCTCCACCGAGTTGGCAGCACTTTGAATGAAAGGAGGAGAGAGACCGAGTAGGATAGGGAGAGAGTGGGGTGGCTCAGTACCTAATTTCTTAGCCTAAATAGCTTCCCAAAACAGATATCACTTGACATATGCCAACAGAATGCACATACATTGGAAAAGATATGTTCTCCATATCAACAGATGTCATTGGAAAAGAAACGTGCACCGTTGTAACGGTACAGTTCTAGACAGTGTAGTCTTTCTATCACTTTTCTTTTGCCTTTGTTTTTTGGGGCTTTTGTCTCCTTGTCTCATTTATTGATGTACCCCCCTTTTTGTTTTTCAGGACTTGGCCCAGTTTTCTTTCTCAATGTTCATATTTATTGCACACACCCACACAGTCTAATGCACACAAACACAGAAACACTAATGCATACATTTATTTTCTCGCTCTCTCATGGGAGACCTAGAATCATCCTTTTTTCTATTGTATCTTTTTGACAGGAGTGCAAACTGCTTTGCTTATTTTTTGGCCTTCTGTATCTGTCAACTAGGAAAGCACTTTCTCTGGGCTATATTCAGGAGGAGGAAGATTAGGAGGAAATAGAGAGGAAGAGGAGAGGTGGAATGTACTTTGGATTTGAGGTGAAGGTGTAGGTCTCTTTCCTTTTCGATCCCCCAATAAAAGGGAAAAGAACATAGTGTACATGATGAACTGTTTTGAGGTCTTCCTATTGGAACATGTTGTTGACTGTCCTACTGAGTAGGATAGAAAAACAGCACTGAATCAGACCATTATTTTAAGGATACTGTGGTGCATGTGCCTTGATATGTCTTAATATGTGGTATTTTTTTATCATGTGTTGGTCATTGTTGCGTGTCCTGCCATTGTAAGTCATTGATGATGCATGATGAAATAAAACAATTTCTAAAATTGAGGTGAATAAAGTAATACTCGACTCTACACTCATAGAGTATCTGCTAAAAGCTAGAACAGCTTGCATTTAATGTAGGCTATAAATCCCCATCCATCTCACAGTATAGGTACGTATTTAAATGCATGCATATTCAACAGATGTATTCGCATCATTACCAGTTATACACCTACAAAACACCATCACTGAGGTCCCTGGCTTCGGATCAGCGGAGCACTGGAAGTCTATTGAACTTTCCTCGCTCTACTTCCCGTCGCAGACGTCTCGAAGTGTCTGACCTGTCTGGGCCACTCCACTGCCTCTGAGCCTTAGCCCTCTGCAACAGGGCTCGTTAGCTGTGCTCTACTGGCTGTGTCAGTCAAACCCGATTTGGTCATCCATTGCATGAATTATCAGTATTCTGTTGGGGCTCTGCACTGGGGAAGAAGTCAGGATCACTGCACAGATGAGTGACTGTTTGGACCCGAGATGCTCACTTGACCGTCGTGTTTTCATTACCACTGCAGTAGTTTTAAAGGCAAGACGATAAAGGTTCCCAGTTGGGTATAATTACACCCTCTAGGAGACATAGTATATGAACCTATTTGAAATAATTTCAAATGCTTTCAGTAAATTCTGCAAAAAAAGAAATGTCCCTTCTTCAGGACCCTGTCTTTAAAAGATCATTTGAAAAAAATCCAATTAACTTTACAGATCTTCATTGTAAAGGGTTTAAACACTGTTTCCTATGCTTGTTCGATGAACCATAAACAATTAATGAACATGCACCTGTGGAACGGTCGTTAAGACACTAACAACTTACAGACGGTAGGCAATTAATGTCACAGTTATGAAAACTTAGGACACTAAAGAGGCCTTTCTACTGACTCTGAACAACACCAAAAGAAAGATGTCCAGGGTCTCTGCTCATCTGCGTGAACGTGCCTTAGGCATGCTGCAAAGAGGCATGAGGACTGCAGATGTGGCCAGGGCAATAAATTACAATGTCCATACTGTGAGACGCCTAAGACAGCACTGCAGGGAGACATGACAGGCAGCTGATCATCCTTGCAGTGGCAGACCACGTGAAACAACACCTGCACAGGATCGGTACATCTGAACATGGCAACAACAACTGCCAGAGTTACACCAGGAACGCACAATCCCTCCATCAGTGCTCAGACTGTCCGCAATAGGCTGAGAGAGGCTGGACGGAGGGCTTGTAGGCCTGTTGTAAGGCAGGTCCTCACCAGACATCACTGGCAACAACGTCGCCTATGGCACAAACCTACCGTTGCTGTACCAGACAGGACTGGCAAAAAGTGCTCTTCACTGACAAGTCGTGGTTTTGTCTCACCGGGGGTGATGGTCGAATACAATTTTATGGTCGAAGGAATGAGCGTTACACTGAGGCCTATACTCTGAAGCGGGATTGATTTGGAGGTGGAGGGTCCGTCAAGGTCTGGGGTGGTGTGTTACACCATCATCGGACTGAGCTTGTTGTTACTGCAGGCAATCTCAACGCTGTGCGTTACAGGGAAGACATCCTCCTCCCTCATGTGGTACCCTTCCTGCAGGCTCATCCTGACATGACCCTCCTGCATGACAATGCCACCAGCCATACTGCTCGTTCTGTGCGTGATTTCCTGCAAGACAGGAATGTCCGTGTTCTGCCATGGCCAGCGAAGAGCCCGGATCTCGATCCCATTGAGCACGTCTGGGACCTGTTGGATCGGAGGGTGAGGACAGAAATGTCCGGGAACTTACAGGTGCCTTGGTGGAAGAGTGGGGTAACATCTCACAATAAGGACTGGCAAATCTGGTGCAGTCCATGAGGAGGAGATGCACTGCAGTACTTGATGCAGCTGGTGGCCACACCAGATACTGACTGTTACTTTTGGTATTGACCCCTCTTTGTTCAGGGACACATTATTCCATTTCTGTTAGTCACATGTGTCGTGGAAATTTCCTCTATTTACCAAATCATGGGAGCAAACCACACATACACACGTCAGAGTTAGTTATAAAAGTCCATCTTTAATTATATGAGCTCTATCACAATCCTGTGACTCTCAGATAAATTCAGTGTCTCTCAGTGAATTCTCTGAGAGCCCCCTTACAATGCAACTGAGTTCCTTTTAATAGCAAAGACACACATAGTCAGACAGCATAGACATAATTCATCCTTCAGCTTTGTCTCCTTTCCCAAACCCCAGAACCATAAACCAGACCCTCCATATCAACAGGCATATATCAAATTGTAATTTAGATACAACCAACTCAAAATACAACCTCCTGGACAAACTCACGGAGAGGAGAGTGAGGCTATAGGTTAAGATAAAAGCAACATTAGAGGGAGCATTCCCACTGGGAAAGGTAGGGAGTAAAGGATATGTTTACACATGATGACACTTTGACCTCTCCCCTCTCTGTGGCCCATGCAACTTAGTTTTGACATAGAACAGATAACTGCAACCTCGCCACAGTATTATACAAAAATACCATTCTGATTAGAATTAACTTACACACATTTGATGAATATTAAACATCTTACATATGTTAACAACAAATTCTGAATCTTCCACGACACATGTCTGTGGAACCTGTTCATTTTGTCTCAGTTGTTGAATTTTGTTATATTCATACAAATATTTACACATGTTAAGTTTGCTGAAAATTAACACAGTTGACAGTGAGAGGACATTTCTTTTTTTGCTGAGATTAGTTGAGTAGTTCAGCCCAGGCCTTCTAGTCAGAACAAAACAAGCCTGTTCAGTACAGTGACTACTGATTATAAGGGCTTTTGTGGGTTGAGCTTACATGTACAGTAGACATGTTACATCATGATTGCATTTCAGAGGCCAATAGTCACCATGATGAGCCAACTGTTCTACACCAATGGAGACCTACCAGGGTTTGACATAACTTTCTTCCCCCAAAAAATTGCTGTCCGAAAGCTCAAGTCACTTGTCCAAAAATAAAAATGGTCTAACACCGTGGGCTAAAAAGGTGACTGAAAATGGTTATGATGCAAGGAACCACTTCATTGTTGTCACTGGTATTGACAATGGAAGGCTGCTGGTCTCTGATCCCATGTATTACAGTAGATCACCTGCGGTTGTGGCCTTGAGCAAGGACTTAACCCTCCACAAAATACTGCAGTGATAGGCTACTGTATAAACCCATGGTGTGTCAACCCTCCATTTGGAGAGCTATTGGGTGTGCAAGCGTTTGTCCCAACCCTGCTCAAACATACCTGAGTCTGTAATGAATACTCAGGGAGAAAAAGGTGTAGATTACCATGCAGAGCGCAGCAGGTGTTTATTTCACCTTGGCAGAAGGCAGGAATCGTGGTCACACACAGATAGGCAAACAGGCAGGTAAATCAAAACTAGGACTATTGGCTATATCTGTTTCCCCAAAATGAGCTCGGAAAAGGCTTAGTAGAGTCAAAACGAACAATACCTCAAAGGCACAAACAGAATGAACTGAACTAAATAAGGAGTTGATGAGACCAGGTGAGTAACTAACACAGGTGAAATCAATGAACAAAAATGAAAGACAGGGCTACGTTCAAGAACACAAAGAAACAGGGCTACGTTCAAGAACACAACGAAACAGAACACAAGGTTGACTAAGAAAATGCATACAGATCCTTACAGAGTCAGCTTATCAAGGTCCTGTTGAGCAGCTGATTTTGTACAATGTAAAAAAGAACTACTGTACAAAGCCTGCACACCCAGTATCACTCCTGGACTCTCCTGGATGATGGTTGACCACCCTGCAACATTACAATTACAACATTACAAATACTTTTTGTCTTAAAAAAATTATTCCCTCATTTTTTTACTTGCCCTAAAGAAATACGAAAAGTGTTATTGTCGAGCCCTGCCTACTTTCTACCAGACCTATTTCTGAAAAAAAATCCTTGCAATATATATTTAGGCCGAGATCTTATTTGTGTTGTATTTTTGAAGTAAAGTGTAATTTTTTTTATTTAACTAGGCAAGTCGGTTAAGAACAAATTCTTATTTACAATGACAGCCTAGGAACAACCTTGCCAGCTCGGGGATTCGTTTAAACAACCTTTTGGTTACTGGCCCAACACTCTAACCACTAGGCTACCTGCCATCCCCAGCCTTTTAGAGGTGATGAAGCTGGTCAACACCACAGCGTGGAGTTGTAAGCAGCCACAGCATCATCATTATGAATCATGGCTGAGGTGACAGGACAGTGCATGAGTCATTTAGATTTATTTAAATGTATTTCAGTTTTAGTTTTTCGTGCATGTTTCGGCTGCGATCGGTCGCCTCCACATCAACTGTCTCTACACTAATGATGAATCGTGTGTGTGTAGTAGGGTTGAATATTTTTCCAGTATTTTACAATTGTTTCATCCCAAGAATAAATCACTTTTCTCTCGGGTAACCCAGTATTTTCCACCAAAACCAAATGTATCTTTCAAAAGAATCATAAAGCACATTAATAGCCCTATGTCTGGATTTGACTAAAGCTTTGATAAAAAATTAAAGCCTGATGCTACCTGACCTTGATGAGTCATACATTAAATACATTTAATGAGCCTTACATTAGATACATTTAATAAGCCCAAGCCCAAAAAAGCCCAAATGATTGCGCCATTATCCAATACATACTGTAAATGATACAGGCTACAACACATTACGTACGACAGAAAAACAAAAAAGCCCGTAGATGTAGCTAGCTATAGCCTTTGTTAAATACATGAAACTAGTTCCGGTAGGCTAAGTGTGAACTGTATTATTTTACTGTATTGCATTATACTGTATTATATAGATTGGAATTACGCATATCGTTCAAACTATGATATAGCAGGGAGAGAACATGCAATTCTTGTGCAGCACATACAGCCTACAAAGTTACTAGTATAGGCTAGCGAATTTGATTTTAATTTTGAAATATAATAGGGCTATTTATATAATTTATATAATTAGTAGGCTGATATATACCTTTCACAATAGTTAACCTAATGTTATTAGTCTACCTCCTCTTTCTCTCTCTATTGTTGCTTAATTCCTTTCTCTCTTTCAACAGTTAAATGAGATAGGTTTTGTTGTCCTTATCTTCATCATTCTAATCATATCCTTGAATAATATAGGACTAGAAATTGATTCAGAAGGGCCTCCCGGGTGGTGCAGTGGTCTAGGGCCTGGTTTCGCGCCCAGGCTCTGTCGCAGCCGGTCGCGACCGGGAGGTCCGTGGGGCGACACACAATTAGCCTAGCGTCGTCCGGGTTAGGGTGTTAGGGAGGGTTTGGCCGGTAGGGATATCATTGTCTCATCGCGCACTAGCGACTCCTGTGGCGTGCCGGGCGCAGTGCACACTAACCAGGTCGCCAGGTGCACTGTGTTTCAGTGGCTGGCTTCTGGGTTGGATTCGCGCTGTGTTTCATAGGACACATGGCTTTTGACCTTCGTCTCTCCCGAGCCCGTACAGGAGTTGTAGCGATGAGACAAGATAGTAACTACTAACAATTGGATACCACGAAAAGGGGGTTATTAAAAAGATTTTTACATTTAATTTTTTTTTTAATTATTAGATTCAGATCCTCTCTTCTTCAGGTCTGAATAAATAACTGCTTTGCCCTACCGCCATCGCTCTTCTTTCAAACTACCCATATTCTATTATCTGCTGTATTCTGCAAACAAGAGCTTGCTTCCCTCTTCGAATAGTCTATTTGTAATGGTTTTCTTCATCTGAACGAGAGGCGGACCAAAGCGCAGCGTGGTTGTTTTGATTCATGCTTTAATAAATCACTTCACATGAACAAACTAACAAAAACAAGAAATGTGAAAACTCAAAACAGTCCTATCTGGTGCACACACAGAGACAGGAACAATCACCCACAAACACAAAGTGAAACCCAGGCTACCTAAGTATGATTCTCAATCAGAGACAACTAATGACACCTGCCTCTGATTGAGAACCATACTCGGCCGAAACATAGAAATACCCAAAACCTAGAAAAACAAACAGATTGCCCACCCAACTCACGCCCTGACCATACTAACTAAATACAAAACACAGGAAATAAAGGTCAGAACGTGACACTATTGGTATAAGAAATGCAAAAAAAAAGGTATGTCTAGCAAGCTATTCTAGTCTAGCTTTTCCTGCATGGGACTCTAAGAGCTAGGGAGCATTTTTTAAGGAGAGAGCACAGGTGTGTGTCTATTGCGCAAGAGAGAGGCTATAAGTTAGAAGCTTATTATGCTCATTATGCATAACCAATTATTCATTAGATAAATATAAGGCTAATACTGTATTGAATTTATTACCTGAAAGAGGTAGGCAAGGACATCTATATATAGGGCTATATCAAATCAAATCAAATCAAATTTATTTATATAGCCCTTCGTACATCAGCTGATATCTCAAAGTGCTGTACAGAAACCCAGCCTAAAACCCCAAACAGCAAACAATGCAGGTGTAAAAGCACGGTGGCTAGGAAAAACTCCCTAGAAAGGCCAAAACCTAGGAAGAAACCTAGAGAGGAATGTGTAAATCTAGAACAGGATTATCGATTTTGGATGCAATTTGAATGGAGTTGACAGAGAGAGAGACTGCGAGAGAGTGCTGGTGTGTGCACTGATTTAATGCAACGATATACGAGTGATGGGCTGTTTAAAAATATATATCATCTTTACAATTAAAAACAAGGTGACCCCCGAAAGCCAGATGGAAATGGGTTAATTGGACGCCCATTCAGTCTTTATATTACTGTAGCATAGGCCTACATTTGCTGCAGTATAGTCTATCTGACACAAAGAAAAAAGTTACCATGATGAGATGATAGGTCTTTCATGCATTGTGAACTGCGCTCCATACAGAGATGAGCTGTCTGTCCCCACACTGAGCGTTGATTCATCATGCAGAGGCCGTAGAAAAGCCAGATTAAGACATGCTGTTCATATGAATAATAAATGATAATTTACCGGTTTTTCGCAGTTATTTATCCCGTGAAAGGGGAGTGGTTTTGGATGGTAGGGAGGGGGGGGAGAGGGGTCACGGAGGATGGGCGGTTCTGAGACGGACGTGTGTGAGTGGTTGTCCATCTATAAATATATGTTAGTACTTCTGCAAGTCTGTGTATTCACTTCATTGATTTTAATAAAGTTTTATCAAAATGTAGATGGGTGTATTTAGAACAATGTAGCCTCTCTCACCATTTGTAATATTTTATGTGGACTTTGCATAGACATCCAGATGTGATATTTGTCAGTGGCTACTCTAAAAGGCAGGCTTCGCTCTCATATTCTCAGGGGACTGTGGAACATGATTAATATGAATAAATCAACAACAACAGGTGGCGAGATCGAAATCTTGTGTCAAACAGCTTTTGGCTTCACCAGGGTTGCCATGAGAACATAACAAACAGACTAAGAAATTGAAAATAATTAAATTCAAAGTGAATGGTACATTTTCCCAGCAGGCATCCTGTAAACTAGTTGGGCAGAAAACTCTTTCTAAATGTGTGTATATATATTTTTGGAATTTCAAAGTTAGACCACATGCATCTTGGCCAAAGTCCCTTTGTTCATATAATTTATTATAGGAGACTTTCATCTGGAGTCCTAGAGAGCTGTCTTGTGTCCTTCTAACATTTTTCAATATCAATAAGATGTTTAGCCTTAAAGGAACCTTCTGATGTGCTTTGGATACATTTTGTCCACCATGATTAACCATCTTGATTTCATATGAAATTTGTCAGTAGCCTACAACATTGACCTTGCTATAGAAACCTACTGCCATATTAGCACGGGTAAATGTCAATAGGAGTATGGGTGTCCTTCTTTCTCATGTCCCCATTTCATTACCCAGAGGGTGTCTGCCTGTGCGTATTGTTTCCATGGCATCAATTTATTTCTTGAAATGACATGACTAGTGTGCAGTGTGGGAATGAAGGCTTATAGAAAACAACAACTGTAAAGAGCCTTTTCAATTCTTCATGTTCCTGGGAGGTACGCACACGCATACGCTGTGGCCAGGCGTGAATAACAATTCCTCAGTCTGGACAGGGCGGGTTGCTTTGCCCTTGAAGTCTTGCATTTTGGCCGGTTCTCTCTATCCCTCCCTCTCTCCGCAGATTACTTTTTAATAACTTTGTCCCAAACTTTTTGATTCAAACATTGGTAACTGTCGATACCTTTTCGACTGGGTTGAAATGCAGCTCAACATCAGCCGAGGATGAAACATTGTTTGGATGTCTTCCTCTCGGATATAGATTGAGGACTTTTGACTCTGTTGATGTTATATGGACTTGACACTGGCTATAAGTGTTTTTATTCCATACATGCAGTAGGTTTGTGTTTTCCGATTGTGGCACACCACATAAACCATTCCATCGTTGAATTCAATATGTTGACTGATCATGCGATGATCACACATATCAATTCCACTAAAGGTGTCGGGAAATTAGGTTTACATCTACTTAACATATATAAAGTTTAACATGTTTTTGTTTACTATATGATTCCATATGTGTTATTTCATAGTTTTATATCTTCTATTATTCTACAATGCAGAAAATAGTAAAAATAAAGAAAAGCCCTTGAATGAATAGGTGTGTCCAAACTTTTGACTGGTACTGTATATAAAGTAGCATCTTTACAATTTGTTTCAAATTTTCTTTTCTAATTTGTTTGTCTTGTGATGAGAGGGGGAATGGAGGGAAATGGGGATACCTAATCAGTTGTACAACTGAATGCAATCAACTGAAATGTGTCTTCTTTGGCGAGCCCAGCAATGTCCATGATCTGGGCTTTTCCCTCAAGCCTGTGAATCAAGTTCTGCACAGGTTTGAGGGAAAAGCCCAGATCATGGACATTGCTGGGCTCGCCAAATGGAGACTGCTCTTAATTTGTCTGTATCCCTACCATCCTGGACATACTGATGGACTGCGATGAAACAAAATGAAACTGTAGCCTGGTTTATGATCCATCCTTCATGACTGAACGTAGCGTTCTGGTTTTATCAAGAAATATTTATAGCATCCCACTCCCAACAAACAACAGAAAAACACAGGCGTCCATTCATCCATTATACATGAGATTAGCGTGGAATAGTTCTCTCACACAAGTGACTCATCAGCATAGACACATCTACCTCATGTGCATCAAGCAGATGAACCTCACAGAAGATTTTCCCATGAATATCCTCATCATTCAAACTAGTGTGCACTGCTAAACATTTACGTGCACTTAAAACATTAAAAGCTTTTGGTGTCCAACATCAGAGTTGCCATTGGTTGAAATCTGTGGAATTAATGTTAAGTGATCACCCTACCCTCCACACGCTTCAGAATGGTAATTTCCTTCCTTTGCCAACTGTTCAGCTTCCTTGTTCAGGAGGGACAACATGTATGACCATCCAGCCATAGGCTGGTGCATAACTCAGTTCTCCTGTAACTAACTTTGGCAGACGTCGGAGCACGCTGTGCCATTTCATATAGATTTTACAGCAGGAGGTCAGTTGGCTGTCTCACCTTCTGAGCCTCTCTAATGGACTGGAAATGAATCACTCCCAAATCAAACAATCCAAGCAGAAATGTAAAAAAACATGAGGTTGAAGATGATTTCTTCCCCCCGTGAGCAGATAGGAGGTACACACTGTTTATTCATGTCTTTGTCATCCTCCGTAGTCCGCTAGACTTGGTTTTACAGAATTGTTTTTAACTGTGAGGCACGTGACTAGGATGCACCCTGATACCCCTTAAAAATATGGTGTGCACCGTCTGGTATGCATAACATGAGTATTTTAAAGGTGAACCCTAGTCAGATAAATATTGTTTTTACATAACATCAGTCAAAACAAAAGGGAGAGGATTTGGACAGCCCTGAGGTTAATCTAATAATATTTAGGAAAATGAACTAGGTCTGAGAAGACTGAAATGGGAATAAAACAATCCCTCTGTTTTTGAGGATTATGCCTGAACCATGAAACACAAGGATGCAGGAGGAGAGCAGATTGCATCTTTCCTCTTGCTCAGGTACAGCAAAGCCTGAATGTTGATAGCCACTGCTGTGTGGCTATAAGGTCAACACAACAAGCACTGTTATTTTTATTGGTATTACACTGTCAATGGTACTGACACTATTATCACTGCTCTGACAAATTGAAAAACCATTGCCAATACCCAAATGATATCAGCCACTGCCCAACCCATACCACTACATTTCACTATTACACCTGTTGAACACTGTAAATACATACAACTTTCTCTCTCTCGTCAACTTCATGTTCCTCACTTCTTATCTGGCCCCAAACGTTGTTTGCTGGCTCTTACGTATGACTGCCGATAGTTGTATTATTATTGTCACTTTGATCAACTCCGACCAGTAATATCATGCAACATTGAATCAGGCCTGATTCAGAGCTAATGCTAAGCAGCATCAGTAATAGTAGCTGACAACTGCTGCAGGCCCTGCCATTGACTTTACTTACTGCTGGCTTCCCAATGATGCCGTTTCCAATTAAGACACACTGACTGTATACTTACCCTCGAAAATGCTGGTAGGCTGAGGAAATCCTTAATTCATGTAACCGATGGACAATTTAACATGACTATGGTAGATGTTATGGAAGTTTGGGATTGCTGCAGGTGGCAAAACCTCTCTCTCTCTCTCTCTCTCTCTCTCTCTCTCTCCTTTGACATACTGTGTAATTCCAAGAATATCTATTCATAGGTCTCTCTCAATAGGGTTTCTGTAGTCCACCCCCTCCTACATCTTCTCCATGCCCACCAGCCAGAAATGGTCGACATAACAGCTATTTCCATGCATTCTTCATGACCGTTCATTATGAGCTTCTTCATTAAAATACATGCCTTAGGATGATTTGGTGTTCTTCGTGACGAAATTAAATTCACATGTAATCATGCAGGGGAAAACATACAGTATGTACACACAACCCTGGGGGGGTTCATACCCACCCAGGCGAGGCAGGGCCCCAGAGTCATAGCACCACAGGCAGAAAGGCCCAGACCACAGACCTCAATGTTGGATTTCAGGGAGGCAACTCGATTCCACCCGTAGCTCAGGCTCCATGGCCTGTTCTGATGACAGGATCCCAGTCCAACTTTATTTTCTATGAAAAGTTATCTTTTTTCTTCCAACGTCAAAATTCCCCTGAATGAAAGTAAACTTCAGTTTGAAAGCTAACCACTCACACTCAAATCAAATGTATTTATATACCCCTTCGTACATCAGCTGATATCTCAAAGTGCTGTACAGAAAATATCACCAAATTCTCCACAGATGAATTTCACTGCCTTTCTATACAGTCTGTATTCAGGTCTACTCCTTTTTATTGCTCCCTCTTCTAGTTCTTGCATTGATTTCTTCACAGCCTTTAATCAGTTGTTTACGTAACCTTCTGCCAAGAACATAGTGTTGACTTGTCTCCTCTTTTCACCACCTCCAACCTCCTCTCTACAGTTACCCCACCCCCACCTCTAATCACGTCTTCATTAATCCAGTGCAGACGGCCACCCAGATAATTGTGCTAATCATTATCATAATTGCAGATCACAGAGGCATGATCGGCAAGGTTAGCTGCCGTGTTTAGAGAGCTCACAAAGTCTTGGGCACTGGAAGTGTAATTGCCTTCTGGCTGAGGAATCTGCTGAACTGTTTCAGAAGTTCTATGAGTTTGTGAGATTGGAGAAAAGATGAGGTAACCAGTGGATAATAAAGGGGACACTGTGTATCGATCACTAAGTGAGGTTTCCAGAGGCCCCGTTGGAGATGGTTGGTCTATGCTCGATACTCTTTATGCTGGTGGGGCCCACCTAATGAGCCACATCTATGGATCATCACATTCAGAGAAATCGAAGCCAAAGACTACCATTTATCAGCCTGGAAGGAGACCAGTATCTCTAATGGCAAGCCATTCCAGATAGCACTTTTTGAAATCAGATATGGCGTTAAAGATATTCTAGATATAAGAATCTTTCCATATTGGAAATGGTAGCGTATTATAGTCTATAGGCCTACCTGTAAAAACGTTGATGTAGCCAACAATAGTTCTGAGGGACTATAGTTTCACTGTACTGTGAAATTTAGGCTTGGGCAATATCCTGGTATATGGTATTAACTTTATATTTCAAAATAGCGATGGGGGTGCACCCCAAATGACAAATACTCCAGTGTGGTAAGATAAGTATAGCTATAAGAAATGTAAGATGTGTCAAATAAATGATATCCAGCTCAGGGCTCCAGCATTTGGTTTGCTAACTTGCTAGCTAAGTGGCTTGATGTCAAGATCAAGCTTCTTGGTTACAGCAGAGACATTCAATCCCCTCCTGGATCAAGATCCCTGTTGCCTAAATTGTTTTTTGTGTAAATAGCTTTGAAATAGCGCCACTTGTTTGCACTTCCAGTAATACCGTATACCCCAGTATGGAACAGAAACGGTATGAAGATCTGGATATCGCCCAACATTACTCTGAGTCCACAATCTGAGTTAATAGAAGCTGGTATTGAATGACTATTCAGATTGTGTCAGTGTTGTGTCATAGTATGAAAAGTGGAGGCCAACCAGAAATTATATGGGATGTAGTCCACATCTAACAATTGACCTAATCACATACATCACTCCATGATCCAATATATAGATACAGTAGAGTATATTATTTTTAGGCTTGTTCATAATGAATACATTAACACACTACAGGGTATTTTGCTACTGCAGTCCTAAATAGGCCTATCATGCAGTTTTTATCTATTGTGTAAGACTCACGTCTCATCTGAGAAGTCCTTATTAATGTTACCATGTCTTCACCGCTGAAGGACAGTATTTAGTTCAGTTTACCTTATCTATGCTGGAATGTATAACATATTTTCGAGAACTACACTCCCTAGCTGGACTTGACTTTGAGCTAATTAGGAGGAAGACTCCCAACTCTTCGGTTCGAGAGGAAATGAGGCTATGGGGATCTTGTTAATCATTCTTTGGTTGTGTGCTTCTATATTAACCCCAAAGGACAAATACTCCTGTGTGGTAAAGTAAACTGTGTTATAACACGTGACTGTGAGGAGGAAGGAAGCTCTAGGAGAGAGTTCCCAGACTTAGCCAGAGGGAGCACCTGTGTTGCTGTCCTCAGTACTCTATGTGTCAGTGAGGGCTCATTATTTCATCACTAGTCATCACCAGTACATTGGACTTTAATGTTTCCCTTAATTGGATTGGCCATACATTTTGATGGCAAAATTGTTACTTAATTCACAGGTTCCCTTCAGATGGTCTCTCAGGAGAAAGTGTAACCTATATTTGATTCAAGAGAACAACTCTTCGTAATTTCTTCCATCTGATCACGCCTTTCTTAATGTACATTTTCATTTGATATGAATATACTATGATGGTTGACAATAAGAAACAGGAAACCGTTAATTTTCATGCGGGTGATTTATGTACAAGCTGACTATCTAAATAGAGCGTCAGATGTGTTACTCCATTTTCTCTTCTGTCTGTTTTGTACTCCAGTATGCCTGTTCTGTGGCAGAGCTAGTATAAAAACCAACCTTTCAGAGCTAAAAGCTTCAGGATAAGGTTTCTATTCATGGGAACCCTCTGATGAAGTCCACATGCTAAAAGATGAATAGGAGAATAAAGGAATTGAGCAAATGGACTGAGAATGAGATTCTTCTCTAGACTGTGACACAAAGGCAGGCTTGAAATGACTGCTATTTTGTCCAGTATAATACATCAAATTAATATGGGATCTTATTTTCCAACTAAATGGAAAATTGCCACCAAATTGCATGTTCTTTGAGATGGATGAAGGCTTATCTTCACAAAATAATTGTCTTGGCCCTCCCAGGCTGTTCCATAGGTTATTGCCAAGCATTTGTGACCTGCCTGGCCGATACCCTTTGAACATCGTTTTCAGACACATTAGAGTGCATCAGGAATAAATTGAGCCCCTTCTCTCCCCTAGATAGGGAAATTGACCGAGCAAGTTAAGCTTTCTTTAATGCTTTGAGATCACAAAGCCTTAGGCTGCAAGTGTAAACTCCACTTTGAATGTATAAAGAAACTGGTGTGTTCAGGTCCCACTCAGTTGAATAAACACAAATGTGTGTGACAATTAAAGATAATAAGACATGAAAATTGCATTGATGTATTTTCTGTTTATTGCATCCACTCTGTTACTATGTCAAGGAAACACTGTACATTTCCTGTTTCTTAGCAAAGGCATTTCAGCAGTGGTGTAAAGTACTTAAGTAAAAATACTTCAAAGTACTACTTAACTTGTTTTTTGGGGTATCAGTACTTTACTATTTATATTTTTGACAACTTTTACTCCACTACATTCCTTAAGAAAATAATGTACTTCTTACTCCATACATTTTCCCTGACATCCAAAAGTACTTGTTACATATTGAATGCTTATCAGGACAGAAAAATGGTCCAATTTACACACTTATCAAGAGAACATCAGTGGTCATCCCTACTGCCTCTGATCTGGCGGACTCACTAAACACAAATGCTTCATTTGTAAATTAAGTTTGCGTGTTGGAGTGTGCCCCTGGCTGTTCTTAATTAGAAACGGGTGTCGTCTCGTTTGCTTAATATAAAGACCTTTTCTGTATTTTTACTTTTGATACTTAGGTATATTTAAAACCAAATACTTGTAGACTTTTTCTAAAGTAGTAGGTAACTTTCACTTTTACTTGAGTCATTTTCTATTAAGGTATCTTTACTTTTACTCAAGCATGACAATTGGGTACCTTTTCTACCACTGAATTTCAGTCACAGTAGTTCTGGTTTAGCTGAGGTTAGGTTAGGGTTAGGGTTACATAGCCCATTTTATATTATTTGGAGCCTCGGGGGCTGAATTTGATGTTCTTCTAAATTGAGTGTAAATTCATGTTCTGTAGTGCCTACACAATATGTGGGGGAGATATATATTTGTCCAAACCTGTGGTGAATTCCACAGTGTATTAGTACAATGATGGTCATGAGTAAAATAGAGGATAAACTAATACAATTTACAAAACTGGCAATACAAAGTTTGAGGCAATACTGCTGTGGAAAGAGTACTTTATGGTTTTGCGCTATTGATGCAGCCTCCTATACACAACTCCTACAAAGTTTCAGACATCGCAACTGTTCAGAATGATAAGCTCATGAAGCTATGCACACTGGCAGCTTTGAATGCAGGAGAACATTCCCCATGAGATGGGCTCCACAATACCCAGCACAGCACTGTTTCTCACTGCATGAGTTAATGCACAGTGATCGTTACCATTGCAGACTCTCAATCCAGACCAGAATTCATTCAGTGATTATTGAAAACTCCCCCTAATTTCATTCAATATAGCTGGAAGGTACACAGAGATGAACTGATATTGTCGACAGGCTGGGAAGCTTTCATTGGAGATTTCGGGTTCATATGGAGGGAGAGGTTCCAGTGTAGCTAACATTCTTCTCTAGAGTAACACATGTTTCTCAAGGCGGTTGAATATTGATTAAACTACAACCTGTCAGTGAAGTCCGCTGCTCATAGTACCTGATGCTGGAACGTCTGTATTTCTACCTCCTCTTGTTTATTTGGTGTTTATTAGATTGCACAAATGCTGTACAATTCTTAGTATGAGAAAAAAAAACTTTATACTGATCAGAGATGGGAATATATTTCTTCTTTCAGATAACCTGGCTGACCAATATCTTCTAGCTGTTAAAAATGTCACTCCGTTTTGGCTGTGTTATCATTCGTCACCGAAAATCAATTAAACCTAGTGACAGTCACATGTTGACTCAAACATGCAAAAGCAATACTTTTTAAAGTGTATTTGCAAGTTCAATCAGGTTCTACCAATTGGCAAAGTATTTTAAAAAATGTACTACTAAACACAGTAAACATCTGATTCGGACTTTCACGGGAGAGCATATCCATGGAAAAATAAAACTAGGGACTGACTCCAGCCCGCAGTCATAATTATGCCAAATTAAAAGACTTCAAATTGTATTGCAGCGTTGGATCATCTTAGCCCCACAAGCGTTTTTGTATATTGATGTGTTTGTTTAGTCAGCTGTGACTACACACGGGCTGTTTACAGTACAATGCTCACGCTTTGTCACAGCAGAAGCCCTGCACTCGTTACTGGTGTGAAGCAAGGCCCAGGCACTCCGGCAGTACTGCCCAGGGTAAAGTCTCAATTGATAAACATGACCCAGACCAGAATGCACCCCCTCTATTCTCTCTCTCTGATCTCTCTGCTTCTCTGTTGCCTTCTGAAGCTGAGAAGTGAAGATCTTATCAAGTAGTTGTTTTCTTCTGTTTGCGGAATATGTCTAAAGCTGTGGAGTCTGCTGTGACTTTAGTGTCTTTCTTCATGTGTGTTATGAATAATTGTGTGTGTGTGCCAACCCTGATGTGTTAGAATTGAATGCTACTGTGTAGGTGTTATGGTATTATATTGGGTCTAATGTCAAATCCATAATCTGTTCTCCAAAACAGTGTGATGTTTATCCTCTCATATTGGCACAATCATGGTCCTTTAACAGTGGTCCTTTAACTGTACGCAGTGGGCAATCAAGGTTTCCCCTATATATTTAAATGAGATATTTCTGTATATAATTTTGAATACATTTGCTAACATTTCTAAAAACATGTTTTGAGGTATTGTGTGTAAATTGATGAGGATTTCTTACAATGTATTTTAATTTTGGAATAAGGATGTAACGTAACAAAATATGGAAAAATTCAAGGGTTCTGAATACTTTCAGAATACTTTCCCTAATCTGTTCTCAAACAGTGTGACATTTGTCCTCTCATATTGGCAAAATCATACTCAGTGCTCCTTTAACTGTACGCAGTGGGCAATCAGGGTTTCCCCTATATTTAAATCCTTGCCGCCACTCAAAAAAATGTGATACAAAAATAGCAATTCAGGATGGTAAAATATTTGCAGTGCAAATTTAAACGACTAAAACCAGATATAAAATATGTAGAAAAGATAATGGGCAGTGTAGTGGAGGGCTAAAGGACTGTATTATTTTAAGGTTTCTGGTATGGGTGTGTTCGCCTCGGCATCGGTCAGAACGCATTAATGCGAAAAAAACGTTAATGGTTGGCTTGTAGTTTACTTGAAGATAGACAGTATATAACAGCATAGTATGTACAGTGCCTTCAGAAAGCATTCATACCCTTTGACTTTTTCCACATTTGGTTGTGTTACAGCATGAATTTCAGGGTTGTAAAGCTCTTAGAGACTTACCCAGAAAGATTTACAGCTGTAATCAGTGCCAAAGGCGCTTCTACAGTGTTGCCTCTGAGGTTTTTGCTTTGTCATTATGAGGTGTTGTTTGTAGATTGAGGAGGATTTTGTTGAACAAAATCGATTTAATCCATTATGGATTAAGGCTGTAACATAACGTGTAACGTAAAGTGGAAAAAGTCAAGGGATTTGAATACTTTCGGGATTCGGAAATAGTCAGACCGCTTTTTTGAAAATGTATGAACAATAAAAAACTGAAACATCACATTTACGTAAGTATTCAGACCCCAGTACTTTGTTGAAGCACCTTTGGCAGCGATTAGAGCCTTTCAGTTTTCTTGGGTATGAGTTTCTCCCATTCTTCTCTACAGATCCTCTCAAGCTCTGTCAGGTTGGATGTGGAGCATCGCTGAACAGCTATTTTCAAGTCTCTCCAGTGATGTTCGATCGGGTTCAAGTCTGGGCTCTGGCTGGGCCACTCAAGGACATTCAGAGACTTGTCCCGAAGCCACTCCTGCATTGTCTTGGCAGTGTGCTTAGGGTCGTTGTCCTTCTGGAAGGTTCTCCCATCTTCACAGAGGAACTCTGGACCTCTGTCAGAGTGACCATTGGGTTTTTGGTTACCTCCCTGATCAAGGACCTTCTCCCCCGACTGCTCAGTTTGGCTGGGCAGCCAGCTCTAGGAAGAGTCTTGGTGGTTTCAAGCTTCTTCCATTTAAGAATGATGGAGCCACTGTGTTCTTGGGGACCTTCAATGCTGCAGACATTTTTTGGTACCCTTCCCCAGATCTGTGCCTCGATTACAATCCTGTCTCGGAGCTCTATGGACAATTCCTTTGACCTCATGGCTTGGTTTTTGCTCTGACATGCACTGTCAACTGTAGGACCTTATATAGACAAGTGTGTGTGCCTTTCCAAATCACCGTCAACACTTGAGGCTGTAATCACTGCCAAAGGTGCTTCAACAAAGCACTGAGTAAAGGATCTGAATACTTATGTAAATGTCATATTTCATATTTTTATTTAATACATTTGCTAAATGTTCTAAAAATGTCACAATGTTAGTAATAATGATGGTTGGACCAAGGCGCAGCGTGAGTATAGTTCCACATCTTTTAATGAACAAGTGAAATTTAAAACAATTGTTTTTTTTGTTTTCTTCACCTTTATTTAACCAGGCAGGCAAGTTGAGAACAAGTTCTCATTTACAGTTGCGACATGGCCAAGATAAAGCAAAGCAATTCGACACGTACAACAACACAGAGTTACACATGGAGTAAAACGAAGTCAAAGTCAATAATACAGTTGAAAAATAAGTCTATATACGATGTGAACAAATGAGGTGAGATAAGGGAGGTAAAGGCAGAACATTTTTAAAAAGGCCATGGTTGCAAAGTAAATACAATATAGCAAGTAAAACATTGGAATGGTAGATTTGCAGTGGAAGAATGTGCAAGGTAGAAATAGTTATAATGGGGTGCAAAGGAGCAAAATAAATAAATAAATACAGTAGGGGAAGAGGTAGTTGTTTGGGCTAAATTATAGATGGGCTATGTACAGGTGCAGTAATCTGTGAGCTGCTCTGACAGCTGGTGCTTAAAGCAAAACAAAGATTTTTGTAGTTCGTTCCAGTCATTGGCAGCAGAGAACTGGAACGAGAGGCGGCCAAACGAGGAATTGGTTTTGGGGGTGACCAGAGAGATATACCTGCTGGAGCGCGTGCTACAGGTGGGTGCTACTATGGTGACCAGTGAGCTGAGATAAGGGGGGACTTTACCTAGCAGGGTCTTGTAGATGACCTGGAGCCAGTGGGTTTGGCGATGAGTATGAAGCGAGGGCCAGCCAACAAGAGCATACAGGTCGCAGTGGTGGGTAGTGGTGACAAAACGGATGGCACTGTGATACACTGCATCCAATTTATTGAGTAGGGTATTAGAGGCTATTTTGTAAATGACATCGCCGAAGTCGAGGATCGGTAGGATAGTCAGTTTTACGAGGGTATGTTTGGCAGCATGAGTGAAGGATGCTTTGTTGCGAAATAGGAAGCCAATTCCAGATTTAACTTTGGATTGGAGATGTTTGATTTTTGAGTCTGGAAGGAGTGTTTACAGTCTATCCAGACACCTAGGTATTTGTAGTTGTCCACATATTCTAAGTCAGAACCGTCCAGAGTAGTGATGCTGGACGGGCAGGCAGGTGCTGGCAGCGATCGGTTGAAGAGCATGCATTTAGTTTTACTTGTATTTAAGAGCAGTTGGAGGCCACGGAAGGAGAGTTGTATGGCATTGAAGCTGGTCTGGAAGGTTGTTAACAGTTTCCAAAGAAGGGTCAGTAGTGTACATAATGGTGTCGTCTGCGTAGAGGTGGATCAGAGACTCACCAGCAGCAAGAGCGACATCATTGATGTATACAGAGAAGAGAGTCAGCCCAAGAATTGAACCCTGTGGCACCCCCATAGAGACTGCCAGAGGCCCGGACAACAGGCCCTCCGATTTTACACACTGAACTCTTTCTGAGAAGTATTTGGTGAACCAGGCAAGGCAGTCATTTGAGAAACCAAGGCTATCGAGTCTGCCGATGAGGATGTGGTCATTGACAGAGTCGAAAGCCTTGGCCAGGTCAATGAATACAGCTGCACAGTATTGTTTCTTATCGATGGCGGTTAAGATATCGTTTAGGACCTTGAGCGTGGCTGAGGTGCACCCATGACCAGCTATGAAACCAGATTGCATAGCGGAGAAGTGGGTGGTGGGATTCGAAATAGTGGGTAATCTGTTTGTTGACTTGGCTTTCGAGGACCTTAGAAAGGCAATGTAGGATAGATATAGGTCTGTAGCAGTTTGGGTCAAGAGTGTCCCCCCCTTTGAAGAGGGGGATGACCGCAGCTGCTTTCCAATCTTTGGGAATCTCAGACGACACGAAAGAGAGGTTGAACAGGCTTGTAATAGGGGTTGCAACAATTTCGGCAGATAATTTTAGAAAGAAAGGGTCCAGATTGTCTAGCTGATTTGTAGGGGTCCAGATTTTGCAGCTCTTTCAGAACATCAGCTAACTGGATTTGGGAGAAGGAGAAATGGGGAAGGCTTGGGCGAGTTGCTGTGGGGGGTACAGTGCTGTTGACCAGGGTAGGGCTAGCCAGGTGGAAAGCATGGCCAGCCGTAGAAAAATGCAATTATAATGGATTTATCAGTGATAAAATAACAAAACTTACAAAGACCTGTGACTACGTAGTGCTCAAACACACTATACATAAACAATACCCCATAACCCACAGGTGGAAAAAATGCTACTTCAGTATGATAACCAGCTGCCTCTAATTGGGAATCATACAAATTACCAACATAGAAAATCAAACCTAGAACCCCACATAGAAAATATAAACTAGAACAAAAAACCCTAGTCACGCCCTGACCTACTTTAAAATACAGGTTTTCTATGGTTTTCTATGGTAAGGACGTGACAAAAAAACTGTTTTTGCTTTGTCATTATGGGTTATTGATGAGGGGGAAAACCTACTTAAAATTATTAATCCATTTTAGAATAAGGATGTAACGTAACAAAATGTGGAAGATTCAAGGGGTCTGAATACTTCCGAATGCACTGTATGCTTGTAGCATTTGGGTTTTTCAATTAGGTTAATGCAGATGGGCAACCCAATGCTTCAACTATGCTGCATCAGTTGGGCTATGGTTATAATGCTTTTAAAGTGGAAATTATATTTCAAATGTCAACATCATTTAATTTTCACTCATTTTGGAGTATAATGTCTTTTAAGCAAAAGTTGATAAAACGAGATTGCTCAATGGCAGGGATACAGTATGTCTGGCTGGCGTCCTACTGTATCTACATCCTAAAGCGGTCTACTCAGGCTGGATAGAACTAAAACAGTATGGCACTTGTAGTGTGTTTGTGGTGCTTCTGTGGAATCAGTGTTGTTTACACCGCAGTCCACTAACTCCTCTCGCCTGGCGTGACGAGCCCTCGGCAGTGACCCCTGCGAAAGCACCCCCGTTTCACCAGACTGCCACTGGGGATTGTGGGAAAACAGGTTGCTGGTTTTAATGAGTGTGTGTAATGGGTGGTGTGGTAAAAAGCCCCCTGCTCTTCCTCTTCTCTCCAGGCTAATGATGTCTGCCACTCCATTCAATTAAGGAGGGAAAGAGGTCACAAAAAGGCTTACCTTGTAGACCAGCCTGCGGGGGGGGACTATTGATTAAGACCTTAGCCACAGATCCTCTCTGCACGTCCTCTGCTCAGGACTTTTTACCCCCCTACCGTAAACTAATTAAAAAGTTATTAATGCAGCTAATGTTTTAGGCTTTCAATTACCTTTTAAAAGACTCTCCTAGCTTGGTTGTTTTTGTTTATTGGACTTGAACTATAGAAATGTCCAACTTTCTTTTCATCTTTGTTTAAGATTTTTTTAGGTTTGGGGTTGCTGTAAGCCAATGCTTCATGTTGTTGTTGATGTTGCTGCTGTTGTTCAGGTATAAGCCTCAATACATTTATGAGGACAGATCTATTGAGTGCTACCACTATCAATCATAATTCTACTGGCATAGTACATTTTTTAATAAATCATCAATAATAAGGATTATTGTTGGTGCAAAAAGGGGAAGGCTGAAAACCCTTTTCTCATTCCACTCACTCCATACCCAGCAGGGACTGTTTGTCAAATTGATACTTTAACATTTTATTTTGCACTTAATATTAAACCTTGAATATATAATTCATTTGTTTTCTCCCAAAACATGGCTCAAGGTTGCGCCATAATTTCCAATTATTTTTAGAACAGAAAGCCTCTTGACAGCGTTCACCCACCAAAGTTACCAATATTCCGAAAGCTCATTTTCTATCTGTCACATTCATTTGCCAGTGATGGCCGCTGACCCCTCGCCTCATTGATAACCCCCCACATACACACATCTCCTCCATTCCTCCTTTTATTAGTTATTTGTGTACAATTTTCTCACTCCCTCTTTCCCCCTACTCTTTATACTAACAGACAGTATCAGTCCATTATCTCTCTCCCTTACCCACTTCTCATTTCTTTCTCCTTTTGCTTCTCTTCCTCTCCACAACCTTTCTCTTGTTCACTCACCTTGTTTACTCTCCTTTCCTCAATTTCTATCTCCTCTCTTTCTCTTTCTGACCGTGTGTTTCTCTCTGTCTGTTTTGTCTGACCAGGAGCTGGTGGGGAGTAACCCTCCTCAGAGGAACTGGAAGGGAATTGCGATTGCCCTGTTGGTCATTCTGGTCATCTGCTCTCTGATCGTCACCTCAGTCATCCTGCTGACACCAGGTAGGTGGGGAGTGGAGGGGGGCGGGGAGGGAAGACAGGCTTGACTCCCGTACGATATGGTATAAAAGGAAAAAACACAACAATACACGTGTACAACAATACACATGTTGTTGTACAGGGTCAGCCATAATAGTATGGCGCCCCTGGAGCAAATTAGAGTTAAGTGCCTTGCTCAAGGGCATATCGACAGATTTTTTCTAACATGCACCCTGGGTCACAATGTCTTACATGTCTCAGAGTATTGCTCTGATAGGTGCAGTGCAGTTGCCTTGTACTCTCTCGTAACCACAAAACATATTCACTGCATGTAGTTGGAGAGTCCTGCGTGTGTGCACTTTCTCACAAACACTTACACAAACACAATTTACAGTGTTACATATAGTGCCCCAGTCTCTCACAGGTATACTTATAAAAATGTCACACACAGTAACATATATTTATTCCCAAACCCTCACTGGCATAGCACAAACCCCCACAGTCCATGCAAGATCTATTCAATTATTATTATTGGGGAGGGGGGAGTTCGGCCCCCTAGATAGCATATGAAAACGTCACAAGCCATGATTTTTAGGGGGAATTACAGGAAATTATCTTTAAAACTGCTACATTTTCTCTCAGCCTCATGGCAAAATATGAAGATTAGCAGGAAATGATCTCTAAAACGGCAACATTTTCTATGCCTTACGACTCAAACTGAATTCTTACGTTACACTATGTTCACTACATACTTCAGTCTGAGACTGCCAACATTGAAGTTGTTTGTGGTGATGTCAAAATGAGGGGTGTTGTACAAAACAAAGGTATCAGCAATTGGATCATCTCTAACCAATCAGAATATCAAAGCCAATGACACATATTCAAAATGCGGAGAAGAAGCTAACGTCCGTGGGCGTGGCGTAGCATTTGGCCAGACCAAGAACTTGGGGAGCCAGGCAAGCATTTTCTCTCAGCCTCATGGAAAAATAGGTAAAATAGCGTGAGATTAGCTATAAAACTGCAAATTTTTCTCTCTGCCCCATGACAAAGAAAAAGATCCTAAAAAATATATATACATGTGTTTTTTTGCAGGGACCGCACCAAACTGTGCTACGCCTCTGCGGACTTGCTTCTATAAGCGGTGACATTCGCAGAAGGCGCACATATATTTTCCATAGACCTGGACTCCCTGGTCTTTCTTCCGAAGCCACTCTTAGCCTCTCTAACAGTCAGAATGACCTTTAAGACCTGTTTGGGAAGATTTACATGAAAAGCAAATCAATAGGCCATCTTCTTTTTAGCTCATGGAGCCCCTTGAAGTGCTTTTATATTCAATAGAAGCCATATTGATCAGTATAACTGCCAATATATTGGAGGTATAACCAAGTTTCTGAGACAATAATCAGTTTTCCTTGATTAAGTATTGACATGACTGGTAATTATTACAAATAGTTCCCCCTGGAATGGGATCAGGTCAAGAAAATGACTACAACTTTGCTTTTGAATGTTTTGCTTGGAAGTTGATTAAAAATAACTTTTGACATTCAACCAGATGCTTAAGTAATTTTCTTAATCTTTTGAAGAAAATGGATAACTGTATTTTTTCCTATGTCTATTATTATATTTTCATAATCAAAACAGGTAGCCTTCCCCCCCACATTTCACTATCCTTCTGTAGCCACATTTCATGGTCCTTCTGTAGCTCAGTTGGTAGAGCATGGCGCTTGTAACGCCAGGGTAGTGGGTTCGATCCCCGGGACCACCCATACGTAGAATGTATGCACACATGACTGTAAGTCGCTTTGGATAAAAGCGTCTGCTAAATGGCATATATTAATATTATTATTATTATTATTATTATTACTATAGTGTATATTCAGTGTTTCGAATCGGTAGTTTAGCTTTGATAAAATATGTTCATTTGGATGTCAAATCCCATGTGGAACTGGCTAATCACATTGTTAATCACTAACAGTCATTACCATGTAGAGCTGTTGTGTTCTTTTAATTACTTCTACTGGTGGAGTCTTTACAGTCAACATGTGGGCATACTGTATTTCCTATCAGAGTTTTATCTGGACTTTTCCAACCTTGATTTACCAGCCTAAATTATACTATAGTTTTTCAATATCCACCTCAATATTTTTCATCCGATGAATGGGCCCACCAAACCAACTGTATCGAAGAGAAATGAGTTATGAGCATGCGTTATATGGCTTACCGTGAAAGGCATAAAGCACAGAAGACATTCAACCTTTCATTAGCACAATTCTCAATCCATAGTAGTTTACAGGTAACTGAATCTGTAGTGAACTACCCAGTGGTAGATGGAGTACAGTAGACCAACTTAAGCTGCAGTACTAGAGTACTGTACTGTACCAGATGCCAAAGGGTCTCGCACCTTGTCAGCACCTACTGTAGTGAACTGTTCTCCTCCTCTCATATTTTAAGAGCTGTATTTTTGAAACTGCTGTGAGGGGAAATGTAGAGGTGAAAGTGACAGGCTTCATGGAGTATCCGGGGATCGAACGCCGTCTGGGGCAATGTGTCTGGAGTTGGCAGTGCTAAACCATATTCTGGCACAAACTGCTCCCCTCTGCCTTTGCCTTTTCTAGTCTCAGACTCCCTCACACCCTCTGTCCATTTGGGTTGCCAGTACTGGCCTGCCTTCTGGAACAGAGGGGGACAGTGGGAGTCCGAAGGGGCTGTGGAGACTGGACAGGTGGCATCTCCAGCTTGCATCCCTCCCTAAATCCTCCCCCCGCCTCCCTCCCAACTCCTACAGTGTGCCCAAGCAGAACTCCCGTTTATGGTCCAAGTCTTTTCACAAACGGAATCCCACTGGGCTCTCATAGACTGCCCATTCCTGGGAGTTTGGAGGGCTATTTGATCAAATGGTATTATAAAAAATCCCTTGGTTAATAAAAAGAGGCTTTATGAAACTTAGTGGATTAATTAGGTATGCACAACAACCCAAAACAAATAGCGGATGATGGGGCTGAGTGATTCTACACTTCTATTCTTCATCTGGCTTTCAATTATTTAAAGTGATTCCTTGAAGACCAATACATTGCTTTGACTGAGTGTGGTGTATTTTTTAAGGATTACGTTTCTGAGATGGGAGTCCAATTCCCTGAACATACTGCACAACCTGTAGTCCAGCCCCTTGCTATTCTGAAACTATTCTGTACTGCTCATTGCAGTAAATAGTAATTTAAACAAGACAACTGATCCATCTGTACCCCACAGTTACAGTAAAGGAGGATGAATGTGGTTATGCATTGAGATGGCAGGTCTTCTCCCACTCACGAACAGAAGTTTGTTGATACATGTTTCCCTGCCAAACATCAGGGTAAAAACACTGGCTCCTGACAAGCACTTTGTTTTCACAACCTTAACTTCCCTCTTCACTCACAATGACAAGCTGCTCTCTTTTGTATCTAAGTCACAGATCGATTAGTACCACAGGGATGGCACATGCTCGCTACGTCAATACAAGTGGGTCAAGGTTTCTCCACTGTCTTTCAGGGATTGGAGTATTTATGTGACTGAGGAGTGACATGCTGACTGACTGACTACTGACTGGCTGACATGCTGACTGACTGGCTGACATTCTGACTGATTAACTGACATGCTGACAGCTCGTTGAGGTCGTCAGAGGAGAAAATAGACCCATCCAGTCATTGGAGCTGCTGCTCTTGCATACCCCTTGTCTCTGCCTCCAGCTCTTCCTGGGAAAGGCAGTTACTGGCCTAGAATAGGTACTTCTGTCACTGTACACTGACTCCTGCAATCATACAGAACTCAAGTGGCAGACGCTAGAATTCCAAGAAAGTGTTATTTCTTGATGTTTGGGAGAGGAAAATACATGGGTTTTATGTGGTTTCAGTTGCCTTCTGTTTGTTTTTATTTCCTGTTCATTTTTGGTCTATTATCTGTAAGAGATTATACGCGCAGTGATTGATGCTCATAATATATAATAATATAACTTTATCATATCATTTTTTTATATTAATATGGCTGCAGGTTATAGTTCCTGATAAAGGAAAACTGATATGGCTTCTAGGGAATGTTTCCTTAACTCTTGTAAAACAATTAGGGACTCAAATCTCAACAGACCTCCAGACCTAAGTAGGTGCACACACAGACACACACACACGCTCACAAATGTACACACATTGACACACACAACATAAAATGTAAGTAACATTTTTACAAACATCCAATCCATGTACATTCCGCCACAGATGCAGTATGATTGGTTTACAGGGACCATATTTTCCTTTTTTGTTGTTGTGACTGCTCATTGGTGTGTGTTAATAAGGCAATTTGCTTCTAAAAACCCGGAGAGGGAACATGTGTGGCACAGAGTCTTGTGTTCAAATTGGGCGCGACAGGCGGCCACAACACGTTGGTTATGACTGCTTGCGTGGTGATCATTTGAGAGGATTAATGTGTAGATTGTCTCGGAACCTCCCGTGAGCTGTCTTGGTGAAGAAGGAACTGGCCCTGTTCAAATAATTCAGAAATGCATTCTTCCTCTCTACCTTCCTTGAAGTAATCACTGATTTTAATTGATTAAATTTGTCTTAGTAGGGGCCTCCCGAGTAGCACAGTGGTCTAAGGCCATCTCTGTGCCACTAGAGATCCTTGTTCGAGTCCAGGCTCTGTCGTTGTCTGCCCGCAACCGGGAGACCCATGGGGCGGCACACAATTGGCCCAGCATCGTCCAGGTTAGGGGAGGGTTTGGCCGGCAGGGATGTTCTTGTCCCATCACACTCTAGCGACTCCTGTGGCGGGCCGGGCGCATTGCACGCTGACACGGTCGCCAGGTGTACGATGTTTCCTCTGACACACTGGTGCGGCTGGCTTCTGGGTTAAGCGGGCATTGTGTCAAGAAACAGTGCGGCTCGGCTGGATTGTGTTTCGGAGGACGCACGGCTCTCGATCTTCGCCTCTCCTGAGTCTGTACGAGAGTTGCTACGATGAGAAAAAAAAGTGTCAGTTTGAGGGTGATAACCTTGCTTTCACCTACCTATACAGTCACTGATAGATCTGTGTTTACCTCCAGGAAACAAGGGAGGAAAGACGCAGTTCTGAACACGGACATGATCACCAAGGGAACAGGGAAAGATGTGACATAAGAGACTCTGTAGGAACAATTGTCCTCTGACCCAGCTCTCTGTCTGTGTGTGTGTGTGTGTGTGTGTGTGTGTGTGTGTGTGTGTGTGTGTGTGTGTGTGTGTGTGTGTGTGTGTGTGTGTGTGTGTGTGTGTGTGTGTGTGTGTGTGTGTGTGTGTGTGTGTGTGTGTGTGACTACATCATCTTTTCATTTGTGAAAGTATGCATGTGTTGAATGACCACGATGACAATTAATATTTATCTGTGTACATGCTTTTCTCTGACGGTTGACGTTTATTGAGATGAGTCTTGTCCTGAAGGTGGAACTGAGCGATTTCCGCTAAACGGGCCATCTGCAAAGTCAAAATTGGCTATATTGTAAAAAATCTGGAAAACAAAAATGAACTTTTGGTTCTTAATTTAAGTTTATGCATTAGGGTTAGCAGTGTGTTTAGGATTAGGTTTAAAATCTGATTTTAGGAACACTGCAGAGTTGCTGTCACGCCCTGGCCATAGAGAGTCTTTTATTCTCTATTTTGGTTAGGCCAGGGTGTGACTAGGGTGGGCATTCTAGTTTCTTTATTTCTATGTTTTGGCCAGGTATGGTTCTCAATCAGGGACAGCTGTCTATCGTTGTCTCTGATTTGGAATCATACTTAGGCAGCCTTTTTCCCATCTTTGTTTTGTGGGTAGTTGTTTTCTGTATAGTTTATGCATCTTACAGAACTGTTTCGTTTTTTTCACTTTGTTATTTTGTTCAAGTGTTTTGGTTAATAAAGAATCATGAACACTTACCACGCTGCGTTTTGGTCCGATCCTCATTACGACGAGAGCCTTGACAGTTGCCTCCAGAACAAGATTCATGGCGAGAAACACTAACCTTCTTCTCGGTGTGCCTTTTCCACCTCTCACCCTCCTACATTCCCATGCACACCTTCATGGCGCCACACTCACATCACTCTTGCACACGTCTTAAATAGCTATTAAGCTCCAGCACGCTTGTGAATTTAAGATGCAGAACATATTAATATTTATCTCATTGCAGGTAGGGAGGGGGTGGATGGTGGAGGAAAGATATGATTGAACTAGTAACGGAAAAAAACAAAGCATATTTAATAGGCCATCCCCAACGGGTAGCCAGACCCCATGCTGGTTTCATCTCCTTCTTCATCTCTTCGCCTCATCTCTCCCCCAGCTCCGCACACGGCAGGGCTCCAGAGTTCGGCAGGCTAGTACAGATTCAAGACTGGAAAATAATTCTAACTGTCTTGGCCAAACAAGGATAGCATTTAGCGCCGAACGCCGTTACTTTAAAAACCCAGGGGATCAGCTTTAATGGATTTACTATTTTATCTTCAAATGCACTTTTCTCTGACTTTGCCTTTGGACACAATAAAGAAAGGTTGAGGTTTTCTGACCTAACATTGTTATCTAATCTATATCTGTGCTGAAGTAGTACTTCTATGTAATAAAAGGGCAGAAAAGATTGCTTCTATTATTGCAACCTGTGCGAGAGCATCAAGTGATGGGGTTTGGTACTGAAAATATGACTTTGTCTCAGGTTGCTTCTAAACTTAGTGTCACTTCACTCAGCAATAAACTAACCTCAAAACTCTTGTTTGATTAAGTTAATTCTAAAAGCAATATTCCTTTAAACATTTAATTTGTCCTTTGACCTTTCATATGCACTACGTTGGTCTTCATCAGATGTCCATGTCCTCAAGTTGGAGAGTCACTACTGTAAATATTCCCTCCAAGGTTTAGCTACAATTCCCTCATCTACAGATCACCTCCTTATTCTCACCAAGTGAGTGAATATCTCCGCTATGGAAACTAAAACAAATCGGTTATTGCATGAAGCTTTTTTTTCAGCCCTGATATTAATATCTGAAAAAGAGTTGCACGGCAGACGGAGAGCTCATGCGATCAGATCATATGATTTGAATTATGAGGAAATTAATCTGGCTACCCCAGACATCTAGTGTAAATACAACAGCCCATTGAACTGATCAGATCATCTATTGATCTTAACCAGAGCCTAGAGGGCTTTAGTCTTAATATTCATTTCTTGAGAAGTATAGTACATCACCCTGACTGGACAGTGTACAGAGAAGTTGTGAAGATGTAATTGCAGATCACATTGTGTTGAAAATACTCATGTATTCCGTCTTGATTTGTCAGTGTTTTGAATAGCATTGTCACTGAAGGGAATAGATCTGGACGTGTCACTAGTAACACCAATTGAGTTTTCCCCCATAAACCTTATTCACAGCTCCCCTTATTTGAGCGTGTATCTTCACCGCATGTGTTGTACAAAGGAAGGCTTAATGACGTCACATAAATATACCATATAGAGGAATGCAGCACCCATTGGTGCTTGTCCTCCAACATAGAGTTATTAACACTAGAGGAAAGATAGTTATGAACACTAGAGGAAAGATGGTTATGAATACTAGAGCAAATAGTTATACACACTAGAGGACATATAGTTATAAACACCAGTTGAAATGTAGCTATAAGCACTAGAGGAAAGATAGTTATAAACACTAGAGGAAAGATAGTTATAAACACTAGAGGAAAGATGGTTAAAAACACTAGAGGAAAGATAGTTAAAAACACTAGAGGAAAGATAGTTATAAACACTAGAGGAAAGATGGTTATAAACACTAGAGGAAAGATGGTTAAAAACACTAGAGGAAAGATAGTTATAAACACTAGAGGAAAGATAGTTATAAACACCTGTCAGGATTTGGCCAGGGTTGTTCTGGTTTTTGGTCACTAGATGCCCCCATTGTGCCTTTTGACCTTTTGTTTTCCCTTGATCCCCATTATTATTTGCACCTGTGCCTCGTTTCCCCTGATTGTATTTAAACCCTTTGTTTTCCTCTGTTCTGTGCTCTGTGTTTGTATGTTAGCACCCAGCCCTAGTACTCTGAGAACTCTTGTTGTTCCCGGTGGACTCTCTTGTGGAATTCTGTTTTTTGTTCTTGTTTGTTTGTTTTTTGAGTATCTTTTGAGGCTTTTTGTGGATTTACCTTTTTTGTCTTGGAGGATTACCTTTGTTCTTGTAGGATTCCTTTTGAGGTTGTGGAGTTACATGTTTTCCTGAAGAACTTCACTTTTTACTTCATTAAATACACCGTCTCAAGTACTGCTGTGTCTGCCTCATCTTCTGGGTTCTGCCGACTATTCGTAGCTCAGTTGGTTAAGTGACTGTTTCTCACTCCGGAGACCCGGGTTCGTAACCGGGTCCTGACAACACCAGTCAAAATGTAGCTATAAGCACTAGAGGAAAGATGGCTAACCTGTTGCGACGAGCCATCCCGGATCCGGGATCGTGAATACAGCCTCAAGCTCATTACCATAACGCAACGTTAACTATTCATGAAAATCGCAAATGAAATGAAATCAATATGCTAGCTCTCAAGCTTAGATTTTTGTTAACAACACTGTCATCTCAGATTTTCAAAATATGCTTCGCAACCATAGCAAAACAAGCATTTGTGTAACAGTATTGATAGCTAGCGTTAGCATTCAGCAGGCAACATTTTCACAAAAACCAGAAAAGCATTCAAATAAAATCATTTACCTTTGAAGAACTTCAGATGTTTTCAATGAGGAGACTCTCAGTTAGATAGCAAATGTTCAGTTTTTCCTGAAAGATTATTTGTGCAGGACAAATCGCTCCGTTTTCTGCGTCACGTTTAGCTTCGAAAAAAACCTGTATCCAGGATTGTGTAAATCTATCTGCAAGCTCATTAGCATAACACAACGTTAACTATTCATGAAAATCGCAAATTAAATGAAATCAATATGCTAGCTCTCAAGCTTAGCATTTTGTTAACAACACTGTCATCTCAAATCTTCAAAAATATGCTTCTCAACCATAGCAAAACAAGCATTCGTGTAACAGTATTGATAGCTATTGCAGGCTAGTGTAGCATTTAGCATTAGCATTCAGCAGGCAACATTTTCACAAAAACCAGAAAAGCATTCAAATAAAATAATTTACCTTTGAAGAACTTCAGATGTTTTCAATGAGGAGACTCTCAGTTAGATAGCAAATGTTCAGTTTTTCCTGAAAGATTATTTGTGCAGGACAAATCGCTCCGTTTTCTGCGTCATGTTTAGCTTCGAAAAAAACCTGTATCCAGGATTGTGTAAATCTATCTGCAAGCTCATTAGCATAACACAACGTTAACTATTCATGAAAATCGCAAATGAAATGAAATCAATATGCTAGCTCTCAAGCTTAGCATTTTGTTAACAACACTGTCATCTCAAATCTTCAAAAATATGCTTCTCAACCATAGCAAAACAAGCATTCGTGTAACAGTATTGATAGCTATTGCAGGCTAGTGTAGCATTTAGCATTAGCATTCAGCAGGCAACATTTTCACAAAAACCAGAAAAGCATTCAAATAAAATCATTTACCTTTGAAGAACTTCGGATGTTTTCAATGAGGAGACTCTCAGTTAGATAGCAAATGTTCAGTTTTTCCTGAAAGATTATTTGTGCAGGAGAAATCGCTCCGTTTTCTGCGTCATGTTTGGCTACCAAAAAAAAAGAAAGTTCAGTCATCATAACGCCAAACTTTTTTCCAAATTAACTCCATAATATCGACTGAAACATGGAAAACGTTGTTTAGAATCAATCCTCAAGGTGTTTTTCACATATCTCTTCATGATATATCGTTCGTGGAAGTCTCCTCTCTCCTCTCAAATCACTGGATGACTGTGTGCAGCTTGTAGATTACGCAGCAATTTCACCAAACGACACCGGGCGGACACCTGGTAAATGTAGTCTCTTATGGCCAATCTTCCAATGATATGCCTACAAATACGTCACAATGCTGCAGACACCTTGGAGAAACGATAGAATAGGCAGGCTCATTCCTGGCGCATTCACAGCCATATAAGGAGACATTGGCAAACAGAGCCTAAAAAATCCTGCTATTTTCCTGTTTGAAGTTTCATCTTGTTTTTGCCTGTAGCATCAGTTCTGGCACTCACAGATAATATCTTTGCAGTTTTGGAAACGTCAGAGTGTTTTCTTTCCAAAGCTGTCAATTATATGGTCCTTCTGTAGCTCAGTTGGTAGAGCATGGCGCTTGTAACGCCAGGGTAGTGGGTTCGATTCCCGGGACCACCCATACGTAGAATGTATGCACACATGACTGTAAGTCGCTTTGGATAAAAGCGTCTGCTAAATGGCATATATTATTATTATATTATATGCATAGTCGAGCATCTTTTTGTGACAAAATATTGCTCTTAAAACGGGCACGTTTTTTTATCCAATAATGAAATAGCGCCCCCATAGGTTGAAGAGGTTAAAAACATTAGAGGAAAGATGGTTATAAACACTGAAGGAAAGAGTTATAAACAGTAAAGAAATATAGTTATAAACACTAGAGGAAAGATAGTTATAAACACTAGAGGAAAGATAGTTAAAAACACTGGAGGAAAGATAGTTATGAACACTAGAGGAAAGGTAGTTAAAAACACTAGAAGAAAGATAGTTACAGTGGGGCAAAAAAGTATTTAGTCAGCCTGTAACGGAGTTCGTTTGTCGAAAGAGAGTCGGACCAAAATGCGGTGTGGTTGTTACTCATGTTCTTTAATGAATGATCGCGATACATGAAATAACTATAATAAATACAAAAACAACAAACGGAACGTGAAAACCTATACAGCCTGTCTGGTGAACACTAACACAGAGACAGGAACAATCACCCACGAAATACACAGTGAAACCCCGGCTACCTAAATATGGTTCCCAATCAGAGACAACGAGAATCACCTGACTCTGATTGAGAACCGCCTCAGGCAGCCAAACCTATGCTACACCCCTACTCAGCCGCAATCCCAATGCCTACAAAACCCCAATACGAAACACAACATTAAAACCCATGTCGCACCCTGGCCTAACCAAATATATAACGAAAACACAAAACACTATGACCAAGGCGTGACAGAACCCCCCCCCCCCTAAGGTGCGGACTCCCGGACGCACCTCACAACATTAGGGAGGGTCCGGGTGGGCGTCTGTCCATGGTGGCGGCTCTGGCTCGGGACGTGGACCCCACTCCATTAATGTCATAGTTCCTCCCCTTCGCGTCCTGGGATAATCCACCCTCGCCGCCGACCATGGCCTAATAGTCCTCACCCAGAACCCCACTGAACTGAGGGGCAGCTCGTGACTGAGGGGCAGCTCGGGACTGAGGGGCAGCTCGGGACTGAGGGGAATCCCGGGACTGAGGGGAATCCCAGTACTGAGATGAAGCCCAGTACTGAGATGAAGCTCAGGCAGGTAGTAGGCTCCGGTAGATCCTGGCTGGCTGGCGGATCTGGAAGATTCTGGTTGACTGGCAGATCTGGAAGAGACTGGTTGACTGGCAGATCTGGAAGAGACTGGTTGACTGGCAGATCTGGAAGAATCTGGTTGACTGGCAGATCTGGAAGATCATGGCTGACTGGCGGATCTAGCTGCTTTGGCTGCTCCATGCAGACTGACAGCTCTGGCTGCTCCATGTAGACTGGCAGCTCTGGCTGCTCCATGCAGATTGACAGCTCTGGCTGCTCCATGCAGACTGGCAGCTTTGTGCAGACTGACAGCTCTGGCTGCTCCATGCAGACTGGCAGCTCTGGCTGCTCCATGCAGACTGGCAGCTCTGGCTGCTCCATGTAGACTGGCAGCTCTATGCAGACTGGCAGCTCTGGCTGCTCCATGCAGTCTGGCAGCTCAGGCTGCTCCGAACAGGCAGGAGGCTCCGGCAGCGCTGTAGAGGAGGACGGCTCTGGAAGGGCTGAACAGATGGGAGACTCCGACAGCGCAGGAGGGAAGGAAGGCTCTGGCTGTGCTGAACAGGTTTGGCGCACTGAAGGCCTGGTGCGTGGTGCTGGAACTGGTGATACTGGATCGAGGACACGCACAGGAAGCCTGGTGCGGGGAGCTGCTACCGGAGGACTGGTGTGTGGAGGTGGCTCTGGATAGACCGGACCGTGCAGGCGCACTGGTGCTCTTGAGCACCGAGCCTGCCCAACCTTACCTGGCTCGATGCCCACTCTAGCCCGGCCAATACGAAGAGCTGGTATGAACCGCACCGGGCTATGCACCCGCACTGGAAACACTGTGCGCTCCATAACATAACACGGTGCCTACCCGGTCTCTCTAGCCCCCCGATAAGCACAGGGAGTTTGTGCAGGTCTCCTACCTGGCATAGCCATACTCCCTGTAAGCCCCCTGAGCCCCCTCCCAATACATTTTTGGGGCTGCTTTTCGGGCTTCCTTGCCAACCGTGTTCCCTCGTATCGTCGGCTCCTATCTTCGGCTGCCTCTGCTCTCCTAAGTGCCTCCACCTGTTCCCATGGGAGGCGATCTCTTCCGGCCAGTATCTCCTCCCACGTGTAACAACCTTTGCCATCCAACACGTCTTCCCATGTCCATTCTCCGAATAATTCATCCTCCTTTCGCTGCTCCTGCTGTTGCTGCCTGTTACCACGCCGCTCGGTCCGTGTGTGGTGGGTGATTCTGTAACGGCGTTCGTTTGTCGAAAGGGAGTCGGACCAAAATGCAGCGTGGTTGTTACTCATGTTCTTTAATGAATGATCGCGATACATGAAATAACTATAATAAATACAAAAACAACAAACGGAACGTGAAAACCTATACAGCCTGTCTGGTGAACACTAACACAGAGACAGGAACAATCACCCACGAAATACACAGTGAAACCCCGGCTACCTAAATATGGTTCCCAATCAGAGACAACGAGAATCACCTGACTCTGATTGAGAACCGCCTCAGGCAGCCAAACCTATGCTACACCCCTACTCAGCCGCAATCCCAATGCCTACAAAACCCCAATACGAAACACAACATTAAAACCCATGTCACACCCTGGCCTGACCAAATATATAACGAAAACACAAAACACTATGACCAAGGCATGAAACAGCCACCAATTGTGCAAGTTCTCTCACTTAAAAAATGAGAGAGGCCTGTAATTTTCATCATAGGTACACTTCAACCATGACAGACAAAATTAGAAAAAAAATCCAGAAAATCACGTTGTAGGATTTTAATGAATTAATTTGCAAATTGTGGTGGAAAATAAGTATTTGGTCAATAACAAAAGTTTATCTCAATACTTTGTTATATACCCTTTGCTGGCAATGACAGAGGTCAAATGTTTTCTGTAAGTCTTCACAAGGTTTTCACACACTGTTGCTGGTATTTTGGCCCATTCCTCCATGCAGATCTCCTCTAGAGCAGTGATGTTTTGGGGCTGTTGCTGGGCAACACGGACTTTCAACTCCCTCCAAAGATTTTCTATGGGGTTGAGATCTGGAGATCTGGCTAGACCACTCCAGGACCTTGAAATGCTTCTTACGAAGCCACTCCTTCGTTGCCCGGGCGGTGTGTTTGGGATCATTGTCATGCTGAAAGACCCAGCCACGTTTCATCTTCAATGCCCTTGCTGATGGAAGGAGGTGTTCACTCAAAATCACATGGTACATGGCCCCATTCATTCTTTCCTTTACACGGATCAGTCGTCCTGGTCCCTTTGCAGAAAAACAGCCCCAGAGCATGATGTTTCCACCCCCATGCTTCACAGTAGGTATGGTGTTCTTTGGAAGCAACTCAGCATTCTTTGTCCTCCAAACACGACGAGTTGAGTTTTTACCAAAAAGTTATATTTTGGTTTCATCTGACCATATGACATTCTCCCAATCTTCTTCTGGATCATCCAAATGCTCTCTAGCAAACTTCAGACGGGCCTGGACATGTACTGGCTTAAGCAGGGGGACACGTCTGGCACTGCAGGATTTGAGTCCCTGGCAGCATAGTGTGTTACTGATGGTAGGCTTTGTTACTTTGGTCCCAGCTCTCTGCAGGTCATTCACTAGGTCCCCCGTGTGGTTCTGGGATTTTTGCTCACTGTTCTTGTGATCATTTTGACCCCACGGGGTGAGATCTTGCGTGGAGCCCCAGATTGAGGGAGTCTGTCAGTGGTCTTGTATGTCTTCAATTTTCTAATAATTGCTCCCACAGTTGATTTCTTCAAACCAGGCTGCTTAGCTATTGCAGATTCAGTCTTCCCAGCCTGGTGCAGGTCTACAATTTTGTTTCTGGTGTCCTTTCACAGCTCTTTGGTCTTGGCCATAGTGGAGTTTGGAGTGTGACTGTTTGAGGTTGTGGACAGATGTATTTTATACTGATAACAAGTTCAAACAGGTGCCATTAATACAGGTAACGAGTGGAGGACAGAGGAGCCTCTTAAAGAAGAAGTTATAGGTCTGTGAGAGCCAGACATCTTGCTTGTTTGTAAGTGACCAAATACTTATTTTCCACCATAATTTGCAAATAAATTCATTAAAAATTCTACAATGTGATTTTCTGGATTGATTTTTTTTCTCATTTTGTCTGTCATAGTTGAAGTGTACCTATGATGAAAATTACAGGCCTCTCTCATCTTTTTAAGTGGGAGAACTTGCACAATTGGTGGCTGACTAAATACTTTTTTGCCCCACTGTATTAACAGTAGAGGAAAGATAATTATAAACACTAGCGGAAAGATAGTTATAAACACTAAAGGAAAGATAGTTATAAACACATGTCATTTTGAGAAAATGGCCGATGAAGATAGGCTAATGCAATTAAAATGTACGTTCCATAAATATGACCATTTGTTTCACAGGAATGAAACTCTTGTTCATATATCACTTCGAATCTGAAAAATAAAAATCAAATCTACCTTTTATAAATACATTTGCATGTTTAATACATTTGTTTCAGGCAATAGAGCATATGCTTTGAATACTGGTCTGTTGGACAAATATTCCGTTTTGGGCAAATTCTCATATCACTTTACTCAATTTGTCACAGACAAGAATTTTGTATGGCTGTTGAAATATGCAGAACAGTAATCAGCTATGCCTGCCCCAAATGTAAGGCCCTCTTTGAGCTGTTGCTGGTGACGCTGTCAGGAATCCCGTTTCCTGAGTCTGTTTTTTGCCTGTGTTCTGTCCTGGAGTGTTTTTTCCGGCGTCCTGGAACGCACCCTGTCTGGTTGCCGGGCAATGTAGCCAGTTGGGAGTTCTGATTACCCGCACCTGTATCCCATCAGCTATCTGCACACCTGGTCCTGATCATCATCTCTCCTCTTCATAAGCCCGGACCTGACATCCATTCCCTGCCGGATCGTTAGCCATGAACAGTATGTTGTGCCATAGTATCAGCCTCAAGTTGGATAGAATTTGTTTTGTTGTTTTTTATGTATTGCTTGCCTTAAACTTACCTCCGTTTGTTCTGTCTTCAGTTACTCACCCGGATCATTTACCCCATTCCCGCCTGGTCGTCGGAGGATTCCGCTACCCCATTGGATCCACCTATTTACTCCCATCAACTCACCACCGCTGCCTGCTACGCTACCTGGATATATCTACTCATTCACATTCACTTGTAAATAAATACTCACCTTCTTCCTACTCTTCTTGTCCTGGTCTGCTTCTGGGTTCGATTTTGAAAGAACGTGACAGACGCGTTACTTTCTTGACTGTGTCATGGGACCTGCGACCACGCTTGGCACACTCCATTGAAGCAGCATCAGCTGTCACAACTCTCCCAATCTCTGATTGCTCCAGTGTCACCAAAGTGCTATCAATCCACAATTTGTTCATCACATTTGTTATAGCAGTGGCTCCCTCAATGTGGCTACTGCCATAGAGCCTGCTCCGTCAATGCGGCTTTTGCCCACGAAGACAGTTTTGGGGCATCACGACCATATTACAGAGTTCAGACATTTATTTGCATTCTGGGTTCCTCCGTGCTACATTATTTTGAGGACGTTATCATTTGACATCCTATGATATACAGGTACCATTTTCTGTGCAACCTCAATATTGAAAAATGTATGGCCTCCAAGGTTTTTGTGACGGGGTGAATCTTTACCATTTTCTATGGCTCACTGGTACTAGCACCAATGCACACACCTATCCCGTAGCTGGAAGTGAATCCTTTCTTGAGCCAAGTGCCATCAAAGGATACATGAATGTCTATGATGGCATCCTCATCCTCCTTCAGAAACTCTGCTATGTCTGGGTCTATATCTGCGTATGCACTTCTAATTATCTTTGCAGCGCTCTCCATTGACTGTAGCCCTCTCTGAATCTCTGAAACTAAAGTGGGGGGAAAAGTACTTATGTCTGTCGACATTACAGACATAACTGCAGGACTAAATATTAGCATACGAGCATGTATTTACTTTATGTAAAGCTAATTTCTCACTAATCACATTTGGCTATAGCCCAATGAGACTGTAGGCCTATGTGAGTCTCATTGTATAGTTATGTTTTCCTATCACTCTGTTTTATTCACTTTGAATACATTTGCTGGAGCAAGGACATTAATATTCATACACAACAAGTCACCTGGCAATACTGGGCCACTCTCCCTTTTTATTTACCTGTCATTCTCCTCTCATGTCTCTGATATGAGCTGAGACGCAGGGAAGGAATCCCTAGGACGTTGCTTATTTTCTTTAGAGCTGCATAACCAAGTCCAAGTTTGTGAGCTAGAAGAACCATCCTCACATTTAAATCAAATACCACATCTCCCCTGGAGCACTCCTGCAGCCTGGATGAAATGTAAACACTCCTCCTAAATACATCCCGATCACCTTCACAGTCTGCACATTCTATCATGACAGAATTACAGAATCACTGGTTGATGAAGTCTATGGTGATTTTCAGTCCAGTGTTTAGACACTTCAAATAATGTACAAGTTGTTTTTTTGGAGACGTGGAATAAAAGCCACTGTTGGCTGGCTGCTGTCTGGTTGATCGCTGCTAGTTGTCATCTTCATCTCAACTAATTTGCGTCTCAATGTGCTGCTGCTGGCTACCTCCTTTTCCTGCTCTACCTGTACTGCCACTGCCTCGATCGGCGGATCAGGCACATTGTTTCTGTCATTCACTGCTTTTCTCGCATTGGCTAACTGAGGTCGTCTATTTTTATGCACATACTGTAGGTATATTCTTCGAGATTTTCTCATTTACTCTCTCTTTACGTTGATTCTTCGCAGGAGATATTTTCAAACAGGGAAGTGCTGCGCAGCACTTGAGGCATTTTAACCAATCAGGTTGCCGGAAAGGGCCTTTAAATGCCAGTAACCAATCGGATGTCATGAAAAGACTAATCTTTCAGCACGAAGCACTACTTCTACAAAGGATATAGCCATGTATGGACTAGCTAACGATATGCTCCGGAAAAAAAGCTTTTAATTTAACATGGAGAGTTTTAAAAATAGCGGTTGAAGTTCTACATGAAACATGCTATCAAGAACAACATTTATGTTACGTGTAGTTGACGTAGTTGAGATAAAATTATACAAATAAAGTATTGTGCTCATAAACCCAGGGTCATTACAGTATTTCTATACATTTTTGCCTATTTATTTGTACATTTTATGAAAGTAGGGAAGTTATGGTTGCAAAATATCCCAAATTTTGAAAATTGACCAATGGAAGCAAAATCACAATTTTTGCCTGTGGTGCCTGGCCTTAAAACCGCTAGAGGAAAGATAGTTATCAACACTAGCGGAAAGATAGTTATAAACACTAGAGGAAAGATAGTTATCAACACTAGCGGAAAGATAGTTATCAACACTAGCGGAAAAATAGTTATCAACACTAGCGGAAAAATTGTTATAAACACTAGAGGAAAGATAGTTATAAACACTAGAGGAAAGATAGTTATAAACGCTAGAGGAAATATAGTTATAAGCACTAGAGGAAAGATAGTTATAAACACTAGAGGAAAGATAGTTATAAAAACTAGAGGAAAAATAGTTATAAACTCTACAGGAAAGATAGTTATAAACACTGGAGGAAAGATAGTTATAAACGCTAGAGGAAAGATATTTATAAACACTAGAGGAAAGATAGTTATAAACACTAGAGGAAAGATAGTTATAAACGCTAGAGGAAATATAGTTATAAAAACTAGAGGACAGATAGTTAAAAACTCTACAGGAAAGATAGTTATAAACACTAGAGGAAAGATAGTTATAAACACTAGATGAAAGATAGCTATAAACGCTAGAGGAAATATAGTTATAAAAACTAGAGGACAGATAGTTAAAAACACTAGAGGATGGGATGTAACCCCTTCTGGTGTGTATAACTTTATGTCCTCCACACAGTCGTCTCAGGCAGATAATGAGCTTGCTTGGCTTGAGGCCTGACCGTAAAAGCAACATGTTAGGATACAACTGTTGTTTCTGGCCTCAAGCTCAGTACCAGTACTACCATCGAGTCACTGACACAAATAACCATATGCTGACTTTCCCCCAAATGGCTTCTTCAGTTGTGCGTTGTGTTTCTGTAATTAATTCAAGTAAATGTGCGTTCATTGTGAAATTAACCTCTGCTATTATTTAGTTGGAATTGAGTGTTCAAAATTGTAAATTGATTCAAATGTATTTAAAATGTGTTTTCACTTGTTCCTTTGCAGGCGAGGATGACAGCTTGGCCCTCAAGGGGAAACTGACCGTGGGGGACATCTTTAGGAAGAACTTCAAGGTTCACGACCCTGAGGCCAAGTGGATCAACAGTGAGTACTCTATTGATGTCGTAGAGGGGTGGTCATGAGACATCCATATGGGTGATACGTCATGTATTCACTGTGGACATTCAAACAGGGTCATACATTTCCCACCAAAAGGTAAACCAGTGGAACCAGTGTTTTTCTGAGACTACTTTCTCAGCCAAGCCTTTAGATGACAGCAATTAGAACTAGCTACGTGTGCCTGCGTGTGTGTGTGTGCCAGCCAGTGTGTAGGAGTCAGTATAGTCAAAAAAATGTCAAGGATTACAGGGGTTGACAGGACTTGCTCTATCCTCTTGTGTAAAACAGTGAAAGAGTGCGTGAAGTCTCCAGTCGATCACATGAAAGTGAAGTGTGTTTTCTAGTTTTATTTTATTTTTGTAATTTTTTATTTTATTGAAGCTTTATTTAACGAGGCAAGTCAGTTAAGAACAAATTCTTATTTACAATGACGGCCTACCAAAGGGCAAAAGGCCTCCTGCGGGGATGGGGGCTGGGATTAAAATAAATACAATATAAATATAGGACAAAACACACATCAGAACAAGAGAGACAACTCTACAGAAAGAGAGACCTAAAGACAACAACATAGCAATGTTGCCTGTGAAAGAAAATAAAACTTTGACTGCAAGACACATTGCAGACACATTATATTAACCAACTGCTGGTTTTAATAGAATGATCAGGGCCTGACTCCTAGAGGCACTTTACAGCCCTTTGGCTGATTAATGAAGCAACTTTGATATAACTCATGCCTAATGAAGCTGTCTTCTCCTATCAGCCAATAGTCTCGCCTAAAGAGGGTGCAGATGGGAGAGAGTACACTGAGTATGCCCAGGCCTGTTCAAGTACTGTACAACGCTTCCTTTCTTTATTCTTCCCTTCCTCGTCCTTGATATAATCACTGATCTGACACATTTCGGCGGTTGAGATCAAAAGCCTCTAAACATACTGCTTTCACCAATTCAGTACCATCTGATCATTAGTGACTGTCTTACACCCAGTGTTTCTTGGGACACATAAAATGGTTAACAAATCTATGAAAGTGAATGAGTTGCAGTAAACAGCAAAAAAGTAGGCACTGTTTGGATGTTAACATCTGTGCTTCTTTAAAAGTCATTCTCCTCAGGAAATGTTCCTCATTGCATGAAACACCAAGCAATTAATACTCTAGTATTTTCCTGTGTCAATAGAATGCTGCGTTCTGTCACTTTGATAAGCTGGTTAATAATAGCCTCCATACATCCTCCATACTGTAGCCTACGTGGCAAGCATGAAATGGGAGTCATCTTAAAGATATGCCTTTCTACTGTAGCTGTTTATGGTTGACAGACAGCAACCTGCCTGCAGAGAAAGTCTTCTTAGGGACCCTGTAGATGCAGCTGCCAAAGATGGAAAGAGACTAGAGGTTCATTATCGAATGATTATTTGATGTACGTTAGCATGTCATATTCATTTAGCGATGTGCTGAACGCCGAGCATTCAGAACTTGCAATTATTGGCTTTCGATGACAGGTCTGGAATTTACATTTTTTGTAAACCTAATTTAACCTGGAATTATATATTTTTCGACGTTGTTGAGCCATCTATCAATTTCCTGGGAGACATTTGTAATTTCACCTCTAGAATTTATAATGAGTCAATGAGTTTATTTTGTTGCTGATAAGTCCAAATCCTTTTGGGGGTATTTTATGGCAATATAAGCTGAGTTCATTATAAATTCAGACAGCACAAGCTACTCATGGTGTTGCGATTTGAATACCCCTGCGGCCTTGTTTTATCACAATCTTTAACAGTAACCAGTGGTGTAAAGTACTTAAGTAATATTACTTTCAAGTACCACTTCAGTCATTTTTTGGGGTGTCTTTACTCTACTATTTCTATTTTTGAGAACTTTTATTGTAACTTCAGTACATTTCTAACGAAAATAATCTACTTTTTACTCCATACATTTTCCCTGACACCCAAAGTTACATTTTGAATGCTTAGCAGGACAGGAAAATTATCCGTTCACGCACTTATCAAGAGAACATCCCTGGTCATCCCTACTGCCTCTGATCTAGCCGCCTTACTAAACACAAGTTTATCCCAATAATCTATAAAAGTAAACTTGTTTCATCACAATCCATAACAGTAACCTTGTTTCATCACAATCTATTAATAGGTTGAACCTCCGTCACTCGGTTGCGTCATGCCATTGTTATGAACGTTCTCAAGCCATCCTCTATCAGCGGCGCCATAGTGGTGCCCTAAAGTGGTGATAAGCCCAGTCATTCTGGACGGATGCTAACTACTGTTAGTCTAAATTACACTATATTGCCTGGAGTAAAATAGTTAGTAGGAGACAACTTTTCCAGCATTATTATGTCGTCAAAATTACTTTAGACAGATGCCAATGTTGTAAATGTTTTTCCCCCTTCGGATGACCAGGTGGCGAATCGCATCTCTGCATGTCTGGCAGACATATCAGTGTGGATGACGGATCACCACCTCAAGCTGAACCTCGGCAAGACGGAGCTGCTCTTCCTCCCGGGGAAGGACTACCCGTTCCATGATCTCGCCATCACGGTTGACAACTCCATTGTGTCCTCCTCCCAGAGTGCTAAGAACCTTGGCGTGATCCTGGACAACTCCCTGTCGTTCTCAACTAACATCAAGGCGGTGGCCCGTTCCTGTAGGTTCATGCTCTACAACATCCGCAGAGTACGACCCTGCCTCACACAGGAAGCGGCGCAGGTCCTAATCCAGGCACTTGTCATCTCCCGTCTGGATTACTGCAACTCGCTGTTGGCTGGGCTCCCTGCCTGTGCCATTAAACCCCTACAACTCATCCAGAACGCCGCAGCCCGTCTGGTGTTCAACCTTCCCAAGTTCTCTCACGTCACCCCGCTCCTCCGCTCTCTCCACTGGCTTCCAGTTGAAGCTCGCATCCGCTACAAGACCATGGTGCTTGCCTACGGAGCTGTGAGGGGAACGGCACCTCAGTACCTCCAGGCTCTGATCAGGCCCTACACCCAAACAAGGGCACTGCGTTCATCCACCTCTGGCCTGCTCGCCTCCCTACCACTGAGGAAGTACAGTTCCCGCTCAGCCCAGTCAAAACTGTTCGCTGCTCTGGCCCCCAATGGTGGAACAAACTCCCTCACGACGCCAGGACAGCGGAGTCAATCACCACCTTCCGGAGACACCTGAAACCCCACCTCTTTAAGGAATACCTAGGATAGGATAAAGTAATCCTTCTCACCCCCCTAAAAGATTTAGATGCACTATTGTAAAGTGGCTGTTCCACTGGATGTCATAAGGTGAATGCACCAAGTTGTAAGTCGCTCTGGATAAGAGCGTCTGCTAAATGACTTAAATGTAATGTAATGTAATGTAAATGTCATTTGCTAGCAAAGTTTGTCAAAAAATAGCCAGCAATGCTAACGTTAGCAAGCAAAAATCCTGTGGCCTCCCCTCAATCTTAGCTAGCTATCTAACGTTATACTGCATCTAAAGTTAATCTGGTGACATCAAAATGACACAAGTTTTACCTACTAATTATTTGCCTCCTTTTGAATGTCATTGTATTTCCAAGCCACTGTAATGCACTTTTGATGAAGTCTTCATTAGCGCTCATTGACGATGCATTGAGTAGAATGCTCAGTCTGGCATCAGTCCAACACGAATGTTCAAAACAATATTTTGACGAAACATGCAACCCATGGATAACAGTAACCTTGTTTCATCACAATCTATATCAGGAACCTTGTTTCATCACAATCTATATCAGGAACCTTGTTTTATCACAATCTATATCAGGAACCTTGTTTTATCACAAACTATAACAGGAACCTTGTTTCATCACAATCTATATCAGGAACCTTGTTTCATCACAAACTATAACAGGAACCTTGTTTCATCACAATCTATATCAGGAACCTTGTTTCATCACAATCTATATCAGGAACCTTGTTTCATCACAAACTATAACAGGAACCTTGTTTCATCACAATCTATATCAGGAACCTTGTTTCATCACAAACTATAACAGGAACCTTGTTTCATCACAATCTATATCAGGAACCTTGTTTTATCACAATCTATAACAGGAACCTTGTTTCATCACAATCTATATCAGGAACCTTGTTTCATCACAATCTATAACAGGAACCTTGTTTCATCACAATCAATATCAGGAACCTTGTTTCATCACAATCTATAACAGGAACCTTGTTTCATCACAATCTATAACAGGAACCTTGTTTCATCACAATCTATATCAGGAACCTTGTTTCATCACAATCTATAACAGGAACCTTGTTTCATCACAATCTATAACAGGAACCTTGTTTCATCACAATCAATATCAGGAACCTTGTTTCATCACAATCTATAACAGGAACCTTGTTTCATCACAATCAATATCAGGAACCTTGTTTCATCACAAACTATAACAGGGACCTTGCATCACTGTTTGCCTCCATGGAACTCTCCTACATTAGTCTGGTCCCAGATCTATTTGTGCTTTCTTGCAAGCTCCTATGGTTATTGTCATGCCAAAATGACCATATAAGTTGGCAACAGCACAAGAGATCTTGCACCAGGTTACTTCTGTATATATATTGCCCTTAAAAATGTCATCCACATTAGGCAGAAATAGCGCCTTGGCCGCCGCTTCACCACCGTTGTTATTATTTCTGTTGCAGAGCTGAGGAGCGTTGCGCAGCCTGTTAAAATAAATTGCAGCACATATTGTGCTCCTCTATCGCTCGTGCAATGATGTCCGAGGGGAAAAACTGTTCGTTGTTTGCAGTAACTTCTTTGTTGTCGTAATATTGCAAATGGACGTGGCTGTTTCACCATGAAGGATTTCAGCTTTAAAGACCCCCATCACCATTCTAAACAAATCCACCACCCATCATCATTGGATTTAGTCCGCTACATCATTTTTCTATTAGTGTAGCCCATTGATATTCTGTGTATGTCTATCTCCAGCATAAAATCACAATCAAATGCATGCAGCAAAAGCATCAACATAATTTTCATCTAGCAATGATAAATGTAAACCTGGTTCAATATTATTGCATGGTTTCTAGCAGCTGCTCTCTGTTTGAATGAAGCAGTATAACCTTGTACGGCTATACTGACCTCCACACACCGGTCGACACACACACACACACACACACACACACACAGTCCTCTCCTCCTGGCTGATGTATGCTAAACATGTAGCGAGAAGAGATTTGCTGAACGCCATCAAGCAAACAGACATGATTGGCCAAATAAGTATCTTTTAACCTTGATCAGAGCTGATGACTGACCTGGGTGGTGATTTGCCTGAGTGCAGCACCACAAGCAAAGTAGTGCCCCCTAGTGTCAAAGCTTCATTTTACAGCTTCATTTTATACAGTGCAAGTCTTTCATTATATTCAGATTATGATTTTAATGGTCTAGCCGGCCCGTGACCTTCAATACGGCCCGCGGAATCATGCTCAGATCACATAAATAATTTGAGATAGTAAAGTTTTGAAAAACGTATTTGTTATTTAAATTAAAAGCTCAATGAACACTCGCCTTTGTGTAATGATTTAGCTCCCACCGCTTGTGGGACATTTATTTTGAAGGCCCGTATAAATAACAACTGCACGGGAACAGACAGTGACTGACAGGCTGGCACAAGTTACAAATATCACAGTTACAAATAGTAGCTAGCTAGAAATTGCGCAAAAAATAGTTTTTCAAAGATTTCAAAGGAAAGTAGACAATGAATGTAGACAATGAATGTAGGGTGTTCCAGCAAGAGTGAACATCCAAATATTTCTTTATTGAAGTATCAGGAAAGCTGTATGCTTAGTGTGCAAAGAGAGCATCGCTGTCTTGAAAGACTACAACTTGTCACCACACTTCCAGGCGAAGCATGCAGAGAAATATAGGAATATGTCGTCTGAGCAGAGGGCAAGTGCATCGAAAGAGTTGCTTTCTCAGTTGCAAAAGCAGCAAGGACTTTTCAGAAAGCTGTGTTCAGCAAACAACGGAATTGCGAGAGCAAGCTATGTACTGTCCCACAAAATTGCTAAACATAGCAAGCCATTCGCTGAGGGAGAATTAATTAAAGAATGTTTAATTGACTCTGCATCAAAACTTTGCCCCGACAAGAAAGAGCTGTTTGAAAATGTTTCCCTGTCAAGATGTTGAGGACATCACAGAGAATTTGGACCAACAGTTGAAAGACAATGTAAAAGATTTCACCAATTTCTCCTTGGCCCTGGATGAGAGCAGTGATGCACATGACATGGTGCAGTTGTTGATATTCTTACGAGACATAACTCCAGACATTGAAATTACAGAAGAGCTTGCTTCAGTGCAGTCAATGAAGAGCACAACCACAGGGAAAGATTTATTGGTGGAGGTTAATAAGTGTGGGGCAAAGCTGGGACTGAGTTTTGAAAAGTTATCCAGTGTGACCACTGATAGGTGTCCAAACTTGACAGGAAAAAATGTTGGCGGTTTGAAAAGGATACAAGATCAGGTAGCTGAGCTGAACCCAGATCAGGAAATGTTTTTCCTGCATTGTATTATTCATCAGGAGGTGCTCTGAAAATCTGGTCTAAAAATTAGGCATGTTGTGGATACAGTCACTAAAGTGGTAAACTTCATAAGAGCAAACTCTTTAAACCACAGGCAGTTTGTCTCACTGTTGGAAGAGACAGAGTCGGGTCATGCAGATCTCCCCTACCACATAAATGTGACATGGCTGAGTTTGGGGAAGGTGCTTAAAAGGGTGTGGGACCTGAAGTCGGAGATTGCTGAGTTTTTGCAAATGAAAGGAAAATATGTGGATTTCCCTCAACTGCAAGGTAAAGAATAGTTGGCTGATGTTTCCTTCACCGTGAACATTATGGCCCTCATGAATGAACTGAATTCCAAACTACAAGGGAAGGGTCTTTTTGCACATCAAATGTATAGCCTTGTCAAAACCTTCAAGGGAATATTACTCCTCCTGACCAGCCAAGTAGAAGCCAACAATCTCACCCACCTTCTGACACTACTAGTCTGTTCCCTATGAGATGACCAGAGGGAGAAGTATACATCACTGCTGCGTGCTTTGAACGGTGAGTTTTCTCCTCGTTTTGAGGATTTCAAAGTGTTGGAAAATGACATGCTGTTGGTTTCCTCTCCTTTCACCTTCAATGTGGATAATACTCCCACTGACCTGCAACTTGAGCTTATCAATCTTCAGTCTGATGCAGTGATTGGAGAACTATTTAAAATAATGTCACTGACGAGGTTCTATGCATCTCTCGATGAACAAAACTTTCCAAAGATTAGGAGTCATGCTCAGATGTTTGTACTGTTTTGGTCAACCTATGTATGTGAACAGACATTTTCAGTGATGAAATATAACAAGTCAAGGCACAGATCATCTCTTACTGACTCTCAGCCATCCTGCGCATAGCGACGTCAGAAACTATACCTGACTTTACTGCTTTAGTCAATGCCCATCAGAGACTTCACTCCTCACACTGATTGAGTGTTTTAAATGTAATGTTGAGCTTTCCCTCTTTCTTGTTGTTTGTTTTTGTGTATACCCGTTAACAAGAGTTTTGTCCATGGTGCTGAATGCACAGTGTACTTTTTCCTCTGTGTAGTTCATTGCATGTTTAATAATGAAAATACCTACCAAAGGAGAACATGGATGTGGTTTATTTCTGTGTATGTTAAAAAAGTAAAATAAGTAGCAACACAGTCATGCACATGATGTATAATCCTGTAAATGCAAAAATATATTCTAATGTGGCCCTACATGGAAAATAATTGCCTAGGCCTGGTCTAGCAGCATAGCCGCGGGAAGATGTTTGGAGGTGGGGCCCAGGGGGAAAAATGTTTTGCCCGCGCTACAGACGACTATATCAGTCCACTAATAGAGGACTAGTAAAGATCCAGCGCACTACTTTTGTGAAGAAAAAAATTCCGATTTTTTCGGTTGGTGCTGCAGCACCCTCAGCACCCCTTCTTGCCCGCGGCTATGGCTAGCACAGGATTTCCCAAACTCGGTCCTCGGGACCCCAAGTGTGGCATGTTTTGCCCCGAACACTACACAGCTGATTTGAATTATCAAAGCGTGATGATTAGTTTATTATTTGAATCAGCTGTGCAGTGCTTGGGCAAAAAACTAAACGTGCTCCCCTTGGAGTCCCAAGGACCGAGTTTGGGAAACACTGGGCTAGCAGGTCATTCTAAATTCATTAGAATGGCATGAAGTGAATACAGCAGTGTCTGACCAATCCAGGCCTTCTCCTCTGTAGTCTGTGTGGTTGTGTCCCTCTTTAAAAGAAAAACTGCAATAACAAAACAAAAACTAAGTGAAGCACACTTTAACCTCAGTGACCAGTGCTAGTAATTGAATAGGAAACTATTTGAGCATAGCTAACTCAACCAACCACAACACTCTCACTGTCCTCAATAAGAAGCTTCACTATGTTCTCAATAAGAAGCTTCACTATGTCCTCAGTAAGAAGCTTCACTCTGTTCTCAATAAGAAGCTTCACTATGTCCTCAGTAAGAAGCTTCCCTATGTTCTCAATAAGAAGCTTAAATATGTCCTCAGTAAGAAGCTTCACTATGTCCTCAGTAAGAAGCTTCCCTATGTTCTCAATAAGAAGCTTAAATATGTCCTCAGTAAGAAGCTTTACTATGTCCTCAATAACAAGCTTCATTATGTCCTCAAAAAGAAGCTTCACTATGTCCTCATTCAATGTTGTGTATTAGTCGTTTCCCCACAGCAGGTATAGCAATACATATTCCTGTTAAAACAAAACCACATTCTGTGTGTTTTTAGTCTTTTCATGTTTATTGTAATTTACTTGTATTAGGGAGGCTTGACTATGGCCCCTTTCAGAGATAAGGTCGTCCTATTCAAATGGTAAACGGTTTCTTCAAGTCATGGGTTGAGGTGTAGAGCCTGGAATAAAGGAAAAGACATGGGAAAAATTTGAAGTACATGTATTTGTTTTCTTCAATAGACGTCCTCAAGATGACTAGAAAACTCAATAGAGGGTAAGTTTCCCTCCACGTATACAGTACAAAGACATGGTAATATTCCCTCCACGTATACAGTACAAAGACATGGTAATATTCCATCTGCGTATACAGTACAAAGAGATGGTAATATTCCCTCCACGTATACAGTACAAAGACATGGTAATATTCCCTCCGCGTATACAGTACAAAGAGATGGTAATATTCCCTCCACGTATACAGTACAAAGAGATGGTTAGCTTCCCTCCACGTATACAGTACAAAGAGATGGTTAGCTTCCCTCCACATATACAGTACAAAGAGATGGTTAGCTTTCCTCCACATATACAGTACAAAGAGATGGTTAGCTTCCCTCCACATATACAGTACAAAGAGTTGGTTAGCTTCCCTCCACATATACAGTACAAAGAGATGGTTAGCTTCCCTCCACGTATACAGTACAAAGACATGTGTGAATATTATTCACAATCCGACCTCTATCCTAAAAGATCAATAATATTTGTACAAACAGAAAGGATAAGGAGCAGCTTAAATAGAAACCTGAGCTGTAAATCAGGGTGCCCTCCAAGCTCGTCATCAAGCTCGAGACCCTGTGTCTCGACCCCGCCCTGTGCAACTGGGTACTGGACTTCCTGACGGGCCGCCCCCAGGTGGTGAGGGTAGGCAACAACATCTCCACCCCGCTGAGCCCCACACTGGGGCCCCACAAGGGTGCGTTCTGAGCCCTCTCCTGTACTCCCTGTTCACCCACGACTGCGTGGCCACGCACGCCTCCAACTCAATCATCAAGTTTGCGGATGACACAACAGTGGTAGGCTTGATTACCAACAACGACAAGACGGCCTACAGGGAGGAGGTGAGGGCCCTCGGAGTGTGGTGTCAGGAAAATAACCTCACACTCAACGTCAACAAAACTAAGGAGATGGAGGGAACACCCCCCTATCCACATCGATGGAACAGTAGTGGAGAGGGTAGTAAGTTTTAAGTTCCTCGGCGTACACATCACAGACAAACTGAATTGGTCCACCCACACAGACAGCATCGTGAAGAAGGCGCAGCAGCGCCTCTTCAACCTCAGGAGGCTGAAGAAATTTGGCTTGTCACCAAAAGCACTCACAAACTTCTACAGATGCACAATCGAGAGCATCCTGTCAGGCTGTATCACCGCCTGGTACGGCAACTGCTCCGCCCACAACCGTAAGGCTCTCCAGAGGGTAGTGAGGTCTGCACAACGCATCACCGGGGGCAAACTACCTGCCCTCCAGGACACCTACACCACCCGATGTCACAGGAAGGCCATAAAGATCATCAAGGACAACAACCACCCGAGCCACTGCCTGTTCACCCCGCTATCATCCAGAAGGTGAGGCCAGTACAGGTGCATCAAAGCTGGGACCTAGAGACTGAAAAACAGCTTCTATCTCAAGGCCATCAGACTGTTAAACAGCCACCACTAACATTGAGTGGCTGCTGCCAACACACTGACTCAACTCCAGCCACTTTAATAATGGGAATTGATGGGAAATGATGTAAAATATATCACTAGCCACTTTAAACAATGCTACCTAATATAATGTTTACATACCCTACATTATTCATCTCATATGTATACGTATATACTGTACTCTATATCATCTACTGCATCCTTATGTAATACATGTATCACTAGCCACTTTAACTATGCCACTTTGTTTACATACTCATCTCATATGTATATACTGCACTCAATACCATCTACTGTATCTTGCCTATGCCGCTCTGTACCATCACTCATTCATATATCTTTATGTACATATTCTTTATCCCCTTACACTTGTGTCTATAAGGTAGTAGTTTTGGAATTGTTAGCTAGATTACTTGTTGGTTATTACTGCATTGTCGGAGCTAGAAGCACAAGCATTTCGCTACACTCGCACTAACATCTGCTAACCATGTGTATGTGACAAATAACATTTGATTTGATTTGATTTTTATACATCCTGCAGGGGTCAATTCTGGGTCCTGTACTTTTTACTGTTTACATTAACAATGTTGACTTGTCTGTAAAAAAAAAATGTCACCTGCACTTTTATAATGATGATACTGTTGTGTGTACTATTGCCCCCACTGTTGACCAGGCTCTAATTTTTTATTTTTTTTACCTTTATTTTACTAGGCAAGTCAGTTAAGAACAAATTCTTATTTACAATGACGGCCTAGGAACAGTGGGTTAACTGCCTGTTCAGGGGCCTTGTCAGCTCGGGGGTTTGAACTTGCAACCTTCCGGTTACTAGTCCAACACTCTAACCACTAGGCTACCCTGCCACCCTGTATTTGAACTACAGTCTGCCTTCATTGTTTTACAAAAAAACAAATCAAATATGTTTTTATGCTAACAGATCCCTCTGTACGTATTAAATTATAGTTCAATTATAGTTTGCCCCCACGCTTATAAGCTATGTGTTTGTGGATTGACTGAAGTGAATCAACCTATGGCAGCCAAGGTGATAATGGCTGGGATACATTTAGCTTGTTTTTGCTGATCTCCAAATAGCATTTTAAAGTTTTAAAATTGTATAGAAATGCAGTAAAATTGCTTCAACTTTCTTAAAATGTCTTGGGGGGGGTGTTAATAGCCCATTAGCTATACAAATATCAAATCAAATCAAATCAAATTTTATTTGTCACATACACATGGTTAGCAGATGTTAAATGCGAGTGTAGCGAAATGCTTGTGCTTCTAGTTCCGACAATGCAGTGATAACCAACAAGTAATCTAACTAACAATTCCAAAACTACTGTCTTATACACAGTGTAAGGGGATAAGGAATATGTACATAAGGATATATGATTGAGTGATGGTACAGAGCAGCATACAGTAGATGGTATCGAGTACAGTATATACATATGAGATGAGTGTGTAGACAAAGTAAACAAAGTGGCATAGTTAAAGTGGCTAGTGATACATGTGTTACATAAGGATGCAGTCGATGATGTAGAGTACAGTATATACATATGCATATGAGATGAATAATGTAGGGTAAGTAACATTATATAAGGTAGCATTGTTTAAAGTGGCTAGTGATATATTTACATAATTCCCATCAATTCCCATTATTAAAATGGCTGGAGTTGGGTCAGTGTCAATGACAGTGTGTTGGCGGCAGCCACTCACTGTTAGTGGTGGCTGTTTAACAGTCTGATGGCCTTGAGATAGAAGCTGTTTTTCAGTCTCTCGGTCCCAGCTTTGATGCACCTGTACTGACCTCGCCTTCTGGATGATAGCGGGGTGAACAGGCAGTGGTTCGGGTGGTTGATGTCCTTGATGATCTTTATGGCCTTCCTGTAACAACGGGTGGTGTAGGTGTCCTGGAGGGCAGGTAGTTTGCCCCCGGTGATGCGTTGTGCAGTCCTCACTACCCTCTGGAGAGCCTTACGGTTGAGGGCGGAGCAGTTGCCGTACCAGGCGGTGATACAGCCCGCCAGGATGCTCTCGATTGTGCATCTGTAGAAGTTTGTGAGTGCTTTTGGTGACAAGCCGAATTTCTTCAGCCTCCTGAGGTTGAATAGGCGCTGCTGCGCCTTCTTCACGACGCTGTCAGTGTGAGTGGACCAATTCAGTTTGTCTGTGATGTGTATGCCGAGGAACTTAAAACTAGCTACCCTCTCCACTACTGTTCCATCGATGTGGATAGGGGGTGTTCCCTCTGCTGTTTCCTGAAGTCCACAATCATCTCCTTAGTTTTGTTGACGTTGAGTGTGAGGTTATTTTCCTGACACCACACTCCGAGGGCCCTCACCTCCTCCCTGTAGGCCGTCTCGTCGTTGTTGGTAATCAAGCCTACCACTGTTGTGTCGTCCGCAAACTTGATGATTGAGTTGGAGGCGTGCGTGGCCACGCAGTCGTGGGTGAACAGGGAGTACAGGAGAGGGCTCAGAACGCACCCTTGTGGGGCCCCCGTGTTGAGGATCAGCGGGGAGGAGATGTTGTTGCCTACCCTCACCACCTGGGGGCGGCCCGTCAGGAAGTCCAGTACCCAGTTGCACAGGGCGGGGTCGAGACCCAGGGTCTCGAGCTTGATGACGAGCTTGGAGGGTACTATGGTGTTGAATGCCGAGCTGTAGTCGATGAACAGCATTCTCACATAGGTATTCCTCTTGTCCAGGTGGGTTAGGGCAGTGTGCAGTGTGGTTGAGATTGCATCGTCTGTGGACCTATTTGGGCGGTAAGCAAATTGGAGTGGGTCTAGGGTGTCAGGTAGGGTGGAGGTGAGATGGTCCTTGACTAGTCTCTCAAAGCACTTCATGATGACGGAAGTGAGTGCTACGGGGCGGTAGTCGTTTAGCTCAGTTACCTTAGCTTTCTTGGGAACAGGAACAATGGTGGCCCTCTTGAAGCATGTGGGAACAGCAGACTGGTTTAGGGATTGATTGAATATGTCCGTAAACACACCGGCCAGCTGGTCTGCGCATGCTCTGAGGGCGCGGCTGGGGATGCCGTCTGGGCCTGCAGCCTTGCGAGGGTTAACACGTTTAAATGTCTTACTCACCTCGGCTGCAGTGAAGGAGAGACCGCATGTTTCCGTTGCAGGCCGTGTCAGTGGCACTGTATTGTCCTCAAAGCGGGCAAAAAGTTATTTAGTCTGCCTGGGAGCAAGACATCCTGGTCCGTGACTGGGCTGGATTTCATCTTGTAGTCCGTGATTGACTGTAGACCCTGCCACATGCCTCTTGTGTCTGAGCCGTTGAATTGAGATTCCACTTTGTCTCTGTACTGACGCTTAGCTTGTTTAATAGCCTTGCGGAGGGAATAGCTGCACTGTTTGTATTCAGTCATGTTGCCAGACACCTTGCCCTGATTAAAAGCAGTGGTTCGCGCTTTCAGTTTCACGCGAATGCTGGCATCAATCCACGGTTTCTGGTTAGGGAATGTTTTTATCGTTGCTATGGGAACGACATCTTCGACGCAAGTTCTAATGAACTCGCACACCGAATCAGCGTATTCGTCAATATTCCCATCTGACGCAATACGAAACATGTCCCAGTCCACGTGATGGAAGCAGTCTTGGAGTGTAGAGTCAGCTTGGTCTGACCAGCGTTGGACAGACCTCAGCGTGGGAGCCTCTTGTTTTAATTTCTGCCTGTAGGCAGGGATCAGCAAAATGGAGTCGTGGTCAGCTTTTCCGAAAGGGGGCGGGGCAGGGCCTTATATGCGTCGCGGAAGTTAGAGTAACAATGATCCAAGGTTTTACCACCCCTGGTTGCGCAATCGATATGCTGATAAAATTTAGGGAGTCTTGTTTTCAGATTGGCTTTGTTAAAATCCCCAGCTACAATGAATGCAGCCTCCGGATAAATGTTTTCCAGTTTGCAAAGAGTTAAATAAAGTTCGTTCAGAGCCATCGATGTGTCTGCTTGGGGGATATATACGGCTGTGATTATAATCGAAGAGAATTCTCTTGGAAGATAATGCGGTCTACATTTGATTGTGAGGAATTCTAAATCAGGTGAACAGAAGGATTTGAGTTCCTGTATGTTTCCTTCATCACACCATGTCCCGTTAGTCATGAGGCATACGCCCCCGCCACTCTTCTTACCAGAGAGATGTTTGTTTCTGTCCGCGCGATGCGTGGAGAAACCCGTTGGCTGCACCGCCCTGGATAGCGTCTTCCCAGTAAGCCATGTTTCCGTAAAGCAAAGAACGTTACAGTCTCTGATGTCCCTCTGGAATGCTACCCTTGCTCGGATTTCATCAACCTTATAGCTGCTATACTCACAGTAACTCAGCACCAGGATTAAAAACTATAATCTAACACATACGGAGGGACCTGGTAGCACAACAAATATTTAATTAACAAAAGGTAAACAAATAGGTTTGCTTTAAAGATAATTTTGCCATGGGGTGGGGAGACGGTTTCGCAGTTTTAAAAGCAAATTTACTGCAATTCTAAACATTTTGCCATGACTTAAGCCATGCTAATATGATATCTGAATGAGAGTGACTAACAAAATCAATGTGGGCCCCTGGGCGCGTGCGCTGCATGCCAGGTCGGTAATCTGGACATGATTACTACAAGTTTAGATAGCTGGCAAGACTAACTACACTAATGAACTTTTAAAAAGTGTCTTTACTGGCATAGGCTAATTACAGTACCTTCAGAAAGTATTCACACCCCTTGGCTTTTTCCACATTGTTGTGTTACAATTTTTATTTATAAAAAAAATAATTCAAAATTAAAAGCTGAAATGTCTTGAGTCAATAAGTATTCAACTCCTTTGTTATGCCAAGCCTAAATATGTTCAAGAGTAAAAATTCACATAAAATGTTTTTGCTTAACAAGTCCCATAAGTTGCATGGACTCTGTGTGCAATAATAGTGTTTAGCATGCTTTTTTAATGACTACCTCATCTCTGTACCTCACACATACAATTATCTGTAAGGTACGTCAGAGGTGCAGTACATTTCAAACACAGATTCAACCACAAAGACCAGGGAGGTTTTCCAATGACTCGCAAAAAATGACACTTCATGGTAGAAAGGTTCAAAAAAGAAGACATTGAATATTTTTTACATTTGATTTAACCTTTATTTAACCAGGTAGACCAGTTGAGAACAAGTTCTCATTTCAAGTAGTGCGACAAAAAACAACAACACAGAGTTACACATGAGGTAAACAAAAGTACAGTAAATAACAATAGAAAAATCTATATACAGTGTGTGCAAATGGAGTAAGGAGGTAAAGCAATAAATAAGCCATAGTAGCGAAGTAATGACAATTTAGCAAATTAACACTGGAGTGATAGATGTGCAGGTGATGATGTGCAAGCAGAAATACTGGTGTGCAAAAGAGCAAAAAAAGTAAATAAAAACAATATGGGCATGAGGTAGGTAGTTGGATGGGCTATTTACAGATGGGCTGTGTACAGCTGCAGCGATGGGTGAGCTGCTCAGATAGCTGATGCTTAAAGTTAGTGAGGGAGATATAAGTCTCCTACTTCAGCGATTTTTGCAATTCGGTTCCAGTCATTGGCAGCAGAGAACTGCAAGGAAAAGAGGCCAAAGCAGGTGTTGGCTTTGGGGATGACCAGTGAGATATACCTGCTGGAGCGCCTGCTACAGGGTGGGTGTTTTTATGGTGAACAGTGAGCTGAGATAAGGCAGAGCTTTACCTAGCAAAGACTTATAGTTGACCTGGAGTCAGTGGGCATGGCGACGAATATGTAGCAAGAGCCAGCCAACAAGAGCATACAGGTCGCAGTGGGGGGTGGTATATGGGGCTTTGGTGATGAAACGGATGGCACTGTGATATACTGCATCCAGTTTGCTGAGTAGAGTGTAGGAGGCTGTTTTGTAAATGACATCGCCAAAGTCGAGGATCGGTAGGATAGTCCGTTTTGGCAGCGTGAGTGAAGGAGGCTTTGTTGCGAAATAGGAAGCCGATTCTAGATTTAATTTTGGATTGGAGATGTGTAATGTGAGTCTGGAAGGAGAGTTTACAGTCTAGCCAGACACCTAGGTATTTGTAGTTGTCCACATCTTCTAAGTCAGAACCGTACAGAGTAGTGATGCTAGTCGGGCGGGCGGGCGGGTGCGGGAAGCGATCGTTTGAAGAGCATGCATTTAGTTTTACTAGCGTTTAAGTGCAGTTGGAAGCCATGGAAGGAGTGTTGTATGGCATTGAAGCTCGTTTGGAGGTTTGTTAACACAGTGTCCAAAGAAGGGCCAGATGTATACATAATGGTGTCATCTGCGTAGAGGTGGATCCCTTTGAAGAGGGGGATGACCGCGGCAGCTTTCAATCTTTAGGAATCTCGGACGATACAAAAGAGAGGTTGAACAGACTAGTATTATGGGGTGCAACAATGGCGGCGGATAATTTTAGAAAGAGAGGGTCCAGATTGTCTAGCCCAGCTGATTTGTACGGGTCCAGGTTTTGCAGCTCTTTCAGAACATCTGCTATCTGGTTTGGGTGAAGGAGAAGCTGGGGAGGCTTGGGCAAGTAGCTGCAGGGGGTGCGGAGCTGATGGCAAGGGTTGGGGTAGCCAGGAGAAAAGCATGGCCAGCCGTAGAGAAATGCTTCTTGAAATTCTCGATTATCGTGGATTTATCGGTGGTAACAGTGTTTCCTAGCCTCAGAGCAGTGGGCAGCTGGGAGGGGGTGCTCTTATTCATGGACTTTACAGAATATCCCTTTGATCATGGTGAAGTTATTAATTACACTTTGGATGGTGTATCAATACACCTAGTCACTACAAAGATACAGACGTCCTTCCTAACTCAGTTGCCGAAGAGGAAGGAAACCGCTCCGGGATTTCACCATGATGCCAATGGGGACTTTTAAACAGTTACAGAGTTTAATGGCTGTGATGATTGGAGAAAACTGAAGATGGATCAACAACGTTGTAGTTACTCCACAAAACTAACGTAACAGAGTGAAAAAAAGCCTGCACAGAATAAAAAATATTCCAAATTAGATGTTTCTGTATTTCTTTTAAAATACATTTGCAAAAATGTCTAAAACCATGTTTTCACTTTGTCATTATGTGATATCGTTTGTAACGGTAGCTAACACTGTTCCATACAGATTTTGTGTACCGCGGCATTCAAACGAGGCTGCGATGAAAACTAATGGGACTGTAGCAACTGTGTTGGCATCAAAATCTAGGGCGTTGATTGACATGGTAATGGACCAATAGAAAAGTTGAAAACACTGACCCCTCTGACGCTGTGCGATACATTGTGACATATCACAATGTATCGTATCGTATACGTCACACATTATGCAACACATTGTGTGCCGTACAGCGTCTTTCCACTAGGGGTAGCGCCTCTCTTGCAGATTAAAAACAAGTGAAAGGGACAGGGAAAGGGGGATATCTCTTCAATTGTACAACTGAATGTATTCTTTTTTCGCGTAATCACTGCAAGCCATCATGACTTTCAAAAGTCGCAACAGCCGCAGTTTACTTGTGAAGTTAACTTTAGCCCGACCTAAAAACCCTATTCAAATTCGACACAAACCTTCAAATGTACTATTTTTTTTTATTATTATTTTTTAACCTTTTTCGGTATATAATGACACGTTATATAAACTCTTTATAGTGTTTTCTAAACATTTTAGAGGTGATAAGTTGGACAAATCGGGTGAAAAAATCTGTTTCCCAACACGACATATCTCCCCCTTTCACTACTCAGTAGCCTTCGCTTCCCCCTCACAAGTTTTAAAAAGACCAAGCGGAGCTCCATTGCATTCTTCAATCATGCAGAGACAGGTAGCATGAAGGTCATGTCATTGATTTCGCTGGAAAATAGAAAGATTGTGCTTTACAAATCTATTCATATTACACTTGACCTGGAAGTATACATTTTTGTGGCCACTAAAATACGGTCACGTGTATGAAACACTGTCATGTACGGAAGTTTGTTAGTTATCGTTAGATGGGTGAGAGAGAAAAATCGATACTGAACAAAAATGTTGGTCCCATGTTTTATGAGCTGAAATAAAAGAAAATCAGCTTTTAGTTATTTTGCACTGTGTTTGTGGAACTATCTTCAAAATGTTCTTAAATGTTTTGGTGCCTCTAGGACAATTCAGAAAGCTGATTGAGGACCGTATTGCTGATGAATGTGTTAGTTTTTTATCAGCGTGTTTTTCTTTCTTTCTGCTTGTATTTTGTATTTATATTTTTACTTCTGTATTTCTGTAATGTTTATGTATTTCATCTGTAAAAAAGACCTTGGTTTCAGTATGACTCCCTAATAAAATAAAGGATTAAAAAAATATTTTTGAATGACATGATGCATAAGACCAGAGACCTGCTGCTTAACTTTCTCCCAGACAACTTCCCCCTTAATCACTTTATCCTGGCGCCAGGTCTGGGCTTGTATCATTTTTTTTATCAGTCTAACCATTATCCGCTCAGCCTTCAGGAGGACAAATGACCCGGAACAGGCAAGGAAAATATATTTCACCCCTAGCTTTATATTGTAACCTCAACTCACCTGTCATTTAATGATGTTCAGGTTGTAAAGCTGGTTGTAATGGTGTCATTTCAACCAGTTTTGCCCGCTGAGAAGCTGTATGGAAGAAAGACCTCTCTCTGTAGTCAATTATCGGGTTATACACTGAACAAAAATATAAACGCAACATGTAAATTGTTGGTCCCATGTTTCATGAGCTGAAATAAAAGATCCCAGAAATATTCCATGTGCATGGCATATCGAGAAGCTAATTACACAGCATGATCATTACACAGGTGCCCCTTCTGCTGGGGACAATAAAAGGCCACTCTAAAATGTGCAGTTTTGTCACACAACACAACTCCACAGATGTCTCAAGTTTTGAGGAAGCTTGCAATTGGCATTCTGACTGCAGGAATGTCTACCAGAGCTGTTGCCAAAGAATTTAATGTTAATTTTTCTACCATAAGCCCCCTCCAACGTTGTTTTAGAGAATTTGGCAGTACGTTCAGCTGGCCTCACAACTGCAAACCACGTTTATTTAATAATAATATTTTTTGTAACTTTTTTTTTTATCAAGGCAAGTCAGTAAAGAACAAATTCTTATTTACAATGACGGCCTAGGAACAGTGGGTTAACTGCCTTGTTCAGGGGCAGAATGACAGATTTTTACCTCGTCAGCTCAGGGATTTTGCCACGGACCCCTCCGGAACTTTAATCATGCACACATGTCCCCTATTCCCACTGATTAGTATTTGTATATACAGTGCCTTGCGAAAGTATTCGGCCCCCTTGAACTTTGCAACCTTTTGCCACATTTCAGGCTTCAAACATAAAGATATAAAACTGTATTTTTTTGTGAAGAATCAACAACAAGTGGGACACAATCATGAAGTGGAACAACATTTATTGGATATTTCAAACTTTTTTAACAAATCAAAAACTGAAAAATTGGGCGTGCAAAATTATTCAGCCCCCTTAAGTTAATACTTTGTAGCGCCACCTTTTGCTGCGATTACAGCTGTAAGTCGCTTGGGGTATGTCTCTATCAGTTTTGCACATCGAGAGACTGAAATTTTTTACCATTCCTCCTTGCAAAACAGCTCGAGCTCAGTGAGGTTGGATGGAGAGCATTTGTGAACAGCAGTTTTCAGTTCTTTCCACAGATTCTCAATTGGATTCAGGTCTGGACATTGACTTGGCCATTCTAACACCTGGATATGTTTATTTTTGAACCATTCCATTGTAGATTTTGCTTTATGTTTTGGATCATTGTCTTGTTGGAAGACAAATCTCCGTCCCAGTCTCAAGTCTTTTGCAGACTCCATCAGGTTTTCTTCCAGAATGGTCCTGTATTTGGCTCCATCCATCTTCCCATCAATTTTAACCATCTTCCCTGTCCCTGCTGAAGAAAAGCAGGCCCAAACCATGATGCTGCCACCACCATGTTTGACAGTGGGCATGGTGTGTTCAGGGCGATGAGCTGTGTTGCTTTTACGCCAAACATAACATTTTGCATTGTTGCCAAAAAGTTCAATTTTGGTTTCATCTGACCAGAGCACCTTCTTCCACATGTTTGGTGTGTCTCCCAGGTGGCTTGTGGCAAACTTTAAACGACACTTTTTATGGATATCTTTAAGAAATGGCTTTCTTCTTGCCACTCTTCCATAAAGGCCAGATTTGTGCAATATACAACTGATTGTTGTCCTATGGACAGAGTCTCCCACCTCAGCTGTAGATCTCTGCAGTTCATCCAGAGTGATCATGGGCCTTTTGGCTGCATCTCTGATCAGTCTTCTCCTTGTATGAGCTGAAAGTTTAGAGGGACGGCCAGGTCTTGGTAGATTTGCAGTGGTCTGATACTCCTTCCATTTCAATATTATCGCTTGCACAGTGCTCCTTGGGATGTTTAAAGCTTGGAAAATCTTTTTGTATCCAAATCCGGCTTTAAACGTCTTCACAACAGTATCTCGGACCTGCCTGGTGTGTTCCTTGTTCTTCATGATGCTCTCTGCGCTTTTAACGGACCTCTGAGACTATCACATTTACATTTAAGTCATTTAGCAGACGCTCTTATCCAGAGCGACTTACAAATTGGTGCATACACCTTATGACATCCAGTGGAACAGCCACTTACAATAGTGCATCTAAATCTTTTTAGGGGGTGAGAAGGATTACTTACCCTATCCTAGGTATTCCTTGAAGAGGTGGGGTTTCAGGTGTCTCCGGAAGGTGGTGATTGACTCCGCTGTCCTGGCGTCGTGAGGGAGTTTGTTCCACCATTGGGGGCCAGAGCAGCGAACAGTTTTGACTGGGCTGAGCGGGAACTGTACTTCCTCAGTGGTAGGGAGGCGAGCAGGCCAGAGGTGGATGAACGCAGTGCCCTTGTTTGGGTGTAGGGCCTGATCAGAGCCTGGAGGTACTGAGGTGCCGTTCCCCTCACAGCTCCGTAGGCAAGCACCATGGTCTTGTAGCGGATGCGAGCTTCAACTGGAAGCCAGTGGAGAGAGCGGAGGAGCGGGGTGACGTGAGAGAACTTGGGAAGGTTGAACACCAGACGGGCTGCGGCGTTCTGGATGAGTTGTAGGGGTTTAATGGCACAGGCAGGGAGCCCAGCCAACAGCGAGTTGCAGTAATCAAGACGGGAGATGACAAGTGCCTGGATTAGGACCTGCGCCGCTTCCTGTGTGAGGCAGGGTCGTACTCTGCGGATGTTGTAGAGCATGAACCTACAGGAACGGGCCACCGCCTTGATGTTAGTTGAGAACGACAGGGTGTTGTCCAGGATCACGCCAAGGTTCTTAGCGCTCTGGGAGGAGGACACAATGGAGTTGTCAACCGTGATGGCGAGATCATGGAACGGGCAGTCCTTCCCCCGGGAGGAAGAGGAGCTCCGTCTTGCTGAGGTTCAGCTTGAGGTGGTGATCCGTCATCCACACTGATATGTCTGCCAGACATGCAGAGATGCGATTCGCCACCTGGTCATCAGAAGGGGAAAGGAGAAGATTAATTGTGTGTCGTCTGCATAGCAATGATAGGAGAGACCATGTGAGGTTATGACAGAGCCAAGTGACTTGGTGTATAGCGAGAATAAGAGAGGGCCTAGAACAGAGCCCTGGGGACACCAGTGGTGAGGGCGCGTGGTGAGGAGACAGATTCTCGCCACGCCACCTGGTAGGAGCGACCTGTCAGGTAGGACGCAATCAAGCGTGGGCCGCGCCGGAGATGCCCAACTCGGAGAGGGTGGAGAGGAGGATCTGATGGTTCACAGTATCGAAGGCAGCCGATAGGTCTAGAAGGATGAGAGCAGAGGAGAGAGTTAGCTTTAGCAGTGCGGAGCGCCTCCGTGATACAGAGAAGAGCAGTCTCAGTTGAATGACTAGTCTTGAAACCTGACTGATTTGGATCAAGAAGGTCATTCTGAGAGAGATAGCGGTAGAGCTGGCCAAGGACGGCACGCTCAAGAGTTTTGGAGAGAAAAGAGAGAAGGGATACTGGTCTGTAGTTGTTGACATCGGAGGGATCGAGTGTAGGTTTTTTCAGAAGGGGTGCAACTCTCGCTCTCTTGAAGACGGAGGGACGTAGCCAGCGGTCAGGGATGAGTTGATGAGCGAGGTGAGGTAAGGGAGAAGGTCTCCGGAAATGGTCTGGAGAAGAGAGGAGGGGATAGGGTCAAGCGGGCAGGTTGTTGGGCGGCCGGCCGTCACAAGACGCAAGATTTCATCTGGAGAGAGAGGGGAGAAAGAGGTCAGAGCATAGGGTAGGGCAGTGTGAGCAGAACCAGCGGTGTCGTTTGACTTAGCAAACGAGGATCGGATGTTGTCGACCTTCTTTTCAAAATGGTTGGCGAAGTCATCTGCAGAGAGGGAGGAGGAGGGGGGGATTCAGGAGGGAGGAGAAGGTGGCAAAGAGCTTCCTAGGGTTAGAGGCAGATGCTTGGAATTTAGAATGGTAGAAAGTGGCTTTAGCAGCAGAGACAGAGGAGGAAAATGTAGAGAGGAGGGAGTGAAAGGATGCCAGGTCCGCAGGGAGGCGAGTTTTCCTCCATTTCCGCTCGGCTGCCCGGAGCCCTGTTCTGTGAGCTCTCAATGGGTCGTCGAGCCACGGAGCGGGAGGGGAGGACCGAGCCGGCCTGGAGGATAGGGGACATAGAGAGTCAAAGGATGCAGAAAGGAAGGAGAGGAGGGTTGAGGAGGCAGAATCAGGAGATAGGTTGGAGAAAGTTTGAGCAGAGGGAAGAGATGATAGGATGGAAGAGGAGAGAGTAGCGGGGGAGAGAGAGCGAAGGTTGGGACGGCGCGATACCATCCGAGTAGGGGCAGTGTGGGAAGTGTTGGATGAGAGCGAGAGGGAAAAGGATACAAGGTAGTGGTCGGAGACTTGGAGGGGAGTTGCAATGAGGTTAGTAGAAGAGCAGCATCTAGTAAAGATGAGGTCAAGCATATTGCCTGCCTTGTGAGTAGGGGGGGAAGGTGAGAGGGTGAGGTCAAAAGAGGAGAGGAGTGGAAAGAAGGAGGCAGAGAGGAATGAGTCAAAGGTAGACGTGGGGAGGTTAAAGTCGCCCAGAACTGTGAGAGGTGAGCCGTCCTCAGGAAAGGAGCTTATCAAGGCATCAAGCTCATTGATGAACTCTCCAAGGGAACCTGGAGGGCGATAAATGATAAGGATGTTAAGCTTGAAAGGGCTGGTAACTGTGACAGCATGGAATTCAAAGGAGGCGATAGACAGATGGGTAAGGGGAGAAAGAGAGAAAGACCACTTGGGAGAGATGAGGATCCCGGTGCCACCACCCCGCTGACCAGAAGCTCTCGGGGTGTGCGAGAACACGTGGGCGGACGAGGAGAGAGCAGTAGGAGTAGCAGTGTTATCTGTGGTGATCCATGTTTCCGTCAGTGCCAAGAAGTCGAGGGACTGGAGGGAGGCATAGGCTGAGATGAACTCTGCCTTGTTGGCTGCAGATCGGCAGTTCCAGAGGCTACCGGAGACCTGGAACTCCACGTGGGTCGTACGCGCTGGGACCACCAGATTAGGGTGGCAGCGGCCACGCGGTGTGGAGCGTTTGTATGATCTGTGCAGAGAGGAGAGAACAGGGATAGACAGACACATAGTTGACAGGCTACAGAAAAGGCTACGCTAATGCAAGGAGATTGGAATGACAAGTGGACTACACGTCTCGAATGTTCACGAAGTTAAGCTTACATAGCAAGAATCTTATTGACTAAAATGATTAAAATGATACAGTACTGCTGAAGTAGGCTAGCTGGCAGTAGCTGCGTTGTTGACACTACACTAATCAAGTCGTTACGTTGAGTGTAATAGTTTCTACAGTGCTACTATTCGGGGGCTAGCTGGCTAGCTAGCAGTGTTGTTTACGTTACGTTGCGTTAAAAGAACGACAATAGCTGGCTAGCTAACCTAGGAAATCGCTCTAGACTACACAATTATCTTTGAAACAAAGACGGCTATGTAACTAGCTATGGAGCTAGCTACGATCAAACAAATCAAACCGTTGTACTGTAATGAAATTAAATGAAAATGTGATACTACCTGACCGGGTTGTTGAATTCGATTCAGTAACGTGTGTGTGGTGACGTTGGCTAGCTGTTAGCTGTTGGCTAGCTAGCAGAGTCTCCTACGTTAAGGACGACAAATAGCTGGCTAGCGAACCTCAGTGAATTAAGATAATCACTCCAAGACTACACACTCTAAACTACACAATTATCTTGGAAACAAAGACAGCTGTGTAGCTAGCTAACACTAAACTAAACAAGTCGTTCAGTTGAGTGAAAAGCACTACAGTGATTCTAATCTGTGGGCGTTAACTAGCGTTAGCTAGCTCCTGGGCGAATAGCAGTGAAGGCTACGTTAGGGCGACGAAATACGATAATTATGCAATTATCTCTGATACAAGGACGGCTATGTAGCTAGCTAAGAAGAATTGCTAAGATTAGACAAATCAAACCGTTGTACTATAATGAAATGTAATGAAAAAGTTATACAACCTGCAGAGCGAAGTGCGAATGCGACCGTGCAGGTGCATTTATACGGAGACTTGATTACACACAGGTGGATTGTATTTATCATCATTAGTCATTTAGGTCAACATTGGATCATTCAGAGATCCTCACTGAACTTCTGGAGAGAGTTTGCTGCACTGAAAGTAAAGGGGCTGAATAATTTTGCACACCCAATTTTTCAGTTTTTGATTTGTTAAAAAAGTTTGAAATATCCAATAAATGTCGTTCCACTTCATGATTGTGTCCCACTTGTTGTTGATTCTTCACAAAAAAATACAGTTTTATATCTTTATGTTTGAAGCCTGAAATGTGGCAAAAGGTCGCAAAGTTCAAGGGGGCCGAATACTTTCGCAAGGCACTGTATGTGCCCTTTGGTTTCCATGGTCTTGTCAATTATTGTTACAATGTCCGTCCGTTGGTGTGTGTGAGTACCTGTGCTGCGTGTTTTGGGCTTTCATGCCCTTGTGGATTGCGTACATGATTACGGGTCTCATCCCGTGTGATAATCATTGTGCAATCATTGTGCATATTTATTCGAGGTACTCCTCGCCCTTTTGTTTGGGTTTCAACCCTGTATTTTGTGTACGTGTTTGTTTGGTCTTCGTGCCCTTGCACGGCGTAATTTGGGGTATATTTTTTTTTTACTATTACGCATTCCTACGCCTGTCTCCTGACTCAACCATACCAATGTGACAGATTCGATCTAACAACCTGTCGGTTTCTAGCCCAATGCTCTAACCACTAGGCTACCTGCCGCTCCGTGTATGGTGTAGTGTGGGAGAGCAGTTTGCTGATGTCAATGTTGTGAACAGAGTGCCCCATGGTGTCAGTGGGTTTATGGTATGGGCAGGCATAAGCTACAGACAATGAACACAATAGCATTTTATGGATGGCAATTTGAATGTACAGAGATACCGTGACAAGACCCTGAGGCCCATTGTTATGCCATTCATCCACCGCCATCACCTCATGTTTCTGCATGATAATGTGCGGCCCCATGTTGCAAGGATCTGTTCACAATTCCTGGAAGCTGAAAATGTCCCAGGTCTTCCATTGTATGTATACACACAAGATATTTCACCCATTGAGCATGTTTTGGATGCTCTGGATTGACGTGTACAACAGCGTGTTCCAGTTCCCAATATTCAGCAACTTTGCCCAGCCATTGCAAAGGAGTGGGACAACATTCTGGCCAAAATCAACTCTAAGCGAAGGAGATGTGTCGTGCTGCATGAGGCAAATGGTGGTCACACCATGTGCTGACTGGTTTTCTGATCCACGCCCCTACCTTTTTTTAAAGGTATCTGTGATGAGAGGCCTGTTTTTTTTATTTATTTTACCTTTATTTTACTAGGCAAGTCAGTTAAGAACAAATTCTTATTTTCAATGACAGCCTAGGAACAGTGGGTTTAACTGCCTGTTCAGGGGCAGAACAACAGATTTGTACCTTGTCAGCTCGGGGATTCGAACTTGCAACCTTTCAGTTACTAGTACAACGCCCTAACCACTAGGCTACCCTGCCGCCCCACAGGCCTGTAATTTTCATCATAGGTACACTTCAACTATGACAGACAAAATGAGAAAAAAAAATCCAGGAAATCACATTGTAGGTTTTTTAATGAATTTATTTGTAAATTATGGTGGAAAATAAGTATTTGGTCAATAACAAAAGTTTATCTCAATACTTTGTCATTGCCAACAAAGGGTATATACAGAGGTCAAACATTTTCTGTAAGTCTTCACAGGGTTTTCACACACTGTTGCTGGTATTTTGGCCCATTCCTCCATGCAGATCTCCTCTAGAGCAGTGATGTTTTGGGGCTGTTGCTGGGCAACACGGACTTTCAACTCCCTCCAAAGATTTTCTATGGGGTTGAGATCTGGAGACTGGCTAGGCCACTCCAGGACCTTGAAAACTTCTTACGAAGCCACTCCTTCGTTGTTCCGGGCGGTGTGTTTGGGATCATTGTCATGCTGAAAGACCCAGCCACGTTTCATCTTCAATGCCCTTGCTGATGGAAGGAGGTTTTCACTCAAAATCTCACGATACATGGCCCCATTCATTCTTTCCTTTACACTGATTAGTCGTCCTGGTCCTTTTGCAGAAGAACAGCCCCAAAGCATGATGTTTCCACCCCCATGCTTCACAGTAGGTATGGTGTTTTTTGGATGCAACTCAGCATTCTTTGTCCTCCAAACACGACGAGTTGAGTTTTTACCAAAAAGTTATATTTTGGTTTCATCTGACCATATGACATTCTCCCAATCTTCTCCTGGATCATCCAAATGCTCTCTAGCAAACTTCAGACGGACCTGGACATGTACTGGCTTAAGCAGGGGGACACGTCTGGCACTGCAGGATTTGAGTCCCTGGCGGCGTAGTGTGTTACTGATGGTAGGCTTTGTTACTTTGGTCCCAGCTCTCTGCAGGTCATTCACTAGGTCCCCCCGTGTGGTTCTGGGATTTCTGCTCACCGTTCTTGTGATCATTTTGACCTCACGGGGTGAGATCTTGTGTGGAGCCCCAGATTGAGGGAGTCTGTCAGTGGTCTTGTATGTCTTCCATTTCCTAATAATTGCTCCCACAGTTGATTTCTTCAAACCAAGCTGCTTACCTATTGCAGATTCAGTCTTCCCAGCCTGGTGCAGGTCTACAATTTTGTTTCTAGTGTCTTTTGACAGCTCTTTGGTCTTGTCCATAGTGGAGTTTGGAGTGTGACTGTTTGAGGTTGTGGACAGGTGTCTTTTATACTGATAACAAGTTCAAACAGGTGCCATTAATACAGGTAACGAGTGGAGGACAGAGGAGCCTCTTAAAGAAGAATTTACAGGTCTGTGAGAGCCAGAAACCTTGCTTGTTTGTAGGTGACCAAATACTTATTTTCCACCATAATTTGCAAATAAATTAATTAAAAATCATACAATGTGATTTTCTGGAGAAACAAATTCTCATTTTGTCTGTCATAGTTGAAGTGTACCTATGATGAAAATTACAGGCCTCTCTCATCTTTTTAAGTGGGAGAACTTGCACAATTGGTGGCTGACTAAATACTTTTTTGCCCCACTGTATATCTGTATTCCTAGTCATATGAAATCCATAGATTAGGGTCTAATGAATTGATTTCAATTGACTGATTTCCTTGTATAAACTGTAACTCAGCAAAATCTTTGAAATTGTTGCATGTTGTGTTTATATTTTTGTTCATTATATATTTTGATAAATGTATGTGTATTCTTGGTATGTTCATTGCTGGCACTCAGCGGTACTGTAACGCGGCATAGTACCAGAACTCAGGACTTACAGATGAAAGATTGAGAGGAAGTGGAACACTCTCGCTCATTGTCAGAACAGACTGAACAGACTGAATGGGCTGATGCAGCTCCCTGAAAAATAATGGAGGGAATGGGACAAGGAGAGAGAGTGAGAAATGGAAGCAGAGGGAGAGAATAGTCCTTAACATGGCTCGTTGAGGGGGTGACTACGATATCCAACAGGCCTGGGAACTTAGTATTTCTGAATCATTTGGCATCAAAACACTTTTTGGACAGATTTACTATGCGATTGCAAAGCTTGAATTTGCTTGTTTTTAAGGAAATTGAACTTGGAGTACAGAACAAAAATAAAATAATGAGTTTGAGGAGAAGGTATAATTTAAGCAAATAGTTATATTTTAGATTTGTCCTTGGTGTTTTATCCCTTACTGTGAAAAGCATTGCAAACACATAATAAATATGTTTCAATAATAATCCTTGGATTGGAAAGTAGCCTGAAGCTTTTCTTCAGTTCATTGAAAGCTAGCCTGGTGGCCACAGTAGCGCTGACTGTGGATGTGCATATTATTATCTCATTCTAATGAAGCTGTCATCTACAGTTAGAAAGGGAAAAACGACTTGCCTGAAGCGTCAATTAAGCACACAGTGGTATGAAGCATACAGTCTGTAGAGTTCAGAAGAGATTATGGAAGAGTGGTAGTACAAGATCATAGTATGCATAAAAGGTTAAGTGTGAATATTCATAAGGTAAATGGTCTTTGAAGAGTTGTTGGAAAGGGGAACATCTATTGCACTCTAAACATTCAATCTCTCTCACACGCATGCATGCACACAGTCACGCACAAATACACACACCTGTCTTCCTGTGATCTGTAGTGAGGGAGGGATGTTGCCCAGAGCAGGAGGCTGAATGAATAAGACATGGTGCAGGAGTAGAGGTTAGGATCAGAAGGGGAAGCGAGCACCCTAGGCTAACGCAGAGCCAGTGAAGGGAGCCCTGGTGGAGAGGTGAGGAGGGAGAAGGAGGAGGACAAGATGGAGTACAGTAGAGCGACAGAAAGCAAGACTAAAAATGCCCTTGGTGGTGTGAAAGAGGGATGGATAGATGGCAGGAGTCAGTGAAAGAGAGAAAGCCCTGAGAAAGATGACAGGGGATGTTTGGGTCTGTATAGCGAGAGAGGGGGAGTGATGGATGTTGAAGGTGGAAATGATGGACTGTTGGGGTGGACAGTAATGCCATAAAGGCAGTGCATGGTCGGAAGGAGAAGATGAAGTGATCTCAGGTGACTGGAAGGGTGGACAACTGAAAAAAATGCAGAATTGAGACGGAGAAAGATTGGACTATGAGGGAGGGAAAAAGACAAGCGGACAGATGGTTGAAAAATATGGGCAGCCAAGTGTTTGTTTAGGGTGAAATTAGGTGAGAACAGATCAAAACCGGGAGTAGAAGAGATGGAAAGATGACAGGGGGGAGAAGAGATGGAAAGAGGATAGGAGGGAGAAGAGATTGAAAGAGGATAGGAGGAGAAGAGATGGAAAGAGGATAGGAGGAGAAGAGATGGAAAGAGGATAGGAGGGAGAAGAGATTGAAAGAGGATAGGAGGAGAAGAGATGGAAAGAGGATAGGAAGGAGAAGAGATTGAAAGAGGATAGGAGGAGAAGAGATGGAAAGAGGATAGGAGGAGAAGTGATGGAAAGAGGATAGGAGGGAGAAGAGATTGAAAGAGGATAGGAGGAGAAGAGGGAAAGAGGATAGGAGGGAGAAGAGATTGAAAGATGACAGGGGGAGAAGAGATGGAAAGAGGATAGGAGGGAGAAGAGATTGAAAGAGGATAGGAGGAGAAGAGATGGAAAGAGGATAGGAGGAGAAGAGATTGAAAGAGGATAGGAGGAGAAGAGATTGAAAGAGGATAGGAGGGAGAAGAGATTAAAAGAGGATAGGAGGAGAAGAGATTGAAAGAGGATAGGAGGAGAAGAGATGGAAAGGTGACAGGGGGGAGAAGAGATGGAAAGAGGATAGGAGGAGAAGAGATGGAAAGATAGGAGGAAAAGGTTTGGAAAGAGGAGAGGAGGGAGGATAAGAGATGGAAAGCGGATAGGAGGAGAAGAGTTGGAAAGAGGATAGGAGGAGAAGAGTTGGAAAGAGGATAGGAGGGAGAAGAGATTGAAAGAGGATAGGAGGAGAAGAGATTGAAAGAGGATAGGAGGGAGAAGAGATTGAAAGAGGATAGGAGGAGAAGAGATGGAAAGAGGATAGGAGGGAGAAGAGATTGAAAGAGGATAGGAGGAGAAGAGATGGAAAGGTGACAGGGGGAGAAGAGATGGAAAGAGGATAGGAGGGAGAAGAGATTGAAAGAGGAGAGGAGGAGAAGAGATGGAAAGATGACAGGGGGGAGAAGAGATGGAAAGAGGATAGGAGGGAGAAGAGATGGAAAGATGACAGGGGGAGAAGAAATGGAAAGAGGATAGGAGGAGAAGAGATGGAAAGAGGATAGGAGGGAGAAGAGATTGAAAGAGGATAGGAGGAGAAGAGATGGAAAGGTGACAGGGGGAGAAGAGATGGAAAGAGGATAGGAGGGAGAAGAGATTGAAAGAGGATAGGAGGAGAAGAGATGGAAAGGTGACAGGGGGAGAAGAGATGGAAAGAGGATAGGAGGGAGAAGAGATTGAAAGAGGATAGGAGGAGAAGAGATGGAAAGATGACAGTAGGGAGAAGAGATGGAAAGAGGATAGGAGGGAGAAGAGATGGAAAGATGACAGGGGGGAGAAGAAATGGAAAGAGGATAGGAGGGAGAAGAGATTGAAAGAGGATCCGAGGAGAAGAGATTGAAAGATGACAGGGGGGAGAAGAGATGGAAAGAGGATAGGAGGGAGAAGAGATTGAAAGAGGATAGGAGGAGAAGAGATGGAAAGATGACAGGGGGAGAAGAGATGGAAAGAGGATAGGAGGGAGAAGAGATTGAAAGAGGATAGGAGGAGAAGAGATGGAAAGATAGGAGGAAAAGGTTTGGAAAGAGGAGAGGAGGGAGGATAAGAGATGGAAAGCGGATAGGAGGAGAAGAGTTGGAAAGAGGATAGGAGGAGAAGAGTTGGAAAGAGGATATATACGAGGAGAAGAGATGGAAAGAGGATAGGAGGGAGAAGAGATTGAAAGAGGATAGGAGGAGAAGAGATGGAAAGAGGATAGGAGGAGAAGAGATGGAAAGATGACAGGGGGGAGAAGAGATGGAGAGGATAGGAGGGAGAAGAGATTGAAAGAGGATAGGAGGAGAAGAGATGGAAAGAGGATAGGAGGAGAAGAGATTGAAAGATGACAGGGGGGAGAAGAGATGGAAAGAGGATAGGAGGGAGAAGAGATTGAAAGAGGATAGGAGGAGAAGAGATTGAAAGAGGATAGGAGGAGAAGAGATTGAAAGAGGATAGGAGGGAGAAGAGATTAAAAGAGGATAGGAGGAGAAGAGATTGAAAGAGGATAGGAGGAGAAGAGATGGAAAGGTGACAGGGGGGAGAAGAGATGGAAAGAGGATAGGAGGGAGAAGAGATTGAAAGAGGATAGGAGGAGAAGAGATGGAAAGATGACAGGGGGGAGAAGAGATGGAAAGAGGATAGGAGGAGAAGAGATGGAAAGAGGATAGGAGGAGAAGAGATGGAAAGATAGGAGGAAAAGGTTTGGAAAGAGGAGAGGAGGGAGGATAAGAGATGGAAAGCGGATAGGAGGAGAAGAGTTGGAAAGAGGATAGGAGGAGAAGAGTTGGAAAGAGGATATGAGGGAGAAGAGATTGAAAGAGGATAGGAGGAGAAGAGATGGAAAGATGACAGGGGGGAGAAGAGATGGAAAGAGGATAGGAGGGAGAAGAGATTGAAAGAGGATAGGAGGAGAAGAGATGGAAAGATAGGAGGAAAAGGTTTGGAAAGAGGAGAGGAGGGAGGATAAGAGATGGAAAGCGGATAGGAGGAGAAGAGTTGGAAAGAGGATAGGAGGAGAAAAGTTGGAAAGAGGATATATACGAGGAGAAGAGATAGAAAGAGGATAGGAGGAGAAGAGATGGAAAGAGGATAGGAGGGAGAAGAGATTGAAAGATGACAGGGGGGAGAAGAGATGGAAAGAGGATAGGAGGGAGAAGAGATTGAAAGAGGATAGGAGGAGAAGAGATGGAAAGATAGGAGGAAAAGGTTTGGAAAGAGGAGAGGAGGGAGGATAAGAGATGGAAAGCGGATAGGAGGAGAAGAGAGAAAGAGGATAGGAGGAGAAGAGTTGGAAAGAGGATAGCTTACCTTAGGTTTAGCTTTACATGGATGCAAAATAGGGAAAGGTAATAGCATACAAGATGATTGGATTGGATTTATAGAATACTTTCCTAGATGCTCTTAAGTGCTTTACATTGATATGATGGAAATGTGCTGATGCAAAGGATAGAAAAAGAAAAGTAGGTATGGAGTGAGGCAAAAGAGGTAGATATTCAGGACAGAGTCTGAATGGTAGACTGCCACACAGGAGGTGGAAGAGCAAAGACTGTATAGGACATGAGGACAGACCCAAACTGTCCTAGAGGGAATGAGTGATTACAGAAGAAGGACCAAACAGAGAAGACAGAGTGAGAGACAGGAGCGATGACAACTTTAGCAGAGGAGTGAGCAAGATGAGACTCCTGTCTATAAACCTGGGGAGGGGACAGGTCAGGTGTAAAGTACACAGCCAATCGCTGAACACAGAAGGTCACTTTTAACTGGAACAATGAACATCAAACGAATACATTCAAAATGCAAAGAGGATCATTTATAGGTGTGCTAAACAAGGTCAAAGGAATATATTAAAGTGCAGAGAGAAGCAATTGAGCATGTAACGTCCTGATTGTTGTTCATTACTATTGCAAAATGATCCACAGTAATGCGGTAGTTTTTAATCTTTCATCTTGATACAAGGCTGTGAATAGTGCAGTGAAGGGAAGTGCTATCGATAGCATAGCGCTCAGCATTTGGCCGGTGAATTCTAAAAACCCAGAATTGTCACTCTTTCACACCAACTTTTTGAATGAATGAATGTCATTATGGTGGTAATTTTGTCACCTCTTATGGACAATTAGTTATTCTAGCAGATAATGAATTCTCCCAATAACAATCTGTCCCCAATTAACACTCAACCAGAGCCATATTCTCAGCTCTCATGGCTATTGACTGAAACAACATTCAAAAATGGGCGTTTATCGTCCATGTCTGATAAAGGGCAAAGTCATTGTGAAGATGAGAACAACTTTTATCTCTCTATTGCAATGTTCTACTCTCTCTGGAGTGGGCCTTTGCGACTGCAGGCATCTTGGTATAGAATCTAGGAGCAAGGACAGACGTAGTCAATATAACTATTTGTTTAGTACTTTTGAAATGTACAGTGACAAAATTCAGAACATGGGCCGTTCTTACCGTGCTCTCCCTGTACACCAAGTTAGAACCGTAGGATAAATAAAGGGGGTATATAAGCAGACAATGAAAGCTCTTACAATATTCAATGATTACCTTTCTCTAAAACAGGTTATAGGCTACAGTAGAACAGTCAGAACAGTAGGTGAAATTAATAGGGGTAAATAGACCAAATTATCTGTGTGATTGTACATGGACTACTAACAGCTTACTACACAACATACACATAGTATTACTTTCTTAGTTACAGTATACATATCTCCCTGGCAATTTACATCATTTATGAAGCCGCATACAATACATTTTTGGACTCATGTTGTTGTGCTCGACTCACTTGAACACGAAGGTGGCTTGGCCGGTCCTCCAGGTTAACAGTTGTTTTGAGCGTGACATAAATCATACTTCATTGACAGCGTGGCCAATGTTGGATGTTTATCATTTTAAACTTGGAAAAGATCCCTTTAATCCCAGATTTGGGAACACACAGCCACTGTCCCTGATTCCTTCCAAGCCACTCGTTGAATTTGCGATTTCCAACTTGTTGTAAAATGTTTATGTCCAATGGCCGATTTTTTTTATTTTTTTTTATTTATTTCACCTTTATTTAACCAGGTAGGCTAGTTGAGAACAAGTTCTCATTTGCAACTGCGACCTGGCCAAGATATGAGCACGATGAGCACAGATACGTTTTATCTATAATATCTATAATTTCTCTTCATTTTTTCTTAAAAATGATTTGCCAGTAGACTGTCGACTTGATTCATGATGATGAGTGCTAGCTAAGATTGTGAAAGTATGATGTTGACATGATCAGTCCAAGCCTCTGTACATATAACGTGATTTGACATCATCTTATCTGTGGCCAATGACCTTGAGCCTTCTTGGATGGGCACTTCTATGGCAACAGCCATAGAAGTGAATTTCCAATGTCTCCTCTTACACTTGGCAGTGACGTAAAGTCTCCATGAGTGACAGAACACTGAGCCAATCACGGCACAAAGCTCCGTATTTTCTGCTGGCTTGCCCTACCACCACAGAAAGCACTGAGTTAGGCTGAAACACCTGCCTTTTGGAGCTGCCTTACTCAAGAAAACAATTATATACTGTATATTATTCATAAATTGTTTGCAAACTGATATGTGACACCTATTAATTCCAAAATAACATGCAAAACAGATGTAGAGAATTCCACTTCTGACATCAATGTAGTGAATCCCACTTCTGACATCAATGTAGAGAGTCCCAGTTCTGACATCAATGTAGTGAATCCCACTTCTGACATCAATGTAGAGAATCCCAGTTCTGACATCAGTGTAGTGAATCCCACTTCTGACATCAATGTAGAGAATCCCAGTTCTGACATCAATGTAGTGAATCCCAGTTCTGACATCAATGTAGAGAATCCCAGAATCACTTTGTCCAAACACTTTGTCTCTTGTCCACCTTACGTACGATTGCAAGGATATTGCACATAGAACTATTATCAGGCATTATGAACATCTTGAACTAGCATTTGTGAAATAATCTTTCTTGCTCCTTTTCTTTGCTCTCCCTCTGTTGTACAGGTAATGAACTACTCTATCGCACACGTGAGGGGGATGTTGTCAGGTTCAACATGGAGACATACGAGAGGACGGTATTGGTGCACAACAAAAAGTTTGTGAGTCTCTCCAACTTTCTCATATTTCCACAGTAGATGCATCCCAATAGGCCAAAGAACAGACTGTGGTTTTTGCATGAATTGAATTCAAACTTTTCTTTTTGCGTCAGCATATCAAAGCACCCAAAGCTCTTATTGTGAAGCCTACTGAAACGATACATCATTAGCACATCGTTTGATCTGGCTCGTTATCATTTGGGTTCGCTACGCATCAAATGTTTTTGACGAAAATGCAACATCACTTTGGAAACGGCGGAGGTGACGACGCACAGTATGTTCGTCCCTCCGAAATCAGACAGAGCCGCGACAAGATTAATGCGTCTGCCGACCAAGTCCGCACCGAGCAATCCGTCAAACGCAGTCATTTAAGGATCGTCTTAATGAAAAAACACTACGCATGGTTAAAGGTCTCATCTTTTGTGTTTTCTCTCTCTCTGCTTTACAGGAAATGTACAAAGCCAGCAAGTATGAAGTGTCTCCTGACATGAAGCATGTGCTACTCGCCTACAACATGGCACCAGTGAGCTCCTTCATTTGTTTGCTTGTTTTTTGAATTAGCAGAGTGACAGGCACATACTTCAGTGGGCTCTGAGGGGAAACGTGACGAGGCGGTGGGGGAGAAAAGTAATCATGGCGTCCGGATAGAGGACTGTCGCACCCCGCTACCTCTCAGCCACTATAGAGAGAGAACAGCTGAGTTGAACTGTACTCTTCAGAGAGGGACCAAAACACAAACAAACCCCATAACACAGCTGAGAAAGGGGGATGAGGAAGGGATGGAGGAAATGGGAAAACAAAGAGAGGGAATGGGAAAACAAATGGAGGGAATGGGGCAAGCCTGAGAGTAGAGAGAATTGGGGTAGCAAGAGTGTGAGAGAGGGAGGGGAGGAAAGGAAAGGATAAAGAGAGGGATGGGAGGTTTTTCTGCTACAGCGGTTACTGCATTATGTAATGGCTCAGGTAGTTAACTCAGCTGGAAGATTACTGCAATGTGAGATCCAGGACACAGAGTCTGAAAAAGAGTCAGGGAATAGAATCCCATTGGCTCAGAAAGACACAGAGAGAGAGTAGACACTGTTACAGTAGGGAGGAAAAGCTGTAGACCTGGGTTAACCTTGCCATATATATCAGGAACAGTGTGCTATCAGGAACAGTGTGCTATCAGGAACAGTGTGGTATCAGGAACAGTGTGGTATCAGGAACAGTGTGCTATCAGGAACAGTGTGCTATCAGGAACAGTGTGGTATCAGGAACAGTGTGGTATCAGGAACAGTGTGCTATCAGGAACAGTGTGGTATCAGGAACAGTGAAGTGTCAACAAAGGTGCAAGACTGGGAAAGTGTAATGGCACAGTAGGGAGGCACCAATTTGTGTGTGTGTGTGTGTGTGTGTGTGTGTGTGTGTGTGTTAGACAGTGCATTTGTTATTTTAATCATCCCTCCATAGCCCTGGTAGATGACAGCTCCGTCCCCTGGCTGTCATTGCACTCTCTCCATATGTCATGCTGCTGCTTGCCCTTCATAGAAGCCCCCCCCCCCTCTCTCTCTATCTCTCTCTTTCTCGCTTGTCAATCCCTCTCTCTATATATATATATATCTCTCTCTTTCTCGCTTGTCAATCCCTCTCTTTCTCTCCCCCAACTCTAAGGGGGGGTATTCAGACGGACTACTGTAACAAGGGGATCCATAATTAACTCCTGCTACATTAAGAAGCATTCTACATGTCATCTCTCAGTCCAGGGCCTGCTAGTAGAATTCAGTGTAGACATGATTCCCACTGGGGCCAACCATATGAAAAATGTATGCTTGTATGACTGACTGTCAGTCTCTTTGGATGAAAGGGTCTGCTAAATGGCATATATTATATTATGAACACTGCATTTGTGCCCTGGACTTAGTGACTCATTGACAAGGAATATTACATTTGAGCAAATACAGAATGACTTTGTAGAATACAATATAACCTCCCAACCAAATGCATATACATTCTGTTGACAGTTAGCTACTAAAACATGGTTCAATGGCCAAGTACCTCATGATAGTCTTCAATCATTCTTCTTCTAGGTGTACCAGCACTCGTTCACTGCCTTCTACATCATCTGCAGCCTGGAGACTCCGTAAGTAGCTGAAACCAACCAATGCTTCCCCTCCTCTCCCCTCCACTCTCCTCTACTCTCTTCGGCCCAGTCAGTCAAGTCTCTGCGCTGCCACCCAGTGAAGACGAGGAGAACTGCAGGCCAGGGGACTTGATGACCTCATTCATCCTCACCTCCAGACTAAGACAAAGGGCCTGTGACACCTCTAATTTTCTGTCCTGCAGCACACAGCACTTTTCTAAATGAACAGAAAGTGGCAGCGATATATAAAGCACCAGTATTTATAGGTGCTCGTAAACTTCTTGGGCTAAGCTGTACTACACTGGTATATCTGGGCAGGAGCACAGCAGACTGCTGTGGTTTGAGGAGCCACTAAGTAAGATGTTATGTTTAAAGAAGGTGCTCATTCATTTAATGGGGGGCAGTTAAAGGTGTGTGTTGTTAAATAAAGGTTAAATAAAAAAGTATGTAGTGTGGGTGTGTGTAGTCTGAATGTGGTCTCTCCTCTGTGCTGCAGGGAGACATGGAACCTGAACCCTCCAGAGGTGCGGAACGCCCAACTGCAGTACGCAGGCTGGGGACCCACGGGCCAGCAGCTGGTAAGAACTACAGCTACCCGCAGCACCCTCCTTGTCTCACCCATACTCCATACCCCAATGTCACTCCCATTTGGCAAACCATGCCTAGTTATAATGTATTTCTAAACTGAGAGTACAATATCAATGACCTTTCCTATGGCCGTGTATGTCTGTTAAACTATCACAAGCTACCAGGCAGTCTAGCCACCGAGAGAACATTAATAAGCATCAGTCTAGTGGTTCTCGGAGCAGACAGACTGTGAGTGATTACATCCTCCAGCACAATGCAATTAATTACCTGTAATCTCCACAGCGGATTAATTAGTGAAGTCACTGGATTGATATCACACACTCTCTCCCAGTATTAATCATCAAACAGCCCTGATTCCAACAGTCGCTTTCATTTTAAGGAGCTCCCCTCCCAGCAACAGATGATTGCCCTCTGAGCTGTGATGCTTGTTGTCAACGATAGGATGCATGGGCGGGAGAGGAAGGTGTCTGCCGACGTGCATTCATATAATATGTGAACGCTCCTCTCTCTCTCTCCTCTCTCTCTCTCGCATGTGTGTATATTATGCGTCCGCGTGCGCGCACGCACACACACACACACACACACACACACACACACACACACACACACACACACACTAACATCAGCCCATCTGTTATTCATCATTTCTCAAGCCCCTCCCCTCTTGATCCTCTCTTTAATTTCTCAAGCCCCTCCCCTCTTGATCCTCTCTTTAATTTCTCAAGCCCCTCACCTCTTGATCCTCACTTTCATTTCTCAAGCTCCTCCCCTCTTGATCCTCTCTTTCATTTCTCAAGCCCCTCCCCTCTTGATCCTCTCTTTAATTTCTTAAGCCCCTCCCCTCTTGATCTTCACTTTCATTTCTCAAGCCCCTCCCCTCTTGATCCTCACTTTAATTTCTCAAGCCCCTCCCCTTGATTCTCTTTTTAACACACACAAACACACACAGCTTTCTTGTCCCATGTCGAAAAGTAGTAGAATTGGGTTAAATACACATTATTCAGAGGACAGGCAGCTCTGTCTGTGTGGATGAACATATAACTCCAGCTTTAGCAGTAAGTGGTCCTCTTCCTTTAAATTGGAGTTCAATCCCCTACTGAGACGCTGAGCTTTGCATGCTCTCCTCCCTGTCTCCCTCGCTCTTTCTCCCCCTCCTTCGCCCTACTTTTCTCTCTTTGTGAGGCTAATCTCCAGAGTTGTCAACCAGCACACAATATGACCACCCATCTCCCCAGACTCTGCGTGTGTATATGGGAGGTAGGGTTGGGCGGTATACCGTATTTGATGCACAGACCGGTCTGGGATTTCACTTTACCTTCTATAACGAATGTTGGGTTTGTTAAATGGGATACGGCATGTGTAACGTTCATTTTTATAGTTTACTTCGCTACTTGAGTCATCACTCACCGCTCTCTCTCTCTCTCCATGCCGCTTTTCACACAGAACTGTCACTGCCCCATCACTCAAGAAGCGCCTTTGTTGTTCCTCAACCACGAGGCACTTGAGTTCAGGCTCAAATCAAAGAAAACATTCAATGTAGCTAAAGATTATTGGGTCCCCTAGGAAACTCTTTTCAACACTTTGGTTCCTACCCTTTCACAACTCCTCCCTGGCGTTTTAATTTGTTGTCGTGTCAAACTAGGCCTCATTTTCAAAGTGCCCACTATTATATACTAACTAGAATTAAAACAATGATTCTATTTCCAATGATTCCAACAGTTCACCCAATTGTTTTGCTCTAAATTGCAAGCAATTGCAGCATTTGGTTAAAAATTAGGCCTAGTTTTTTTGCCCATATTGTGCAGCCCTACGTGGCAGTGTGGAAATGATCTCAAATGAGTGCAGAAATTGATGAAAATGTAGAAAAGTATTTTGGGTTGAATTGAACAGCATAAAACAATCATAATGGAGAAAGATCAATTGAAATCACTTAGAATGTGTGTTGCCACCCTAAGGTCACACGCTACTCATATAGCACATTTAGAACTTTTATTATTGTAACGGCGTTCTTCGTTTGTCGAAAGAGAGTCGGACCGAAATGCAGCGTAGTGGTTTCTCATGACTTTAATAGAAAAAGTGACACATGAAATAGCGATACAAAATACAAAACAACAAACGGAACGTGAAACCTATTACAGCCTATCTGGTGAAACTACACAGAGACAGGAACAATCGCCCACGAAATACAAAGCGAAACTCAGGCTACCTAAATACGGTTCCCAATCAGAGACAACGAGAATCACCTGACTCTGATTGAGAACCGCCTCAGGCAGCCAAGCCTATACAACACCCCTAATCAGCCGCGATCCCAAATACTACAAACCCCAATACGAAAATACAATAACATAAACCCATGTCACACCCTGGCCTAACCAAATATATAACGAAAACACAAAATACAATGACCAAGGCGTGACAATTATTCATCAACATGAAATACCTTCACAACGTCCAATTTTTTTCAAATACCGTGATATGAAATTTTGGCCATATCGCCCAGCCCTAATGGGAGGTAACTTAGGCAGTGTTTCTACCTCCTTCAGAAGTGGGCCAAGCTCACCGTGTTACTCCCTGCCCTGGGCTAGATCCTGTTATAAAACTGGGCCCTCAGTCCATCTGCACAAAGGTGAATTCTAACACACCTGTGTTCCCCTGGCCTACCTAGCCACATAAGGAAAATTGCACCCCCACCCCCCCCCCCATCCTTTTTGGTGGGGGCATTGTGATGCTATTGCATTGCCTTAACTGCTGCAAGGAAACGGAACATACCCTATCATCCCTGAGGAGAGGTCAACTATTGTTGAAGTATTTCTTTATTTAAAAAAGAATATTTTTCAGACTGTGTTTACATAGCATGTTTCAGTCCATGTCAGTAACAGAGATTACACGTGAACCAACGAAAAGCTCAAGGCCAAAGTTATTGAGCTATCCTTAGTTACCTTCTATTGATTTAAATATAAGCCCTACGAACTCTGCAACTGAAACCGACCCGTTAAGAGCCTTTAATAACATGAGCATTATATTTTTAGATAGAACTTTTTTCTTAAATTGTAGGTAGAGAATCTGTAATGTGTGAAGAGGAACTATAATATGCTACTACTAACAGTGGACAGAGAGGAGGGCAATGCTGTAGCCCAGTAAAGGATCAATCTGCAATTAGGACTTATACAGTGCCTTGCGAAAGTATTCGGCCTCCTTGAACTTTGCGACCTTTTGCCACATTTCAGGTTTCAAACATAAAGATATAAAACTGTATTTTTTTGTGAAGAATCAACAACAAGTGGGACACAATCATTAAGTAGAATGACATTTATTGGATATTTCAAACTTTTTTAACATATCAAAAACTGAAAAATTGGGCGTGCAAAATTATTCAGCCCCCTTAAGTTAATACTTTGTAGTGCCACCTTTTGCTGCGATTACAGCTGTAAGTCGCTTGGGGTATGTCTCTTATCAGTTTTGCACATCGAGAGACTGAAATTTTTTCCCATTCCTCCTTGCAAAACAGCTCGAGCTCAGTGAGGTTGGATGGAGAGCATTTGTGAACAGCAGTTTTCAGTTCTTTCCACAGATTCTCGATTGGATTCAGGTCTGGACTTTGACTTGGCCATTCTAACACCCGGATATGTTTATTTTTGAACCATTCCATTGTAGATTTTGCTTTATGTTTTGAATCATTGTCTTGTTGGAAGACAAATCTCCGTCCCAGTCTCGGGTCTTTTGCAGACTCCATCAGGTTTTCTTCCAGAATGGTCCTGTATTTGGCTCCATCCATCTTCCCATCAATTTTAACCATCTTCCCTGTCCCTGCTGAAGAAAAGCAGGCCCAAACCACGATCCTGCCACCACCATGTTTGACAGTGGGGATAGTGTGTTCAGGGTGATGAGCTGTGTTGCTTTTACGCCAAACATAACGTTTTGTTGCCAAAAAGTTCAATTTCATCTGACCAGAGCACGTTCTTCCACATGGTTGGTGTGTCTCCCTGGTGGCTTGTGGCAAACTTTAAACGACACTTTTTATGGATATCTTTAAGAAATGGCTTTCTTCTTGCCACTCTTCCATAAAGGCCAGATTTGTGCAATATATGACTGATTGTTGTCCTATGGACAGAGTCTCCCACCTCAGCTGTAGATCTCTGCAGTTCATCCAGAGTGATCATGGGCCTCTTGGCTGCATCTCTGATCAGTCTTCTCCTTGTATGAGCTGAAAGTTTAGAGGGACGGCCAGGTCTGGGTAGATTTGCAGTGGTCTGATACTCCTTCCATTTCAATATTATCGCTTGCACAGTGCTCCTTGGGATGTTTAAAGCTTGGAAAATCTTTTTGTATCCAAATCCGGCTTTAAACTTCTTCACAACAGTATCTCGGACCTGCCTGGTGTGTTCCTTGTTCTTCATGATGCTCTCTGCGCTTTTAACGGACCTCTGAGACTATCACAGTGCAGGTGCATTTATACAGAGACTTGATTACACACAGGTGGATTGTATTTATCATCATTAGTCATTTAGGTCAACATTGGATCATTCAGAGATCCTCACTGAACTTCTGGAGAGAGTTTGCTGCACTGAAAGTAAAGGGGCTGAATAATTTTGCACGCCCAATTTTTCATTTTTTGATTTGTTAAAAAAGTTTGAAATATCCAATAAATGTTGTTCCACTTCATGATTGTGTCCCACTTGTTGTTGATTCTTCACAAAAAAAATACAGTTTTATATCTTTATGTTTGAAGCCTGAAATGTGGCAAAAGGTCGCAAAGTTCAAGGGGGCCGAATACTTTCGCAAGGCACTGTATTGATGTACAGTATTGGTGTTCAATGTGGTGAGGTAAAGGATTCATTATGCAGTACATTCTTTCTCTCTCCTGATCTCCTTCTTTCTCTGTCCTTTCTCTCTCTTTCTCTCTCCTGAGCCGGAGTTATCAATCAATACTTAGACACGCAGTAATATGGAGACAATATTATGTCCATTACATGATGAAAGTATAAGCCAATAGCGAGGAGGCAGAAGGGTAAGTTGAGGCTATTTACTAGATTTTGCAGGTAGCAAACATGACTGCCATATTGGCAGGTGACTGTGAACTTCAAAACACGCGATATGTGTTTATTCAACAAGGCCTGCTATATCGTGGCTTGTCAAACAAGCCAATATTGCTGCAAAATGTTCATGATTCAATATTGCAGTGAATAGGAGAGGATCAAACATTTCGATAGAATCTTTTGAGCTCAAATTCCTCATCTGGTTAAAGCATCCTTTCCATCAACCTACAGGTCAAGTTTAGTCATGCAGAACACAGGTCCTTTCTTCCTTCCATATTGATCACCTCAGTTTTTTCATATTTTTTTCTCACATCTCCCTCTTTGCTTAGATTTTCATTTTTGAGAATAACATCTACTACCGTTCGACGGTGGAGAGCCGATCGATCCGCCTAGTCTCCACCGGCAAGGAGGGAGTCATCTTCAATGGGCTCAGCGATTGGCTGTATGAAGGTGAGATAACACTTTTATTGGCTGATGTGAATATTATTGCTTGGTGGTAGTCTAATGGCGCATCTGTCCCATTGCATTGTCGTCCCCAGAGAATGTGGCACTTGAGTCAAAATGATTCTTGTCTTGAAATTTTAAACACAACAGAACTGGTATTAATTAAGGCTAGTCATAGGTGCAGTAAACAATTGATTTAGAGTGATACCAAAATGTAGTTAAAAACAGGAAAAGTGCCCAATTTGCTTCAATTTCCCTGAGTTCTCACTGCGGCTGTTCGACATAGGTAAATTAGCATTAATTCAGAATTCATCTTCGCCGTCTGTTCTCCATTCTGATACAGATGTCTCCCTGTTTGTTTTGACTCGACCGATCCAAGCTCTGACTCCACCTCAGTGCCTCTGCCTCGTCCCCTGAGGAACAGACTGCCTCGCTGTGTTCAACTTTACTAATGAATTAATTTCTTCCGCTCCCCGTGTGTTTGGCTCTCTGCTCCAAGACTTCTCGCTTTTAATAACACGGATAGAGAAAGAGAGGCAGGAGTGTCAGGGAGGGTCTGGATGGCTGTCTCTTAGTTAGGGCCTGGTGTAGTGCTCATCAATGGGTGGGGCGGCACCTGCCAACCTTTCGCTAGGTGTCTCGTGACATACTGCCAGAACACTGCTAGATGTGATTCTGAGTTCCAAGAGTAATCGTAAACTGGCAACAATATTACAAATGTTACCATATGAAGGCTGAATTCTGCACATGCATGATTGCGACCGTCATGTCTGCATCTGTGTGCAACGGTCATGTCTGTGTGTGCACTCACACGGATAGAGAAAGAGAGGCAGGAGTGTTTTACACTAACTCCTTGTTAACTGTTAAAGTGTGTATGTGTGTTGACACACCCCAAACCCCAGATTAGTTTGACTGAGATTTTAAGATGTGCAGTGGAGCTCTTCCAAAAGCAATATTAGTCTAAGTCCATTGAAACTTTAATCACTGTCTGACCCCTGCCACATAATTATGAAGCGCTGAGGGCCTGGCAATTTACATTGATCATTCATTAAGGAAGATGAATCTTTTGATGGGATGGGAGGCCCCACAACGTAGACCTACCACACGTATCATGTCTCTCAGTGGAGATCTCTTTGACAGACTGCGGTCTTTCAGCAATAACACATTCAATGTGTGTGTGTGTTTTTGTTTTTGTTTAGTGGTGACATAAGCTGTGAAGGGGAGAGAGACCTTGCCAGGTTGTGTAACATCTGTTTAGATCTGCACCAGATGACAGCATGGTCAATCACAGTGTCAGATATGGGGAGGCAATCTCTCCCTGGAGGAAAAACGTCACGCGTGCAGTCTAATTTTGTAGTAACCGTCTAAAAACCAGATGACATTATCATTGTGTGTGTGGTACACTGACAGTCTTGCATAAGGGGAGTCAGACAGACACCCAAGGCGATTATAGAACGCTTTGTCATCAGTGGCCTGTCTGTCAGATTAACTGATGTGGTGGAGCAGACAACATCCTGGAATATGATGTGGCCCAGGTATAGAACCAGTACTGGAGCAGACAACATCCTGAAATATGATGTGGCCCAGGGATAGAACCAGTAATGGAGCAGACAACATATTTCAGGATGTTGTCTGCTCCAGTACTGGTTCTATACCTGGGCCACATCATATTTCAGGATGTCTGCTCCAGTACTGGTGCCCAGAAATAGAACCAGACCAGTGTCTGGCACTCTTGATAGGAACTGTGTGTATGGCCCCTGGAGTTTTAGCTGGTATTGCACTTTTTGCACACAGAGACGATTTTGTTTGTATTTGTTTATGGTGGTACATACGCTTATTTTCTGAAAAATATAGCAGTAAACAACTGTGTGTGTGTGTGTGTGTGTGTGTGTGTGTGTGTGTGTGTGTGCGTGATATCCTATCTATGCTCTCTGTAAGCAGGCAGTTCAGTTGAATCTCTCGTGCTTCAACTGTCATCTACCAGTGGGGCTTAGTTCTAATACGTATCACCACTGCCCCCTATTGGACGGGACTCATCTTGCACCACATGTTTTTTGCCTCAATTGACATTCCTCTGAATCTCACCAAGTCCTATCACACCTTGTCTTTGTCAAAATGTCTCAACATAGGAACCACTACTCTTATCATAGCATATTTTTTTTGATCAGTTAATGGTTGTTGAATTGTGTCCCGGTGAAGAAAGATAAGTCCTTCCTTCTCCTCCTCATTAGTTTGGCCCACCTGATTCTGTCACATTACATTCATTAACTTCTATTGCCCACCTGCCTAAGTAACAGGGTGGCTCATGCATAAGTCATATCTGTGTTAGGCAGTGAATAATTTAGAGTCAGAACAGCGAGTCTGTGAACCAGGGAGAATGGAGGAGTGTGACACTTCTCACCTGGGTAATCATAGCTAGGGAGATAGAAACGGCTCTCAAAGGACATGGAAACAAAGGTGAGTTCACACACACACATTTGAAATACTTTATTTGAATCCACAAATCACATTACATCAAGAAGGTTTTGGATAGATAGACACTGAAGGATGCAAGGATACACATACACACAGGAGATGTAGCGCTGTGTCAGACCACTAATTTCCTCCTCAAGCTAAATGTAATTAATACACACACACACACACACACACACACACACACACACACACACACACACACACACACACACACACACACACACACTTTATCATCTGGGTGGGGATTGATGCAGAAAAGATTACATACATACATACATTCAGTGTTTTTCTGCACGTGGGCGTGCCTGTGTGTGTGTGTGTCTTCACCTGGAACTACATATCAATAGAGCCCCCTCTGGTATATTAGTGTGTGTCCTGTCATTCATTTCAACCTGCACAATTTCAAACACACCCATGCTCTGTAGGGACGCCCAGAGGTCTTAGGTTATTGATTAAGTAAGCCAAGTTCCAACAGCATTCTTTCTATGTGCCTCAGCAGCAGAAAAGGGGTTACACACAAACAACCACACTCCAATTTCCCTGCATACAACACACTGTTGCACCTGACTGGGAAATTACCTTTCCTGTTCCCTTTCCTGGTATGGTTCTCGATTGGTCGATGTTCCTCGCTTGTGAGATTAAACGCAGTGTTTTGATTTATGGCCGGATCATACAGTACTCCTCATTTTAGGAATGTTATGACAGCGTTGAGCCAAACTGACTCTGCATTGCAATTGATGTTTGGGTCAGTATTTAATATAACCAACGTATCTGATGCAGGTCTGCACTGGGCGTTGAAATGTGATTCCATTGAAACACAGAGTAGGTTTCTGTAAGGGTTTCAATCATTTTCATTATTACTGAAAACGAAAGGACATTTCTCTCCAATTATTTTCCAGAGGAGATCTTCCAGACCCATATTGCACACTGGTGGTCTCTGGACGGTGCCCGGCTGGCATATGCCACCATCAACGACACCATGGTGCCCAAGATGGAGATCCCCATGTTCACAGGAACTACTTACCCTACTGGGAGGGAGTACCACTACCCTAAGGTTAGAACAGTATGATTACTAACCTAGTACTGACTGAAAACCACTACCCTAAAAGACAATTTATGCTTGATCCGAAAATGTGGTCGGAGCCTTCGTGTGGAGTGTGTGACAAAATTGCGGAGCCTCTGGAGGCATGCAGAGGCCCCATCGAGCTCCGTACCTCATTGCCATGCACCTCTTACATGTTGTAACAATGGCTGCGTAGCTCCGCATTGACATGATTGGTTGACGGTAGGTGGGGGACGGTACGTCCTGTATAAACACAAACTCACTTCCTTAACAACTTCCTTCACAATAGAACAGTATAATTACTAACCTAGTACTGACTGAAACCCACTACTCCAAGTGAACAAAGGGACTAAGGCTAGGAGGAATGGGCTGTAAGTTAGGGTCAGGACTGTTGCTGTCACCATGGTGCACCGGTCAGAATGCAATGAGGAGATGGAGATGAGGAGTCCAGGGTTTGGGGTATTTATTATACACAGTGAACAACAGAGGCACATGGGGGGTGTTAGGAGTTGGATGGAATTCAAATAATCAAAGCTCGATGATGAGCTGGTTATTTTAATCAGCCGTGTAGTGATGGGGCAAAAACAAAACATGCACCTGGGGGGGGTGGGGGCCCAGGACCGAGTTTGGGAAATGTTTTAGGATGTGGTGGCTGTCTCATATCACATACAAAGGAAAGAAGGGTGCGCCGTACCATCACCAAACATGAACCATTACTAGTATATAGAGGGAAGCATGCTTCTTTTGTGGGAAACAGAGGAGTGAGGAGAGGTGATTAGGGAATGGGAACAGGTGTGGAGGGAAGGGGCGTGGCCTAGGGTAATTGGAAGCAATTGGTCCTGTGGTTGTCGTGACCCTTCACAACACTAAGGTTATAGCAGTATGATTACTAACCTATTACTGACTGAAAACATGCACTCTACTATGCAACACTACACTGCAGTAAATTGTACCACCGATCAAAGTTACGTTATCATTAAACACACATCAAGGTAAAACAAACTATCTTGGGAAATGGGAAAATATACCAGCATGGAGTTAATTCTGTCTACAGACTGTTCTTCCTGAGGTAGATGCGCATAAAATGTCCAATAAAAAGTTATTTTATTGATGGAATTTGAACTCATATAGTCTCTCTGTCCTATTTTCCTCCATGCAGGCTGGGGAGGAGAACCCAGTCATCTCTCTGTATGTGGTCAACCTGAATGGGCCCCTGCACACCATGGAGATGAGGAGGCCTGAGGACCAGAGGATGGGGTACATTCCCCCCCCACACACACACACAGCACAACACACACCACCGTTACAATACTACTCAACTGCTAACAGTATATAGGTTTAATAAATGTTACATTTAACAGACACTCTTATCCAAAGTGACTTACAGGAACAATTAGGGTTAAGTGCCTTGCTCAAGAGCACATCAACAGATTTATCACCGAGTCGGCTTGGGGATTTGAACCATTGACCTTTCGGTTTACTGGCCCAACACGCTTAACCGCTAGGCTACCTGCCTCCCCACTACTAATACTGCTACTACTACTATATATAACATGGTTATATACCCTTATGGCTTTCAAAGGGATGAGCTCTGTTACACATGCAATATGTTAGTAAGATATTCCTAGTCCTTTATTCTAGATATTGTATTTGCATGAATAAATGCATAGTCACAATAACACTCTTGTTTTGTTTTGTGTTGGACAGAGAGTACTATGTCACCATGGTGAAATGGGCGACGACCACCAAACTGGCAGTGAACTGGTTAAACAGAGCCCAGAACATATCCATGCTGACTCTGTGTCAGGCCACCACTGGCGTCTGCACCAAGGTGTGTGTCTGTGCGTCTGTTTTTCAGCCCACTTCATTCACTTTTCATCTGCTTTTCATTGACTTTTCTTTCAAATTGTCTGTTTAGAAACACGAGGACGAGAGCGAAAGGTGGCTACACAGGCAGGTAAGAAACCAACAAGATTCAAATACAAACAATGTCTTAGTGCTCTTAAAGGTAGAGCGAAATGACGTCACAACAAGGAGCACCGCAGATATTGAGATGAGCGAGATGCAAGACACTCTCACACAGTCACACACAGTATCTTTGCATGACCACGGGTTCGCTTCATGCTCTTACATTTACATTACATTTAAGTCATTTAGCAGACGCTCTTATCCAGAGCGACTTACAAATTGGTGCATTCACCTATGACATCCAGTGGAACAGCCACTTTACAATAGTGCATCTAAATCTTTTAGGGGGGTGAGAAGGATTACTTATCCTATCCTAGGTATTCCTTAAAGAGGTGGGGTTTCAGGTGTCTCCGGAAGGTGGTGATTGACTCCGCTGTCCTGGCGTCGTGAGGAATTTGTTCCACCATTGGGGGGCCAGAGCAGCGAACAGTTTTGACTGGGCTGAGCGGGAACTGTACTTCCTCAGTGGTAGGGAGGCGAGCAGGCCAGAGGTGGATGAACGCAGTGCCCTTGTTTGGGTGTAGGGCCTGAACAGAGCCTGGAGGTACTGAGGTGCCGTTCCCCTCACAGCTCCGTAGGCAAGCACCATGGTCTTGTAGCGGATGCGAGCTTCAACTGGAAGCCAGTGGAGAGAGCGGAGGAGCGGGGTGACGTGAGAGAACTTGGGAAGGTTGAACACCAGACGGGCTGCGGCGTTCTGGATGAGTTGTAGGGGTTTAATGGCACAGGCTCTTCACAGCGCGGTAGCCACGGGACCAAAACAGTGGAGAAGTTGAGCCTCACTCTTCAACAGTCTTAGTTGTTGAGAAAATTGACCCACTATGCTGTTTACTTTCTGCATCCACGTCATATGGCTGATTCTACCTTTTATCTTCTATACGCAGTGCTACAGAGTAGAATGCCACTCCATTTCTAGATATGTTAGAAATATGTTTATACATGTGTATATATAATCTCATCAAAAGAAGAAATGTCCTCTCACCGCCAACTGCGTTTATTTTCAGCAAACTTAAAGTGTAAATATTTGTATGAATATAAGATTCAACAACTGAGACATAAACTGAACAAGTTCCACAGCCATATGACTAACATAAATGTAATAATGTGTCCCTGAACAAAGGGGGGTTCAAAATCAAAAGTAACAGTCAGTATCTGGTGTGGCCACCAGCTGCATTAAGTACTGCAATGCATCTCCTCCTCATGGACTGCACCAGTTCTTGCTGTGAGATGTTATCCCACTCTTCTACCAAGGCACCTGCAAGTTCCCGGACATTTCTGGGGGGAATGACCCTAGCCCTCACCCGCCGATCCAACAGGTCCCAGACGTGAACAATGGGATTGCGATCCGGGCTCTTCGATGGCCATGGCAGAACACTGACATTCCTGTATTGCAGGAAATCAAGCACAGAATGAGCAGTAAAGCTGGTGGCATTGTCATGCTGGAGGGTCATGTCAGGATGAGCCTGCAGGAAGGGTACCACATGAGGGAGGAGGATGTCTTCCCTGTAACACACAGCGTTGAGATTGCCTGCAATGACAACAAGCTCAGTCCGATGATGCTGTGACACACCGCCCCAGACCATGACGGACCCTCCACCTCCAAATCGACCCCACTCCAGAGTACAGGCCTCGGTGTAACGCTCATTCATTCGACGATAAATGTGGATCCGACCATCCGCGACTCATCAGTGAAGAGCACTTTTTGCCAGTTCTGTCTGGTCTAGCGAAGTTGGGTTTGTGCCCATAGGCGACGTTGTTGCCAGTGAGGTCTGATGAGGACCTGCCTTACAACAGGCCTGCAAGCCCTCAGTCCAGCCTCTCTCAGCCTACTGCGGAAAGTCTGAGCACTGATGGAGGGATTGTGCGTTCCTGGTGTAACTCGGGCAGATGTTGTTGCCATCCTGTACCTGTCCCGCAGGTGTGATGTTCGGATGTAATGATCCTGTGCAGGTGTTGTTACACATGGTCTGCCACTGTGAGGACAATCAACTGTTTGTCCTGTCTCCCTGTAGCGCTGTCTTAGGCGTCTCACATTATGGACATTGTAATTTATTGCCCTGGCCACATCTGCAGTCCTCATGCCTCCTTGCAGCATGCCTAAGGCACGTTCACGCAGATGAGCAGAGACCCTGGACATCTTTCTTTTGGTGTTGTTCAGAGTCAGTAGAAAGGCCTCTTTAGTGTCCTAAGTGTTCATAACTGTGACCTTAATTGCCTACCGTCTGTAAGTTGTTAGTGTCTTAACGACCGTTCCACAGGTGCATGTTCATTAATTGTTTGTGGCTCATTGAACAAGCATGTTTAAACTCTTTACAATGAAGATCTGTGAAGTTATTTGGATTTCTACGAATTATCTTTGAAAGACAGGGTCCTGAAAAGGGGACGTTTTTTTTCTGCTGAGTTTGTATGTTCTATGTGTGTTATATGACTGGTGTGCAGAATGAGGAGCCGCTGTTCTCCAAAGATGGTCTGAAGTTGTTCTTCACCAGAGCCATCCCACAGGGAGGCAGGGGCAAGTTCTTCCACATCTCCATGTCCATCACACAGGTACTGTATACTCCCCTTCTACACGCTCTCTTCTGTGTTCTGCACGAGGGCTTCCATACACTAGAATTGCTGCCTACAGCATAGCATAGACAAATCAAATCAAATCAAATTTTATTTGTCACATACACATGGTTAGCAGATGTTAATGCGAGTGTAGCGAAATGCTTGTGCTTCTAGTTCCGACAATGCAGTAATAACCAACAAGTAATCTAGCTAACAATTCCAAAACTACTACCTTATAGACACAAGTGTAAGGGGATAAGAATATGTACATAAAGATATATGAGTGAGTGATGGTACAGAGCGGCATAGGCAAGATACAGTAGATGGTATTGAGTTCAGTATATACATATGAGATGAGTATGTATACAAAGTGGCATAGTGAAAGTGGCTAGTGATACATGTATTACATAAAGATGCAGTAGATGATATAGAGTACAGTATATACATATGAGATGAATAATGTAGGGTATGTAAACATTATATTAGGTAGCATTGTTTAAAGTGGCTAGTGATATATTTTACATAATTTCCCATCAATTCCCATTATTAAAGTGGCCAGTTGCACAGGGCGGGGGATGACGAGCTTGGAGGGCACTATGGTGTTAAATGCCGAGCTGTAGTCGATGAACAGCATTCTCACATAGGTATTCCTCTTGTCCAGATGGGTTAGGGCAGTGTGCAGTGTGGTTGAGATTGCATTGTCTGTGGACCTATTTGGGGGGTAAGCAAATTGGAGTGGGTCTTGGGTGTCAGGTAGGGTGGAGGTGATATGGTCCTTGACTAGTCTCTCAAAGCACTTCATGATGACGGAAGTGAGTGCTACAGGGCGGTAGTCGTTTAGCTCAATTACCTTAGCTTTCTTGGGAACAGGAACAATGGTGGCCCTCTTGAAGCATGTGGGAACAACAGACTGGGATAGGGATTCATTGAATATGTCCGTAAACACACCAGCCAGCTGGTCTGCGCATGCTCTGCGGGCGCGGCTGGGGATGCCGTCTGGGCCTGCAGCCTTGCGAGGGTTAACACGTTTAAATGTTTTACTCACGTCGGCTGCAGTGAAGGAGAGTCTGCATGTTTTAGTTGCGGGCCGTGTCAGTGGCACTGTATTGTCCTCAAAGCGGGCAAAAAAGTTATTTAGTCTGCCTGGGAGCAAGACATCCTGGTCCGTGACAGGGCTGGTTTTATTTTTGTAATCCGTGATTGACTGTAGACCCTGTCACATACCTCTTGTGTCTGAGCCGTTGAATTGAGATTCTACTTTGTCTCTATACTGACGCTTAGCTTGTTTGATTGCCTTGCGGAGGGAATAGTTACACTGTTTGTATTCGGTCACTTCCGTAGTATCTTCCATCACAAGTAGCACAGAAGTCAGTTCAACTAAGTGTGCACTCCTAATGTGACAAGAAGACATTGAGTCCAGTGATTTTTAACATGCAGTATATGCATCTCCCTTTCCTTTCCTTTCCCTCCCTCTCCCCTTCCCTCTCCATTTCCCCCTCCCTCTCATTCTCTCTGTCCCTCTCCCGCTCCCCTTCCCTCTCTCTCCCACTCCCTCTCCTTCTCTCTTCCTCTTTTTCCCTCTCTCTCCACGTCCCTCTCCTCCCCCCTCCCTCTCCAGCCCAACACCAGCACAGACACGCTGCAGTCAATCACGTCTGGAGACTGGGATGTCACCCAGGTGCTAGCCTACAACGAGGACAGCCAGCTAATGTGAGCTCCCTGACCCAGCTGGGCCACACACACACACACACACACACACACACACACACACACACACACACACACACACACACATATAATGCACTCACATGTAATATACACACATTTTTGCTGTAATTATGAAACAAACACCCACCCACAAAACCTAAAACAAACAATTCAACAAACCCCTCTCTCTCCCCTCTCTGTCTTTCGCTCTCCCTCTCTTTCTCCCCCATCTCTCTCCCCCCTCTTTCTCTCCCCCTTTCTCTCTCTCTCTCCCTGTCTCTCCCTATTTCTCTCACCCTTTCTCGCTTCCTCCCCCTTCGCTTCCTCTCCCCTCTTTCTCTCTCTCCCCCACCCTCTCGCTCTCCCCTCCCACCTCTCTCTCTCCCCTCCCACCTCTCTCTCTCTCAACCCCCCCACCCTCTCTCTCCCACTATATCTCTCCTCTCCCCCATCTCTCTCCCCTCCCCTCCCCCATCTCTCTCTCCCCTCCCCCTTTCTCTACCCCTATCTCTCTCTCCCCACTATCTCGCTGTTGGTATAATTTCATTATTTCCTATTTGTTTTCATTAATTGAATTCACTTAGTCTATTTTATGAGAATTTGTAAGATTCTTATTTGCATAAAATAGACGGAGACCAGTCTTATCAAAATTAGATAATAGTATTTATTCTCGGAGAGCGCTGCCATGTAACCACGAACAACAGTTTATATGCAAAATATGGCGTCACAGGTTCTAGAATGAATCTCCTCCTCCCAACCGAGACAGAGCAAGTTTAAAAGTTAATTCCGACCCACTAGCGCACACACAGGACACACAATAAAACTGAATTAACTCTTGATCCCTCACCATTATCGATCACCACTTAGCTGACAGTTCTAGTTAACAGAAAACCTGGGAATGCACTCACTGCCTTATCTAAAACACCCCAGAGCTAAGTTTCGTCGGTTCAACCATAGGTTAAAGACATTTTCTGTTTACTGAAAAACCCCCACTTCCAATATTTTCCAACCTTGGCTGGAATGGTATTTATTTAATTTAATTACCCCCTGTTTCAGGCTACACAATCCCTCACTTATGAATTCATATTGTTAATCCAATATAATAAAACAGAGTATAAGTTTACTTAGTTACAGTTCTATTTAAAATGGGGATATTGTTTAGTCATTTATTCATAAAATTCCTAACACTCGCTCTCCCACTATCTCTCTCTTCCTCCAATCTCTCTTTCCCCTCATCTCTCTCCCCTCTCGCTCTCTCCCTTCCCCTCTCTCTCTCTCCCTCCCCCCGTCTCTCTCTCCCTCCTCCCCTCTCTCTCTCCCTCCTCCCCTCTCTCTCTCCCCTTCTCTCTCTCCCTATCTCTCTCACCCACCTCTTGCTTCCTCACCCCTCTCTCTTGCTCTCTTTCTCTCTCCCCTCCCCCCTCTCTCTCCCCCTCCACACTCCCCTTCGCTCTACCCCTCTGCACTCCCCTTCTCTCTCCCCCATTCCCCTCTCTCTCCCCTCCCTCTCTTTCTCTCCCCTCTCTCTCTCCCCTCTCTCTCTCCCCTTTCCCTCTCTCTCTCCCCCCCACTCCCTATCTTTCTCTCTCAATTCAATTCAAGGGGCTTTATTGGCATGGGAAACATATGTTAACATTGCCAAAACAAGTGAAGTAGATAATATACAAAAGTGAAAGAAACAATAAAAATGAACAGTAAACATTACACTCACCGAAGTTACACAATAATAAAGATATTACAAATGTCATATTATGAATACAGTGTTGTAACAATGTGCAAATTATTAAAGTACAAAAGGGAAATTAAATACACATAAACATGGGTTGTATTTACAATGGTGTTTGTTCTTCACTGGTTGCCCTTTTCTTGTGGCAGCAGGTCACAAACCTTGCTGCTGTGATGGCACACTGTGCTATTTCACCAAGTAGATATGGGAGTTTATCAAAATCGGGTTTCTTTTCGAATTCATTGTGGATCTGTGTAATCTGAGGGTAAATATATGTCTCTAATATGGTCATACACTTGGCAGGAGGTTAGGAAGTGCAGCTCAGTTTCCACCTCATTATGTGGGCAGTGTGCACATAGCCTGTCTTCTCATGAGAGCCAGGTCTGCCGACGGCAGCCTTTCTCAATAACAAGGCTATGCTCACTGAGTCTGTGCATAGTCAAAGCTTTCCTTAAGTTTGGTCAGGTCTTTCTCTTCCTCTCTCTCTCGCCCCTCTCCTCTCCCCCCTCCCCAACTCTCTCCATCACCCCCCCCCCCTCTCTTCTCTCTCTCTGTAACCAAAGCTAGCTCAGCTACAGCTCACCTGTAAAAGTTACTTTGAGGCGTGAATTTGTTTCTGGCAGATTTGTTCCTGGCCTACTTTAGTAACAAAAAAAATGCAAAGCCTCTGCATCTCTCTGACATCATATTTAATTTATGTTACATCCCTTCGAGTGGCAAGACTATGCTACTGTTGGAACTGTCTGCACTCTAGCTGCTTATACCTCCCCGAGCCGACATGTTTCTGTTAAACTGTACTGCTGGAATCTTTACACTAACCTACTTTCAATCTCACTTCATAGACTCCTTACACTTTGTGACTAATGCAAAGTTTCAGTGATGTAATGTTGCGTGCACCCATACATTTGTTATATTATTGATTAGTTTAACATACAGTACCAGTAAAGAGTTTGGACACAACTACTCATTCAAGGGTTTTTCTTTATTTTGACTATTTTCTACATTGTAGAAAAATAGTGAAGACAGACATCAAAAATATGAAACAACACATATGGAAGGAATCGTGTAGTAACCAAAAATGTGTTAAAAAATCCAAATATATTTTATATTTGAGATTCTTTAAAGTAGCCACCCTTTGCCTTGATGACAGCTTTGCACACCCTTGGCATCCACATATGTGGAGATCATCCGTTCACCTACTCTGCGTCTCACAAAGACACGGCGGTTGGAACCAAAAATCTCTCATTTGGACTCAGACCAAAGGACAGATTTCCACCGGTCGAATGTCCTTTGCTCGTGTTTTTTGTCCCTAGCAAGTCTCTTCTCACATGTTATTTCATGGTTTTGATGTCATCACTATTATTCTACAATGTAGAAAATAGTCAAAAATAAAGAAAAACCCTGGAATGATTAGGTGTCCAAACTTTTGACTGGTACTGCATGTCCAACTTTAAATGTTTATTATATATCTTGCAGATACTTCTTGAGTACTGAGGATGATCCGAAGCGAAGGCACCTCTATAGGTAACACATACATAGCTCTGTAATGTAACTGTCTGTAATGCTGTTCTCTTCTGTTGTGCCTAGCTCTGTTGCCCACCACCCAAAAGACATGGGTTCTTTTGGTTTCACTTGGTTACAATTTCGGTGCCTTTTGGCCTGCAGGCTTTGAGGGGCTTTGCTCCACGTCTGAATAATAATCTAGGAGAAAGACTTCAAGATTCACATTTTATTAGTCGTATGTACAGGATACACATGGTCCAACAAATTGCTTACGTGCATGTTCCTTCTCGACAACGCAACAACAATAAGAAATATCAAAAGATAAGAATACGAGCATAAAGTAAATGGCTCAGTAGAATATAATAAACATTTTAGTATAAGTATAATACAGGAAAGCACAATTTATAGTCCAATATTTACATGTGTTTTGGGGAAGGGGGAATGGGGGGCAGGTAAGTAATTGCTCCTGTAAGTCGGTCTGGAGAAGAGCGTCTGCTAAATGACCCCCCAAAAAATGGGATTGGCTGAGTGTCCTCTTGTTGTGTTTGTAGTGCGGACACGGTGGGCCCCTTCAACAGACGCTGTCTCTCCTGTGACTTCTACGAAAGCTGTGGCTACGTCACAGGCTCCTTCAGCCACAACATGAGCCTCTTCCTCCTCAGCTGCAAAGGTGGGAGACACCGGTTGGTCAGTCTGTCCATGGGTTGGTCAGTCTGTCCATGGGTTGGTCAGTGTCCATGGGTTGGTCAGTCTGTCCATGGGTTGGTCAGTCTGTCCATGGGTTGGTCTGTCTCTCCCCAAGTGAACCTTTGGCCTCTCACTTCTTTCTGAGAGACGCACTAGTAACGACACAATTAATTCAATGCATGTGTTGGTGACGGATGATATTTGGTCACAAACTCAATCATTTGTGCAGTGTATTTAAACCTTTACAATGCCTCTACCAGAACTCCTGCATTATTTCGACATGTGGCTACGGGTCCAATAGCAGCATCCCAAAGATTGTCATCCTCTCACTGAACTCCCTGGAACCACACAGGACAGCCGTGTTTACTGAACCTGTCTCTACCTCATTCACTTTTAATCCCTCATTCCCCTACTGCCTCTTGCCCGCTTTCATTTATTTGACGGGATTGTGATATGATTACAGCTCTGTGAGAGATTGCCTGGCCTACTTTGCAGACTCGGAGCCGCAAATGTTTGTTTCTAGAATGGTCACAATTTGCTAAGTGCATCTATCATTTTATTATGTGTCCCTTCTTAGTGCACCGCTGTGTTTTAGGAGACAGAGAGTGAGTGTTTCTACAGGGGCTTGTTTGTTTGGAAGCCAGCTCCTGAACACTGCAGAAATTATTTGGGTTGTGTTCAATTAATTGGATAAGCTAACAATAACAAGGAGGTCTGGACTACATATTTTGTGCTTGTAGAAAACATGTGAAGTAAAACATTATTTGTAGAGGTTTGAGTCTGTTCTCTGCAAGCAGATATTGTCAGGCTTTCAGACTTTAATCAATTACGTTTTGATGTTGTGTCTGAACTTCTCCAATGGCGTAAACCATGGGTTTGGGGTTTTGAAAGAAAAAATCAACTTTGAGGCTGGACTATATTGTGTCTGTCTTTTTAAAATGGCACCTTGATATTGAGTTCAAATGATGCGATTCTGATTTTTTTTGCAAGTCTTTTTGTTGCAAGTCTAGATAGAAATGGATAATTAAATCATCCTTTCCCCTTCTCTCGCTTCTCCTAGAACTGTGGACAGTGGGGATACATTTTGAAACATGCAGTCATTTGTACATAAGATGGAGCCACAGAATGTACTCATAAACCCAGACAGAGAAGCGACAGAGTGGTGCCACCACAAACTAATGGACACGTATCTTGGTTTCAATGCAAGAGAAATGCCTGATGCTGATGTCTTTTTTTGTCCTCTTTGTTTTTGTTTTGGTCTTTCTCCAGGCCCTGATGTCCCGTTTGTAGCTGTGTACAGCACACAGGACAGACAGAGTGAGTCTTCCAGTTAGGATTCTTTCAAATAAAAAAATTGGTCATCAAATGAAATCATTCACACCCTGTTTATCTATCAAACACACACCACACATACACACACTGCATAATCTTCCTCTTTCTTTGCTCTATTGTTAATATCCGGCATACACACACACACACACACACACACATACACCCACCACACATACACACACCGCATGATCTTCCTCTTTCTTTGCTCTATTGTTAATATCCGGCATACACACACACACACACGCACAAACACATACACTAGATCCATTATACTGAGATCTGATTTATGACTTGCCATGTAACTGTCAGGAAGCAGATGATACTTGTGGGGTGTACACTACACAACTTTAGCCCTGTTTTAGCTGTCCCAGACAAGTTTTCTGAGATTGGAGAGGTGAGCGAGTCAGAGATGCAATCTGAGGGCTACCGATCCCGTCTTTTAGCTGCCCGAGATGTCCAAATATTTTCAAACTTGTTTGATTTTATCGGCACAGAATCTGCGATGCTCTTGTAGTGTGAGATGTGCAACGTCAAGTTTTGGGAACGACGATCAGAAATAGCCAATGAGAGCTCGCCAGAGAAGAAGCCAGTGAGATGACGTTGTTTCACATCACTCAAAATGTGTAGACTCTCGAGCAGGAGCAATGACTACTACTGGTTTGTATTTGTCTTTAACCAAAGCCCCAAAGTCTCAAATCGTTACAGCTCTAAAGTTCACCGGCAATGTTATTCAATTAAAAATGTTGCTAGATATTTCAACTCTATATGGCAAGTGGGAATGTCTGACTGGAAACTTATGAGGCAGCTTTGAGCCACAGCTCGTTCTAGCTACGGTATGTTAACAATCTAATCACATCATTGTTTTGGCAAGAGAATGTGGCGGTATGGAGAATCCTCACGACCAACTGAAGAATCTGGTAGTGTGTGACCCCCGTCTTTGCCACATTGTTTAGTGTGCACACCACTGCGTTGGCAAGACAAAAATACAAATGGTCACTTAATGTGAGAGGCTCAGCGATGTTAGGATTTTGGAAGTTGTGTTGTGGACACTCAGCATTAGAGGGACACCATGGGGGGGAGAAGGACACACTCACAAACACACCTGTAGGACATCCACTCCTCTTCATGAATAAACATCATCCCGGAAATACAGTTCTTTATTAACACCGTAGAAAGTAAACATCTGTATCTATCTCTGTTTACCGAGCATTTACAGACCACAGAATTAATGCCCTCCCCTCCATTCCTGATTCACAATATGACCACCCACAGCCGTGTGATCTCATCAAACAGGCACAGCATACCAAGACTTTGACAGCACAGCAAGGCCACCTCTGCTTTCTGCTGAGTCACTGTTTACAGCCTTTGCCCAGTGTTGGCAGCCATACTGATTACATTACCTAGCTGGATGGATGTCCTCATAACAACATGACCTTCCCACTGTAATGAAAGACTATACTGTGTTTGTTTACTGCTGGTTACAGCATGTACACTTGGAAGAATAGCCACAACTATGTGTACAAAGGGGACTAGATAGCCTACTCTGCAGTCATATTTTACTGCATATATTTAAGTTTAGAGGCCAAGGGAGAAAACTAAAGGTACTTTTGGCAGGAACTCTGCTTTCTAACTGGAGCCCTTAAAGTTATTCTGAAATGTACATGCTGTTGTGGGGGGAATAACAACCTGGATGCATTTTCTGTAAAGTGTGTACTCTGCAGCGAACACACACACACACACACACACAGACAAGGTCAAAGAGAAATACCTCTTACAACCAGTCAGACAGTCAGGAGAGAACTCTCTCCCCGACCAAAACACCCACTCATTTTATTACTAGTCCAATCTCAGTCTCAGCATGCCAAGATAAGCCTCTTTAAGGCTTGTCTCTCTGTAGCCAGCCATTCTGAAGTCTTCATTGATATTTACAGCCTACATTGCTGTTCTGTCTTTATCACGGTGTGTCAGTGTAGCGAGGGAGGGAGGGATGTCTCTGCATTCTGGTAATTTCCCTCTGTCCTCTTCTGTTATGTCTCTTGTTGTAAGCATGGCTTCATCACAACTTCCAGACCAACATTCTTCCACAATCCCCTTTGAACATCTACAGTACGTGCCCTTAGACCATGGTAGCCATAGCAACCTCTGCCATAGACTAAGGCCATGATGTTTGTCACTGCAGAGGTGTTTGACCTGGAGACCAATGAGAATCTGAGGATTAGGCTGGACTCCATGCAGATGCCCCACGTGGAATACAAGGAGATCACCATGGAGGATTACAGTATGTTATGTTCCACTCTAACGCTAAGGGAGATTTCAACAGCAGAGCTGTCTTTTAAAGTCTGTTTTGTTCAGATGAAGCTGATGAACAAATGAGAATTGTGTCGTGGCAGTATAATCATAATCACACATACTATCAGGAATCAAGATGAGACCCAAGTGCAGACTGTGTGAAGTAACCATGTGTATTGTAACCACAGGGCAGGAAAACGACAGATCAAGGCAGGCAGGGGTCAATAATCCAGAGCAGAGGTCAAGGTACAGGATGACAGGCAGGCGGGTACAGGGTCAGGACAGGCAAAGGTAAAGGTAAAAAACCAGGAGGATGAGAAAAAGAGAGACTAGGGAAAACCAGGCGCTGAGACAAAACACTGGTAGGCTTGAACAAACAAGACAAACTGGGAACAGACAGAAAAAACAGGTATAAATACAGTGAGGGAAAAAAGTATTTGATCCCCTGCTGATTTTGTACATTTGCCCACTGAGAAAAGAAATGATCAGTCTATAATTTTAATGGGAGGTTTGTTTGAACAGTGAGAGACAGAATAACAACAACAAAAAATCAGAAAAACGCATGTCCAAAATGTTATAAATTGATTTGCATTTTAAAGGGAAATAAGTATTTGACCCCCTCTCAATCTGAAATATTTCTTTCTCCCAGGTGTCTTTTATACAGGTAACAAGCTGAGATTAGGAGCACACTCTTAAAGGGAGTGATCCTAATCTCAGTTTGTTACCTGTATAAAAGACACCTGTCCACAGAAGCAATTAATCAATCAGATTCCAAACTCTCCACCATGGCCAAGACCAAAGAGCTCTCCAAGGATGTCAGGGACAAGATTGTAGACCTACACAAGGCTGGACTGGGCTACAAGACCATCGCCAAGCAGCTTGGTGAGAAGGTGACAACAGTTGGTGCGATTATTCGGAAATGGAAGAAATGCAAAAGAACTGTCAAATCTGTCAAATCTCCCTCGGCCTGGGGCTCCATGCAAGATCTCACCTCGTGGAGTTGCAGTGATCATGAAAACGGTGAGGAATCAGCCCAGAACTACACGGGAGGATCTTGTCAATGATCGCAAGACAGCTGGGACCATAGTCACCAAGAAAACAATTGGTAACACACTACGCCGTGAAGGACTGAAATCCTGCAGCGCCCGCAAGGTCCCCCTACTCAAGAAAGCACATATACATGCCCATCTGAAGTTTGCCAATGAACTTCTGAATGGTTCGGAGGACAACTGGGTGAAAGTGTTATGGTCAGATGAGACCAAAATGGAGCTCTTTGGCATCAACTCAACTCGCCGTGTTTGGAGGAGGAGGAATGCTGCCTATGACCCCAAGAACGCCATCCCCACCGTCAAACATGGAGGTGGAAACATTATGCTTTGGGGGTATTTTTCTGCTAAAGGGATAAGGACAACTTCACCACATCAAAGGGACGATGGACGGGGCCATGTACCATCAAATCTTGGGTGAGAACCTCCTTCCCTCAGCCAGGGCATTGAAAATGGGTCGTGGATGGGTATTTCAGCATGACAATGACTCAAAACACACGGCCAAGGCAACAAAGGAGTGGCTCAAGAAGAAGCACATTAAGGTCCTGGAGTGGCCTAGCCAGTCCCCAGACCTTAATCCCATAGAAAATCTATGGAGGGAGCTGAAGGTTCGAGTTGCCAAATGTCAGCCTCCCACACACGCAAACCTGGTGGCCAACTACAAGAAACGTCTGACCTCTGTGATTGCCAACAAGAGTTTTGCCACCAGGTACTAAGTCATGTTTTGCAGCGGGGTCAAATACTTATTTCCCTCATTAAAATCAATTTATAACATTTTTGACATGCGTTTTTCTGGATTTTGTTGTTGTTATTCTGTCTCTCACCGTTCAAATAAACCTACCGTTAAAATTATAGACTGATAATTTCTTTGTCAGTGGGCAAACGTACAAAATCAGCAGGGGATCAAATACTTTTTTCCCTCACTGTACACAAGGGATAATGGGGGAAGATGGGCGACACCTGGAGGGGGGTGGAGACAAGCACAAGGACAGGTGAAACAGATCAGGGTGTGACACATACTGATCACTTTCTCTTGTTGTTGTGTAGCACTAACGATGCAGATCCTCAAACCTGCCAGCTTTGTGGACTCATCTCACTATCCTCTGCTCCTCCTCGTGTGAGTACACACACACACACACACACACACACACACACACACACACACACACACCTGCTCTACTATAAAAGCTAGCTATCCATCTCCACAGTTTGTCATCAGCTGTTGACACAGAGGTCTTCACCTCCTCTGTGCCATGGACAGGTTGCCTCATCAGGAGAGATAATTACCCTCCGACTCAGTGCTTTAATCAGGGCTATTCATCTAAGGCAGAGATGTGGCAACTCTCTCCTTCGCACGACCAGTAATTACGCTGCCAATGAAAAGGTCTCCATTTCCCCTTTAATTAACCCTCCTCTCCTTTCCTCCACTATCACACCATCTCACTCCATGCCCTTGCCTGCAGGTTGGTGAAACACACACTAGACTAGATTCTTCAGTCCCTGTCTTCACCCTGGCTCACCTCTGGATGAAGTGGCACTACTATAAAGACAATGTGTCATTTTCTCTATATCTGCTGTATGAGGACACACCTCCAGTTTAAGAGGGACCGTGAGAGGTGTGTGTGTGCATGTGTAGTTATTTATTTTAGGGAGTGAGTGAGTGAAAATGATGGGTTAATAAGGACTAAACATGCCGCCTTCCCTCGTCACCAGTGACAGCACCCCCGGTGGTCAGATGGTATCAGAGCTGTTCCAAATGGACTGGGCCACGGTGTTGGTGAGCAGCTTCGGGGCCATGGTGGTACGCTTCGACGGGCGGGGCAGCGGCTTCCAGGGGACCAACCTGCTGCACCGCGTCCAGAGGAAGCTGGGCGTGTTCGAGGAGAGGGACCAGCTGGAGGCCCTCAGGTAGGTACCTTCAACTGCGGTCTGATTCTCCACCCTTCTCCTAAGTGGTGCGCTTGCAGTCATGGATTTAAAAGCATTGGATTGGTGTAATAATTGCTGGAGGGTGTTTCCACCATTGTTAAATCCATGATGGGAAGTGTGAGGCCTTGGACTTCTCTGTCACAAGACAGACTGCCCTAACACTGTCATATGAACTGAAGAGCAGCCAATCGGCAGAGGTCTGGAAATGTGTAGTGATTTGACATGTGTAAAGGAAAAATAATTTATTCACACACTCTTAGGTAACTAACGTTTAGGCAGCTGAGGCTATAAAGTTTGTGGCTAAATTATTGTTATGTTCCGCCGGCCTGTACCTCGCCAAATCAGGATTTTCTCCTTTCTATATTACAGCCGGGTGCTAACGAGCCTTGACATGGACAGCTAGCAAAATAACTGAGCAGAAACTCTTGGAAGGGGTACTCAGGATCAGGAAGTCTTCATTCTTAGATGAAGTAATCCAAATCTAATTTCTTGCATTTCAGTATAATATCTAAAGAGCCCTACGTTGACAAGACCAGGATTGGAGCTTTCGGCAAAGTAAGATACTTTTTTCTCCTGATAATTATGAGGTTAATTGGTTGCATGTAGTTACATCTGAAGTGGATAATGTTCCCTTGAACCCCTTGTATTGTTCAGTATCTATCTGCCAACTCTGATGTGCTAACTAACCACCCTTGTTTTAAGTATAGAAATCACTAGGGATGCTCTTGAATCTTGCTCGTTCATATCAACATATTGAGTGTCATATTAAGATTGCCAGCTACACTCTTCAACTGAAGTGCAAGCTGTAAATGACAGCTACAGTGTTTATGCCTACTCTGTGTGGTTTTCTTATGTACTGCATTGCTGGAATTGTGTGTTGAAAATACATAGGAAAAAGACAGATCAGATGTGTGCTGCGAGCTCAACATTTACCTTTGGACCAAATAGATATAGTTTTAATAGATTCTGACACCTCTGATAGGATGTTCATGAAGAGAAGCTTAATTCTGTTGCCTCTGGCCAAGTCCTCCTACTGGCTGCTGATGTATTAGAGAGTCCAGAAGGCCAAACATTATTTGGAACTAATCATCCATAACAGGAAACATACATTATGGAGGAAGCTGCAACTTGCAGTAATGGACATGGGATATTTCATATTACTCATTATCAGGGGCATTGTCAAATAGCCTGGTCCCAGATCTGTTTGTGCTCAATGTGTTGAATAGCATGACAATGACCATAGGAGTTGGCAAGACAGCACAAACAGATCTGTGACCAGGCTAATGATCTACTGCTCTTGGGTCTCCAAACTCAATCTTTAAACCGAGCTTGAAATGGGTATCTGTCTGTAGGCAGCAGTTAGAGAAGCCTTGTGTTGATATAGGATTTCTGCTTTCCGTCTGTCTGTCCGTTCGTCCGTCCGTCTGTCTGTCTCAGGTTTATGGAGGCTATGTGACCAGCCTGTTACTCAGCGCTGAGGATTCCCCGGTGAAATGTGGTGTAGCCCTCTCACCCATCACGGACTTTGACCTATACGGTAAGGTGTGTGTGTGTGTGTGTAAATGCTTCTTATCAACATGATGGAGCAGACACCCCTCCCACGCCAACACTACAGTGCCAGACAGATGTGCCTATGTGAGAGAGAGAGCAGTGATACTTGGGAGGGAAGTGTGGATGACAGCAGAAGCAGGTGTGGGGGTTTATGACTCTGTTAATCTCAGACTATGGTTTCTATCTGAAAAGATGGATGTGTTTGAGAGCTCATCTGACAAGAATGAATAAGTATAGAAATAAGTATAGGAGTTTTAAAGAACTACAGCTACACATAACATCATCTGTAGTATTTTCTGCTGTGTATTGAGGTATAACAAGACATATGTGTGTGTGTGTATATATATTAGGTACTGTGGGGCAAAAAAGTATTTAGTCAGCCACCAATTGTGCAAGTTCTCCCACTTAAAAAGATGAGAGGCCTGTAATTTTCATCATAGGTACACTTCAACTATGAAAAAATCCAGAAAATCACATTGTAGGATTTGTAATGAATTTATTTGCAAATTATGGTGGAAAATAAGTATTTGGTCACCTACAAACAAGCAAGATTTCTGGCTCTCACAGAACTGTAACTTCTTTAAGAGGCTCCTCTGTCCTCCACTTGTTACCTGTATTAATGGCACCTGTTTGAACTTGTTATCAGTCTAAAAGACACCTGTCCACATCCTCAAACAGTCACACTCCAAACTCCACTATGGGCAAGACCAAAGAGCTGTCAAAGGACACCAGAAACAAAATTGTAGACCTGCACCAGGCTGGGAAGACTGAATCTGCAATAGGTAAGCAGCTTGGTTTGAAGAAAAACTGTGGGAGCAATTATTAGGAACTCAAATCGGGACTCAAATCCTGCAGTGCCAGACGTGACCCCCTGCTTAAGCCAGTACATGTCCAGGCCCGTCTGAAGTTTGCTAGAGAGCATTTGGATGATCCAGAAGAAGATTGGGAGAATGTCATATGGTCAGATGAAACCAAAATATAACTTTTTGGTAAAAACTCAACTCGTCGTGTTTGGAGGACAAAGAATGCTGAGTTGCATCCAAAAAACACCATACCTACTGTGAAGCATGGGGGTGGAAACATCAAGCTTTGGGGCTGTTTTTCTGCAAAGGGACCAGGACGACTGATCCGTGTAAAGGAAAGATGGCCCCATGTATCGTGAGATTTTGAGTGAAAACCTCCTTCCATCAGCAAGGGCATTGAAGATGAAACGTGGCTGGGTCTTTCAGCATGACAATGATCCCAAACACACCGCCCGGGCAACGAAGGAGTGGCTTCGTAAGAAGCATTTCAAGGTCCTGGAGTGGCCTAGCCAGTCTCCAGATCTCAACCCCATAGAAAATCTTTGGAGGGAGTTGAAAGTCCGTGTTGCCCAGCAACAGCCCCAAAACATCACTGCTCTAGAGGAGATCTGCATGGAGGAATGGGCCAAAATACCAGCAACAGTGTGTGAAAACCTTGTGAAGACTTACAGAAAATGTTTGACCTCTGTCATTGCCAACAAAGGATAGAAAACAAAGTATTGAGATAAACTTTTGTTATTGACCAAATACTTATTTTCCACCATAATTTGCAAATAAATTCATTAAAAATCCTACAATGTGATTTTCTGGATTTATTTTTCTCATTTTGTCTGTCATAGTTGAAGTGTACCTATGATGAAAATTACAGGCCTCTCCCGTCTTTTTAAGTGGGAGAACTTGCACAATTGGTGGCTGACTAAATACTTTTTGTGCCCCATTGTATAACAAAGTATTGAGATAAACTTTTGTTATTGACCAAATGCTTATTTTCCACCATAATTTGCAAATAAATTCATTAAAAATCCTACAATGTGATTCTCTGGATTTTATTATTATTTGAAACCACTACGTACCTTGATAGGATCTAATGAATTGATTCCTTTTGACAACCTCTCTTCCAGCATCAGCTTTTTCAGAGAGATACCTGGGAATGCCCAAGCCTGACCCAAGAGCATATGCGGTATGCCTTCTTTATTCAGCCTTCACTTGAACTTCATGTATGAGCTGTGTTTTTTCTATTGGCTTGTAATATAACATCAGTGTAATACTGTGTATCATAAAATATAATATCTATGTAATTTCTCCACAGATGGCAAATCTAGCACACAGGGCATCACAGTTCCTAGACAAGAAGTTTCTGATTGTTCATCCAACAGCAGATGGTATGAGATCCTTGAAAACCTTTCTAGCCTAACAAAATGCTTTTATGTTTTTAACAATAAGATGGTATGTGTTGGTCTCCTTTTCTCTCACCAGAAAAAGTACATTTCCAGCACACAGCTAAATTCATCTCCCAGCTGATCAATGAAAAAGCAAACTACACTCTACAGGTGAGAGGACCTTCCCAGAATGACACGTAGAAATGGGATGTATAGAATGGCTACCATCAATAAGGTGCACCAATTTAACTTGCTTCCATTCATCCATTGAGGTCGGGCACTGATGTTGGGCAATTAGGCCTGGCTCACAGTCGGCCTTCGAATTCGTCTCAAAAGTGTTCAGTAGGGTTGAGGTCAGGGCTCTGTGCAGGCCAGTCAAGTTCTTCCACACCGATCTTGACAAACCATTTGTGTATGGACCTTGCTTTGTGCATGGGGGCATTGTCATGCTGAAACAGAAAAGGGCCTTTGTCACGGTTTTCATATGGTGAAGGAGAGTCGGACCAAACTGCAGCGTGTCGATTGCGATCCATGTTTATTTAAACAAACGTAAACACGACAAAACACGAACACTACAAAACAATAAACGAAACGAAAACAGCCTATACTTGTGTCAACTAACATCGAACAAGGACATCAAGACACTCAGGACAATCATCCACAATACAACCAAAGAATATGGCTGCCTAAATATGGTTCCCAATCAGAGACAACGATAAACACCTGCCTCTGATTGAGAACCACTTCAGACAGCCATAGACTAAACTAGAACACCCCACTAAGCTACAATCCCACTATCTACACACCACATACAAAAAACCCATGTCACACCCTGGCCTGACCAAATACATGAAGAAAAACACAAAATACTACGACCAAGGCGTGACAGCCTTCCCCAAACTGTTGCCACAAAGTTGGAAGCACAGAATTGTCTAGAAAGTCATTGTATGCTGTAGCATTATGATTTACCTCACTGGAACTAAGGGGCCCGAACCATGAAAAACAGCCCCAGACCATTATTCCTCCTCCACCAAACTTTACAGTTGGCACTATGCATTGTGGAAGGTAGCGTCCTCCTGGCATCCGCTAAACCCGGATGTGTCTGTCCGACTGCCATCACTCCAAAGAAAGCGTTTCCACTACTCCATAGTTGAATGGCAGCAAGCTTTACACCACTCCAACCGACGCTTGGCATTAACGTGTGGTGATCTTATGCTTGTGTGTGGCTGCACAGCCATGGAAACCCATTTGATGAAGCTCCCGACGAACAGTTATTGTGTTGATATTGCTTCCAGAGGCAGTTTGGAACTCAGTAGTGAATGTTGCAACCGAGGACAGACAATTTTTACGTGCTTAAGCACGAGGCGGTCCCGTTCTGTGATCTTGTGTGGGCTACCACTTTGCGGCTGAGCCTTTGTTGCTCTTTAGATGTTTCCACTTCACAATAACAGCACTTACAGTTTACTGGGGCACCACTAGCAGGGCAGAAATTTGATGAACTAACTTATTGGAAAGGTGGCATCCTATGACAGTGCCACGTTGAACATCACTGGGCTCTTCAGTAAGGCCATTGTACTGCCATTGTTTGTCTATGGAGATTGCATGGCTGTGTGTGCGATAGTATACACCTGTCAGCAACGGGTGTTACTGAAATAGCCGAATCCATTTCATTTGAAGGGGTGTCCACATACCTTTGTGTATATATAGTGTACTTTGAAGGGGCTTAGATGATGATGATAATAATAACATGTTTATTATAGCATCCAGAGCAATATGAATGGATGTATGGTGACCAGTGTGTTGTGTTCCCACTCAGATCTACCCAGACGAGGGCCATTTCATCCACAGCGAGGCCACGCAGCAGCACCTCAGCCAGTCGCTGGTCAACTTCTTTGAGGAGTGTTTCCGGCTACCGGACAAGGTGTTCGAGGAGAGACAGGAGGAGGAGATTGAGGAAGAGGGTTAGCCCAGACAAAACCAACACCCCAAAACAGAGCTCCAGTCTACGCCTAAGCACAATTCCAGCCCCCATACTTGGTTTCACAATCCACATAATATGCAACCTTCTCTTGGTTTCAACCCTCTTTAGTTATTTTTTTTTCAATTTTCACCTTCTGTGTTCCCCCTGCTTTTCCACATGATCAACCCTGAGACTGCCGCGTTGCAGATCAACCCTGAGACTGCCGCGTTGCAGATCAACCCTGAGACTGCCGCGTTGCAGATCAACCCTGAGACTGCCGCGTTGCAGATCAACCCTGAGACTGCCGCGTTGCAGATCAACCCTGAGACTGCCGCGTTGCAGATCAACCCTGAGACTGCCGCGTTGCAGATCAACCCTGAGACTGCCGCGTTGCAGATCAACCCTGAGACTGCCGCGTTGCAGATCAACCCTGAGACTGCCGCGTTGCAGATCAACCCTGAGTTGCCGCGTTGCAGATCAACCCTGAGACTGCCGCGTTGCAGATCAACCCTGAGACTGCCGCGTTGCAGACGCTTGCTTATCTCCTCATCCTCAGTTTTTCTCCTCCTCTCCCTCACCTTTTGATTCAGCACGACTCCACAAGAGACTATCGGCAGCCATTTTTTTGACATCGACACAATGAATACATTACGATGAAGGACCACTAGCTGATGTCATATCTGGAACGTGTTGAAAAGGTGCCAGGAATAGGCATTCTCTGGTCATTTTATGTTTAAAAGGACAAGCTCCTTGGATTCCAAACAACTGGTGGGAGGGAAGGAACATCAAAATCCACACACAAACTTTACCAGTCAGTGAGGAGGGAAGACTTTATCGCACAAACTTTACCAGTCAGTGAGGAGGGGAGACTTAATAGCACAAACTTTACCAGTCAGTGAGGAGGGGAGACTTAATAGCACAAACTTGTGGTCGAAGATACAGACTCCACATGGTATCTGACGGGTCAAACTGGCTCCAGCCCAGTGTCTGGGGTGTGGGTGTCTGTGGAGAAGGGAATGCTCCTATTTTGAAAATCTTGAAGAGACCTTTTCATGTCGGACTGTGCTTGTGTCGGTTGTCCCTTTGTCAAGTAGCACATTAAACATTCCTTTCTTTGGACATCGAAACTTTGTTTTTTCAGTGTTCAAGTTTATCTTGGAATCTTCTTGTAGCCTCAAGTATGTATTTAAATGGTGTAGTCTTCATTTTTCCATGTCATAAAAAGGATGTGAACCGAATCAGGTTTGTTCTTGATTCACTTTGTCTTGGTTTTGTTGCAAATTGTTCTCCTCCAGTCATTTGAAATTCGAAGCATAATATATTTTAGTCACTGTGCCTTACTTTGGGAGCAAGCGGTCCTTTTTATGGACTCCTTTTGTGAAAACAAAATACAACATGGATCATTGTAAAGAAATGTTCTGTTGACCATGACACCAACTACTGATGGTTAAACCTTCACTCTGAACTTTGAACACGTTGTAATGTTGTCATAGAGTACGTATGGAATTATGTCAAGTAAGAAATGGTCTTCTCTAGTTCCAAATATAACCAATTTCCAAAATGGTTGTAAACAGTAGTAGTTGCATGTATCCTTACATTATTTTACAGATGTTGAAATGGTAATGAAATTGTTTGTCTGGCTAACGACCACATAAAATGGTTATGTTTTAGTAAATGTTGTGGCATTCCAACCCCTCTCAGTATTACAATTCAAACCCATGGGTGGGTTTGAGGTGCCACTTTAAAATTGGTGGTGTTGTATGGCCAAAAGTAGTAGTAGTAGTACATTTGTGTATATAAGGTCATTAATAGCTTAGAATCATTATCACAATCTTTACACTATGAAATACAAAGGAATTCTAAAAATTTGAATTCTTGAGGCACGAGTCTGCATTTTTAATTTGTCATTTTATCTGAATGCTCATTCCTGTTACTTTGTCAATGCATGTTATCAAGTTATTTGCAACTCAATGCAATCTTCAATAGCTCCATTTCAAAATAGTATTTTTGACATCTTGAATGTTCCATACTGGCATTACATTTACAGTAGTATCGTGATTGAGATCCCAGTCTCGTCAGCTTGATGTGTAAATGTTACTCAAATGTCATTTTAGTCTCTTAATATCTGAGTGTTATTTGTGCATAAATGCATTTTGAAAGTTACATGTATTTTTGTTCTCCTGTTTCTGTCCTTGGTTTGAGTTTAAAGTGGACGTTGCTATCGTCAGTGGCTCTGGTGAACTTTCTGACACTGGAGATTGAACGTGAAGATGGACTTTTGTCAAGTGACCCAAAATATTACAAGAGACAACTGTGGCATGGGGGTAAATATTAGAATAAAAAGTTGTTTATCTATTTTGGTTCTTATTGCACAATTGTGAATGTTCTCTGCTTTGAATTGTTTCATAGAAAACCATTTCATCCTCAAGCTACACAAATCAACCAACTGTTTTGTTGGATAATATAAGAATAAGATTGTTTTTGGTTTGTTCAAAAACATAGACATCCATAGTCATACGAACAACTTTATTGTTCTCAGCCTACTTTCTTTGTAAAACCTTTAATCCAAAATATACAAATCAAACATTAAGCTTTTAATTGACAGAAATGTACATCTAAGTGTTGCCGCATAAATACCATTACAATTATTGAAATAAACATGTTAAATTACATACTCACAAAAAAGTTATATTGTTCAAAGGCAGACTTGATTCCAGTGAACAGGATTGTAGGTTTATATCAGTACCATTAAGAACAATAATTTGGGTCGTTCCACCAATTAGGTTCCTTTTGAGAAGTTTGATTTATTTTATTTCACTTATTTTAACATTGTCATAAAGAGCACATGTTCAACTTAATGAAACAAATTTCCCCATCTCCAGAGGTTAAAAAAAAAACTATAGTGCCAAATAAAGTAACAGGGTTGACTACCTTAGCCATACATTTCTTTGTGACCGGGGGGAATGGAAGCTTGTTGTGTACAACAGGGAGGGGCAGTTGAATTCAAACTTCACAAAAAAAACCATTGTTATAACCTTTCCAGCCTGACCATCTATGGGTAACAGGGTTGAAGTGTTGTGCTCGACCTGCTCAGTTTTTCACCACAAAACACCAGAACATGGGTTAAAAGAGTAGAACCAGCTCACCTGCTTTTACACTGACATGACAATGAGATATGCAATGTCTCGGGGGGAAAAAAATCAAAGAGTTCGGTTCAAGTAACAGAGTTGACCTGAAAATGTGGGAGTTTATTTTATTTTCTTCACCTTAAAATAAATTACTAATAACATTAAATAAATAATCTTCAGAAATGACTCAAGCAACAAAATAACTAGGGCTTTACAATGATGGTGAACTTGGAGAAATGTTGGGGTTAACATCTTCCTAGAAGTCACAGAGGATGCACAGAGGGCATCTTTGGCAATTCAGGAAGTCTTTATTAATATTTAAAAAATCAATAGTTATTAATAACAGGCTTTTAAAATTCAATATTTGTCCACAATTTCTACTTAATATCAAAAAGACACTCGTTTCAAAAGTAATATATTTGTTCAAAGGCTGACTTGATTCCAGTGTACACAGGATTGTAGTTATATATCAGTGCCCTCTTCTCCACCTCCTCATCCTCAAATTTGTGAAAGTTTTTTCTAGCTGTTAATGAAAAAAACAGTGGCATAGATTAGTGGTTGAAACATATTGTAACAGGTGGAGTTCGATCTTGACCACACCCTTCATGCTTCAGTCAAGGGGGGCACATTCAAGAACTCTCCATGTTACAATAACATCAAGCTACATATTGAGACAAACACGATAGATTCAGTGACATTTTGCAACACATTACTATAACTACCTTCATTGACAAAGAAATCGGCCATGAAGAAAGTAACCTTTACAGCCAATGGAGAGTGTGGAATGTACGGCTTTGTCCATTCAAATGTATTCTTTTCAGGGTGCCATTGGGTTCCATAGATGGGGAAGCTATATGCTACAGAGAAAACAATGAACCTATCATTGAAAATTATATTATGCAAGTACATGTTCCAGTATAAGTTACTGTATATATACTACTGTTTGCTAAGTTAGAACAATGTGCTTTACCTTCCATAGTTGACACAAACTCGTTTATCCCATCACTGCTTGTGGTCAGGACTTTGTAGAACTTCCTAAGGTCTGCATTGCTGTTATAAATCTGGATTGCAATGTTGCACGAATAGTTCACAATTAATGCTACAGAGGATACAGAAAAGCCTATCACTTGGTGATTGTACACAGACACAATGCACATACCGCCAAAGTGAGACTCCATTTATGGGAGTTTTCAGTGATTGGCTCAGAGGCCAGTGCATCCAGGAGCTCTGATGGGAAGCCCTTGAACATCCTACTCTCTCTTGATCCTGAAAGTGAAAGAATTTCACATTACTTCAGGTTGCAGATTATTGTTTCGGTGAGGCTGTGTGCATTCTTGCAGCATTTGGATAAGTGAACCGGTTCCATTTGGGAAATGTAATTCTGGTCAAATGTGATGAGTGATGCTTTTCTCTTATGTCTGTATCATGGTGATACACGCAAGTACATATAAAACATACTGTTAGTAAACACCAGTGGCAATGCCACACCACTGGTATTGGTGTGGGACAGAAGCATCTTTCCACTGGTCAGGTACGTCAATTCCTCGAATCCAAGACACGTGCCCCATACAGGGAAATAGTCACCCCTTGAGTTGGCCTAAAAAGTCAACAACAAAAAATGATTGAGAACAGGTTTTTCCCCCCACATATTTGGTAAGTTAAAATGAAGCTCTACAATATGTGCAAGTATCAAAAGGAGCATGTCATACCTCTATGGCAAGCTCATAAAAGATTCTAGCAGCCTTTGCATACCCAGATGTGAGGATGCTAACACCTCCACCAGGGTAGAGTATTCTACAGGGGGGAAATATGTAGTTCGTTTTTTTTAAAGAAATAAAAGTGGGAAAAAGATTACAAAAACACCACAACAGTGGGTCTTGTACAGCAAATAGCATAGTTGACACCTACCCATTAATGGAGTTGAACAGTGTTTTGTACTCTTCCAGTGTCTTATTTATCCTGTAGAAATCACAGAAAAGTGTGTCAGAGGTTCATAATAAAGTAGTTGGGAAATTAACATTAGGTCTATTCAGTCAAATGTTATGAGATATTCAGAACAATATTTGAAAAGCTGTTAAGTGCTCAAATATAGTTCATTATCAATCTGCATGAAGCTTACATCACAGGGACGACTCTTGCTCCAGCAGACTCCAGGAACTTGACATACGATGCGGCTATATAAGACGCATTCTGCGGTCGAGGCGAGTATACCTCCTGCGCTAAAACACCTTAGGAAATCGCAGATAGTTTTGGAAGTGAGTTACAATGAGTTTAATAAAGTTTACGTATTTCCAGTAAAGCTACAAAAAAAATGTCATGTAATAAAATATGAATTGATTGGAAAGAAGAACCTGTACGGTAAGTTAGGCCTACTCCGAATGGGTTACATTTATAGAATAGTACCTATCAATCTAAGGACTAATTGTGGCCATATGGTTGATGTTTTTGATATCAGACGGACTTTGAAGAGGTCGAACTAGTTATGCAACGTTCTAAACTCACATAATAATATATTAGGCAGTGTTAATGATATAGGGAATAATTTATAATAAATACATGATGTAACGCTTTAGTTTCTTAGTCATGTGATGCAGAAGTTCACCGATAATAGGCTCGTCGTTCCTCTTCAGCGCTGTGCACGAGGACAAAGTTAAGAAAGCAAAACAAAACAGTAGGGCAAAATTGCTCATTTCCGAAACGTGTTTCCACGTGTGGATCAAATTGTTATTGTAAAAAATTGAAACGAGCTTCTCCGTCTAAAGAGGACTTGATGACACTGGAAACTAGTACATTGCTATCGGTTGCATACAGTTTGTTTCTCATGAGGAAGAGCTCAATTGCATAGTGCTGGCGTCCTCATCTCTTTCTCAAAACCCATTGGAGAAGGTCAGAGGGGTGGGACCTTTGGCTTTATCATCCAATGGTTTGAGGAGAGGAAGGAGAGCCGGTGGAGGAGGGACATAACCAAATGAGAAAAGGCAATGAATGAATGTTCCTGCTACATTAATGATCATAAACTACTGCGCAAATTATCCTAAAACAACCTGCTACGAAAATGTTTCACATGTTTTTACTGGCAGCATAATAAAATGGACATTACAGTTTTCAGACTAAATAAAAGCTCAAACTGTAGAGGACAGGTTTTAGTTTTTTCTCTATCTTCTAAAAGTGCCCATACAACTTGAAAATAACAATATATTTCATTGTTCTAAAAGTGTTGGTTAATTGAAAATACAAAAAAATAAGACCTCACCTAATTTACAATTTCTTTTTAAATATAGTGGACTCACAGGGGGCTGATGAAGGGAGGACGGCTCATAATAATGTCTGGAATGGAGACCGTGGAATGGTATCAAACACACGGGAACCATGTGTGTCATGTGTTTGATACCAGTTAATTTACTCCATTCCAGACATTACAATGAGCCCCTCCCCAAGTAAGGTGCCACAACCACCTGTGATTGGACTGTACGTTAAATATAATAATTGTAATGTATATATCAGCTAATCTCACATATGAACAGCTATTCTATATAATAACTGCAAGTTGAACAAAAAATTGTGGCATGTACAGCAGTTTCAGCAGTTTTTGTTCCTCACAATGTTATGATATGAGGAACAAAAATGACAAAACATGTATACATCCACAATGATGGGATGGATTAGATAAATGCATCCATTCTTCATCCATTTGTTTTTGTTTTTAAATAATAAGGATGAGATTATAAAGTGTTTCTGTTGGCGGAGATGAAAAATATCCCACAGTATTAAGTATTTGGCGCCCTCAGGTGTTTATTTCTTAGAGGTGTAGAGCAGGATGCATAAAGCTCATGACGCATTGAAAAGGGGAAAACTGATTCCCCAAATTAACAGCCACAAAATCTGTCTTGCACGCAAACAAACATGCCAATGTTCATTGTTGAAAACACAACTTTGATCTTATTTGTATGTATATACTGTATTTTAATCAATGCCACTCCGACATTTTTTTTATTTTATTGTACCTTTATTTAACCAGGCAAGTCAGTTAAGAACAAATTCTTATTTTCAATGACGGCCTAGGAACAGTGGGCCTGTTCAGGGGCAGAACGACAGATTTTGTACCTTGTCAGCTCGGGAGTTCGAACTTGCAACCTTTCGGTTACTAGTCCAACTCTCTAACCACTAGGCTACCCTGCCGCCCCAGTTGCTCATCCCAATATTTATATATTTATTCATTCCATTGTTTTATGTTTAGATTTGTGTTGTGGTGTATTGTTAGATACTACTGCACTGTCGGAGCTAGGAACACAAGCATTTCGCTTCACCAGCAATAGCATTGGTGAATATGTGTTGTGACCAATAAAATGTTGTTTGATTTATAGTAGGTTCGCTATGTGTTTTATTTTTTTATTTTTTTATCTTTATTTAACCAGGCAGGCCAGTTGAGAACAAGTTCTAATTTAAAATTGTGACCTGGCCAAGATAAAGCAAAGCAGTGCGACAAAAACAACAACACAGTTACAGATAAACAAACATACAGTCAATAACACAATAGAAAACCTGTATACAGTGTGTGCAAAATGAAGTAAGGAGATAAGGTAATAAATAGGCCAATAGTGGAGAAGTAATTACAATGTATCAATTTCCACTGGAGTGATATATGTGCAGATGAGGATGTGCAAGTAGAAATACTGGTGTGCAAAAGAGCACAAAAACAAAAAAATATGGGCATGAGGTAGGTAGTTGGATGGGCTGTTTACAAGATGGGCAATGTACAGGTGCAATGATCTGCAAGCTGATCTGACAGCTGACGCTTAAAATTAGTGAGGGAGATATGAGTCTCCAGCTTCAGTGATTTTTGCTGTTCGTTCCAGTCATTGGCAGCAGAGAACTGGAAGGAAAGGCGGCCAAAGAAGGTGTTGGCTTTAGGGGTGACCAGTGAGATATACCTGCTGGAGCGTGTGCTACAAGTAGGTGTTGCTATGGTGACCAGTGAGCTGAGATAAGGCGGGGCTTTACCTAGCAGAGACTTGTAAATGACCTGGAGCCAGTGGGTTTGGCGACGAATATCTAGCGAGGACCAGCCAACGAGAGCGTACAGGTCGCAATGGTGGGTAGTATATGGGGCTTTGGTGACAAAACGGATGGCACTGCGATAGACTACATCTAATTTGCTGAGTAGAGTGTTGGAGGCTATTTTGTAAATGACATCGCCGGGATCTGTGGGATAGTCAGTTTTACAAGGGTATGTTTAGCAGCATGAGTAAAGGAGGCTTTGTTGCGAAATAGGAAGCCGATTCTAGATGTAATTTTGAATTGGAGATGCTTAATGTGAGTCTGGAAGGAGAGTTTACAGTCTAACCAGACATCTAGGTATTTGTAGTTGACTACATTTTCTAAGTCAGAACCGTCCAGAGTAGTGATGCTAGTCTAGCGGGCGGATGCGGGCAGCGATCAATTGAAATGCATGCATTTAGTTTTACTATCATTTAAGAGTAGTTGGAGGCCACGGAAGGAGTGTTGTATGGCATTGAAGCTCGTCTGGAGGTTTGTTAACACAGTGTCCAAAGAAGGGCCAGAAGTAAACAGAATGGTGTCAGCAGCAAGAGCGACATCATTGATATGTACAGAGAAAAGAGTCGGCCTGAGAATTGAACCCTGTGGCACCCCCATAGAGACTGCCAGAGGTCCGGACAACAGGCCCTCCAATTTGACACACTGAACTCTATCTGTGAAGTAGTTAGTGATTGACAGAGTCGAAAACCTTGGCCAGGTCGATGAAGACTGCTGCTACTGAAGTATTTTATCGATGGCGGTTATGATATCATTTAGGACCTTGAGCGAGGCTGAGGTGAACCCATGACCAGATCAGAAACCAGATTGCATAGTGGAGAAGGTACGGTGCGATTCTGAATGGTCGGTGATCTGTTTGTTAACTTGGCTTTCGAAGAATTTAGAAAGGCAGGGCAGGATGGATATAGGTCTAGAGTAACTCCCCGTTTGAAGAGGGGGATGACCACGGCAGCTTTCCAATCTTTAGGGATCTCAGATTATATGAAAGAGAGAATGAACAGGTTAGTAATTACACGCAGAAAATACTTCCTCAAATTCCCATCCATTCAAACTTACCCAAACCATTTCATATCATGAAAAGCTCAAAACTAAAATATGTCTGTAGAGTAAGGAGACCGATGTAGCAGCAACCTAGCATCCTACCATCAATTTCTATGTTGTCATTTTGACTGGCTGGATGGCAGCTTCTTTCTTGCTTGATGATAGTCGACTAAGAAAAGTTATTGGAAACTATTTGAGAGTTTGGTGTTGGGAACAAAATGCAAATCAGTATACCAGACTGCAGATCCCTTATTGCTGAACCACTTACATTTTGAGCCAAGTTCTTGTTTCTTCTCTTGATCCACCAGTTCAAACACAGTTTTTTTAGAAGAGGCCCATTGACTCGTCTTACTATTGACACCAATGCACCACCCTGAAACAGCACAGCAGGCCACAAAGCCAAATGAAAGGTTTACTCTGTGCAAAAATGTCAAAATAGTATGTCACTAACTAACATCAGGACATTTTTGGACACTTCTCATGGTTATGACACATGTATGACATGTGTCCTAACACAGCCTAAGTGGGTATGTGACATGTCATAACACCTGTCAAACTTTTCCGATGCATGAAAAATGACACTGTCTGTAACTTGACTGTGTGACATGAGAATAAAATGATTCTGTTATACAGCACAATGCTTACAAAGTAGAAAAGGAAGACCGGTTGACATTTCCCTTCAAATGAACTTATCTCAAGCAAACAGTCAGCATCCCCCTGAATTAAGTGAATTAAACAGGACACTTAATACAATTTACTTCAGTTTCCTTTTCGAAAAGGCTATTGATCTCCAGAGGCCCACACAAAAGTTCAGTTCTTTCATTACACACCAAAAGGAAGAAAACAAACCTGGAGGGACAACCTGGAAACACCCTTTTTTCATTTTCTGTTGCAAATCTTTTACAAATCTTTTCAGTTGTATGCCCAAATGAACAGGACACAGGTTGTGACATTAAACCCCAGCTGTCTGGCAAGACGGCACTTAGATCTAGGACCAGGCTACTACCTCTGGTATGAGGGTCAAGATCATGAACCGAGCACACACAGGCAGGAATTATTTTGGGCTAGGGTTAGTTTTAATGGAGGGTTACCAATTGGGGTACCGAAAGTGCACCATTATCATAATCACATGGTGAGTGTAGCTGAAAAAGCCTTTGCCACTTTGAAGTGCAACACATCATCTCCATATTCGCTCCTCAATTTTCTGAAGATGGTTCGAACAGCCTTGCATGACCCACACCATCTCTGTTAGACATCTATAAGTACAAACATGGATAACAGCATATTAATCCTCACATTTCAAAGTAACATCAAAACTACAGCAGCCTGACAGCTTCTTCATTCATTATCTGGCTGAGCATGACCACTCATTAGAACAAACTAATTAACGTTAACGTTAGTCCAGCTCATATTTGTGAGCTAACTAACTAACGTCACATTATTTCACCATCTGTGACAACCTTTGAAAGTTGCCTAAGTTACCAAGAAGTCCTGGGGATGACAATGCTCTTCTGTAACACCCTGGGTTTATAAGCGCGGAAATCGACTCTGCCGTTCGAGCATGCTTTTGCGGGGGGTTCGAGACCTGCTTCCTGCTGTTTCATTACATTGGTGTCAGAAGTTGGATCGGACCTTGCATGTGCGTGTGCTTGGCCGGTGAGCACGTTTCTGTGCTGATCGCCCATTCAACATAAACATTACACAACAAGTTGGAAATTGCATATTCAACAATGAGTGGTTTACTATGAATCAGTGGCTAACTGCAAGCATTGCTTTTTTATTGTATTTTATTATTTTACCCCTTTTTCTCCCCAATTTCATGGTATCCAATTGTTTTAGTAGCTACTATCTTGTCTCATCACTACAACTCCCGTACTGTCTCGGGAGTTATCTTCCACTCCTGGATCGAATCAAGAACGATCTCCAAACCTGGATCTCCCTCCCAATTAGCTTAGTAGGAATAATTAATGTCATCTGTATCAACATCCTCCCTAGACTGAACTATTTATTTCAGATGCTTCCATGCTATCTGGCGGCATGGTAGCCTAGTGGTTATAGTGTTGGACTAGTAACCGAAAGGATGCAAGTTTATATCCCCGAGCTGACAAGGCAGTTAACCCACTGTTCCTAGGCCATCATTGAAAATTAGAATTTGTTCTTGCCTAGGTAAAAAAAAAAATAATCTCCCAGATTCCTTTTTCAAAACAACTAACCAAAGCATCACCAAATTTATAGGGGTCAATAAAAATCCTAGGATCAAGTTCTCCACTCTATCGAAACCTGAATCTAAGGGTGGTCTTGCCCTTCCCTCCCTTCAATTGTACTGCTGGTCTGCCCTAATCTGCAACATGCTAACATGGATCACAAACAGACAAGAGTCAACGTGGATTCAGATAGAAGCCCAATCTTGTGGTTCATTGCCCCTAAGCTCAATTATATTCATTAATAACTTTAGTGAAGTGGGCAACATAGCCAAAACCGTTGTGATTTACAGCACCCTACTAGCGTGGAGGGACTGTAAGAAATACCTGGGCATTTCCTCCCAAATATGGTCTCACTCGCCAATAGTAGGCAACGCAGACCTGCCAAAAGCCCTGAGGGGTGCCAACTTTAATCTTTGGCATACTGTAGGAATCAGGACCTTTTCAGACCTATTTCATCAGAAAACCACCACACTGAAATCCTTTCAAGAGCTCTGCAGTGAATTCAATGTGCCAAGATCCCATTTTCTTAAATATCTTCAAATTAGATATGTAATTTCCTCATTTACTTCCAAGAGGAGGTTTAGAACTCAGTTGAAGGAAGTTGAAACCCTTCTTGTCACAGCACAATCCATTAAAGGCTAAATCTCTTATATCTATAGACTCCTTTCTTAGAAAGGAGGCTCCTCCTTTACTCCTTTGAAAATAATCTGGGAAAAGGACCTTGGTCTGACTATCAGTGATGAGTTATGGGTGGAGGTTTGCGACAGGGTATACTGCTCCTCTACTAATGTAAAAATGAAAAGAAAATCTAATTACAAATGTTTGTAAACATTGTATTACACTCCTTTGAGACTCCATAGAATGAAAACAGACATGTCTCCTAACTGTAAAAGATGTACCTCTGAAAGTGGAACCTATATGCATGTATTTTTGGATCTATACATACTGCTGCACAGAAAATACTAGATGTACAGTTTGATATGACCCCGTGTATCTATCTTCTTAATGTCCAGCAGGACTTTGTGGCAGCATTCGCACAAAACTGAAAGCTCGAACCACTGCTTTTAACCAGGGCAAGGTGACCGGAAACATGACCGAATACAAACACTGTAGCTATTCCCTCCGCAAGACAATCAAACAAGCTAAGCGTCAGTATAGAGACAAAGTAGAGTCGCAATTCAGCGGCTCAGACACAAGAGGTATGTGGCAGGGTCTACAATCAATCACAGATTACTAAAAGAAAACCAGCCCCGTCGCGGACCAGGATGTCTTACTCCCAGACAGACTAAACAACTTCTATGCTCGCTTTGAGGACAATACAGTGCCACTGACACGGCCCGCTACCAAAACCTGTGGACTCTTCTTCACTGCAGCCAACGTGAGTAAAATATTTAAACGTGTTAACACTCGCAAGGCTGCAGGCCCAGACGTCATCCCCAGCTGTGTCCTCAGAGCATGCGCAGACCTGCTGGCTGGTGTGTTTATGGACATATTCAATCAATCCTTATCCCAGTCTGCTGTTCCCACATGCTTCAAGAGGGCCACCATTGTTCCTGTTCCCAAGAAAGCTAAGGTAACTGAGCTAAATGACTACTGCCCCGTAGCACTCACTTCCGTCATCATGAAGTGCTTTGAGAGACTAGTCAAGGACCATGTCACCTCCACCCTACCTGACACCCTAGACCCACTCCAATTTGCTTACCGCCCCAATAGGTCCACAGATGACGCAATCGCAACCACACTGCGCACTGCCCTAACCAATCTGGACAAGAGGAATACCTACGTGAGAATGCTGTTCATCAACTACAGCTCAGCATTCAACACCATAGTACCCTCCAAACTCGTCATCAAGCTCGAGACCCTGGGTCTCGACCCCACCCTGTGCAACTGGGTACTGGACTTCCTGACGGGCCAACCCCCAGGTGGTGAGGGTAGATAACAACATCTCCACCCCGCTGATCCTCAACACTGGGGCCCCACAAGGGTGCGTTCTGAGCCCTCTCCTGTACTCCTTGTTCACCCACTACTGCGTGGCCATGCACACCTCCAACTCAATCATCAAGTTTACAGAAGACACTGTAGTGGTAGGCTTGATTACCAACAACGACGAGACGGCCTACAGGGAGGAGGTGAGGGCCCTCGGAGTGTGGTGTCATGAAAATAACCTCACACTCAACATCAACAAAACAAAGGAGATGATCGTGGAGTTCAGGAAACAGCAGAGGGAGCACCCCCCTATCCACATCGACGGGACAGTAGTGGAGAGGGTAGTAAGTTTTAAGTTCCTCGGCGTACACATCACGGACCAACTGAATTGGTCAACCCACACAGACAGCATGGTGAAGAAGGCGCAGCAGCGCCTCTTCAACCTCAGGAGGCTGAAGAAATTCAGCTTGTCACCAAAAGCACTCACAAATTTTTTCGAGAGCATCCTGTCGGGCTGTATCACCGCCTGGTACGGCAACTGCTCCGCCCACAACCGTAAGGCTCTCCAGAGGGTAGTGAGGTCTGCACAACGCATCACCGGAGGCAAACTACCTGCCCTCCAGGACACCTACACCACCCGATGTCACAGGAAGGCCATAAAAGTCATCAAGGACAACAACCACCCGAGCCACTGCCTGTTCACCCCGCTATCATCCAGAAGGCAAGGTCAGTACAGGTGCATCAAAGCAGGGACCGAGAGACTGAAAAACAGCTTCTATCTCATGGCCATCAGACTGTTAAACAGCCACCACTAACATTGAGTGGCTGCTGCCAACATACTGACTCAACTCCAGCCACTTTAATAATGGAAAAATTGATATAAAAATGTATCACTAGCCACTTTAAACAATGCCACTTAATATAATGTTTACATACCCTACATTACTCATCTCATATGTATATACTGTACTCTATACCATCTACTGCATCTTGCCTATGCCATTCTGTACCATCACTCATTCATATATTTGTATGTACATATTCTTCATCCCTTTACACTTGTGTGTATAAGGTAGTTGTTGTGAAATTGTTAGGTTAGATTACTCGTTCGTTATTACTGCATTGTTGGAACGAGGAGAACAAGCATTTCGCTACACTCGCATTAACATCTGCTAACCATGTGTATTTGACAAATAAGATTTGATTTGATATCCTCTATGTTTTTAAAAAGGCAGTAAATGAGGCTGAATGAACTGTTTCGCTGCCAGACAAGGCTCCGCTGATAGCCAGGTGTAGCAGTGGTATGGTGTTCAGACTGCTGTTGGGACTCTGCTGTTGGGTTAGCTTTATGTAGGGCCCAACAGTTTGTGGGCACCGTTTGTCACTCTTATAGTGCAATTCATATGTTGTTTAGTGTTGTGTTATGTAGTGGCTTTGCTGGCATCCATCTAAAACATTTTTTTTTCCCCCACCAAGATTGACATGCTAATATTGCCACTGCATGCATACATTGCTTAATAATACACTGATTTCATGCTGACTGTTTAGTGTTGGTGCATCCATGATTTGTCAATGTAATAGTTTGTTGTTACAATATAGGGGTGTTCGTGGTAATGGCTGCAGCGGAAGTCAAACACATAGTTTCCGGTCATTATTATGAGCCATTCTCTCCTCAGCAGCCTCCTGTGTTAGCAGTAGATAGGCCGCTGCAATGTTGCAAATGCATTTTGTCACACAATGTAGGTCTATCACTTGTTTAAACCAGCAGGTGGCTCTAGAGACCTTAACATACTGTACGTAGCCTGACAGTTCCAATCAAGTAAAAAAATACATGTTCAAGTTATTTTATTCTCTAATTCATGTAGTTATTTATTCATGCATCATTTGTTTGTGGTGCATATTATTATACATAATTTTATGCCATACATTCAACTGGGATTCTAGGCTTACACTCTGGGCACACATGTGAGTATTCCTTTTGCCTAATTGTACTTCTTAATCACACGGTCATTAGTTCTTTATACACACACTTAACCTTAGAAGTAATGAATGTGTGTGGGTATGTGTAGTATTTTCATTTTTTTTATCAATCTTTACAACAAAGTTATGTCCAGGCATTCACAGGTGATGCACTGTGAACCTCGAATGACATGGTAAAAGTCCTGGGTGGAAACCACCAAAAAAGAAGCTGATTGGACAATGGTGCCCTGTACTGCTCTCCATTGAAGTTGTAATCCACACTAAGTGCTTCTTCCACTCATTACTCAGTCTTTATATTTGCTTATGAAAGAAAGCTACTATTGTGGAAATGAATTAGTGTGTCAATAACACAAACAGTCAGTAATTTTCATGAGTAACCTCACAATGTTGACAACTGAATTACAACAACACACGTACAATTCATGGACATCAGTCAGTTTTCATGCCTGGTATGTTTGTGGGAAGGTGAAGAGAGACACTCAATTTAAATTGACAGTTTATTTAATAATCATTTAAAACTTAAAGTTGTGTGACCTTTCAGTCGCAAAATGTTATGCTTGCAACAGATTTCAGAAGTGTGAGAACATGGTGAACAAAATCATGGTATAGTTCCTCTATTCACTGTATCACAGTATCAATACCAAGTCACCAAAACACTTAACCCACAGTATTTGTGACAGTAAACCGTGTCTTCACATGTTGAAGGCATGATGGTACAATTCAGACCAATATCTGATCAAAATGTATGGCATTTCTACTGTGTTATTGACTTGCTAATTGTTTACTCCATGTGTAACTCTGTGTTGTCTGTTCACACTGCTATGCTTTATCTTGGCCAGGTCGCAGTTGCAAATGAGAACTTGTTCTCAACTAGCCTACCTGGTTAAATAAAGGTGAAATAAAAAAAGAAATAAAAAAAAACAGTCCACACTTGCCCTCACTGTACATTCATTCATAAATTAATCAAAAGAGGTATACAGTAGTGTAGTAGTTAGTAAAAACACTTTGTAAAAATGTTCCACAAGGTTGTATCATGCTGGAGAGGTAAGGACAGCTGTAGACCACGTGTACTGTAGAGAGTAGACCACAGCAAAGAGACACAAAAAAGCTTTTCCCCTCATCAACCTCCCCACCACCCATAAGTCAGGGAAAGGGATCTCTGTCTCTGAGGAGGACACCCATGCATCTCCTGCACAATAGCATCATCATCGTGCCTTAGGGGGATGGATAATGAGATTAGTTGCTGGGGCCAAGCCTGCATCAGTCCAAAGGGGTCAATCGCTGGATTATCACTGCTCTTGCTAAGGACTTAGACACCACTATCACGTACACAACATTTTGTAGTACTCGTTGACTTCTTCTACACCTGACTTTTCTTTTGGAGGGGGGATTATTAGGTTGAAGGTAAGAGTGGAAGACCTCATGTTTGCCTGTTTTGACGTTGCAAAGTTTTGGAATAAGAATTATGGTACATGACTTTGTAGCCTGCATGGCCATGGGATTCTGACTGTCCCAGGTGCAGAGTGTTGAATGAGGGGTCTGGCTGGGAAGTGAGTGCAGGGGTGACCGGCGGACTGAAGGACGGGTGGGCTTTGTGCTCGCCTGCTGTGACAGGGTCTGCAGCTCTCGACCAGCAGCCCTCATGCCACTCATCAACAACAAAGTGGGTGACGATGGCACTACCAGTTCACCAAAGACTCTGGAAGAGGGGAAGGTTCTTATCGACTCACTCATAAAGGTGAGATGCTCAGGTTGGCAGTTATGGTTTTGTCAAGTTATGGTTTTATCTACAAAGTACCCGTTGAAATAATCTGTCCTCTATTCTTTTCACAAAGGGGTCAGTCAGTCCAGTTATCTTGTGATTAAATGAGGATGATAGACTAAGACTTCTGGAAAAGTTCATGTGTAACAAAGCTTTAATGCATGTACTATAATTTGAATGATTTGGTCTGTTGAGCTCATATTTATTGAGAGATCACGATATCTTAGTCTGCTATGTATATAGTGTATATATATCCAATATTTTATTGCAGATAGTTGTTAAATATGCAGAAATATATTCTCCTAAACTGTTACTTGTACTGTATCTGCTTTAGGTTAATTCGTCAGAGGTGAAAATTATTACAATTCAATTCTAGTTCTGTTAAATTGAAATTGAAAGACTGAATATGCCAAATGATTTACTGTAATATTCCAAATTAACACTGAGCATATGGTAAACAATGCAAATATGCATTATGTGAGTATTCTGTATTAGTCGGTATCAATATAATAAGGTATTAATGCAATCCCTGTATCACATAACACCCTGAGTTCACTGAGCACAGATTATTGTCATCCTAACGTGGCTATGTTAAGAGCTGAAACCAGGCCAATGAGTTCTAAATACACTTAAGATTTTCCATCCATAGGGCATAGGACATCTTACCTTTCTCATAATAACTGAACATATTACATTCTTAAACTATATCAATTTTTCCAGAAAGGTCTAATTTATATGATGAAATAAACATTAAATAATCTGCAAGTTCTCATTTGATCTATTTTACTATAAATACAAGGAATGTTAGTTACTGATCCTCCCATGCACTACTTCCTTACAAGGCTGCTGTTATGGTAGACCTAGTAATGTACTGAACCATTAGGCCATATTTTCAGTGAAAGTGCTTTTTTACCCAAAGGGTAAAAGCACATGTTTTTTTTTGTCTTGGTCATAGATTGTAGTAAGTGCCTGACATCCTTACACAAGAAGTACAATAGGACAGCCAGGATGGCACTGTGACTACAAAATTATATCAACATGTCAACTTATATCAACTTGTGAGCTTGAGGATTCGAACTTGCAACCTTTCAGTTACTAGTCCAACACTCTAACCACTAGGATACCCTGCCACCCATAAATAGCTCAAGCAAGAATTTTAATAGGACTGTCTGGGTCTGTTATTGGCAGAAAGGTTTGGAACTTGCTTTCTATCTAGTGGGCACACACTGGTTGAATCAAGGTTGCTTCCACATAATTTCAATGAAACTACGTTGAACCAGCGTGGAATAGACGTTGAATTGATGTCTGTGTCCAGTGGGTATTAACTATTTAACGCATAGTGATGTCACCATGGAAGGTTCAAAGCTCCATCCCACCAAAACAGGCTGAAATTTCAGGCAGCCTATTCAAACAACTCTTACACGGCTCTCATCATTTTCACAATTTCACAGTATTATTCCAACCTAATTGTGTGGCAATATATATAAAACAATTGGAAAATCACGTTTCTGACTGCACTGGCCCTTTAAGTCAGTGCATTCGGAAAGTATTCAAACCCCTTCCCTTTTTCCACATTTTGCTATGTTACAGCCTTATTCTAAAATTGATTAAATTGTTGTTTTTTATATCAATCCACACTTAAACCCCATAATGACTAAGCGAAAACAACTTTTTAGAATTTTTTGCAAATGTATTAAAAATAAAAAACTGAAATACCTTATTTACATAAGTATTCAGACCCTTTGCTATGAAACTCGAAATTGAGCTCAGATGCATCCTGTTTCCATTGATCATCCTTGAGATGTTTGTACAACTTGATTGGAGTCCACCTATGGTAAATTCAATTGATTGGACATTATTTGGAAAGGCACACACCTGTCTATATAAGGTCCCACAGTGCATATAAGGTCCCACAGTGACAGTGCATGGAAGAAGTTTGGAACCACCAAGACTCTTCATAGAGCTGGAGTTTGCCAAAAGGCACATAAAGGACTCTCAGACCATGATAAAACAAGATTCTCTGGTCTGAGGAAACTAAAATGGAACATTTTGGCCTTATTGCCAAGAGTCATCTCTGGAGGAAACCTGGCACCATTCCTACGGTGACGCATGGTGTTGGCAGCATCATGCTGTGGGGATTTTTTTTCAGCGGCAGGGACTGGGAGACTAGTCAGGATCGAGGGAAAGATGAACGGAGCAAAGTACAGAGAGATCCTTGATGAAAAGCTGCTCCAGAGTGCTCAGGACCTGAGACTGGGGCGAAGGTTCACCTTCCAACAGGACAACGACCCTAAGCACACAGCAAAGACAACACAGAAGTGGCTTTGGGACAAGTTTTTGAATGTCCTTGAGTGGTCCAGCCAGAGCCTGCACTTGAACCCTGTGCGACGCACCCCATCCAATCTTACAGAGCTTGAGGGGATCTGCAGAGAATAATGGGAGAATCTCCCCAAATACAAGTGTGCCAAGCTTGTAGAGTCATACCCAAAAAGACTTGAAGCTGTTGAAGCCTAAGGTGCTTCAACAAAGTACTGAGTAAAGGGGCTGAATACTTATGTAAATGTGATATTTCAGTTTTTTATTTTGAATACATTTGCAAAAATATCTAAAAACCTGGTTTTGTTTTGTCATTATGGGGTATTGTGTGTAGATTCATGAGGGAAAAAAACTATTTAATACATTTTAAAATAAGACTGTAACGTAACAAAATGTGGAAAAAGTCAAGGGATCTGAATACTTTCCAAATGCATGAGAAGCATATCATAATGAAACTATCAAGATATTAATACTGATAATGAATATGACCGTGTGTGATTGAAGAGTGGATAACTGTGTCAGAAATGCACAGTGTAGTAGTAGGTTGACCTTTGCTGCACACCTGCAACTCTCCCATGCACTCACTCACTGCCTGTAATATCTCTAATCTGGCTCTACCTTACAGATTCCTATGATGACTAGAAAAGCCCCTATACAAGGTCCTTAGGCTTATCCAAAAATAGATCTGTGGCAATCAGATTATTAGTCATAGTTGTCATGTAAACCAATCTGTCAGGCTAAGCTCTGAATGCTTATTAATAACCACTCGCATGATTCAAATCAATGAAAATGTCATACTTTGTTGAAATTTGTCTAACCTGGTGTCTGACTCAGAGCTAGTTAGGGGATTCTGATTTTCAGAAAGACATTAGGTAACTAATAATTACCTCAAACTATAGTTGTTACTTTCTAAGTACCAACCGCACCCAAGCAGGCTTTGGTTATCATAAATAGTAGAGCCATTGCACCTCCTGATGGCCAAAAGGGAAATGACAGTATTCATAGAAAGTAGCTTGGCCACTAGCTACATTCCTTTCACAGGTTTGAGAGAGAATAGTTGCTGAACCAATGATTGTTGTTGACATAGTCCTCTCAAATATGCCAAATCACTGGAACTTTATGTGGAGGACCACAACAAATTATAAACCAAGTTCCAGGCTTTAAAGGTGCTAGTACAGACATGACAGTATACAGTCAAATGACCTAATTTGTTTAAAGTCGCAGTTCAGAATGTGTGATTTAGCTCAATGGCCGCCCAGCTTCTAAAGCTGAGGGATGAGGTTGGAGAAATGTATGTGGCATGGCCTCATCTAAAGGAGGGAGCGAGAGGGAGTGGGAGTGATTTTGAATTATCAAATAAAAATTGAAGTGAATTGTTTACCAGTATTTAATAGTCATTTCTGCTACATACCTATGCCGATCTTAAGCATCATGTCCGTCAGACAACTTATATGTGACACAGTATTAGAATAAGGCAACAAAAAAAAGTGTATATTGTTTCTGGTTTTAAACTGAAACCCTCATACGTTTTTACACAATCGACCACTGTCTTTTGTAATCTCACCCACACAACAAAATTACGCAGTTTGTAAATGCATACATTTAACCTAAGACCATTTGCAGACCAGTGGTGTTTATAAAACACACCACATTTTTCATGAAGGACTAATGCTTGTCTCCTGACCTACAGACACAATGGATATAGACGATATTGTGTTTATATCCTTGACGACAGATTTTGGTATATGAATCTGTTGCCAGGTGTAACATTTTCATGTCATTAAAATTGTCAAATCAAATCAAATCAGCAGATCTAAGCAAAGACAACAATTCACCCCGATTGTGTCTCTCTATCTCCTACAGTCCTACAATTGTTTCCAGCACACATGATCTATTCTCACAGATTTAGACAATACAATACAAATGCTGTATATTGTGTCTAATCAGTCAACCCTTTGTAATTCTATGAAAATTATATTACGGTATGAAATGTTTCGTTTTTACTTGAGTGATCTGTAAATAATATTTTTCCCCTTTTGGCCAACAGGTGGTGGCATGTTACCGCCACCTGGCCTCGTGTGTGGGTGGGTGCACGGACAGCTTGCACCTGCGTGACGAGCTACGGCTAACGCGGGAGAAGGCCCAGAAGTTAGCGGTGGCCAGCCGTCACCACCTCACGGCACGGCTACGGGATAAGACACTGCCCCAGGGGGAGAGACAGGAGATGGAACTGCTCTGGGTGGCCTTCACCTCCAGTCTGGAACTCCTCCACGCAGACATGTGCAAAGTCTTCAACATGGGTTCCAACTTCTCCCTGATCAATAACAACACTTTAGTGCAGACTGGCATTCAAGGTTAGCAAGTGCCACAGTCAGATGGGCAATTTGTCGTATTGTTTCCACACAAACTGCAGTTAATAAAAACCCACCGGCCGCTGACTCTTTAGCTCTATAGCAGGGGTATTCAAATCTTAACCTACGGCGTTCCGAAGTACTGCTGGTTTTCTGTTCTACCTGATCATTACTTGCACCCACCTATTGTCTCAGGTATACATCAGTCCCTGATTAGAGAGGAATAATGAAAAAAAAGCATCCGTATAGTCTACATACATACAGTCTACATCCATATAGTCTAGATCCTAGTCTGGGCATCCACAAGCTGTGGTAACCTTATTAACATTCGTGGCTAGCTCTTCTTCTCACATGTCTCTTCTCCCACTTTCCAGGGGAAACCAGTGAGGTGACAGCGCGGGCCCTCAGTCTGGCAGACCTGACCCGTGCAGAGAACCAGGTTCCCGCCAGCCTGGAGGATCTGGAGCAGAGCCAGCTGGAGGAGGAGATCGCCCATGTGGATGTCATGCTGGAGGACATGGAGGAGAAGGTCAACGTCCTGCGCTGGATGGTGGAGGCCCGCGGGCCCCAGTACGCCGAACCGGCCAGCACGGACAGCGCCTCGTTGGGCCTCTTGTCCACGGACGAGGAGGCAGGTCCCCAAAGCCAGCAGTGCTGCGAGCGCAGCCAGATTTTCATGGTGCTGGTGCTGTGCAGCGTGGCAGTGGTGATGGCCGTGCTGTCCGTCTGCGTGGTCTATCTCTCATGAGGAGGCTTGTCACCAGTGGATTTCACCCAGGTTTTGTTGAGCCGCTAAAAGCAGTAGGACCTTATGTTGCCATAAATTCCATCCTCATGTCAATTGATATCCGAAAATATGGTTGTTGGAAGAAACTGGTGTTGTTGAAAGGGAGGGGTACTTTACATATTTCTTTATTTGAATAAAGAGCCCCATTTAGAATGAATACACTCCAGGTTACACAGTTTGACGCTCCCATTTCTGTTAGAAAGTCAATATCAAACACATTCAAAAAGAGTTAGATGCCCTGTGCAATGTAGTTTAGCTAATGTTAATGTATTGTAGTGGAATGAAATTGAACCATTTATGCTCTTTACTAATGTATGCTGACTACTGTATATGACAGTAAGGTTAATTAATTTTTATTGAAATGCATTGAACATAATCTGTTTACACAACTTGACAGTGGTTGACAAAGTACACCCACCACATTTAGGTCCATGTTGTCATTGACACTGAAGGTGTTTGTGCTGCCAGATTACAATGAAGATCTTTGCACATGAGTGCAATGTGTGGGAGCATATCAGTTTGCTGACCTGTTGTGAATATTACATTCTAATGAAGAATTTCATGTGAATATTCTCAATATTGTGGCTTCCATGTCACTTCAAACAATAGGTTAGCTTACTGCATTACTGATATTGTATCCAGGCTTTCGCAATACAGTAATTATTGCAGGAATATGTGTAGTACTTGTGGAGTATTCTGTTTATATTCTGTCTTCAGAGTCCTCCGTAACCCAAATACCATAAACCTGACCCAGGTCTGGAACGGGTTCTACAATAAATCAAATGGAACATGTGTTGCTGTGTCCCCAGCTTCAGATTCAGGCTAGCAGTTGTGCCAGCAATGCAAGCAAACAGGGAGACTTTTCCACTCAAGGCACATGAAAAATACAAACATTGTAAGTGACATACAGTAGCTGAGAATGTGTTTCCTAAACACAGTGGACGGCCTGTGCACAATTTCATATATTACCAAGGATACACAGGGCCGGACTACCACATTTGGGGCACAGAGGCACTGACCTGATTTTTTGTGTTGACATGTTTTTCAGTTTTATAGCTAATGCTATTGTAGATATTTTGTCAAGATAAAATGTTGTAGTTTTAAAGTTAATTTCCTGCAAATCTATGCTATTTGCTATGGGTCAGAGATAAAAATGTGCTGTTTTATAGCTCATCTAATGCTATTGTTCACATTTTGCCATGAGACTGAGAGAAAATGTTGCAGTTTTTAAGATAATTTCCTGCTATTCTACACATTTTGCCATCATATGCTATCTGGGGGGCCCCCGACCTCCAGGTGGTCCCCATCCAAATCAAATCAAATCAAATCACATTTTATTTGTCACATACACATGGTTAGCAGATGTTAATGCGAGTGGAGCGAAATGCTTGTGCTTCTAGTTCCGACAATGCAGTAATAACCAACGAGTAATCTAGCTAACAATTCCAAAACTACTACCTTATACACATAAGTGTAAAGGGATAAAGAATATGTACATAAAGATATATGAATGAGTGATGGTACAGAGCGGCATAGGCAAGATGCAGTAGATGGTATCGAGTACAGTATATACATATGAGATGAGTATGTAAACAAAGTGGCATAGTTTAAAGTGGCTAGTGATACATGTATTACATAAAGATGCAGTAGATGATATAGAGTACAGTATATACGTATACATATGAGATAAATAATGTAGGGTATGTAAACATTATATTAAGTAGCATTGTTTAAAGTGGCTAGTGATATATTTTACATCAATTCCCATCAATTCCCATTATTAAAGTGGCTGGAGTTGAGTCAGTATGTTGGCAGCAGCCACTCAATGTTAGTGGTGGCTGTTTAACAGTCTGATGGCCTTGAGATAGAAGCTGTTTTTCAGTCTCTCGGTCCCAGCTTTGATGTACCTGTACTGACCTCGCCTTCTGGATGATAGCGGGGTGAACAAGCAGTGGCTCGGGTGGTTGTTGTCCTTGATGATCTTTATGGCCTTCCTGTGACATCGGGTGGTGTAGGTGTCCTGGAGGGCAGGTAGTTTGCCCCCGGTGATGCGTTGTGCAGACCTCACTACCCTCTGGAGAGCCTTACGGTTGTGGGTGGAGCAGTTGCCATACCAGGCGGTGATACAGCCCAACAGGATGCTCTCGATTGTGCATCTGTAGAAGTTTGTGAGTGCTTTTGGTGACAAGCCGAATTTCTTCAGCCTCCTGAGGTTGAAGAGGCGCTGCTGCGCCTTCTTCACGATGCTGTCTGTGTGGGTGGACCAATTCAGTTTGTCTGTGATGTGTATGCCGAGGAACTTAAAACTTACTACCCTCTCCACTACTGTTCCATCGATGTGGATAGGGGGGGTGTTCCCTCTGCTGTTTCCTGAAGTCCACAATCATCTCCTTTGTTTTTTTGACGTTGAGTGTGAGGTTATTTTCCTGACACCACACTCCGAGGGCCCTCACCTCCTCCCTGTAGGCCGTCTCGTCCCTGTTCGGTAATCCGGCCCTGAGGATACAGGTCAAGGTATTAACTAATGTCTCTTAATTCCATATTACAAAAGTAAAACCAAAGGTTTGTGTAGCTTCTGTATTAAATGGTAATCTGCTAAATTTGTCAACACCCAAGCTGTGGTGTAAAAACTGTGAATACCATATTCTATTTCATTAACAGAGCATTACAACTTTTAATGAACTGCAGTAGTATAGTAATAGCTTATGTAATAAATAATATGTACATGTTTATTCATACCCATCAACTGTTATTAGTAAACTCAGCAAAAAAAGAAACGTCCTCTCACTGTCAACTGCGTTTATTTTCAGCAAACTTAACATGTGTAAATATTTGTACGAACTTAACAAGATTCAACTACTGAGACATCAATAACTGAACAAGTTCCACAGACATATGACTAACAGAAATGGAATAATGTGTCCCTGAACAAAGGGGGGGTCAAAATGAAAAGTAACAGTCAGTATCTGGTGTGGCCACCAGCTGCATTAAGTACTGCAGTGCATCTCCTCCTCATGGACTGCACCAGATTTGACAGTTCTTGCTGTGAGATGTTACCCCACTCTTCCACCAAGGCACCTGCCTTACAAAAGGCCTACAAGCCCTCAGTCCAGCCTGTCTCAGCCTATTGCGGACAGTCTGAGCACTGACGCAGGGATTGTGCATTCCTGGTGTAACTCGGGCAGTTGTGGTTGCCATCCTGTACCTGTCCCACAGGTGTGATGTTCGGCTGTACCGATCAGGTGCAGGTGTTGTTACACGTGGTCTGCCACTGCGAGGATGATTAGCTGTCCGTCCTGTCTTCCTGTAGAGCTGTCTTAGGCGTCTCACAGTATGGACATTGCAATGAAATGCCCTGGCCACATCTGCATCTCCTTGCAGCATGCCTAAGGCACGTTCATGCAGATGAGCAGGGGCCCTGGGCATCTTTCATTTGGTGTTTTTCAGAGTCAGCAGAAAGGCCTCTGTCCTACGTTTTCATAACTGTGACCTTAATTGCCTACCGTCTGTAAGCTGTTAGTGTCTTAACGACTGTTCCACGGGTGCATGTTCATTAATTGTTTATGGTTCATTGAACAAGCATGGGAAACAGTTTTTAAACCCTTTACAATGAAGATCTGTGAAGTTATTTGGATTTTTACAAATTATCTTTGAAAGAAAGAATCCGGAAAAAGGGACATTTCTTTTTTTGCTGAGTTTATTAGTGGTGAGTAATTCATACATGTTCTGTGGCAATAATAGCTCAACATTACTTTCCTATCAGTTTCCTCAGTCTTGATCACACATGTGCATTGTGTACTGACTAGACTATTGACCCTTCAGGGACATTAGACATTAAAGAAATGCAGCATACTGTAAATACTGTATACAACAGCATGGTCAAATCTACTCAAAGACCACTCTGCAATAGAATTTCTAATAAAAATCCAAAGAAAATGCAAATACTATTTATTGATTGTTGACTCAATTGGCCATCCTGATCATTTGTTATCGTCCTGCTTTGGTCATCAATCCCAGAGAGAAGAAAAGTCAGGGGTTCTGCTCTGAGGAGGTGCCTGTCCATCCTGTACCAATATGTCCAGTCCCGCTGTAAATTGAATATAACTTTTAAGGCTTAATGAAGCATTTATAACCCCTATATGGCCTGCTTTAGAAATCATACATAAGGCACCACTCATTATTGCCAGTCACACCACACCTCAAAATAATTATTTTTATATGAGTAAAATAAGATATGCAACATCCATATGCATTTGCTTCACATACAAAAATACACATATTAATTTGAACAAATACAGGAGAAAAAATTCAGGTGCATCAGGACTAGCTTTTACAGTAGTAAGAAAATACAGTAAACTGTCACTTTAAAGTCAAACTGACAACCCTAGTTATGTTATCGTGTCAAATTAGGGGGCTTGATTGGTGTCACAGTTTTGTCACAGGCCCAACTAACACACCTGACTCCAATAATCACCTAACCAAGATCTTAAGTTTAGAATGCAATTTGATTAATCAGCTGTGTTTGCTAGAGATGGAGAAAAAGTGTGACACCAATCAGGCTCCGAGGACTGGAGTTGTCCACCTCTGTGAGATCAAGTGAAGTCTCACTACAGCAGAGAGGAAGAGGAAGAGAGAGACACAACTCCATCCGGCAGGTGGTGGGTTTTTTTCCGCTCACAAAGCATGTAGTCAAGGTTAATGAAAAAGTGTCGAATTTTGTCAACAAAAAAATGTATGGCTTATTTGCTATGTGAGGTTTATTTGATCAAATACAAGTTTTGTAACTCTTAATTAAGTTGTTATGAGTGTACTGATATAAGTAGGACACGTGACATCCCGGCATCTTTGAGAAAGAACACCTTATATTGGAGTTGTATCGAGATGGCTATGCATATTCATGGCATGAGGCTAGTAGCATAGCATCTCGCTCCATTGAATACAGGCGGTCGACATCTACAACCCTCATCAAATATATATATTTTTTTTACAATAACTAGTTGTATTCAGCAATCCAAAGAAATAATAGGCGGGAGCTAGACAGCCCGCCGTGCCTCTTTGTGGATAACGACTCCCATTGTTAGAGCGGAGAGACGTACCTTGTCAGTATATCCATAATCTCTGACTAAAGTGAAAGTGATGTAAACTGAAAGGACAGGTTTGACAATGTCATTGAATCAAAGACTTGCATTTCACTCGCAGTTGAACAAATGTACTTAAAACTGAGTATTTTGTATTTATTTTATTTTACTTTTATTGTACTAGGTAAGTTGACTGAGAACACATTCTCATTTACAGCAACGACCTGGGGAATAGTTGCAAGGGGAGAGGAGGGGGGGGGGGTCAATGAGCCAATTGGAAGAGTATTGGCATACTAGGCGAAAACAAAATAATAATACGCAGGGACCAGTGGTGTTGTTTAATATGAGGGAGGACGATTATATTATTTGTTAGCATGGCCTTGTTTCTACTACAGCATGACTGTCATTCATATTCCATTCACCCAGTTCAATGTAACATCGATAGGTTTAGGCTACTACATGATACTCAAATTATCCCTATACCCATCATGAGGTTGCTACAATCGAGCCTATAAATCAAAGTTTACAACGTAGGTGCACACAGATCGAGATAAATATTTGAAGTGACAGACGTTGACACATGGACAGAAAGTGACACATCCAATACCGCCTTGCACGCTCTTGCCTGCATCTAGCTGATATAAGGCGTAATCATTAGTCCAACAGTTGCAAATGAGAACTTCTATTGGACAAATTCAGGTAGGTTAATTAAGGTTTCGTAACGTTTGCATAATGAATACACCCCTGATCAGACGTAACACTTTCATAGCCATATACAAACAGCTTGTTGTATTCCTTCTCGCATCTACACTTTGTCATCCTCTCACCTTTTTCCTTCGCTTGTGGACTTCAACGCAGAACACATCAGCTGTCTGTGACCAGGCAAAAAAAACTTTCCAAGCCAAACCTTCATATAATAACTGCTACACACAGCCTACATCGTTGTTACCATATTAGATAAAGTAACATTGTTGTCAATAAAGCTAATAGAACTGACGCGTTAGTTAACCCGCTACAATCATGCAGTACAGTGTACAGTCAGTAAGCAATTTAGCAGTTACACCGTCAGGCCCCGGTGGCAATAAATTAGTAGATCCCAAAGCTTACCTTGACTTGGAAGAGTTCCTGTGTTTGATCGTCATAGACAGGTGTGAGCCGGGTGTTTGAGCCGAGTGTTTGAGTTGGCTATACTAGCTCTATGGATTTGGTAAGTAAGTGAAAGTGAAACTAAATGATGCAATATAGCTAGCCCTCTCTCTCTCTCTCTCGCTCTTGCTCCTCCTTCAAGAATGCACTAATTTGTTCAAAACTGTTAAACTGTTGTCTTTCTATCTCTTTGAGTCAACTACTCACCACATTTTATGCACTGCAGTGCTAGCTAGCTTATGCTTTCAGTGCTATATTCATTCCACAGGAGGCTGCTGTGTGGAGAACGGCTCATAATAATGGCCGGAACTGAACAAATGGAATGGCATCAAACACCTGCAAACTGTGTGATGCATTTGATACCATTCGACCTATTCCACTCCAGTCATTACCACAAGCCCATTCTCCCAAATTAAGGTGCCACCAACCTCCTGTTATTCATTCTCTGATCCTTTGATTGGGTGGACAACATGTCAATTCATGCTGCAAGAGCTCGGTTGGATAGGTTGGAGGATGTCCTCCGAAAGTTGTCATAATTACTGTGTAAGTCTATGGAGGGGGGTGAAAACCATGAGCCTCCTATGTTTGTATTGAAGTTAATGTACCCAGAGGAGGACGGAAGCTAGCTGTCCTCCGTCTAAATCATGGTGCAACCCTACAGAGTGCTGTTGAGGCTACTGTATACCTTCATTGCAAAACAATGTTTTTTAATAAATTATTTGGTGACGTGAATATATTTTTTATAGTTTTATCTAAAAAAGGATTACTTTATAAATGTTTCACTATTTTTATTTTTATGACATTCACTGAGGAGGATGGTCCTCTCCTTCCTCCTCTGAGGAGCATCCACTGGGGAGGACAGATAAAGTTTCACTACAGTTGTGCTCCAATGCTCCAACCTCCTAACATTTCCTTTCTGAAGATAACTTTGACAATCTGCATCAGCTCATGCTGTCAACAATGTAACACTGATTCTGGCTCTTGCAGTCTTTACAAAAGTGGTATGATCGTCGGTGCCAGGCGGGCCAATTCCAGTATCTCAGAATCGTCTCATCTCCTGGGCTTTTCACGCACGACAGTGTCCAGCGTTTACCCAGAATGCTGCGACAAACATAAAACCTCCAGTCAGTGGCAGTTCTGTGGGTGGAAATAGCTAATTGATGAGAGAGCAAGCTGACAGGCGTGCCTCAAACAGGCAAACAATGGTGCAGAACAACAGTGGTGTGCAGAACGGCATCTCAGAACGAGCAACTCGTTGGTCCTCTCGTTGGTCCTTATCACGACACCGGCTTCCACTCCTATCAACTAAATCAAGTGGAAGTGGGCATGCGCTCACCAACACTGGACAATTGAGGAGTGGAAAAACATTGACTGGTCCGGATTTGGCATAAGCAGCATGAATCAATGTCTCCATCCTGCATGGTGTCAGGCTGGTGGCAGTGGTATAATGGTGTGTGGAATGTTTTCCTGTCACACATTAGGTCCCTTGATACCAATTGAGCAACGTTTGAACGCCACACCTTGTAGAATCCATGCCCCAAATAATTCAGACTATTCTGGAGGCAAAGGGGGGACCTGGGACTAGAAGGGTGTACCTAATAAACTGGCCACTGAGTGTACAGCTGCATGACATGAGCCATCCTACCGCTCTCTTCCAGCTTGGATAGAAAGTTGCTGTGTGTAAAACCAGTCTATTAATACCAAATAATAGAGTTAGTCCACCCTCAAAACACTAGCTTACTACAACCACACAACTCATCAGTATGAACAAAAAATAACTGCTTTTTTTGTTCAAGCCCTCAAGAACGTTTCTTTTCTAAATATGATCATCTGTTTGCATCTGCCAATTTATTGGCTGTCCAGTATCCAGACAAATCAAGCTGTTTTTACCATCCCTGAAACTGTTGCTTCTGGGTAAAGACTGTTTTCTAAACTTAAACTAATAAAGAACTACATAAGATGCATTAGGCTCGGTCTGATATGGGCTTTTGGACACCTGAATAAGCTCCATTCATTGCACTGCCCGACGTAGCCTTGACCATGGCATTTTTTTTTCACCTTTATTTAACCAGGTAGGCAAGTTGAGAACAAGTTCTCATTTACAATTGCGACCTGGTCAAGATAAAGCAAAGCAGTTCGACAGATACAGTGACACAGAGTTACACATGGAGTAAAACAAACATACAGTCAATAATACAGTATAAACAAGTCTATATACAATGTGAGCAAATTAGGTGAGAAGGGAGGTAAAGGCAAAAAAGGCCATGGTGGCAAAGTAAATACAATATAGCAAGTAAAACACTGGAATGGTAGTTTTGCAATCGAAGAATGTGCAAAGTAGAAATAAAAATAATGGGATGCAAAGGAGCAAAATAAAGAAATAAATAAAATACAGTTGGGAAAGAGGTAGTTGTTTGGGCTAAATTATAGGTGGGCTATGTACAGGTGCAGTAATCTGTAAGATGCTCTGACAGTTGGTGCTTAAAGCTAGTGAGAGAGATAAGTGTTTCCAGTTTCAGAGATTTTTGTAGTTCGTTCCAGTCATTGGCAGCAGAGAACTGGAAGGAGAGGCGGCCAAAGAAAGAATTGGTTTTGGGGGTGACTAGAGAGATATACCTGCTGGAGCGTGTGCTACAGGTGGGAGATGCTATGGTGACCAGCGAGCTGAGATAAGGGGGGACTTTACCTAGCAGGGTCTTGTAGATGACATGGAGCCAGTGGGTTTGGCGACGAGTATGAAGCGAGGGCCAGCCAACGAGAGCGTACAGGTCACAATGGTGGGTAGTATATGGGGCTTTGGTGACAAAACGGATTGCACTGTGATAGACTGCATCCAATTGGTTGAGTAGGGTATTGGAGGCTATTTTGTAAATGACATCGGCAAAGTCGAGGATTGGTAGGATGGTCAGTTTTACAAGGGTATGTTTGGCAGCATGAGTGAAGGATGCTTTGTTGCGAAATAGGAAGCCAATTCTAGATTTAACTTAATTGGAGGCCACGGAAGGAGAGTTGTATGGCATTGAAGCTTGCCTGGAGGGTTGTTAACACAGTGTCCAAAGAAGGGCCGGAAATATACAGAATGGTGTCGTCTGCGTAGAGGTGGATCAGGGACTCACCAGCAGCAAGAGCGACCTCATTGATGTATACAGAGAAGAGAGTCGGTCCGAGGATTGAACCCTGTGGCACCCCCATCGAGTCTGCCGATGAGGATGTGGTGGTTGACAGAGTCGAAAGCCTTGGCCAGATCAATGAATACGGCTGCACAGTAATGTTTCTTATCGATGGCGGTTAAGATATCGTTTAGGACCTTGAGCGTGGCTGAAGTGCACCCATGACCAGCTCTGAAACCAGATTGCATAGCAGAGAAGGTATGGTGAGATTCGAAATGGTCGGTAATCTGTTTGTTGACTTGGCTTTCGAAGACCTTAGAAAGGCATGGTAGGATAGATATAGGTCTGTAGCAGTTTGGGTCAAGAGTGTCCCCCCCTTTGAAGAGGGGGATGACCGCAGCTGCTTTCCAATCTTTGGGAATCTCAGACGACACGAAAGAGAGGTTGAACAGGCTAGTAATAGGGGTGGCAACAATTTCGGCAGATAATTTTAGAAAGAAAGGGTCCAGATTGTCTAGCCCGGCTGATTTGTAGGGGTCCAGATTTTCAGCTCTTTCAGAACATCAGCTGAATGGATTTGGGAGAAGGAGAAATGGGGAAGGCTTGGGCGAGTTGCTGTTGGGGGTGCAGTGCTGTTGACCGGGGTAGGAGTAGCCAGGTGGAAAGCATGGCCAGCCGTAGAAAAATGCTTATTGAAATTCTCAATTATGGTGGATTTATCAGTGGTGACAGTGTTTCCTATCTTCAGTGCAGTGGGCAGCTGGGAGGAGGTGTTCTTATTCTCCATGGACTTTACAGTATCCCAGAACTTTTTTGAGTTAGTGTTGCAGGAAGCAAATGTCTGCTTGAAAAAGCTAGCCTTGGCTTTCATAACTGCCTGTGTATAACGGTTTCTAGCTTCCCTGAACAGCTGCATATCACAGGGGCTGTTCGATGCTAATGCATAACGCCATAGGATGTTTTTGTGTTGGTTAAGGGCAGTCAGGTCTGGGGAGAACCAAGGGCTATATCTGTTCCTGGTTCTACATTTCTTGAATGGGGCATGTTTATTTAAGATGGTTAGGAAGGCATTTAAAAAAAATATCCAGGCATCCTCTACTGACGGGATGAGATCAATATCCTTCCAGGATACCCCGGCCAGGTCGATTAGAAAGGCCTGCTCGCTGAAGTGTTTCAGGGAGCATTTTACAGTGATGAGTGGAGGTCGTTTGACCGCTGACCTATTACGGATGCAGGCAATGAGGCAGTGATCGCTGAGATCTTGGTTGAAGACAGCAGAGGTGTATTTAGAGGGGAAGTTGGTTAGGATGATATCTATGAGGGTGCCCGTGTTTAAGGCTTTGGGGGGGTACCTGGTAGGTTCATTGATAATTTGTGTGAGATTGAGGGCATCAAGTTTAGATTGTAGGATGGCTGGGGTGTTAAGCATGTTCCAGTTTAGGTCGCCTAGCAGCACGAGCTCTGAAGATAGATGGGGGGCAATCAGTTCACATATGGTGTCCAGAGCACAGCTGGGGGCAGAAGGTGGTCTATAGCAGGCGGCAACGGTGAGAGACTTGTTTTTAGAGAGGTGGATTTTTAAAAGTAGAAATTCAAATTGTTTGGGTACAGACCTGGATAGTAGGACAGAACTCTGCAGGCTATCTTTGTAGTAGATTGCAACACCGCCCCCTTTGGCAGTTCTATCTTGTCTGAAAATGTTGTAATTTGGAATTAAAATTTCAGAATTTTTGGTGGTCTTCCTAAGCCAGGATTCAGACACAGCTAGAACATCCGGGTTGGCAGAGTGTGCTAAAGCAGTGAATAGAACAAACTTAGGGAGGAGGCTTCTAATGTTAAACATGCATGAAACCAAGGCTATTACAGTTACAGAAGTCATCAAAAGAGAGCGCCTGGGGAATAGGAGTGGAGCTAGGCACTGCAGGGCCTGGATTCACCTCTACATCACCAGAGGAATATAGGAGGAGAAGAATAAGGGTACGGCTAAAAGCAATAAGAATTGGTCGTCTAGAACGTCTGGAACAGAGTAAAAGGAGGTTTCTGGGGGTGATAAAATAGCATCAAGGTATAATGTACAGACAAAGGTATGGTAGGATGTGAATACTGGCTAGCTCCTGGCTAGCTTCTGGTTAGTTTCTGGCTAGCTTCTTGGAGGAATTGCAGATTTGAGGTAAATAATACTTATTTATAAATATAAATTGGTGAGGCGGGTTGCAGGAGAGTGTTTTGAAGATGAGTTGATGGAAAATAAAAATAAAATGTATGTGAAAAAAAGTTGTAAATATATATATATACAGGACACGACAAGACGAGGACAAAAGACGTCTGAACTGCTATGCCATCTCGGGAGAGAGGTTATTTGCCGATATCACCCTTTACCTTTCAATCAGTTTAATGTGTTCTTTGTCAAGACCTGGGGCACTTTTTCCAGTCACATTCCTAAAACCCAAGAAACAACCACTTAGCTTTCTAGTACATATGGAAATTAAAGTGGTTTATGAATGAATGACTTTCGCCTCTGATAGATTATTTATTTTACTTTTAGAAAGCAGAGAATGAGAAGAGACTTCTGGGAAATCAGACAGAGTTTATGGAAATGGTCAGTGTACTGTGCATCATGATCGAACCATTCCACTTTAGAGCTCTTAAAGTATGCTTCATTCACCATACATGTGTAGCACCCATCTTTTCACTATTTATTTGTTATTTATGTCTTATGATCAGAAACATATATGTGGTTTATGTGACTAATAGCCGAGTCTGCCTGTTATAGAATGCTGAGCAAGATCGTCATTTGAAGTGGCAGGACTGAAAATCATCATTGAATTTCACAAACTTGACACCATGAAATAAATACCTTGCAGAAAAGAAGGCTTTGGCAGTGGGAGGGATATTATTATTAATTTTTTCTGATAACCACTCCAAATAGCCTACCTGACCGCTCAGAGGCATCCGCATGGTCCTAAAGCACACATCTGCCTCTTTTTGTATCACAATCCAATGATAAAACTGGAATGCAATTTCACAATGTAGGGGGAATATGTCCCCCCACGTCCCCGGTGAAAGTTGCACCCCTGCATAATTGTATCCATGGATAATTGTCTTTTCTCATCTGCTTAATAAAAATACACATGGAAAGCGCAATAATATAAATTCTGGATAATGATACGGTGGTCCTTGGATATCAGCTGTAACTACTGATATTTCCTCACTCCTACTAATTGTCTAACTCTGATTTTGGTCTACTAAACGTCACTTTTGGCCATAGGCCATAAACAAGTTCTGACCGATGGACTCCCCCCATGTCTTTCAGGTTCAGTCTTCATTTGTTTCACTGTGGTTCATGGATTCTATCGCGTCTGCATGTGACACCTGAATGTTGTGGAAGAGCTGGTCATCTGTACCACTGCAGCTCAAAAAGAACCCATTTGGACAAAGGGTCATGAGTTGACCACCGCCACCATTTTGTGTTTGATAAAAGTCAATCACTATAGGACCAAACAACCACTGACCAATGACATGAAAAGCTGGCAGAGAACATGCTTGGATGTGTATTGACATTGACATTTCTAGTTTGAGGACCAAACCATGAAATGGGGAAAGCTGCACTGTCCAACTATCTCCTGTATTTATAATTTGCCTGGTGTCTTTTCATATTACAGAGTACCCTACAAAATGAATGAAATGTCATTTATAATAGGATGTGACAACAGATATTAACATATTGCAATTTATGTTAATGCTTTCCTTTCATTCAGAAAGAAACCTGTGTATTTTGTGTTTGAGTATGCTGTAGAAATCCATTGATATATTTGCAATGCTGTCCAAAGTGTGCATTTACGGCTATGTATTCACAGTAAATAAACTTGATATGATGCAGCTCCATATTCTAACTCAGTTGTTTTAAATACTAGGGGAGTCTGGTGAGTCATTGAACACACATTCAATTTCTGTACAGTCCAATGGATGTGTATAATGACAAGATATTGCAAAACTGTTTGAAGGAAAGCATCACTTAAGTATTACTTAAGTATATAAAATATAATTTTGCCCATATCAGATTTGTTAAAAAAAAAAAAAAAGATTTACTATCCCGAAGGAATAATAATCTTTGCACACGGGGCCTTTATTGTGAAATGTGACGGAAACAACCCGGAAGTAATTTCCAGTCGTCCTACACGTGTGTTTACACGCGTCTACACCCGTAAGCTTAGCCTGTCAGATATAATTTGTTATCTGAATTATTGACGAATACTTTATTCTGGTGGTCATGTCTTTATGAGAAAACTTGCATCCAGTACTGTCTATGCCTGGGTCACCTCTCTAAAATATTTAATTTGACATCACGTTGGGTCATCATTTACGAGCTAGCTAGCACGCAGCTAGCTAGCTTGATGTACAGTAGCATGTATCGACACATACATTAATAATACACAGATACCCAGCAGAAATGACATGTTCTGTTGTAGCAGCATTATTTCTTGCTACATTTCAACGAAGTGCATCCGGTGATTGTGTGGTCCTTGGGAGGATATGTTAATTCCACTAGTTATTTTCTATTCCTAGATGTTACAATGACTGATGCATTCAGCACCAACAGTGAACTGGTTCTTCAGCGCGTGCTGGACGTAACAGCAGAGAAGGATGTTCACTGTGGGAATCTAGATGAGCATTATCAGATCAAGGCGACATGCCATTTCATCAATGATCATCAGTTCAAAAAGGTATGAGGGTTCAACAACGCAGTTGTGTGTGTCTGTGTGTGTGTGTAAAAATTGTGAATCATTTGTGCTTTAGGTTGCCTTGCAATTTCCAGATGAGGTGCTGGTTGATTCAATAGCAATTGCTGCAGAGGTTGAGAAGGGAACCAAAGCAAAACTATTCATCCTTGGAGACACGTCCTATGGCAGGTAGGAAAACATTGTTGTGTTATTATCAAAAACATGAAAGTGATAGAAAATGTAAACTTATTTCTTATTGAATGAGACTTTTGGGGTTTGGGGTCAGCCAGAATGTTCTGGAGTGGGTGTACAGCAGCTTGGTGGAGCGCATCGTCACGTTCAATATGACAGTCTGGTATGGTATTCTGAGCATGAGGAGCAATAGGAAACTGACCAGAATAGTAAACACAGCCATCAAAGTAATTGGTCGACCACAGGCACATTTGAGCATTCTGTTCCACAAGGCAACCAAAAGGAAGACACTGGCTGTCGTTGGCTACCCCTCCCACCCACTACACCCTCAGTTCAAGAGGCTTCCCTCTGGCCGGCGCTTCAGAATGCCCATGGCCAAGAAGAACGTGTTCTAAAATTAATTTGTTGGATGCAAAGTAAATTGTATCGGTATATGTACTTGTCTATCTAATGCAGTTGGGACAATGGTCGTTTGTGAGTGAATGTATTAATATCCTCTATGTTGTTAGTGTATGCAGCATGATAGACTGACTGGTTTAAATGTGTCTGATGTGAGAATGTATGTGTTTGATAATTTTAATGGAAGGTGATGCCAAAGAAAAATGTCCATCCGGGATGGACAATTAGTTTTATTCTGTTCTATTTGCAAGCATTATTTTGGCCATTATTTGTTTTATCATTTGACATTCGTCACCATAACCTTATTGTCAATACTCTTGATATTTCCAGTTGTTGTGTAGATGAAGTTGCAGCGGAGCATGTGGACGCAGACTGCATCGTACACTACGGAAGGGCTTGTCTCAGCCCATCCAGAAGACTCCCTCTGATGTACGTCTTTGAGAGGAAACCTGTGGTCCTGGAGACGTGTGTCTCCTCCTTCAGAGAGCTATACCCCAACAGACAGAGTCACGTCATCCTCTTGTACGATGTCAACTATGATCACATTAATGGTAAGTCTTTCAGCTTCACACAATGATGTATGTCCCTTTTGTCCCATTGTGTGAATGTTTTTTAAGACGGGTAACTTTTAGTTTGATATCCTTACAAAGGAATGTGAGCGATTTATACTTTTTCCTCAGGTTGATTTGCGACATAGTTTTAGAAATATATTAAAACGAAATATGCGTTTCAACGTATTTTAGCAACTTACTTAATACTGGTTTATAGCATAATAATGTCTCTCCTCAGACGATCTTCTGGCGCTGCTGTCCTCTGAGTATCCGAACATTTCCGCCTCAACCCTTCACGTGGACGGAGAACTTTGCTACAGTCACGGAGAAACACATGGACAACACAATGTCAGCAGTTCTCAGTGTCAAAACGGTGATAAAGTCGTTCGACAGTTCGGAAGGCAGTTTGTCTTGAAATCTGGACAGACCATTGAGGACTACAGTGTGTTTTTTATTGGCCATGAAGGTGCAACCATGACAAACTTCATGATGACTTGGAACCGCTGCTCTTTCTGCTCTTTTGACCCTGCAACAATGACAGGTCGGACTGAGTCGATCAGTATCAACAAAGCTTTGATGAAGCGATATTACGCAATAGAGAGGGCAAAGGATGCCAGTGTGGTGGGCATTCTTGTGGGTACACTTGGCGTGGCAAACTACCTCACCATCATCGAACAGCTGAAAGAAACCATCCACAGAGCAGGGAAAAAGAGCTACATGTTTGCCATGGGGAAACTGAATGTGGCCAAACTGGCTAACTTTCTTGAGATTGACATTTATGTACTGATCGCATGTCCTGAGAACTCTCTGTTGGACTCCAGTGAGTTCTACAAACCGGTCGTGACCCCCTTTGAAATGGAGGTGGCCTGCAACAAGAAAAGGGAATGGTCAGGAGAGTACGTCACAGACTTCCGCGATCTGCTTCCAGGTAGGATCTGATTGACATTGATTTGTTCCTGAATTAAAGTGTTGTGAGCAAGAATAGACCTGGTGTTTTACCCTGGTCCCAGATTTGTTTATGTCATCAAGACAGGAGTTGGCAAGACAGTACAAACAGCTCTGGGACCAGGCCATAGGTATCAAGACTAATAGTAAAACCTGTTGTAGGTGGATCTAAGCATGTGGCCTTGGCGAACCCTGACGATCTCGAGGACGGCGATGAGACTGATGTCTCCCTCATCACCGGAGCTTTACGAATGACCCGCTTCTCGTCCAGTGAGCCAGTGTCTTCCTCACACGACTCCTCACTCGTCCTACGGAACCAGGCGCTCACTGTGGCCAATGCTAACACAGCTGGTACGATATATCGGAAGAACAAACATAAATGTATATCTAAAAACAGGCAAAATTCACAGAATCGTGACAGGCTCCGTTGGGTTGGGTTGGGGTTTAAACTCTACTCTGGGATTGCAAGACCATTAATAAAGATGCTGTTGAGTGGTAACTTTTCTTGAGTTACAATTTTCATAATTTCCTCATCCGTTTGTTTTAGCCACGTACCTGGCGGGTCGTAGCTGGCAGGGACTGGAGCAGAAACTGGGAGAAACACCGGTGGTGAAAGCATTAGAGGGAAGGAAAGGCATTGCCATTGCCTACGAAGAGGAGCCGACGATTGACAGGGACCATTGATCATGAAAGCACTCATCACATCCAGATTATTAGTCCATTGCAAATGTTTTACATATATCAATCAATATATTAAGTTGCGTCATAGCTCAACTGTTTCCAATTTAAGTTATCAATCTTCTGACAAAAATTAAGGCTTTACCAGCTATATCAGGTGCATTATATTCGCGTGAGTCACGACAACATAGACTTTAAAAAACAATTATTTACTTCTACACTGAAGTGTGGAGGGAGAACTGAAAATCATATACCTTTTTGTTATATTGATGCTTTATCTGAAGCATACGTATATTAATGTTTATAGATCAGTTGCGTCTGAAAAAGTAAATGCCTGTCAAGAAATATGCAGCTAGTGTAGCAGTGCTTTGAATGTGATGAATGTCACAGTATAACAGAAGTTGAACTTTTTTTTTAATGTAACAGATAGAATGTTGAAAATGTGAGACCACATGCTTGGACTTAAATGTACTCATCACTGTTGTGAATACGCATAATTGTTATTATTTATTCAACAACTTTTTGCTCTGTGTACTGTAAATCACAAATGAGATATACAAAAGAGATGTCTGATTTTTATATTTTTAATCAAATCATTATAGGCTATATATAGGTCATTTATAGGCTATTTAGAACAGTCATAGTTTAAATTAATTGTGCTCTGTACACGTATACCAAAGGTCTTAAAACTGGAGCTCAGAATAGTCTATGGCTATATAACCAATGTTTAATATGTTTAACAATGACATAAGAAAATAACTTAGCAGAACTAAATTTTTCCTGAGGAAACTTCATTTCTGGTGTCCGATGCATACACATAACAAATAATTAAAAACATACTACTGCATTACATTCAAATACGTAGAAAACCAGGGCATGCTTGATTTGTGCCTGTTAAAACATCATACTTTAACAATAACATCACATAAATCAGTAAATATCAGCCTAGTGAAGAAAAGTCCTTGTTTAGGTAGACTTTTCTGACCTAAATGTCTTCCCTCAATGTAGATGTAGAAATCTGACTTTGTGTTTATGCTTCTGTATGTTTTTCTTTGATGGTTGGTTGACAGTATCCAGAACAAAGACAAAGTAGAAATAACAAATCCCACAATTTCGACAGTCATTGTTCCTTAGACTTTTGTTCTGATCATATTATTTATCTTTCATGGGAACTTCTTCCACAAAGGATGCTGGGAATATGCCAATCTTCCCATTGCACTGTCCCTCAAACCAGTCTTCATTGACTGAAAAGAAAGTAATGAAAATGGGACTTCTGTATTTTAAGACAACAGTAGGTTATAGCTCTTCCAGGATATCATCTAATAACAGAATAATTAACACTGACAACAGATTTCTGCATTGTTGAAATGGTGCCCTGCATGAGAGAAATTAGCTCACCTTTGGAGAGAAGTAAGATGGTATCTCCTTGATGAAACTCGAGGTCCTCTGGAGTTGAAGATTCATAGGAATGAAGGGCCATCAGTTGATTCTGGCTTTGCAGCTGCTCACTCATACCCTGTAGTGTAGATTACATGAATTAAGGGAAACAAGTACCCAAACTTGTCAGTCAAGTTTTATATCCCATACACTCATTTTCTAGGAGTTGACTATTACATTTGTAACTTAAAAGTTACGTATCAAACAACTTATGACATTAAATACTGTATATACTGTTTGACCACATTACCTCTTTGAGATCACACCACAGTGTTAGACGACCATTGTGGACACAGCTCCAAACATCTTCCATCATCGTGTCCTCATCAATCACTATTTTGGCAGAATCTAAGTGGGCATAGCTTCAGAAACAACACAACATCCCTGAGCTTGGTTTTGTAACAGTAATGAATGTTGAATTAAAATTTTGAAGCTAATGTTTAAACAGTGCCATACCTCAAGGTGATTGCCATGGCAGGAAGGCCCAGTTTGTTACTGATTTTCTCCAGAGTTGTTGTGTAGGGAAGTCCAGGCACCATGCACATTGTTATTGTGTATGTGAAGTGCACTTTCACTACACACAGTGATGACTCTTCAATCTGGCAAGACTAGGGAATTAAATACATGTACAATTCTATTTTAAATGTGTACACGTAGAGTACTGAAAAACAATTGGTATCTACATTGGATATTACATACTGTACATTTTTTAATGTATTTAAATCTACTTTATATAATTCTCATACCTCCGTTTCTGTGTCCCCAATGCTCTGATTTTCAGCAGCCAAAGCTGTTACAATAATACCCCCCAAAAAGTAAAGTTATTTGTTGCATAGCAAATAATTAAAATGTTAACTATACAACTTCCATTCTGTAGTTTTACATAACAGATCTTTACCAGATTTTCTTTGAGGTCTTTTCAGTGGTTCTCGTCTAGGTGGAGCTGGGATGTCATCCTTGTCTGTCCCATCCTACAAGAAAGCAATCAACCCACGTAGGAGGAATCAATTAACATAGCAATTGAAGGGTAGGCTTTATTTACCAGAATTTTGGGGATTGCAACTTAAAGGATTTTCAATTTGTTATAGCTCAGCATTGACACACACAGGTGTTAGAGTCAATGTCATCTTGTGATGAGGAAAAAACACAAAATAGATGGTAGAAATGTACCTGATCTTGCTTAGATGATAAGGTTATTTCCAAACGCTCCAGGAAATTATAAGGAACAAGTCCCCTCTAAAAATGTGAAGGTTAAATGAATTCACTGAACACATAGTATATATATTTTTCAATCAAGTGTCTATCAGAATAATGAGAACAATAGATGCACATTTTTAATTCAAGCATTTTTTCGATGTAATAACTAATCGTACTCTTTCATTGAAGATGACAGATGCCCAGTTGTCTTCTCCGCTGTTCAGCACAAAGACGATATTGCCAGGCACCACAGCTAACTCATCACTTGTCTCAGGGACAAACTCAAAGAGGACAGTGTGAGGCTCACCCTCCTCCAGTGCCCTGTGGGGGACGACAGATATCCTTCATTTATATACGACACTGTTTCTTCATGCTAACTTTTTAGCATTTTTGGCACAAATGCCATTCAAGCCATGGGACCAATATTAGAATTTTCCACACATACCGTGGCGGAGATCTTTGTGGGCTATACTCGGCCTTGTCTCAGGATGGTAAGTTGGTGGTTGAAGATATCCCTCTAGTGGTGTGGGGGCTGTGCTTTGGCAAAGTGGGTGGGGTTATATCCTTCCTGTTTGGCCCTGTCCGGGGGTGTCCTCGGATGGGGCCACAGTGTCTCCTGACCCCTCCTGTCTCAGCCTCCAGTATTTATGCTGCAGTAGTTTATGTGTCGGGGGGCTAGGGTCAGTTTGTTATATCTGGAGTACTTCTCCTGTCCTATTCGGTGTCCTGTGTGAATCTAAGTGTGCGTTCTCTAATTCTCTCCTTCTCTCTTTCTTTCTCTCTCTCGGAGGACCTGAGCCCTAGGAACGTGCCCCAGGACTACCTGACATGATGGCTCCTTGCTGTCCCCAGTCCACCTGACTGTGCTGCTGCTCCAGTTTCAACTGTTCTGCCTTATTATTATTCGACCATGCTGGTCATTTATGAACATTTGAACATCTTGGTCATGTTCTGTTATAATCTCTACCCGGCACAGCCAGAAGAGGACTGGCCACCCCACATAGCCCGGTTCCTCTCTAGGTTTCTTCCTAGGTTTTGGCCTTTCTAGGGAGTTTTTCCTAGCCACCGTGCTTTTACACCTGCATTGTTTGCTGTTTGGGGTTTTAGGCTGGGTTTCTGTACAGCACTTTGAGATATCAGCTGATGTACGAAGGGCTATATAAATACATTTGATTTGATTTGATATAAGTGACTTTGTTGAGCTTTCCAATCAATTTAAAATAATTTCAGATGATTTGGACATGATGCGCAAAGAAATATTCTATAGCTCCCATGACATGAATGGGATTTGTGCCACAAATGCTAAAATGTTAGCATGTGGAAACAATACTAGGGAAACTAAACCAAAGCATGGATTGCCGTCATACCTCGTCCATAGACTGCTTACAGGGTAAGAAAACCAATTTGTAATTTGGGTGAACTATTCCTTTAAACTCTGGCAATCACAACAAACAAGGGCTCAATTTAATCTGTAGAGCTGCGCTATAGCGCGATAGAAATTTAAAGGCAATGTTCCCGAGTTAACATCGACTGCATTCATGGTATATGTCGTCTCAATCGGAAATTAGCCTAACTTTACATTTACATTACATTACATTTAAGTCATTTAGCAGACGCTCTTATCCAGAGCGACATACAAATCGCAATATAACACTGAACTTCCGTGATACGGATTGAATCGAGCCCTAAGTGTCAAACCAGCCCAACAGTCTCTGCTAGAACTAACATCAAGAGCACATTAACTTTACCTCAGAACTTCAGGCATCTTTGGTCTGGTAGGAACCTCTTCAACCTATTCTCACCATAAAAAATAGCACATCCCATTACACTGAATATTCCTCAATTAATTTTTCAATTTTAATTGTTGATAGTTTGTATTTTAATTGTTGTTAGTTTAAAAAAATGGTTTATCATTTTCATTTTATCATATCAAATCATATGTTACTTCACCTGTGGCTGTAAAGGAGCAAAGCCAGAGAAATCATCCTGAAAGACGATGGAAGAAACAACCTGAGGACAGAGAATAAAACAGGTTCAACATGAAACAATACTTTATGAAATGCCTACTAATAAAGTGCCAAATAGCTATCCTAAAGAAAAACCCAAGGCTATTCCCAATAAATGTAAATTGCACATTTCAATCCAAGTAATTGACATGCATTTTATATACACATCTACAAAGTTGCAACATTTTGCCTGTTTAAGATAAGGTGCGTATAGAAATTCTACACCCCCTTGAACTTTTTTCATATTTTGTTGCATTACAAAGTGGGATTGAAGTGTATTTCATTGTACTTTTTGGTCAAAGTGAAAAGGAAATTCTGCAAATTTGTACAAATTAATAAAAATCTAAAAATTAAAATATAGTCGTAACTATTCACACCCTTTGTTAAAGCAATCATATATTAGTTCAGAACTAAAATTTAGTTTTAAAAAATCACATAAGTAATTTTTGTATTTTTTTTATTTCACCTTTATTTAACCAGGTAGGCCAGTTGAGAACAAGTTCTCATTTACAACTGCGACCTGGCCAAGATAAAGCAAAGCAGTGCGACACAAACAACAACACAGAGTTACACATGGAATAAACAAACGTACAGTCAACACAATAGAATACATCTATATGCAGTGTGTGCAAATTAGGTAGGATAAGGGAGGTAAGGCAATAAATAGGCCCTCGTGGCGAGGTAATTACAATTTAGCAATTAACACTGGAGTGATAGATGTACAGAAGATGAATGTGCAAGTAGAGATACTGGGGTGCAAAGAAGCACAAAAAATAAATAACAATATGGGGATGAGGTAGTTGGATGGTCTATTTACAGATGGGCTATGTACAGGTGCAATGATTTGTGAGCTGCTCTGACAGCTGATGCTTAAAGTTAGTGAGGGAGATATGAGTCTCCAGCTTCAGTGATTTTTGCAATTCGTTCCAGTCATTGGCAACAGAGAACTGTAAGGAAAGGTGGCCAAAGGAGGAATTGGCTTTGGGGGTGACCAGTGAGATATACCTGCTGGAGCGCGTATTACGGGTGGATGCTGCTATGGTGACCAGTTTGCTGAGATAAGGTGGGGCTTTACCTAGCAAAGACTTGTAGATGACCTAGATGATACTTATCTAATGAAGGTATGTTAGTGGTTCTAGATTTTTATTAATCTTTATAAACAATATAGAGTTTTTCTTCTACTTTGACATTACAAAGTATTTTGTGTAGATTGTTGATGAAAAATAACAACTAAATCCATTTGAATCCCACTTTGTAATATAATAAAATGTGAAGAAATCCAAGGGGGGTGTTGACTTTCTATAGGCACTGTATGTTTTATTTTGAGAGAGAGATGAAATGGATACCTTGGCCTTGCCCAGGTAGTCCTTCTTCTCCAGTTCAGCCACGAAGTTCTTGTTTGGCTTGAACAGAACTTTCGCTGGGACCTCAACTGGCTCAAACACCTTCTTCTTCTAAAGGAGTAACAGAGGATTTACAAAGGATCACCAACTTTGTTGAACAATCAGACACAGTGAAAATGCATAATAACTGATACACTTTTCACACTACTGAACCGGGCTGCCTGGCTTGGTTACTCATCCACTATAGTTGCTGAAATGAACAGTGTAAAAAAGAACAATCCAATCCAGCACAGTATGGTTTGGGTCGACATGATAATGTGAAAAAGGCGTAAAGGGCCACTCACCAGGATGCACTCCAGACCTCTGTCAATGTGGCTGAGTTTGGCCTCAGTCCTGAGGTTCAAAGCAGTCAGGATGGTCTCTTTCGCTTTCTCCCACTGACCCAGCTGAGCATGGGCCAGCGCCATGTTGTGCAGTACCTGTGGGAGTGATACCAGTCAGAAAAAGTGTTGTTGTTGTATTAAAACTACAGCTATACAGCACTTCTCCCCCAGGTTTCAAAGTGCTTTATATTGAAACACACACCTATGCACTGCAGCTATTGTTCTCAGTGTTTGCATACTGTGATGTTGGAACAGGTTGCTGTGCAGACACTAAAATACACATAATATATTCAACATCCAATTATTGTTACACTGGCAAGAATTCCATCATATCTTTATCTGGACTCACCTCACAAGCATATAATTTGTATCTCAGACCAAGAGGTTTGTAGTCAATCAGCTGGTTCCCCCTCAACTCCCTGAAGGCATGTTGAAAATCAGCTAAAGACTCCTCATACCTGCAGGCAAAATGAAGAGAAATCCATACTTAGAAAAAAGGGTTCCAAAATAGTTATTTGGCCGTCCCCATAGGATAACCCTTTTGGTTCAAGGTAGAACCCTTTTTGTTCTAGGTAGAACTATTTTGGGTTTCATGTAGAACCCTTTTTACCTTGAACCAAAAATGGTTCTCCAAAGGGTTCTCTTTTGGGGACAGCCAAATAACCCTTTTAGGTTCTAGATATAACTTGTTTTTTCTAAAAGTGTATGTTTGTGAATTGATTATTCATTTTAACATACCGTTTGAAGGTATGGGATTATTTTTTAAATGTGTTATTATAATCACATCCCATCCCTAATATGATAGATTTATCTTGCCTCTCTTTTTTGTAGAATGTCAATGCCCTTTGAAAGAATGCAACAGCCAAGTGTCCATCCTTTCCGATACTGCCATCGAAAGCCTGCGTGATAGTCAGAAGAAACTCACTGACTTCCTCCCAATGAAATAGTAGGCTACCACAAGTATTGTGTATTATAACAGCACTTCCCCTTTTTCTGTGACTTGCATTTTGGGGGAAATAACATGTCATTACAATGTGATAGTAATTATTAACCTTAATTGCAGTCTGATTTCTTCAGTAAAACAGGGAAAGAGAGGATTGTCTTTCAAGAATGATGAAAGTTGGTAACAACTGCCATACCTTTTCAGCTGCATCTAGGTTCTTATTAATCAAATGTAGACAGCCAATGTTGAAAAAGATTTTGGAGTTCTTTTCCTGGATGTCCAGAAATGTTCCAAGGGAAGCAGCAGAGTCCCCCCGTTCGAAACAGGCCACTGCCTCATCCCACTGTTTTAGAGTATTCACAAATGACATTGTTCCAAATCAGGGAAATGAGCTACAGTGATCTGGAGAGATGAGAACAGTGGAACCACTCTTCGTAGACTGACACATTTCTCACAAGGAGGTAGGCAGGAAGTGTGATGATGACAAATTGAGTTTTTTTCCACCAGTTCATGGTGTTGTCTACAACATGGCTAAAGATAGTATTTGAAATAAACATGTGTTTGGTGTCTATGTAAAACTGCTCTGGGCTCTGAACACATTTTTAATTACTTAATTTAACCCTATTTAACTAGGCAATCCAGTTAAGTTCAAATTCTTATTTACAATGACGGCCTACCGAAAGGCAAAAGGCCTGCGGAGACGGGGGATGGGAATAAAAATGTAAATATAGGACAAAACATACGTCACAACAAGAGAGACACCACAACACTACATTTCATTTTTTATTTTTTATTTTACCTTTATTTAACTAGGCAAGTCAGTTAAGAACAAATTCTTATTTTCAATGATGGCCTAGGAACAGTGGGTTAACTGCCTGTTCAGGGGCAGAACGACAGATTTGTACCTTGTCAGCATAAAGAGAAACCTAAGACAACAACACAGCATGATTGCAACACCACCTGACAACAACATGGTAGCAACACAACATGGCAGCAGCACAAAATGGTGGAAACAGTATTGGGCACAGACAACAGCACAAAGGCAAGAAGGTAGAGACAACAATACATCACGTGAAGCAGCCACAACTGTCTGTAAGAGTGTCCATGATTGTGTCTTTGAATGAAGAGATGGAGATAAAACTGTTCAGTTTGAGTGTTTTTTATAGCTTGTTCCAGTCACTAGCCGCTTCTAACTGAAAAGAGGAGCGACCCAGGGATATGTGTGCTTTGGGGACCATTAACGGAATGTGACTGGCAGAACGGGTGTTGTATGCGGAGGATGAGGGCTGCAGTAGGCATCTCAGATAGGGGGAGTAAGGCCTAAGAGGGTTTTATAAATAAGCATCAACCAGTGGGTTGCGACGGGTATACAGAGCTGACCAGTTTACAGAGGAGTATAGAGTGCAGTGATGTGTCCTATAAGGAGCATTGGTGGCAAATCTGATGGCTAAATGGTAAAGAACATCTAGCTGCTCGAGAGCACCCTTACCTGCCAATCTATAAATTACATCTCCGTACTCTAGCATGGGTTAGTTTGGCAGCTGGGGTGAAAGAGGAGCGATTACGGTAGAGGAAACCAAGTCTAGATTTAACCATAGCCAGCAGCTTTGATATGTGCTGAGAGAAGGACAGTGTACCGTCTAGCCATACTCCCAAGTACTTGTATGAGGTGACTACCTCAAGCTCTAAACCCTCAGAGGTAGTAATCACACCAGTGGGGAGAGGGGCATTCTTCTTACCAAACCACATTACCTTTGTTTAAGAGGTTAAAGGCAGAGAAAGCTTGTTGAACACTAAGAAAGCTTTGTTGTAGAGCATTTAACACAAAAACCTAGGGAGGGGCCAACTGAGTATAAGACTGTGTCATCTGCATATAAATGGATGAGAGAGCTTCCTACTGCCTGAGCTATGATGTTGATGTAAATTGAGAAGAGCGTGGTGCCTAGGATCGAGCCTTGGTGTACTCCCTTGGTGACAGGCAGAGGCTGAGACAGCAGATGTTCTGACTTTATACACTGCACTCTTTGAGAGAGTTAGTTAGCAAACCAGGACAAAGACCCCTCAGAGACACCAATACTCCCTGCCGGCCGACAAGAATGGAATGGTCTACTGTATCAAAAGCTTTGTCCAAGTCAATAAAAATAGCAGTACAACATTGCTTAGAATCAAGGGCTTTGGTGACATCATTTAGGACCTTTAAGGTTGCAGTGACACATCCATAACCTGAGCGGAAATCAGATTGCATACCAGAGAGAATAGTATGAACATCAAGAAAGCCAGACAGTTTTTCCAACACTTTTGATTAACAGTGCAAAATAGAAATTGGCCTATTGGTCTATAAGAGTTAGGATCAGTCTTTTAAATAAAGGACGCACCGTGGCTACCTTCCAAGCAATGGGAAACTCTTCAGAGAGGAGAGGCAGGTTAAAAAGGTCAGAGATAGGCTTGGCAATGATAGGGGCTGCAATCTTAAAGAAGAAAGGATCTAAACCATCTGACCCATAAAACGTTTTAAGTCATTAGGCACTGTTGTAGTATGGAGTTAGATATCTGCTGTGGTATATTGGCCATATACCCCCGAGGTGCCTTATTGCTATTATAAACTGGTTACCAATTTAATTAGAAGAGTAAAAATACATGTTTTGTCATACCTGTGGTATACGGTATGATATACCAGCGCTTTCTGCCAATCAGTATTCAGGGCTCCAACCACCCAGTTGATAATAATGTTTAGACAGAGCGTTGGGGCTGTTTACACATTTCTTGTGAGCGTGAGACAGGTATGAAAACAGATGTTGCTGCATACAGTAGAAGGCATTGAAAGTTCTGACATGGGCTAGGCATCCTACAGCCAGCTACTGTACCAAGAACAGAGATATCACTCGGCTTTCTTCTTGTAGTAACCTAGGCCATGTGATCTTCAACTGGTGTTGGAGTAGCTTAGGCCTAGTGATTTTCTGCTGGTGTTGGAGTAGCCTAGGCCCAGTGATCTTCTGCTGGTGTTGGAGTAGCCTAGGCCCAGTGATCTTCTGCTGGTGTTAAAGTAGCCTAGGCCCAGTGATCTTCAAGATGGATATTGGTGGCCTATGCATGTGGCATGGGGTGGAAAAACAAAACAAATACCTGTGTTTTGTTTTCCTATGTATTTGATCCCCACCCTACAGGCCTCACTTCCCCAGCTCGGCTAATAAATCATTTCAAATTAAATGTCTCAGTTCAGTGGGCATAATATGCATAACATATTAAAATCATAATATATGCATTTATATATACATTCACCTGACAGTTAATTATGAAGGTTATACCCATCTTGTTAGGAAGGCTACACCCACTGGTTCGGACCCCCCTTTGCCTCCAGAACAGCCTGAATTATTTTGGGCATAGATTCTACAAGGTACCAGAAACGTTCATTGCTCAATTGGTATCAAGGGACCAGACATGCCAGGAAAACATTCCCCACACCAGTACACTACCGCCAACAGCCTCTACTGTTGACACCAGGCAGGATGGGTCCATGGACACATGCTGCTTACGCCAAATTCTGATTGCCATCAGCATGACGCAACAGCATTTGTCAGACCAGGTGATATTTTTCCACACCTCAATTGCCAATGTTGGTGATTGCATGCCCACTGGAGCTGGTTCTTCTTATTTTTAGCTGATAGGTGTGAAACCCGATGTGGTCGTCTGCTGCAATAGCCCATCTATGACAAGGATTGTCAAGTTTTGCGTTCCGAGATGCCATTCTGCACACCGCTGTTGTACTGCACCTTTATTTGTCTGTTTGTGTCCCACCTGGTAGCTTGCACGATTCTTGCCATTCTCCTTCGACCTCTCTCATCAACTAGCTATTTTCGGCTACGGGACTGCCTCTGACTGGAGGTTTTTTGTTTGTCGCAACATTCTTGGTAAACCCTAGACACTGTCGTGCGTGAAAAACCCTGGAGGGCGTCTGTTTCTGAGATACTGGCAACTACGATCATACCACACTCAAAGTCGATTAGGTCACTTGTCTTTATCCCATTATAAAGTTTAATTGAACAGTAACTGAATGCCTCAATGCCTGTTTGCCTGGTTTTATAGCATGCCATGGCCACTTGACTCACTGTCTGTAGGAGTGATCAATTTATGTGAATGTGGTGGTGTACCTAATAAACTGTCTGGTGAATGTATGTTATATGCATAACATATTATGTTTGTCAGACTGATAGTTGTTTGAGTAGGACACAAAGTATTATCTCTTGGGTTCAGATATAGTACCGTATGCTCCCCTGTTTGTGTTGAGGCTTGTGTGTGACCCTGCGGTAATTGCAACGGCTGACTGGCAGACAAGGGAATCGTTTTGGAAGTAGACGTCTGGCATGTGCAGATATCTATGGTTTCAATACATGGCATTTCCTGTCGACTTAGGGGTAACTAGCATACTAGCTAGCAAGGAGCTAACATGGCTGCGCGACTGTTCATGATAGCTAGTTAACCTCAAAGTAAACAGAGCCATAAGAAAATTATAGGTTACATGACAGAACAATGCATAGCTAGCAGCAACGGGTGCGTTCATGCTAATGTGTCGTGAGTTTATAAGCTAACATGGACCTTGGATCAATGCTGTACAACAATTTGAAAGATGTATCATGGAGCACGACGTCTTTACCCTTAGATCGACTTGTCAGTGTTTACAGACTGCCGCAAATTGTCAAATTGGACAGTGGTAAGGCTATTTTTTGGAGCAATTTAATGTTTTTAGGAGGGGCTAACCAGTTGATTTGCTGCATAAAATGCCAGTTAACTAGCCTCCAACCTAGCTAAGTTGACTGGCTAGTTAATTAGCTAGCTAGCCTAGTTGCATAGCCATAGCGTCTCTGTAACGTTACTCAGTCAATGTTGACATCAACTAGCTACGTTACTGTAGTAAAAGCTTAGTTAGCCTTTAACTAATTAAAGTTTCCAAAATACAATAAATGTATAAAAGCTTGTAGCTAGCTATCTAGATGCACTCTTTGCTATCTTGTTAAGTCTTTATTGTTATCCAGCTTAATTAAACACAACAAGTTAGAAAGTTGGAATGCATCGCAGGAGCCTTTTCTGTAATGGTATAGCTAGCTATCCCCCTTATCTAGCTACCTACCGTACTTGGTACAATGCATGCATACATTAAAAAAAGAACGTTACACTCACTGTAAAATGCAGTCCACCAAGAGTGGGCTGCCTACTAAACTATTGAGCATATGCAGACATTTTCACATTCAAATGGAATTTGGTTTAGGCCTTAATGATATCCATATTTATAGTGCAAGGAATGACATTCCACGAGAGCAATATTTGTTATTATTTTTAGCTAGCTACATAGGTAGCTAGGTACACTGCATGACCAAAGGTATGTGGACACCTGCTCGTCGAAAATCTCGTTCCAAAATCATGGGAATTTAATAAAGAGTTTTTTACTAGATGTTGGGACATTGCTCCAGGGACTTGCTTCAATTCAGCCATAAGAGTATTAGTGAGGTCAGGCACTGATGTTGGGCAATTATGCCTGGCTCACAGTTGGCGATCCAATTCATCCCAAAGGTGTTGATGGAGTTCAGGTCAGGGCTCTGTGCTAGTACGTTCTTCCACACCGATCTCAACAAACCATTTCTGTATGGACCTCTCTTTGTGCATGAGGGCATTGTCATGCTGTTGCATTAGGATTTCCATTCACTGGAACTAAGGGACCTGAACCATGAAAAACAGCCCGAGACCATTATTCCTCCTGCACCAAACTTTACAGTTGGCGCTATGCATCGGGGCAGGTAGCGTTGTCCTGGCATCCCTCAAACCCAGATTCGTCTGTCAGACTGCCAGATGATGAAGCGTGATTCATCACTCCAGAGAATGCGTTTCTACTGCTCCAGGGTCCAATGGCGGTGAGCTTTACATCACTCCAGCTGACGTTTTGCATTGCACATGGTGTTCTTAGGCTTGTGTGTGGCTGCTCAGCCATGGAAACCCATTTCATGAAGCTCCTGAAGAAACAGTTCTTGTGCAAAGGCGGTTTGGAACTCGGTAGTGAGTATTGCAACCTAGGACAGATTAATTTTACGCACTCGGCGGTCCCTTTCTGTGAGCTTGTGGCCTACAACTTCGCGGCTGAGCCTTTGTTGCCCCATAGACGTTTCCACTGCACAATACCAGCACTTACAGTTGACTGGGGCAGCTCTAGCAGGGCATACATTTTATTAACTGACTTGTTGGAAAGGTGTCGTCCTTTGACTTGGTTTCTCAAATGACTGCCTCACCTGGTTCACCAACTACTTCTAGGAGTTAAGTGTGTCAAATCGGGGGGCCTGTTGTCCGGACCTCTGGCAGTCTCTCGGGCCGATTCTTTTACCACCACTGCAACCTGTATGTTCTCGTTGGCTGGCCCTCGCTAGATATTCGTCGCCAAACCCACTAGTTCCAGGTCATCTAGAAGTCTTTGCTAGGTAATATACCCCGCCATATCTCAACTCACTGGTCACCATAGCAGCACCCACCCGTAGCATGTGCTCCAGCAGGTATATTTCACTGGTCATCCCCAAAGCCAACACCTCCTTTGGCCTTCTTTCCTTCTAGTTCTCTGCTGCCAATGACTGGAACGAATTGCAAAAATCACTGAAGCTGGAGACTCATATCTCCCTCACTAACTTTAAGCATCAGCTGTCAGAGCAGCTTACCGATCACTGCACCTGTACACAGCCCATCTGTAAATAGCCCACCCAACTACCTCATCCCCATATTGTTATTTTGGTTGTTGCTCTTTTGCACCCCAGTATTTCTATTTGCACATGTATCACTCCAGTGTTAATGCTCAATTTGAATTATTTTGCCACTATGGCCTATTTATTGCCTTACCTCCCTAATCTTACTACATTTGCTCACACGGTATATCGTTTTTTCTATTGTGTTATTGACTGTATGTTTGTTTATCCCATGTGTAACTTTGTTGTTTTATCTTGGCCAGGTCGCAGTTGTAAATGATAACTTGTTCTCAACTGGCCTACCTGGTTCAATGAAGGTGAAATTAAAAATAAAATGACGGTACTATATTGAAAGTCACTGAGCTCTTCGTTATGGCCAATCTACTGCCAATGTTTGTCTATGGAGATGGCATGTCTGTGTGAGCGATTTTATACACCTGTCAGCAACGGATGTGGCTGAAATAGCAGGATCCACTAATTTGAAGGGGTGTCCACATACTTTTGTATATACAGTGTACGTAGTTATTTTTTACGTCTCCATAAAAATAATAGTGATATGCAAATCATGTAAAATATAATAGTAATGGTGGACTGATAACTAAAGTTCTACATTTCAATGATTGTGATATTAATGTAGTCAAACATTTTGTAAAAATGTATTTAAAAAAATAAAATAAAAAATGATGGAAGTGATATCATTTGAATCAGTGTCTCTCTTCTCCAGGTGAGTTGGTGGACGGCTTACGAGACCATGACTACCTCTTGATTCATTCCTGTCGGCAATGGACAACAATCACTGCACACAGTCTGGAGGAGGGCCATTATGTCATTGGGCCCAAAATAGAGATCCCAGTGCATTATGAAGGTTAGTCAAATCGCTGTTCCATTATGAAATCTACTCTGTCAGAGGTTCACATGGCAATGTTTATTCAGATTTATGTGAATGCCTTACAGAGTAATATTAATCAGTACGCTGCTACCCACTCAACCTAACATCGACTATGACTCCTTTGCCACATTCCAGCAAATCATTTAACCAACCTATTTTATATCACACAAATAATCCATTATGCACTTTCTAGAGGCTATTCATTTTGGAGTAGTACTCACTTTATGTGGACTGATTAAAGACAGATCTTTTCTTATAGTTTATTTTCTTGTTAACAAGCCTTACAATGCCGTTCTAAAGCCATTTCAGTTAATCAAGAAAAAGACATCTGTACAATCATGCTTATAAATCCTGTGCTAGTATAAAATTTGCAACATGCAAACATGCGCATAGTACTGTTTGCTCAGGGAAATAGGTTTAGAACAGGCACAGGCCTTTTTCACTGATCTTAAAAGCCTCTCAGGCTCAAATCAATGATTACACAGATGGGTCCATTTTACATCAATGACTCGCTCCTGCGCCAATCCAACTGTTCTGGCTGATGAATACTCACACACTGACATATGATCAATGCTCTCGCCTCACTTACAGCATAGGGGAAGTGTACTTAGTCAGTGCACCAAACTGTAAAACTGATTCACGGAAACACTGTACGTAACACTGGAACAGTGGGGTTGCAATGAAAACTTGGCCTGGTGCAGACTCAGACTTCTGTTGGGAACCAGGGTTATTCGGATAGTAATGTTCAGTGAGAGATTTCAGAAAATGTTTCCTTTCAAGCACAGACTAAACTAAAACAAGGGCCTATCCTTTCCAGGAACAGAAACAAGGTTACATGCAAGCAAGTTCTGCCATCTTATTCTTTCCACCCCCTCCTGTAGGTCAGTTTAAGCTTCTGGAGCAGGACAGAGATGTCAAGGAGCCGGTGCAGTACTTCAACAGCGTGGAGGAGGTGGCCAAAGCATTTCCCGAACGGGTTTATGTCATGGAGGAAATTACGTTCAATGTGAAGGTCAGTTGCTATTGGTTGATAGTTAATCAAAATATGATTAGTGTTATAAAGTGACTTGCAAATTATGTACGTTTCCCTAATTCTACAGATGTGACATTGTCATAGTAGGAGTTCAATTGGAGTGTTTTTAAGGGGTTAGAGATGTGATTTTTAGGCAATGAGACTACAATCTAACACATTCTTGTCTCACAGATGGCTTCAGGCGAATGCAACGAGGACACGGAGGTGTACAACATCACACTAAGCACCGGTGATGAGCTCACCCTCATGGGCCAGGCAGAGATCCTCTACGCCAAGGCGTCCAAAGAGAAGTCGCGCTTCAACACAATCTTCAAGAAGATCAGCAAACTCAACTCCATCAGCAAGATGGCGAACCGTGGCAAGATGCCCTGCCTTATCTGCATGAATCACCGGACCAACGAGAGTGTCAGCCTGCCCTTCCAGTGTAAGGGCCGCTTCAGCACCTGCAGCCCGCTAGAGCTCCAGATGCAGGAGGGCGAGCACACCATCCGTGACATCGTGGAGAAGACCCGTCTGCCCGTCAACGTCACTGTGCCTGGCAGCCCGCCGCGCAACCAGCACGACCTGCACCTGATCCGCGAGGGCCACCGCTACAAGTTTGTCAACATCCAGACCAAAACGGTGGTGGTGGGCTGTGTGCTGCGCAGTAACAAGATCCTCCCTGTCCACTTCCCGCTCCACATGGCCTCCATGCCCAAGTTCATCATCCCTGAAGGACTGCTGCAAAGTGAGCTGTGGCTGGACACCATGGTGCACCGCTGGTTCACCTTCTGCCAGGAGCAGTTTGACATTGACGACTATTCCCGTGCTGTGCGCGATGTCAGGACCGACTGGAACGACGTCGATGGGAAGAGCCCCAAGAAGAGCAGTGGGAGCGGTAGTAGCAACAGCAATGGCTGCCCCACCCACATGCACGTGCCCAGCTCTCTCACGTACGCTCGCGACGAGCTTACCCAGTCATTCCACCGACTGTCTGTGTGCGTCTACGGCAACAATCTACACAGCAACAGCGAGGTCAACCTGCAGGGCTTCATGACGCTGTGTGGGGACTGGGCGCTCCTGCCGCCCGAGGGCGTGCCGGTCGACTCGGTCGACACAGAGTACCTCTTACCTGAGCTGCTGGAGAACATGAGCCAGTCCGTCCTTAAGTCGGATGTGCCCTACGAGGAGCTGTGGCTGGACCACTTGAGATCAAGTCGGGGAGGAGGGCACAGTGTTGGCGGCGAGGACCCGAGAAGCACCAGCAACACGATCTGCACCTCCATGGCGGTCCTATCGTACCCCGTCTCCTCCAGTCATGTGGGCCCAATGATCAGCTCTGAAATCTGTCTACCTCCGCCCCCAGTCCCTCCAAAGTCCGAAGCTGTGAGTACACATGAATTCCATCACCATGGCTACATTTACCAACTAATATGAAATTATTATTATTATTGCCAAGCAAATTGAGGAAAATATTTTAATATACTGATATAATTTGCTTATGATCATCAGGTGTAGTGTTTGAGACATTACATTGTAACAACAATTGTAATATTCTTTCTGGTGTAAACAGCCTCTCACAGCTAAAAACAAGAAAATGATGAATGCTGTAATCATTTGTAAAGTTAGTTGATTTTCCTTCACCTTCCTCTCCAGGTGAAGGAAGAATGTCGTCTATTGAACGCCCCTCCCATCCCCCCCCGAAGTTCCAAGCAGATGATGTCCACCCCAACGATGTCCACCACAACGCCGGCTGGAGCTAAGGCGCGGCAGACGGAAACACGCTCTCCAAGCCCTACTCTCTCCTACTACGCCTCAGGCCTACACAGCATGTAAGGACTGGGGGGCAAATCCCAATATGTAGCCTCCTCCTTTGCACACACCTCTCATTGAGTTCAATGCATGATATAAACTAAGGTTCCATGTCTCACATACGCCGCTTAAGGATTTGGCCCTGCACAGTCTATAGTTTTTATTCTGGTCCTATATTATACATTGAAATGCCAATAAATAGTACTTATGTACACACTTCCTTACATATTGCTGACTAGTCAATAGCTTTTGTTTCCCTCCCAATGGTCTGGAGTGTTGGGCTTTGTAACATTATTTCAGAATACTTTAGTAGTGTTTCATCTCAACTTGTACCTAGTTCTTTTCACTAACTTTGGTATTTTTCTTTTGCTACCAGCAGTGGAGGAGAGAATGAAGTGACCGAAGCGGAGGAGCAGAACCACGTGTGTTACCCCTGTAACTGGGTCAAGACCAACGAGGACAGCCCGACAACGTCTCACGTAAGCCCACCGTTCGACAGCGTCCCTTCTAGACTTTCGTGGCCCAACGACTTCTGTGGAGGGGCTTCTCAAGGCATGGAGGAGTTCCTGCCCATCCACTGTCAAAGTTACTACAGCTATCCCCGAAAAAGACCCCTGGGCATGCCTAAGTCGCCATGCACTTCCAGCCTTTTTGACTTTGACGGAAGAGAGCAGAGCAATAACGCCGTCCCCTTCAAAGCCTCGTACACTAATCAGTTTTGCACCAAGTCGTCAAGCTACACCCTGGAAATGTACAGAGATAATACTATTGAAGAATGTAACACTAAACAAAGCCTGTCGTGCCCCATCTTGCCACCGAGGACCCCCAAATCAAACGAGACAATTAAAGGTACAGATGCAGTCAAAGGTACGGAGCAGGACACTCTAAAATGCCTGGTCAGCCAACAACACGATCAGGTCACAACGACAGACATATTCTCTATTTCCTATCCGCCCCTCCCCCCACCGTCACTATCCTCCCTCTCTGCACCAGCCCCCGGAGGACCTTGGCAACCACCCACCAACCTATCTGGACTCTCCATCGAAGAGGTGTCCAAATCGCTACGGTTCATTGGCCTCTCCGACGACATTGTGTCTTTGTTCGTCACGGAGAAAATCGATGGAAATCTTCTGCTGCAGCTTACAGAAGAGATTCTGTCGGAGGACTTCAAGTTAAGCAAACTCCAAGTGAAGAAACTTATGCAGTTTATTAATGGTTGGAGGCCTAAAATATAACCTAACCCTTTAACAAAAGTACTAGTCTAGGAAGAAAAAAAACCATGCAACGTGCTGTGAATGCCGGCGTAAACTTTTGTCTTCAGTTTTGTACTCTGGGGGTTGTTTCATAGCATGAGTTGGCCAGACGATTTTCCTCAACATTCTGAAACAACTCTGCACATTCTAGTTCTTCGAGAAAGATAACACTTGAATTGGGCATGGTATATAACTGACTATATAATCTCTCTCAATAACCCATAGTCCACTTTAAGCTTTCTTGTGGAACCAGAAAACCAAGAGTAATCTCAGTGTATCTGGAAGTTGGCTGCTTAACTTGTTGATCCAGCTCTCCGAAGTCCAACCCTGGTAACCATTACAGTTGTCTAACTATGTCACAGGGATGTGTTGTGCATTAACTCTTGTCATGTTCTATTCTGTTTGATTTCCTCTTTGTCCTCTTTAGGGACTTTTTCCCTCAACTCTGTTACTACCTGCTTTAACCCAAAGCCCTTCCACAGAAGTAAGGAGGTTATTAATGAAAGTTTGCGATAGCAGGCATAGCTGCTAAATCCAAGCGATGGCATTTAACTCATTTATAACAGTGTGCACTTGTTGCCTTATTATAATACTGACTTAATATGCAAGTAACAACAACCAATACAATGTAACTTCAGATTCTGCAAGATGCACTTGTCAAAAAAAAGAGAGACTTTGCCAGGTCAAATGGACTGTACAATCAACTCATGATATTGTGAAAAACCACAAAGTTTTTTAGCAACGTTGACTTTACGTGTAATAGCTAAAGAAGGGGAAGCTTTGGAGATCAAGAAGGAACTATGTACCATTACAGAAGGAACATGTATTTGACTAAATGAAATGGAGAAATTGTTATATAGACTGCAAGGATATGTTACAATGAAAATATTGAATTTCTGAAATAGCTATTGATTATTTTGATATAAACTGAACTAACAATATTTTCCCTTTTTATTGTGCACATTCACAAATACAGACTTTCTCAAACTTGAAACAGACCAGACTAATCTGCCTTAATTTAACCCACCACAGAACTTTAACTAAACTCAATTTAGCTTGGGGCCGTTCAAGAGGGTGCTGCATTATGGAACGTTCAGATAGATATGTATTCTATAGCACAGATGATTGTCATGTATAGAAAAGAGAATCATGTTGCCTCTTCATTACATGTATATCTGCTATGTTCTGAATGTTTCACCTCACTGAATACACCTCAGGTGTAATTTTTCCTTTGTGTTTTTGTGTCATGAATTAGTGTAATGTTATGCAAGTGATAAAAGGGTGGTATGTAATTGTAACTGTAAAATGACCAGTAGGACAGGACTAAACTGTAAAATGCTCATCGACAAACTCTGTTGTCATGGAAAAACTGACATTGTTTATGAACAACCCCTATTATATTTTGACTTAACTTTCTATGGTTGTGTATGATCAATAAAAATTGACACATTGTCTTGTCTTTTGGCTGAGTTACAATGATGACAACCTTTACGCCTGGAAAGGTTGTTGGAAGGAATGCTGTTAAGTGATAAGGCTGTGTAGTAATGAAGTGTAGTGCATCCCAAACAAATTGAAAAGCTTGTTAAACAATATAGAAGTGCAATTTGAGTGTGTGTTTGGATTCATTAACAGAATTTTTTTCAAGCATAACAAATTACTGACGAGACTAAGGCAATAAGGTGGTCCCGTGTGGCTCAGTAGGGTCGAGCATGGAGCTTTCAGCGTGTGGGTTCGATTCCCACGGGGGCCAGTACTAAGAAGAGAAAAAAAGTCTGAAAATCTATGCACTCAGGTCGCTCTGAGCGTCTGCTAAATGACAAACAAAATAAGGCTTCATGTACCAACTTCATAATCTGTAAGAAACAACATTGGCACAATAACATGAGCAACAGTCATTGACCCTGTGAATACTATAGGAATGCATGCTTTGTTTCTCCCTTGAAGAAATCCCTGATCCAGAATCATTTCTTGTACCTTTAATGTTTTGTTGGGTCAGTGATTACTTCAAGGAAGGAAGAGCGTGTTTTTGAAGTATTAGAACATGGTTAAGTTTTGTCTCGGAGGAGCATCTCATTAGTAGGTGTGTGTGTGTGTTTCAGATCATGGGTTCCCAGCCCACCAGAATGTTGGGGTCCATGGCCTGGTCCAGCAGACAGTCCACCTGGCTCTATACCGACAGGCCCTAGGGCCCCAGCTCACCCAGAGCGTTGGGGTCAATGGCCTGGTCCAGCAGACAGTCCACCTGGCTCTATACCGACAGGCCCTAGGGCCCCGGTCCACCCAGAACGTTGGGGTCCATGGCCTGGTCCAGCAGACAGTTCACCTGGCTCTATACTGACAGGCCCTAGGGCCCCGGCCCACCTAGAACGTTGGGGTCCATGGCCTGGTCCAGCAGACAGTCCACCTGGCTCTATACCGACAAGCCCTAGGGCCCCAGCCCACCCAGAACGTTGGGGTCCATGGCCTGGTCCAGCAGACAGTCCACCTGGCTCTATACCGACAGGCCCTAGGGCCCCAGCCCACCCAGAACGCGATTAACTGCGATTAACTGATAGGTGATGTCTGCTTTAGCTGACATCCGTGGAGTTCACGGCAAATGGATCTCAGCAAATGTCTGGAAAACTGCCTTTAAAAGGAAATTGTTGTGCACAGGTCGTTAATCTGCATTAGATTGAATCCTGGTCAAAGTGTTTTAATTTTCTTTAGTCTGATACTGCCCATGCAAAGCTGACAGTCTGCACTTTAACCTCAGTCATTGTATCGTTCCAAATCCAAAGTGCTGGAGTACAGAGCAAAAACAACAACAGCTAAAATGTGTCACTGTCCCACTCCTTTTGTTCGTCTAATACACTATGGGGTGATAGGCGTACAGTAGTTAATGAGTAACATCTACTCCAGGACCAGTAAACTGAAAAACATTGAAGCACTGTGACTTGTTGGATAGTAGTCCTGGTGTTGTGTTTATTTAGTATTATTTTTTTATTAATCAGCTGGATTTTTTATTAACATTCTTCTCAATGCATGACCTTGTTGTAAAGCTTCACTGTTTTAACATAGTCTACAACTATTTTATTGTATTATCATACCGTATGCAATACTGGTTAGTTATAGCCAACTCACAATATAGTAGAGATAGTGTTACAAATGCAGATATCAGTATTTCAGGAACATTCCACGATACTACCAGTGGAAAAAAATGTCAAAGGCTCCAACTCGCAAGATGGAGGTAAAGGGTGCTCTTGTCTGGGTAGTAGCCTAGCGATTAAGAAGTTTGGCCAGTAACTGAAAAGTTGCTGGTTCGAATCCCAGAGCTGACTAGGTGAAATCTGTCGATGTGCCCTTGAGCAAAGCACTTAACCCTAATTGCTCCTGTAAGTCGCTCTGGATAAGAGTGTCTGCTAAAGTGACTAAAATATAAATCTCATGAACCTGCACATCCCTCAGTAGCTCCTCATGGATCCTCTTCTTCTCCCTGATAGACTTGTGGCCTTCATTTCTTACAGGACACCAGCAACCCAAAAATAAAATAGAGTAGAATACAACTTTATTAGTCCAGCTCCGATTAGATGGAACTGTGCCTTCTGCCCTCCTACAACAGAACACACACCTTGGGAAGACCACAGGGTCAGCTGCAGTGCAGTGCCCCATGGAGCTGTTTTAGGTATTAAGTATCTTGCTCACGGGCACAACAGTACAGTAGATGAAACCAGCAGCCTTTCGGTTGCCCCCCTCCCCATTGGATTTGAACCAGCAACCTTCTGGCTAATGGTACTTCTCGCTAATCTCTAGTCTACGTCCCCCAATACATATATCCAATTAGCAGAAACTATTTTCCAAAGTGAAAGGTTAAATAACTAACAGTGAGGTAAACGCCATCCAAAGGTGGGACTAAAAAAAAACGACTAAAGCGCAGATAGCTAAAAATACAGAACTAAAAATACAAAAATTAAAGATTTTCTCCGGTACTTTTGTATATGTTTTTGCCAGTAGTTCTGAAAGTAGCTTTCACTAGCCAAAAGGTCCTCAAAAATGGCATACTACGCCACATATGTGCTGATATGTGCACCAGTTCATTGCTCTCTATCGCTCTACTGTGTCCACTGAGCCGTTGGGCCCACCCTGCAACCTCATTGGATAACGCTGGGCAGGCCTCCTGCTTAAGGTCAGTCAAATATGAGGGGCTGAAGCACATTGGCTAGAACTCGAATTGCTAGGGGGCTGGCCCATGTAGGGGGAAATTGAGGTAAAACAGTAATGCTGCTCATAGATTATGCATGTATGAACTACACATTGACACATCCAGCCCAAAGTGGGAGGTTTAAAAATGTGTTTCTTCGTCACCAAAGTACCGGAGCATGTCTTCAATAAAATCAATAACACAAAAACGATACCAGTTTCATTTGAGGACCAGGATGTTGACAGCTGTGCCATACAAATAGTTGGGAAGAGATTTTTGATGTACCGATTCCATGGTGTGAGATTCAAGACTTTGTGCTTTTCAGCTAAAATTGTTATATAGAATTCTTGCCACCAACATAATGTTGAATATTTAAGGCATAATCATCTTTTTAAAATTTTGATGTGAAGATACAGAATCAATAGACCATTTATTTTGGTATTGCCCTCATGTAGCATGCTTTTGGTCTCAGGTTCAGGAATGGCTGAAAATGCATAACATTGAGGATATGATGCGAAATAGGTTTTGTCGTGCCCTCTTCACTACTGTCTTGGTGTGCTTGGACCATGTTAGTTTGTTGGTGATGTGAATGCCAAGGAACTTGAAGATCTCAACCTGCTCCTCTACAGCCCTGTCGATGAGAAGGGGGTTGTTCTCGGTCCTCCTTTTCCTGTAGTCCACAATTATCTCCTTTGTCTTGACCACGTTGAGGGAGAGGTTATTGTCATTGTACCACACAGTCAGGTCTCTGACCTCCTCCCCATAAGTTGTCTCATCGTTGTCGGTGATTATCGGCAAACTTAATGATGGTGTTGGAGTGCCTAGCCGTGCAGTCATGAGTGAACAGGCAGTACATGAGGGGACTGAGCATGTTGGATGTGTTGTTACCTACCCTTACCACCTGGGGGCGGCCTGTCAGGAAGTCCAGAATACAGTTACAGAGGGAGGAATTTAGTCTCAGGGTCCGTAGCTTAGTGATGAGCTTTGAGGGCACTATGATGTAGAACGCTGAGCTGTAGTCAATGAATAGCATTCTCACATAGGTGTTCCTTTTGTCCAGGTGTGAAAGGGCAGTGTGGAGTGCAATAGAGATTGCATCATCTGTGGATCTGTTGGGGCGGTATGCAAATTAGAGTGGGTCTAGTGTTTCTGGGATAATGGTGTTGATGTGAGCCATGACCAGCTTTTCAAAGCACTTCATGGCTGCAGACGTGAGCGCTACGGGTTCGGTAGTCATTTAGGCAGGTTACCTTAGTGTTCTTGAGCACAGGGACTATGGTGGTCTGCTTGAAACATGCTGGTATTACAGACTCAGACATGGAGAGGTTGAAAATGTCAGTGAAGACACTTTCCAGTTGGTCAGCGCATGCTCGGAGTACACATCCTGGTAATCCGTCTGGCCCTGCAGCCTTGTGAATGTTGACCTGTTTAAAGGTCTTTCTCACATCGGCTGCGGAGAGCGTGATCACACAGTCATCCAGAACAGCTGATGCTCTCATGCATGTTTCAGTGTTACTTGCCTCGCATAGAAATTATTTAGCTCGTCTGGTAGGCTTGTGTCACTAGGCAGCTCTCGGCTGTGCTTCCCTTTGTAGTCTGTAATAGTTTGCAATCCCTGCCACATCCGACAAGCGTCGGAGCAGGTGTAGTACGATTAGATCTTAGTCCTGTATTGATGCTTTGCCTGTTTGATGGTTCGTCGGAGGGCATAGATCCTTGAAAGCGGCAGCTCTACCCTTTAGCTCAGTGTGAATGTTGCCTGTACTCCATGACTTCTGGTAGGGGTATGTACGTACACTCACTGTGGGGACGATGTCATCGATGCACTTATTGATGAAGCCAGTGACTGATGTAGTGTACTCCTCAATGCCAGAATCCCGGAACATATTCCAGTCTGTGCTAGAAAAACGGTCCTGTAGTTTAGCATCAGCATCAGCTTCATCTGACCATTTTTTTATAGACCAAGTCACTAGTGCTTCCTGCTTAAATTTTTAATGTAAGCAGGAATCAAGAGGATAGAATTATGGTCCGACTTGCCAAATGGAGGGCGAGGGAGAGCTTTGTACGTGTCTCTGTGTGTGGAGTAAGGGTGGTCTAGAGTTTTTCCCCCCTCTGGTTGCACATTTAACATGCTGACAGAAATTAGGTAAAAACTGATTTAAGTTTCCCTGCATTAAAGTCCCCGGCCACTAGGAGTGCCGCCTCTGGATGAGTGTCTTCCTGTTTGCTTATGGTGGTATACAGCTCATTGAGTGCGGTCTGTGGTGGTATGTAGACAGCTACGAATAATACAGATGAAAACACTCTAGGTAGATAGTGTGGTATACAGCGTATCATGAGCTACTCTACCTCAGGCGAGCAAAACCTTGAGACTTCCTTAGATATCGTGCAACAGCTGTTCTATCCTAGAGGAAGCTGCTGTTCTAACCTGCCGATAGAGTGTATAACCCGCCAGCTGTATGTTATTAATGTCATCCTTCAGCCACAACTCTGTGAAACATAAGATATTTTACAATCATTCCATCCATATTTTCCAAAGCATCAACATTAAAGCAATTATGAACGCATAGTGGTGACTAGGTCAAAATGTCCAGGTTAGGACAACAGGATTCTAATATCCCACAACTCTTTCCATAATTGCGGAAGAATTCCAAACAAAGGGACCAGAAGTGCAAGCGAAAATGACTGGAAGGTTCGCAATCAAAGTGGAAAATAAACACAATCCTAGTGAATTTCTGCTACCGACTCAGCAAATACATAGCGTAACTGCTTTACAGTCATTCTATTATTATATATTTTTTTACAATAATCTACAGTCACTTTATTACTTAATTTCCTGACCGCTGGTGTCATGCTAGTGATTAAAGACGGACCAAGACGCAGCATGTGTAGAGTACCACATGTTTAACTTCAAAACAAAACAATAAACCACACGTGCACAAACACAAACACAAAACAATATCCCACAAACACAGGAGGGAAAAATGGCTACCTAAATATGATCCCCAATTAGAGGCAACGATTACCAGCTGCCTCTAATTGGGAACCATACAAAACACCAACATAGAAATATTGAGCTAGAACACCCCCTAGTCACGACCTACTACAAGGGCTCTCTATGGTCAGGGCGTGACACTACCCCCCAAGGTGCGGACTCCGGCCGCAAAACCTAAAACCAAATAGGGGGATTAGGGGGGGTGACTAGTGTCGGTGGCGGCTCCAGTGCAGGTCGTAGTCCCCCCCCCAGACCCCGGATCCGACCATGGCCAGAGGAAGGCTCCGGCCCTGGATTGGACGCTGTGCCTGGACTGGGCACTGGCGCAGAGGGCTCCGGCCCTGGAGCTGGGCTGGCCGCCGTGCCTGGACTGGGCACCGGCGCAGAGGAAGGCTCTGGTCATGGAGCTGGGCTGGCCGCCGTGCCTGGACTGGGCACCGGCGCAGAGGGCTCCGGCCCTGGAGCTGGGCTGGCCGCCGTGCCTGGACTGGGCACCGGCGCAGAGGAAGGCTCTGGTCATGGAGCTGGGCTGACCGCCGTGCCTGGACTGGGCACCGGCGCAGAGGAAGGCTCTGGTCATGGAGCTGGGCTGGCCGCCGTGCCTGGACTGGGCACCGGCGCAGAGGGCTCCGGCCCTGGAGCTGGATACCAGTGTGCATCCTTGTTGATATACCATACACACACGCACACGCACACACACTTTGGTTGAAGCAAGTTGCCAGACCACTAAGTGCCTTAGCCCATCCGTACTACATACACTGTGCGTTGCTGTTCTGTGCCTGTGCATCTTCAGCATTATTAAACCATCTCAACTGGAATCCTACCTGTCTGTCATCTGTACCCTTACCAGCACATGGGAGTGAACACATGAAATAAAACCCAACCTAAAGAATATACAGTCCACCAAGTCTTCACTTATAGGGGGTGCTGTTTTGAAGCCACAGGCCCTCCATCTTGGCACCCCCACCGTTGTAAACAATATTTTGTATGCTATAGAAATGTATTCATGAATGTCTACATTTGTTTTTGCCACATTTATTGAATTACAGACACCTGCATGCATACTTTTAAATTATATTATGTGAGGTAAACATACAAATAAAATGTATATAAAAACAAGATCCTTAAAGTACACTGAGCAAAAATATAAACGCAACATGTAAAGCGTTGGTCCCATGTTCCATTATCTGAAATAAAAAATCTCAGAAAGCTCAGAAAGCTTATTTCTCTCAAATTTTGTGCACAAATGTGTTCACATCCCTGTAGGTGAGCATTTCTCCTTTTCCAAAACAATCCATCCACCTGACAGGTGTGGCATATCAATAAGTTGCTTAAACAGCATGATCATTTCACAGGTACACATTGTGCTGGGGACAATAAAAGGACACTTTAAAATGTGCAGTTTTGTCACACAACGCCACAGATGTCTCAAGTTGAGGGAGTGTGCAATTGGCATGCTGACTGCAGAAATGTCCACCAGAGCTGTTGCCAGATAAATGAATGTTCATTTACAGTGCATTGCGAAAGTATTCGGCCCCCTTGAACTTTGCGACCTTTTGCCACATTTCAGGCTTCAAACATAAAGATATAAAACTGTATTTTTTTGTGAAGAATCAACAACAAGTGGGACACAATCATGAAGTGGAACGACATTTATTGGATATTTCAAACTTTTTTAACAAATCAAAAACTGAAAAATTGGGTGTGCAAAATTATTCAGCCCCCTTAAGTTAATACTTTGTAGCGCCAATTTTGCACACCCAATTTTCAGTTTTTGATTTGTTAAAAAAGTTTGAAATATCCAATAAATGTCGTTCCACTTCATGATTGTGTCCCACTTGTTGTTGATTCTTCACAAAAAAATACAGTTTTATTTCTTTATGTTTGAAGCCAGAAATGTGGCAAAAGTCGCAAAGTTCATGGGGGCCGAATACTTTCGCAAGGCACTGTATCTACCATAAACTGCCTCCAATGTCGTTTTAGAGAATTTGGCAGTACATCCAAACAGCCTCACAACCCAGCCCAGGACCTCCACATCCGGCGTAAGGAGTATTGCTGTCTTTAGTAAAGCCCCATTTGCGCAGAAAAACAAATTCTGAATGTCCCTCCAAGGACCACCAATAGTTACACCTCTGCCCAGTCCTGTGAAGTCCATTGATTAGGACGTAATAAATGTATTTCAATTAACTGATTTTCTTATATGAACTGTAACTCCGAAAAATCTTCGAAATTTTTGCATGTTGCATTTATATTTTTGTTCAGTATATATATATATTTTTAAAATTAGTAATGTTATTGTCCCTACTACAACAATAAAAATACTTAAATACATGTAATATAGAATGCAAAAATGTAATATATAATTCTAATCATTCCTGAATCCATATGCTTGCAACAAGAAATAACTATCAACAGTGATGTTCTTGACACTCCCACCAAAGGTATATTCACAACCGTTGCATGATGTTCAAAAACTTTACAAACCTGGGATGTTCAGATCAACTGTTTAAAAATGTAGCAATCTCAATCAAACTCAAATGTACATTTTTTCTTCCCAGCATGGACCTAGCCTTTCAATAGACAGTATTAAAAGTAACCTTACATTTATCGTTGTTTTCAAATGCTCAAGCAACATTGAAAGTATCCTGAGTAGTCAACGAGTTTGATCCATGGGTCGCCACCCTTTTGTAGGCCCGCGGATCAATTTGTGAAACAAAAATATGTTTAGGAACTCAGTCAGGCTCTCAACTGAATGTTCAGAGTTAGAATACACACGGTGCAACTTCAAAATGTGGTTATGCATCAGCAGTTTTTCTCATTATGTCAGTCACTCAATTAGCCCATGTTACCTAAAAAATTTTTGATTGCTAAATTAGTCTAGCCAGCTAACTAAATGGGTAGTAATCATGGTAAAATTACCAACCGGGGGGTAATTTAGTTTGTTAGTCACTCTCACTCATATATTTAAAACTGCAAACATTTCTCTCCCCCCTATGGCAACATGAACAGAATTACAGGAAATGTACTCTCCGCTGTCAAGGGGACGGCGCTAAAATGTTTTGCTAGCTACAAATGTTCACTTAGGGCCCCCAAAAACCTAGGGCTGGCTCTGACTGGTATGGATGTGGGTACACAGACCAGTGAGCCACTGCGGTCCCACATGATGAGATAATTTTTTGTGGCCCCCACCCCCATCAAAGATGCCCATCCCTGATCAAAGCGGCATGGAGTGTTGACTCTATTCCTATGGGGAAAAAACCCAAAACCATCATACATAAAGTTGAGAGTTAGTGTGGACTCAGTCTGTAGAGAGCAATGTGTAGGTTGGCAGCAGTCGGAACTCCAACAAAAGAAAGCACTATGTCCATCTTTTCATGGGTTTTAATAATGACAGTTCAGCCATTCACATTCATCATCAGACTAAAACGGACTTACTTTGTTCACACACAAATCATGAAACCTTGTACAAGAAAACATATTATAAAACTAACAGTAGTGAAATAGTAAAGAAGAAAAAAAGAGAAAGGCAGAAGGAATTTACATTTTTTTTTTTTACAAATAAAAACCAGAATTCCTCCAACCTCTTACATCATCAGCATATGACAATCTCCCTAATACATTAAGACATTACGGGCCAATTTCCCAGACACAGATTAAGACTAGACTTGGACTCAGAAGCATGTTTAATGGAGATTCTCTTGATGTACTTTTTAGTTCAGGACTAGGCTTAATCTGTGTCTGTGAAACCGTCCCTGAAGTTCTCTTCTCACATAGTACATCATCAGTGCCCAAAAGTCTTGATCTCAGTTTAAAGGCTTTCATCTCCCACATCCATTAAGACATGAGTAGGTCTGTTCTCTCTTAGTACGCGCCCACTTTCTCTACTGTATCTCCCCTATAGGTCAGCAGTTGGCGTGACAGCCCTGTTGCCACGGCAATAAATGATGGCCGCACATCACGTTGTGCTCTGTCGGTAAGCAGCAGGGTGCTGGGCATGGGGTCGCCAGCCCATGGGGATCCCTTTCGGGGGTCTGTGCTGCAGCGTCCTCTCACACGCAGCAGTGCTCTGGAACGCTGGCGTCCAGTAGAGTCTCCTCACACCTGGGCTATAGGGTCATCTCTGACCTCCTATACGGTTGGTCCTCAGTCGCAGCGGGGTGTTGTTACCTCTTGTTGGAGGTGCGCACCTGGTGTCGGACCCAGCCTGTAGGAGCTACAAGGACAGAATGATTACCATCAGGGCCGTAACCAGGGTTTGAGTTTTAATGAGGTCCAGAAGGATTAGATTATTTATTTATTTTTAAATTAAATCTAATTTACTGAATTTCTATACAATTAAAATATTTAAAATACTATTTGGAGAACAGCAAAAACAAGCTAAATTGACCCCAGCCATTATCACCATGGCTGATGTAGGTTCATTACCCTCATTCAACCTACAAACACATAGCCTACTAACTATACAGTTGTAATCTTATACCCCTGAAAAGTGGTGGAATATGACACATTTTTCACACTGACACATATCATCAGTCAGTTGTAATGACGATTTGCATAAAATCAGAAACTCTTGAAATTACATAGCGTTCATATTTTGTATTCCTAGGCATTACTGATCAAGCTCTGCACAAACAAACATCAATGGAGCACAGATGATTGTATTATCACATTCACATGAATTATTAGAATATTACTATCGATTCTGTATTAATATCAGTGATGTATTGGTCAAAAAAAAAATGTGTGAAACGGACAAGATGAACAACCACCGATATAAAATGAAAACGTGACATTTTTAGAATTGCATAGTTTGCATTTAAATTATTTTATTTAACTGGGTAAGTTCACTGAGAACACATTCTTATTTACAGCAATGACCCAGGGATTATTTTGTTGTTGTTGTACTTGTACCCCTTATTTTGTGATATTCAAATTGGTAGTTACGGTCTTGTCTCATTGCTGCAGCTCCCCTACAGACTCCGGAGAGGTGAAGGTCAAGAGCCATGCGTCCTCCGAAACACGACCCTGCCAAGCCGCACTACTTCTTGACACACTTGCTCGCTTAACCCGGAAGCCAGCCGCACCAATGTGTCGGCGGAAACACCGTCCAACTTGAAAACCATGTCAGCATGCAAGCACCCGACCCACCATAAGGGCTATGTCCTAAAGCACAATAGGACATAGCCCTTAACCCGGACAATGCTGGGCCAATTATGTGACGCTTCAAAGGTCTCCCGTACACAGCCGGTTGTGAAACAGCCTGGGATCGAACCCAGGGCTCTAATGACGCCTCAAGCACTGCGATCTACTCGGGAGGCCTGGGAATAGTTAAAGGGGAGAGGAATACGCCAATTGGAAGCTGGAGATGATTAGGTGGCCACGATGGTATGAGGGCCAGATTGGGATTTTAGCCAGGGCACCGGGGTTAACACCCCTACTTTTACCATGTGTCCTTTTACCAAGTGCCATGTGATCTTTCGTGACCACAGGCACCCGTTTAACATCCCATCTGAAAGATGACACCCTACACAGGGCAATGTCCCCAATCACTGCCCTGGGGCATTGGGGGGAAAAAACAAAAAAGATTTGACCAGAAGAAAGAGTGCCTCCTACTGGCCTTCCAACCACTTCCAGCAGCATTTGGTCTTCCATCCAGGACCAACCCTGCTTAGCTTCAGATGCAAGCCAGCAGTGGGATGCAGGGTGGCATATTGCTGGTTGTAGGCCTATAGGGAAGATAGACCATGTCGAGATGCTCATTTAGAAACATATAATTTTTAAAGTTCCTAACTTGTTTGATAAGATTTTCTAAGAGGACCTCACATAGGGCCCCAACTCTAAGTTTGGGAACCACTATAATAACCTCTCTGCTTGTTTCCCCTCTTTCTACGTCTTCTCTCCTTCCTCCTGCATGCATTGCAGCCTGCCTCAGCCTCACCACTGAGCGCCACATCACTGTCTCAGTAGCCTACTTTCTGTAAAGCAAAGTTATTATGAGAACGTAGTAGCGTATTTATTCTCCTGCCGAGGTAGACGCTGTGTAAAGTTAGGTTCTTACTTCATCCTTCTAGCTGGCTAAGAAATACTAGCCAGAGCCCTTCAATATTACTGTAATAGAAGTCCCTGACATATCTATAAGCGACTACCAATTGTGCACTCATTCTCCGAGTCGGTCTTTATTTAGCCGACTCGGAGCCAGGGTGGTTCGTCTCACGTGTCAGGCCCTCGACATGTGCCACAAGAGGGCGGAGTTAGCCGTTTGAGAGAGTGGTGAATGTGCTGCTAAAAAGGCAAATCCATCCAATGCAGGCGAACATACCACTCTTCATGATTCCACTCGTTCACAAAGAGGCAGGCGCGATTAGAACTCAGTCAGATCGGAACTCAGTCAGATCAAGAATATAAGCGTTCTGAGATCAATGCTGGGAACAGTATTTAGATGTTGAGTCATAATACATTTTCTGTATTGTGTACATTATTATCATTATTATTTTTATTTGAAAACAGGAGGTCCGGACCTCTGTGTACTCATATGTAGTTACGGCCATAATTACCATGTAGGCCCACTAATTACAGTCAGTCTAAGTGTTGGAGACATTGCTTTATAGATGGGTTGTTAACTTGTAATATTGGATTTGGATGCCATGTGTCCTGCATCTTGATTAGGGGCGTGTGACGTCATAACACTCACAGCGTGGCTGTCCTGGCGGTCTGGGGTTGCTGGCACTACTGCCAAAGGAGGACTGGAAGTTGTGGATGGTCTCCTGCAAAATCTGTCTCTCTCTCCCCTGCAGCAACAATTCAGATGAATCATAATAATACATTGTATTTATACATTTTAATTGGATGTATCAAGCTGTGATCCCTCTTTGGTAACTAAAATAAATAGAGAGGCACGGAACACAGAGGGGGGTTGGTAAATATTGAACACACCTTCCCAGCATTGAGTTCAGAAATAGCTGCCAGTATTTGTTGTCTAGGCCCGTCTGTCTTAATCCCCAGTTCCTTTAAATCTCCATCTGTTAGAGTAAGGAAAGCCTCCATATCCACCTGTATTGGATGCACATTGACTGAGTGAGTAGATGACATGAGATTTAAACCACAGCTATGAACATTTTAGGATAAGTAGCAAATACACATAGGCTAAAGCTACAGTGAGGATAACGCATACCTCTTGCTCTTCGAATATGGGCTGGTATTTCTCCAACGAAAGTTTCTTCAGGATACTGGACAGCTCATCTGAGTGTAGTGAGAGATCAGCAAAGATAAGCAGAGGAAGGGATTGTTTTTAAAGTATTTACATCAACCAGAGATGCACTGTCTCACCCTCGTCGGTGATGGTGCCACTGCTGGAGCCGCCACTGCTCTTGGAGCGCGGGTGGGAGGAGGCAGAGGACAGGGAGTCCCCTGGGGGAGGTTTGGGGGTGGGGGATGGAGATGGGGTCAGGGTGGGAGAGGTGCTCTTAGAGGTAGAGGAGTTCCCAGACTGGGGTCTCTTCTTTAGGTCAGCTTTCTGTAAAGAAAATAGATGGGTGTGAATCACTTAGTTCACTAGTTAAACACTGACATGTTGTAAGCATGTATGAGCCTTTATAATGTCTTATAACAAGGTTTGTAATAGGTTGTCCTTCTACGTATCAATATTATATCTGACCCGTCTGGAGTGGACGTCGCTGGACACCAGGCTGGGGGTGCTGTGGATGTCTGGGAGACTGATGTCAGGCACGGTGGGGGCAGGAGCAGGCACAGGGGTGGGGCTTGGCACCTCTGCTGCCTGGGCCTTTGGATCTAACAGGCCTGCCGCTCTCTTCCTCTGGGCAGCAATTTGTGACAGGACGCTGTCTGAACTGCCCCCTTTGGGGAAGAGAAGAATCACAGCCCGTGAGTAGCACTACCACTGAGTAGTACTAGCCCTAGCCATCTGCTCAAATCTCACAGTTAAAATCAAATCAAATCAAATTTTATTGGTCACATACACATGGTTAGCATATGTTAATGTGAGTGTAGCGAAATGCTTGTGCTTCTAGTTCTGACCGTGCAGTAATATCTAACAAGTAATCTAACAATTCCACAACAACTACCTTATACACACAAGTGTAACGGAATCAATAGGAATATGTACATATAAATATATGGATGAGCGATGGCCGAACGGCATAGGCAAGATGCAGTAGATGGTATTGAGTACAGTATATACAGATATATACAGACATATACAGATAAGATGAGTAATGTAGGGTATGTAAACATTATATAAAGTGGCATTGTTTAAATTGACTTGTGATACATTAATTACTACCAATTTTTTATCATTAAAGTGGCTAGAGATTTGAGTCAGTATGTTAGAAGCAGCCACTCAATGTTAGTGGTGGCTGTTTAACAGTCTGATGGCCTTGAGATAGAAGCTGTTTTTCAGTCTCTCGGTCCCCGCTTTGATGCACCTGTACTGACCTCGCCTTCTGGATGATAGCGGGGTGAACAGGCAGTGGCTCGGGTGGTTGTTGTCCTTGATGATCTTTTTGGCCTTCCTGTGACATCGGGTGCTGTCGGTGTCCTGAAGGGCAGGTTGTTTGCCCCCGGTGATGTGTTGTGCAGACCTCACTACCCTCTGGAGAGCCTTACGGTTGTGGGCGGAGCAGTTTTCGTACCAGGCGGTGTCCAGTGCGTCTGCACAGCCCAGTGTGTCCTGTGCCTGTGCCCCGCACGTGCCGGGCCAAAGTCACCATCCAGCCAGCATGGGTTGTGCAGGCTCTAAACTCGAGACCTCCAGTGCGCCTCCACGGCCAATTGTATCTGGTGCCTGTCCCCAGAAAGACAGGGCCTCCTGGATGTCTCCCCAGCCTGGTGAGTCCTGTGCCTGCGCCTAGAACTAAGCCTCTTGTATGTCTCCCCAGCCTGGTGAGTCCTGTGAATGCTCCCAGAGCCAGGCCTCCTGTGTGTCTCCTCCATCCAGTGATGATCCATGGCAAGAAGCCTCCAGTGATGATCCATAGCACGAAGCCTCCAGTGATGATCCATGGCACGAAGCCTCCAGTGATGATCCATGGCACGAAGCCTCCAGTGATGATCCATAGCACGAAGCCTCCAGTGATGATCCATGGCACGAAGCCTCCAGTGATGATCCATGGCACGAAGCCTCCAGTGATGATCCATGGCAAGAAGCCTCCAGTGATGATCCATGGCATGAAGCCTCCAACGACGGCCACCAATCCGGAGCCTCCAGCGACGGCCTTCAGTCCGGAGCCTCCAGCGATGGCCTCCAGTCCGGAGCCTCCAGCAACGACGGTGCCCAGTCCGGAGCCTCCAGCAACGACGGTGCCCAATCCGGAGCCTCCAGCAACGACGGTGCCCAGTCCGGAGCCTCCAGCAACGACGGTGCCCAGTCCGGAGCCTCCAGCAACGACGGTGCCCAGTCCGGAGCCTCCAGCGATGGCCTCCAGTCCGGAGCCTCCAGCGATGGCCTCCAGTCCGGAGCCTCCAGCGACGGCCTTCAGTCCGGAGCCTCCAGCGACGGCCTCCAGTCTGGAGCCTCCAGCAACGACGGTGCCCAGTCCGGAGCCTCCAGCAACGACGGTGCCCAGTCCGGAGCATCCAGCAACGACGGTGCCCAATCCGGAGCCTCCAGCAACGACGGTGCCCAGTCCAGAGCCTCCAGTGACGATGGTCTCCAGCCCCCAGCAACGACGGTGCCCAGTGCGGAGCCTCCAGCAACGACGGTGCCCAATCCCGAGCCTCCAGCAACGACGGTGCCCAGTCCGGAGCCTCCAGCAACGACGGTGCCCAGTCCGGAGCCTCCAGCAACGACGGTGCCCAGTCCGGAGCCTCCAGCAACGACGGTGCCCAGTCCGGAGCCTCCAGCAACGACGGTGCCCAGTCAGGAGCCTCCAGCAACGACGGTGCCCAGTCCGGAGCCTCCAGCAACGACGGTGCCCAGTCCGGAGCCTCCAGCAACGACGGTGTCCAGTCCGGAGCCTCCAGCAACGACGGTGCCCAGTCCGGAGCCTCCAGCAACGACGGTGCCCAGTCCGGAGCCTCCAGCAACGAGGGTGCCCAGTCCGGAGCCTCCAGCAACGATGGTGCCTAGTCCGGAGCCTCCAGCAACGACGGTGCCCAGTCCGGAGCCTCCAGCAACGATGGTGCCCAGTCCGAAGCCTCCAGCAACGACGGTGCCCAGTCTGGAGCCTCCAGCAACGACGGTGCCCAGTCCGAAGCCTCCAGCAACGACGGCGCCCAGTCCGGAGCCTCCAGCAACGATGGTGCCCAGTCCGGAGCCTCCAGCAGTGTTCAGTTTGAATAAATAATCATGAACACGTACCACGTTGTGCTTTGGTCCTCTTCTTCAGACGAGCGTTACACCTGCTACATAAGTCGTGTCTGAGCTGTTGAATTGCGACACTACTTTGTCTCTATACTGATGCTTAGCTTGTTTGATTGCCTTGCGGAGAGAATAGCTACACTGTTTGCATTCGGTCATGTTTCCGGTCGCCTTGCCATGATTAAAAGCAGTGGTACACTCTTTCAGTTTTGCGCGAATGCTGCCATCAATCCATGGTTTCTGGTTGGAGAAGGTTTTAATAGTCACCATGGGTACAACATCACCGATGCGCTTGCTAATAAACTCACTCACCGAATCAGCATATACATCAATGTTGTTGTTCGACGCTATCCGGAACATATCCCAGTCCACATGATTGAAGCAATCTTGAAGCGTGGAATCAGCTTGGTCGGATCAGCGTTGAACAGACCTGAACACGGACATTTCCTGATTTAGTTTCTGTCTATAGGCTGGGAGCAACAAAATGGAGTCGTGGTCAGATTTGACGAAAGGAGGGCGAGGAAGGCTTTGTATGCGTCGCGGAAGTTAGAGTAGCAATGATCTAGAATTTTTCCAGCCCGGGTCACGCATTCGATATGCTGATAAAATCTAGGGAGCCTTGTTTTCAGATTAGCCTTGTTAAAATCCCCATCTATAATTAATGCAGCCATATGATATGTGGTTTCCAGTTTACATAGAGTCCAATGAAGTTCTTTCAGGGCCATCGAGGTGTCTGCTTGGGGGGGGATATACACGGCTGTGATTATAATCGAAGAGAAATCTCTTGGCATTTGATTGTAAGGAATTCTAGGTCAGGTGACCAAAAGGACTTAAGTTCCTGTATGTTGTTAGGAGCACACCACAACTCGTTAATCATAAGGTATACACCCCCGCCCTTCTTCTTACCAGAGAGATGTTTGTTTCTGTTGGCGTGATGCGTGAAGAAACCGGGTGGCTGTACCGACTCTGATAACGTATCCCGAGTGAGCCATGTTTCCGTGAAACAGAGAAAGTTACAATCTCAGATGTCTTTCTGGAAGGCAACCCTTGCTCGAATTTCGTCTACATGGTTGTCAAGAGACTGGACATTGGCGAGTAGTATACTCGGGAGTGGTGGGCGATGATGTGCCCGTCTACGGAGCCTGACCAGAAGACCATTCCGTATTCCCCTTCTGCCGGCGCAGTTGTTTTGGGTCGCATACTGGGATCCGATCCATTGTCTTGGGTGGTGGTCCAAACAGAGGATCTGATTTCGGGAAAGTCATATTCCTGGTCAAAATGTTGGTAAGTTGACGTTGCTCTTCTATCCAATAGTTCTTCCTGGCTGTATGTAATAAGACTTAAGATTTCCTGGGGTAACAGTGTAAGAAATAATACATTTAAAAAAATAAATACGGCATAGTTTCTTTTAAGAACGCGAAGCGACCATCTCTGTTGGCGCCAGTTCAGTAATCATCTGATCTCTGCTCAGGCAGTAGGAATAGTCTGAAAGTGTGTGTGTGGTGTGTGTGTGTGTGTGTGTGTGTGTGTATGACACCTTTAAAAAATATATATATATTTCACCTTTATTTAACCAGGTAGGCTAGTTGAGAACAAGTTCTCATATGCAACTGCGACCTGGCCAAGATAAAGCATAGCAGTGTGAACAGACAACACAGAGTTACACATGGAGTAAACAATTAACAAGTCAATAACACAGTAGGAAAAAAAAGAAAAGGGGAGTCTATATACATTGTGTGCAAAAGCCATGAGGAGGTAGGCGAATAATCACAATTTTGCAGATTAACACTGGAGTGATAAATGATCAGATGGTCATGTACAGGTAGAGATACTGGTGTGCAAAAGAGCAGAAAAGTAAATTAATAAAAACAGTATGGGGATGAGGTAGGTAAAAATGGGTGGGCTATTTACCGATAGACTATGTACAGCTGCAGCGATCGGTTAGCTGCTCAGATAGCAGATGTTTGAAGTTGGTGAGGGAGATAAAAGTCTCCAACTTCAGCGATTTTTGCAATTCGTTCCAGTCACAGGCAGCAGAGAACTGGAACGAAAGGCGGCCAAATGAGGTGTTGGCTTTAGGGATGATCAGTGAGATACACCTGCTGGAGCACGTGCTACGGATGGGTGTTGCCATCGTGACCAGTGAACTGAGATAAGGCGGAGCTTTACCTAGCATGGACTTGTAGATGACCTGGAGCCAGTGGGTCTGGCGACGAATATGTAGCGAGGGCCAGCCGACTAGAGCATACAAGTCGCAGTGGTGGGTGGTATAAGGTGCTTTAGTGACAAAACTGATGGCACTGTGATAAACTGCATCCAGTTTGCTGAGTAAAGTGTTGGAAGCAATTTTGTAGATGACATGGCCGAAGTCGAGGATCGGTAGGATAGTCAGTTTTACTAGGGTAAGTTTGGCAGCATGAGTGAATGAGGCTTTGTTGCGGAATAGAAAGCCGACTCTTGATTTGATTTTCGATTGTGTGTTCGAAGTGTGTTTTCATGTGCCTGTACCTGAGCGGTTGTGTGAGTCTGGCCCGTGGCGGTTGAGCCCTGCCACCCCGTTGGAGCCACCTGAGGAGTGGGGGGAGTGGTAGTTGCCTGAGTTGGAGGGGGAGGTGGAGGAGGGGCCCTTGGTGAGGCTGGGGAACTTAATGGACCTGCTCACCACACGACTGATAGAGGTCTGTGACACAGCATGGAAGGAAAGAATACTTTTTCTTCACTTCAAAATCACAATTTATCATTGAGTTTCAATTACAGTAAAAAAAAATATATATAAAAAAAATTGGCAGCAACGTGTGACTCACAATGTCAGAGTTGCCGCTGCTGTTGAAGTTGGCTTTGCCTGGTCTCTGTGGCATGGGCAGCCGTGAGGCTTCGCTCTTGCCCTCTTTGATGACCCTGGAGCGGTCTGAGTTCCACGGCTCAAAGTTCGACGGGGGCAGAAAGGGTGGGATCACTGCCTTCAGCTTGTCGTTGGGCAGACGGGTCAGCGGCGCCCCATTTCTCAGCTGAAAGTTTAGTGGAAGTTTCAATCAGTTCAATCACGCCAGCATTGCATTATCTATGCCGTAGCATACACAGTAAATAGTCTATGGTCCCCAGTCCAGACAGAGCATCTCCATTTTCACAGTTTTCTGTCAATAATATCCACAATTTGTAGCAGTTTGCCACAGGATTCCATTGTTCACTTCAACTGAAGTTTCATTGAAATGTAGCCACAGGGCTTATCATGGTTAATTCACTTAAATTCAAAACCTCTTCAAATGTAAAGACTCCTACCATTGTGGTTATTAGAAAGTCATCCTTCTCTGTGCCCGTTCTGCCAAGACCTATGAAACAGATACAAAGAAATCAATAGGTAGTTTAGTAGAACCATACATGACATTATCTCATGTTCCTGTATTCAAGGCCCAACTGTTTCAGCCACTGACCACAAAATAAAATGTTTCAACTAAATCTCTCAGGAAGAATATGGCCATTGTGAAAAATGAACCGTTTCAAAACATCAGGGAAACAAGATGGTTTCAAGGAAATACCACTTACAGACATTTACCATACTTTTGTTCAATTCCCATTTCTCACAAACAATCCATGCACAATCAGTAGGACAGCTTATACAATACTTGCTAATTCTAAACTGACTATACTGTAAAAATAAGTACTGCAAAAATTCTGTTTACAAAACAAAAACTGGAACATTGCTAATGGGAAAGGTCTTATTTCCCCCGTGTCTCACCACTGTCTTTGCTCTTGGCTGTCCAGGCCGTGCTGCTGTCAGTACTCCCCATGGCTGCAGGGGGCAACACCGCCCCGCACGGGGTGGCACTCTTCCTCTCAGCCTTCATGGTGGCGTCTAGAGGCGCCTCGGGTTCATCAGGGAAGGGGGCCAGCCGGTTGGAGGATAGCCCGTGTCTTAGAGTGTGGGTCAGCTTAAGCCTCCTGAACCTGTTAGACATCCTGTTCCACCATGACTGGACAGGAAGGAGACAGTAGTCATATGCCATATGATAATAAACAGAGTGCACAACATACAGCCCCTGGGCGAAACGCATCCCAAAATCGGATTTAATTTGGCCCTGATCGAAACAGTGCCTGACCTTTAATCCTCCTCTGTCATCGGGTGGTACGGGGACATTATTGAGAGACTGCCTGCTCTTGGAGCCAGTGAGGGGAGTCCTGCCCCTGTGTTTTCCCTTGTCTTTGTCCACCTGCATGCAGACGGACGCCAACAACCTCACCAGCTCAGTGTCTGTAGGGTAGAGAACGGCAGAGTGTGACTTGGGTGCATTGGGTTTACCAGGTGTACTAAGCACTAACAATGATAACACATATCACAGTGCAAATGCATTATAACACTTCACACTGACTATCTGCACCAGTAAACTCAGAAGCAGCGGCAGATTGTGTTGTGGTTTTACCTGGGTCATTCAGCAGCATGACCAGGTCAAAAGCAGTGTAGCCATTCTTGGCTCGCAGGTTGACATCTGCACCCTGACTAAGCAGATACTTCACCACATCTTTATTCCTATGAGCACAGGTACGAAAGAAGAAAAGCTTAGATTAGAAGACAACTTTTAAAAATCACCTTGACTGTATACACTACCGGTCAATGTTTTAGAACACCTACTCATTCAAGGGCTTTTATTTATTTTTACTATTTTCTACATTGTAGACATCAAAACTATGAAATAGCACATGGAATCATGCATTTACCAAAAAAAGTGTTAAACAAATTATATTTGAGATTCTTGAAACAGCCACACTTTGCCTTGATGATAGCTTTGCACACGCTTGGCATTCTCTCAACCCTCTTCATGAGGTAGTCACCTGGAATGCATTTCAATTAACAGGTGTGCCTTCTTAAAAGTACATGTGTGGAATTTCTGTCCTTCTTAATGTGTTTGAGCCAATCAGTTGTGTTGTGACAAGGTAGGGGGGTATACAGAAGATAGCCCTATTTGGTAAAAGTCCATATTATGGCAAGAACAGCTCAAATAAGCAAAGAGAAACGACAGTCCATCATTACTTTAAGACATGAAGGTCAGTCAATATGGACATTTTCAAGAACTTTTCTTCAAGTGCATCAGATGACCTGGCCTCCACAATCCCCCGACCTCAAACAAATTGAGATGGTTTGGGATGAGTCGAACCGCAGAGTGAAGGAAAAGCAGCCAACAAGTGTTCAGCATATGTGGGAACTCCTTCAAGACTGTCGGAAAAGCATTTCAGGTGAAGCTGGTTGAGAGAATGCCAAGAGTGTGGAAAGCCTTCATCAAGGCAAAGGGTGGCTATTTGAAGAATCTCAAATATAAAATATATTGTTTAACACTTTTTTGGTTACTACATGATTCCATGTGTTATTTTCTAGTTTTGATGTCTTCACTATTATTCTACAATGTAGAACATAGTAAAAATAAAGAAAAACCCTTGAATGAGTAGGTGTTCTAAAACTTTTGACCGGTAGTGTATGTGTTTTAGCCATTGTGTGTTTGTGAAGGTGTCTGTGTAGAATAAGAAAGTGTAATCAAAATTGCGGTCATGCGTCACATATTTACCCATGGTACGTGGCCTGCATGAGGGCCGTCCAGCCGTGTACTCCATCTTGTTTGTCCACGTCGGCGCTCTTCTCCAGCAGGAGCTGCACCACCTCCAGCTGCCCACTGACGGCTGCTATCATCAGGGGAGACGCCCCGTCTGGGTTGGCCATGTTCACCTGGGATGGATCTTCCTCCAAGATCTCCTTCACCAGCTGGGAGTTTCCTGGGGGACACACACACACACAAACCCACATGCACAAACACACATGCACAAACACACATGCACAAACACACACACACACACACTCACACAGATATGAGTATGAACGCACGCACGCGCAAGATTACCACAGACTACTCAATTCCAGCTACATACATTCTTATTGAAACAAAGGTCTCTGTCCTCCACCCAAAAGTCTCAAATATTTTCAGCCCTCTCAGACCCCACACATTCTTCCCTCCCAGGGTTTTACCCCAGACTGCATTGAGCAAGCATGCAAGACTGCCCAGTGCACATACCATGTTAGATTCTCTCAAACTCACATAGTCCCTACTTCAGGAATGTTTGGTATGACTTTTTGGTTGAACTACATGCATGGTTAGATTACTTACTGTAAATGCATGGTAGTGTTATGCCCACTCTTGCAGACATAACTCAATATGACAGCTTTCCCCTTACAATGCAAACCTCTGTTTAGTATGTGCCTGTGTCCGCTAAACTCACCTAACTTCAAGGCACTGAAAACATCTGGTCTCCTCTTCTCGTCATCTATGCGAGTGGTAAAAGAACAGAAGATGAATGTACCAAGGACTGAAAAAGCAACAATCCTACATTGCCACCACCACCATACAATACCCCTACTGCTAACCCAGTCACATTGGGTACCAGAAGAGGACAGGGAACACTTGAGTGGAGAAATACTGGAGAGTTGTACAGGCGAGAGACAACAAAGCTCAGTCCAAAACCACCAAGAGAGTGGACCACAATCACATGACTGCTAGCCAGGCAGACTGATAAGGGAACACAAACATGTGACTGGTCCTTTTAGTCCTGAACTGTAAGGTTAATGTGCTTACCATAGCGTACAATAACAATATATGCATTGTAAGAATTCAGTAGTGATATGGAGAAAATTTTGAGATCTCTGATATATCAATTCAACAGCAAAACAATAGGGAAAATGCAAGCAGAAAATATGTTATATATGTTTTTTAGAACTGTTTGGCTATAATGACCATAGTTATGTTTGGAGGAAAAGGGGGAGGCTTGCAAGCCCAAGAACACCATCCCAACCATGAAAGCACGGTGGCAGCATCATGTTGTGGGGGTGCTTTGCTGCAGGAGGGCCTGGTGCACTTAACAAAATAGATGGCATCATGAGGTAGGAAAATTATGTGAATATACTGAAGCAACAGCTTAAGACATCAGTCAGGAAGTTAAAGCTTGGTCGCAAATGGGTCTTCCAGATGGACAATGGCCTCAAGCATACTTCCAAAGTTGTGGCATAATGGCTTAATAACAACAAAGTCAAGGTAATGGAGTGACAATCACAAAGCCCTGACCTCAATCCTTCAGAAAATGTATGGGCAGGACTGAAAAAGCATGTGCGAGCAAGGAGGCCTACAAACCTGACTCAGTTACACCAGCTCTGTCAGGAGGAATGGGCCAAAATTCACCCAACTTATTGTGGGAAGCTTGTTTAAAGGCAATGCTACCACATACTAACTGAGTGTGTGCAAACTTCTGACCCACTGGGAATGTGATGAAATAAATAAAAGCTGAAATAAATCATTCTCTCTACTATTATTCTGACATTTCACACTATTAAAATAAAGTGGTGATCCTAACTGACCTTAGACAGGGCATTTTTACTAGGATTAAATGTCTGGAACTGTGAAAAACTGAGGTTAAATGCATTTGGCTAAAGAGTATGTAAACTTCAAACTTCAACTGTGCGTTGCCTTTCCAGTTATATAGGATGATGTAGTTCATTGGCATTACTGAGTCATGTTGATCATTAGAATGGGTAACTAACTGGCTGAAGAAAGTCTAGGAAGATTCAGATGTTTAAAGGGATAGCCCACCCCAAAATCAAAGGTTGTTTCCATTATAGCTCAAAAGGTGGTCTTGCATCTGCTTAGAATGGGAATTATTGGCACTAACCATCTAAATACTAGGCTTAAATGGTGCCAATCTTTCCCATTCACTTGGAATTGAGGCCTGCAGATTTTCCTAATATCGCAGGATCTACACAGGAATTTGGGGGCGAAAACGTTCAAATAAAAATGGTTTTATTTTGGGGTAAACTGTCCCTTTAAGGTGGTACTTCTCTACCTACGTTCAGAGGGCCACAACATCGTGGGACGTTCAGATAGAAATATATTATGTACAACAGACTTGCCTCTCTGACATGTAGAGTGAGGAATCGTGTCAGCTCTATTCGTGAAATTTCTATCTGCAGCGTTCAGTTTGTTGCCCGCTGCTGAACAAAGCACTGCTATAATAACAATTTGTCAAAGAAATGCAGAGCTCAGACGTTTTCAAGCGTAGGTTTCAAATTCGGGTTCCCTCCTGTGTACTTCTTGGCCAAAGACAAGAGGCACATCAAAGAGAACAGGTGTCTAAGGGGGGAACTGTAACAATGTCTCTTTCTTTTAGACACCCAAGATGTGACCACTGCTTTACTTTCACTTGAGTGTCAATTGTAGTGTTACAATAAAGCTTTGAGTTAATTAGAAAACGTTCACAACAATCGAGACTACTACCTATGACTACTACCTATCCGCTGAAGACTTCCGTTTAGTCTCAAAGATGAACTTGTTGCGATCTTATCTGTGTATTGACTAACGACAATCATATCAGAAATAGAAAAACTGCTTTGTGCCTTGTTGGCCTAATTTGACTTCATATCAGATTAGTGTTTCTCCTGAATGCCTCTTCAGTGGGACAGAGATCCCTGAATCAGCATCAAGGCCTGCCAACAATAACATTTCCTCAACCAATTGAAACCTAGTCTAAATGTTTTGAGGCTGGGTGTAACAGAGTTAAATGGGGGTCTGTTCCAGTCCACCTAAATAGGCTTAATGCAAATACTGGAAAACTGATTTCCAACAGTGTGCAACCAACCAGGGTTCAAATCCAGGTCTCATACATGTCACAAGACTGTGTTAGCCCGCCGAGCTAAGGCCTAGACGTTGCTAGGGTTACTCATCACATTAGTGTGGTTCGTCGAACCACCTTCATTACAGATGGAGAGAGTAGTGAACTCGTGGCTGTTCTATACCTGGCTGTGGGCGCACGGTGGTAATGGAGTCCAGGTAGGCCTTGACATCCCTCTGATTGAGCTGCAGCGATAGCTCGAAGGCAGTCTTGGCCAGCACGTTGACCTGGTCCGGGTCCGCACCCCGCTCCACCAGCTGCTGGGCCACGACCACCTTCCCGCTCAGCGTGGCCAGCATGAGGGCACCCCAGCCTGTGGTCTTCTGGGAAAAGTTCACCTCCGCCCCCCACTCCAGGAGCAGGCGAACGGATGCCTCGTGGCCATGCTGTGAGGCAGCAAGGAGCGCCGTGATATCCATGAACTCCCTTCCACCCTCGTCTCCGACGCTGTTGTTGCTGTTGGTGACACCCTCAGCGAGCGCCAGGTGGTCATAGTCGTCGACGTAGGCGCCGCTCTCCAGGAGAAGCTTGGCCACATGGGTGTGGCCCCCTCTGGCCGCCATAGTCAACACACTGGCTCCCATCCGGTTCCTGCCGTTCATCTCCGCCCCGTTCTCCAGCAGGATGTGGGCCACATTTAGATGGCCAAACCTAGTGGACGACAAGACAAAGTCATGGAACTGTCCAAATATTTCCAAAAATGTACTAAGATCATCTTAAGTCCATTGGTAAGCAATGAATGAACAATGATGTTAATGCTTATTGTTTTGAAGACGAGGAGAACCTTCATATGGGGTCATAGGTCACATGGTACACAGGTGACCAGGAAGTGTTAGGAGAGAGGAGAGCAGTCATGTCTAGACAGGATACAGCCGATGTCAAATTGACATCAAAAGTTTAAACAAATTGCCTTTTTGGTAATGCTAACCATTTTCCTAACCTTAACCTAATTCTCCTAACATGCCATGTTAATTATCCTTACCTGCTACGAAAAGTCCATTCTGAGAGACTGTATACCATCTAGTCAAAACCGAGGAGAGCATATGTTTCTAATCATTAAGATGATCTATCTCTTTAAAGGTACACTCAGAAATACGACATAGATGCAGTTCTAAGTAAACAGCATTTTGGGTGAATTTATGCAACAACTAAGACCGTTGAAGCACGAGCGTACTTTCAGCACCAGGAGTTGTCCATTTCCGATTGATTGTGCCGCGGCTGCTGCTTAAAGTTTCAGTACCACAATGTAAGTTACTCAAATCTGGCTTATTGTGAGATCAATAACTATGATAAACAGACCTACATCATCAGCAAGAAACATAATAAAAATCAATTATAGTAGTAGCAAGCTATCAAATTTAACCTCCGGTCCTCCTCATCTTCTCTCTCTCCTTGTAAAACTGAACAGAACATTGGCTATAGGCTAGTCCACACACCTTTTTTGGGGACTAGAGCATTCAAAGATGATTTTCGGAAGAAGCATTTGACTCGCCTCCTGAACTGACACCATAGGCCTACATAGCACAGCCATTGATTAGGCAGCACACAAAAAAGTTTTGAATTAGCAAGAGCAGAGCAGGCCCGGGGCTCAGGGTTGAAATATCCATTGCAGTGTAATGCAGCCTAGTTTTATTTACACCATCCCAGCTGCTATCTTAGAAATATAACATTGCTCTGTGCTTCTCTGAGCATGGACTTGGTAGCCTATAGGCCAAGCCTGGACAATTCAAGTCCTCGGGGGCCTGATTGGTGTCACACTTTTCCCCGATCCCTGCAAACACACCTGATTAAAACTAATTGCATTTAACTGAAGATCATGATTAGGTGATTATTGGAGTCAGGTGTGTTAGCTGGGGCTGGGGCAAAAGTGTGACACCAATCAGGCCCCTGAGGACTGGAGTTGAGGTAGGATCAGGATATGGGGACGAGGGGAAAATTGAGTCCCTAGAGAAAGCAAGTACAAGATGGGTGTCAGGGATGGAGCGGCAGTATTATCATAAGGAGACGTGTACTTGGAAAACAGAGAAGGAATGGAGGGAAAAAGAGAGGGAGAAGAGATCTAAGAGAATGAGGGAAGAAGGTGAACTTGAGTCGGATAAAAATGGTGGAAAAAAGGGGAGATGTTTTGTCAAAGAAGGATAGTAGAAAGTGCAAGCAGAGGGAGCTGAAGACAGGAGGAGAAATGGAAGTGAATGAGGGTGAAGTATCGAAGGTGGTAGGTGTGGTGAAGTTATCGGAGACTGAGGTATGCACCGAGGATCAGGATGAAGAAGAGTCTGACGGTAGGAGTGAAGTTCCTGGAAAAAGTGGACTCTTGCCTTTTGGCTGATCCATTTGTGGTTTCACGGTGGGTGAAAAAAAGAGTTGGGTCAAGTGGTATCGGTGAGGGTATCTACAAGTCATCTAGTTTCTGTTTCTGTTGGGCAGAGGAAGAAAGCGCTCAAAGTAAAAAGAGTTGGGTCAAGTGGTATCGGTGAGGGTAACTAGAAGTGGTCTAGTTTCTGTTTCTGTTGGGCAGAGGAAGAAAGCACTCGAAGAAAAAAGAGTTGGGTCAAGTGGTATCGGTGAGGGTAACTAGAAGTGGTCTAGTTTCTGTTTCTGTTGGGCAGAGGAAGAAAGCGCTCGAAGAAAAAAGAGTTGGGTCAAGTGGTATCGGTGAGGGTAACTAGAAGTGGTCTAGTTTCTGTTTCTGTTGGGCAGAGGAAGAAAGCACTCGAAGAAAAAAGAATGGGGGCAAGAAAAGTGAGTTGTTTCGTTCTCAAGAAAAGGGCACCAATGAAAGGAGTGATAACTGGAGTAGCAGTAGATATAAAGGCTGACCAGCTGAGGGCAAAGATTCCTGGTGTATGTGATGCTCGTCGTTTGATGCGACGCAGACAGGGTGGCGAGAGTGGGGAAACAGAAGAGTCGTTGTCTGTTCTTTTGAGTTTTGAAGTAGAGTCTTTGCCTGACGAAGTGAAGTTAGGATATATAAGTTATCCTGTACGAGTGTATGTGCCAAACACATTAAGATGATACAGGTGTCAAGCTATTGGGCATGTGGCAGCAGTGTGTAGGAGGGAGGGTCCAAGGTGTGAGACATGTGCAGAAGGGTATGAGACAAAGGAATGTGTAGTACTGGGGAAAGTAGTGGAATGTGTTAATTGTAGGGGTGCCCATGGAGCTGGGGATCAACAATTTTGTGTGCGAGAGAGGCAGGTTGAGGTTTCCAGGGTTAGAGTAGAGCAGAAGTTGTCATATGCTGAGGCAGTTTAGAAAGTAGAGGAAGATGGGGTAAGGGGGAGGAGTGGGGAGAGTAGTAGAGATATACCAGTACAGAGGGAGGAGTGGTGAGAGTAGTAGAGATATACCAGTACAGAGGGAGGAGTGGGGAGAGTAGTAGAGATATACCAGTACAGATGGAGGAGTGGTGAGAGTAGTAGAGATATACCAGTACAGAGGGAGGAGTGGGGAGAGTAGTAGAGATATCCCAGTGTAGAGGGAGGAGTGGTGAGAGTAGTAGAGATATACCAGTACAGAGGGAGGAGTGGTGAGAGTAGTAGAGATATACCAGTACAGAGGGAGGAGTGGTGAGAGTAGTAGAGATATACCAGTACAGAGGGAGGAGTGGGGAGAGTAGTAGAGATATCCCAGTGTAGAGGGAGGAGTGGTGAGAGTAGTAGAGATATACCAGTACAGAGGGAGGAGTGGTGAGAGTAGTAGAGATATACCAGTGCAGAGGGAGGAGTGGTGAGAGTAGTAGAGATATACCAGTACAGAGGGAGGAGTGGTGAGAGTAGTAGAGATATCCCAGTGTAGAGGGAGGAGTGGTGAGAGTAGTAGAGATATACCAGTACAGAGGGAGGAGTGGTGAGAGTAGTAGAGATATACCAGTACAGAGGGAGGAGTGGGGAGAATAGTAGAGATATCCCAGTGTAGAGGGAGGAGTGGTGAGAGTAGTAGAGATATACCAGTACAGAGGGAGGAGTGGTGAGAGTAGTAGAGATATCCCAGTGTAGAGGGAGGAGTGGTGAGAGTAGTAGAGATATACCAGTACAGAGGGAGGAGTGGTGAGAGTAGTAGAGATATACCAGTACAGAGGGAGGAGTGGGGAGAGTAGTAGAGATATCCCAGTGTAGAGGGAGGAGTGGTGAGAGTAGTAGAGATATACCAGTACAGAGGGAGGAGTGGTGAGAGTAGTAGAGATATACCAGTACAGAGGGAGGAATGGTGAGAGTAGTAGAGATATACCAGTGCAGAGGGAGGAGTGGTGAGAGTAGTAGAGATATACCAGTACAGATGGAGGAGTGGTGAGAGTAGTAGAGATATACCAGTACAGAGGGAGGAGTGGGGAGAGTAGTAGAGATATACCAGTACAGAGGGAGGAGTGGTGAGAGTAGTAGAGATATACCAGTACAGAGGGAGGAATGGTGAGAGTAGTAGAGATATACCAGTGCAGAGGGAGGAGTGGTGAGAGTAGTAGAGATATACCAGTACAGAGGGAGGAGTGGTGAGAGTAGTAGAGATATACCAGTACAGAGGGAGGAATGGTGAGAGTAGTAGAGATATACCAGTGCAGAGGGAGGAGTGGTGAGAGTAGTAGAGATATACCAGTACAGATGGAGGAGTGGGGAGAGTAGTAGAGATATACCAGTACAGAGGGAGAGGCCAAAAAGTCAAATAAGTTTCAGTAAGATTTGGATTTTTAGCATTTATAGCAATAGTTATTAATTGTACTGCAGGGATGGATCGTAAGTCTCAGAAAATTGAGGTTGTTGTGGCAGCTGCTTGGTGTGCGAGACTTGTCAGCAGAAGAGTTACAGGATGTGTTAAGTGGTGATGTCCCATCCTTTCAGGGTGATGGCATGAGGTAGGAATAAATACATTTATTTTACATGACTTTGAAATTAGAAGGTATTTATTTAGTATATTTAAATTTTTAAGTAAAGTATAAGGGAGTTGTACTCCAGTCTAGTAGGTGGCAGAAATGCAACAAATTGGATGCCACCCGCCCGAGTTACACCAGGAACGCACAATCCCTTCATCAGTGCTCAGACTGTCCGCAATAGGCTGAGAGAGGCTGGACTGAGGGCTTGTAGGCCTGTTGTAAGGCAGGTCCTCACCAGACAACCCCGGCAACAACGTCGACTATGGGCACAAACCCACCGTCGCTGGACCAGACAAGACTGGCAAAAAGTGCTCTTCACTGACGAGTCACGGTTTTGTCTCACCAGGGGTGATAGTCGGATTCGTGTTTATCATCGAAGGATTGAGCGTTACACCGAGGCCTGTACTCTGGAGTGGGATCGTTTTGGAGGTGGGGGGGCCGTCATGGTCTGGGGCGGTGTGACACAGAGTCATCAAACTGAGTTTGTTGTTATTGCAGGCAATCTCAACGCTGTGCGTTACAGGGAAGACATCCTCCTCCCTCATGTGGTACCCTTCCTGCAGGCTCATCCTGACATGACCCTCCAGCATGACAATGCCACCAGCCATACTGCTCGTTCTGTGCGTGATTTCCTGCAATACAGGAATGTCAGTGTTCTGCCATGGCCAGCGAAGAGCCCAGATCTCAATCCCATTGAGCACGTCTGGCACCTTTTGGATCCGAGGGTGAGGGCTAGGACCATTTCCCCCAGAAATGTCCGGGAACTTGCAAGTGCCTTGGTGGAAGAGTGGGGTAACATCTCACAGCAAGAACTGGCAAATCTGGTGCAGTCCATGAGGAGGAGATGCACTGCACAGTACTTAATGCAGCTGATGGCCACACCAGATACTGACTGTTATTTTTGATTTTGACTCCCCATTTGTTCAGGGACACATTATTCCATTTCTGTTAGCACATGTCTGTGGAACTTGTTCAGTTTATGTCTCAGTTGTAGAATCTTGTTATGTTCATAAAAATATTTACACAATTTAAGTTTGTTGAAAATAAACGCAGTTGACAGTGAGAGGACATTACTTTTTTTGCTGAGTTTACATTCCTACACAGGCTCAGGGGCCTGTGATGGCATAACATTCACCGACAGGATTTCTTGCACAGCCTCGGCTGTGAAATCACAAATACCCAGAAAATGTTCAGCAGCATTCACAATGATTCCAATTTCCTTACACTTCTTCTCCACTCGTGCTGTAAAGTTTATGACCATTGCAATAAATAATACACCTAAGTCCACCTTTTTAGCATTTCACTATCCCTCAGTTGATGAGAAACCTTCACTATTCGTGGTGGCTCTTCTACCATAGACAAATAGTATAGAGAGAAATAGTCCTATAATTCCTATAATAACTACAACCTAAAACTTCTTACCTGGGAATATTGAAGACTCATGTTAAAAGGAACCACCAGCTTTCATATGTTCTCATGTTCTGAGCAAGGAACTGAAACGTTATCTTTCTTACATGGCACATATTGCACTTTTACTTTCTTCTCCAACACTTTGTTTTTGCATTATTTAAACCAAATTGAACATGTTTCATTATTTATTTGAGGCTAAATTGATTTTATTGATGTATTATATTAAGTAAAAATTAGTGTTCATTCAGTATTGTTGTAATTGTCATTATTACAAATAAAATAAAATAAAAAAACGACCGATTAATCGGTATCAACTTTTTTTGGGGTCCTCCAATAATCTGAATCGTCTGAAAAAACATAATCGGTCGACCTCTTCACATGACTAAATCTTTCACATTTATGACACTGAAGGGGCTTGTGCACAAAAGCTCATGAATCCTAACTTTATATGAGAAGGGAGAAACTATTAATCAAAAAACAGTAGCATGGATAAAGTTCATTACGTTTCTCCATCCACCATACAGGTCAGTCAGCGTGCACCAACCACTCCATCGATGTCTTCAGTTATATCCTCTGCCTTTATTTATTGAGCCACCCCAAAAATAACCCCCTTGAAAGGCCCCTGCTACGAAAATCTATACAGGAAACAGTCCACTCCGATATCTTTTTGAGTCTTAAACTTATTCTGCTTCGCAGACACAAAAAATCTAAATAAGACCACTTCTTGTGACTCACTTTCCTTCAACACATTCCAGATTGTCCTCGAGACGTTAAACATATTTCCCAAGTAGCATTGATCCAAAACCCTCACTCCGAATAAAAACGAGTGTGGTGGTTTCCTATTTTCTACCACAGCTTTACTCCTCTCATTTCCCGTTTTCCTTGCCACTGAACCCACTACTCTCACTTTCTGTACTATTATATTACTAGCAGTTTCAAACAAAGCCTCAGTTTCCACCATCTTCCCGACCAGATATGGATAATTTGATTGAGACCACACTAAATAGCCTGTAGGCACACTCGAAATTGCACGCCCAGTGGAGAATCAGAGATGAGAGACGGCATCGGCCACACGTTGATATGTAGCCTAATAAGCAACTCATTTTAAAACCCTGAGAAATATTGAAATGTCACCATTACAAATTGCACGACCCTGAACTGGATTAGATTTTTTTTTTTAAATACTAAACCCTCCCATTGACTGAAATTGAAAAAGTATGACCCTCCCCCTTTCCCCTCCAGGTACATTATGCACATTATAATCTATCCCTTACTGCTCGAACACCCAATATCTGAGGTGCTACTCGTGGCAACGTCATTTCGCTGAGTCTACATTTAAGATTATCTTTATGGAAACTCACCCCTGGCTAGTATAGATTGTTTAATTTTGATTTCTGTGTTGTGCATATATTATAATACAATTATAACATTTTAATCGGGGACACACCCATTTAACATCTGTATACATTATTGACCAATATCATGAGCACAAACTGGTAGCAACCACACCTTGTAGCCTGCATGAGAGGCGTCCAGCCATAGTTGTTACGGCTGTCCACGGAAGCCCCCTTTCGCAGTAGAAATCGGACCAGATTCTCATGTCCACTCGCCGAGGCAAACTGCAACGCGGTGTTGCCCTCTTCATCTGTGCAATCCACTGGCACTAGCGAAAGTCCCCGTGAGATGTCCACAACATTGCATTCCGATCCCGCTTCTGACCGCAGTCTGCTTTGCCTCCCGGAATCTTTCGCCCCGGGATCAAGAATCCCTCGAGCAGTTTCGTAGTCTCCTTCATCACAAGCACGAAACAACAACAGTGCGTTTGCTGGAACACCTAAATTCATCTCCGAGGTTAGTTTGAGTTCCAGTTGTGGTGTTCTAAAACTTTTCTCCTCCTTAATCCAATGTCTATCGGCGGCCCATCTTTGAAAAGCATGACGCACTAACAAGAGTAAAGTTCTCTCCTCGAGTAATACGGCGTTTTGGTTTATACTATGACCAATATTATCACACAAATTGAAAGCATAAAACTTTTTATTTTCTAATGTAAATCATATTCGCAGCCAGTTACTCTCTCGTCTCAACCTCTGGAAATGTTGCCATTCTACGCGTGCGCAAAATGAAGACAAATGTAGGAGCAGTCTTTTTCGGACCACCTCCCTTTTATTGAAAAAAAGAAAAAAAACGTCTTATTGGACGAAAGGAGTCCTTTGGAACATTAGACTAAATAGTTGAGGGCTACAGACCGTGATGCATTGTTAAAATAAAATCGATCACATTAATGTATAGTATAGTAGCCTAGTATGAATATTTATTTGGTCAACTTTAATAGTCATTTAGGCATGATAAAGGACATGGGATTTTGGATATAGGCCTACTGTTCTCTAGGCTTATAAATGAGAGAACACGACACTTTTTTAGTATCTGAAACAATGTGTAGACTATGACGTTTCTCTTTACGCCACTACGATTGTTTTATATTGCTGTTTATTCATTTGGTGTTGTGGTTGGTCATTTAATTGGCAGTTGTCTTACGTGAATGCATTATAAACATGCATATGCTCACTATGGAACGGTGAGGTTTTAAGAATACAGTCAAGATAGTTTAAGGATACTTTGCAGAGCAAAATCCATAATATACACAGACACTTGCTGCAGTCAGAATCTCTACTCTTCTCCTGAGTGTGTTCGTTCACTCCCCCTCATAGAGTACAATGGGTATACGTGTGGGCAAGAGGTCGTCTCCACTTTATTAATCTTACACCATTCCATTCCTTTTAAATCTATGGGGGAAATGGAGGGCAATGAAAGAGTGTACACTACCCTTTGGGGAGACTTATTGAGGACCCTAATGGTTTGATCAGTTTTCAATACTTCAATGTGTCACCACAGATAGCCAGCAGAGGGAGCCATTCTCCTGTGAAATGCATTGTGTGTAGTGGAGTCGACTACCATTTTTTAAGGTCAATTCATTTGAAGGTCACTTTCTTCTCTCATAACTCTACTCCACACACAGTTTATACGCCTAACTGTAAGGATCCTTCTAAATGAGTAATGTTCTTTCCAATTTGTGGCAATCGGCCAAGTACAACAGCCATGGCCCGCGCATCAACTTTTCCAATTACCCTGTCAAACATTGATATATAGCTCAATATCATCAGCACCGAACCAAGGAGCTGGAGGTCCACTCCACAAGTGCATACTGGGACACTTTTTATAATAGAAACAACGGCTATAAATTAAAAGATCTGACAAGTCCGTAGTAGTTTGTCTGCCGTTACTGCTAGGAGGCCTACATTGGCCAGTAGGACGTTTAAAGCACTAAGCTGTTTGTTACTGTAAATTCATATAAAATCTCACTGATCAATAGACAGGTTCCACACAACGCTTTTTGGATATAATGATATGAATATTCAGCAGTGCAATTCATGCTCTTCACATCAAATCAAAATGTATTGGTCACATACATATGGTTAGCAGATCTTAATGTGAGTGTAGCGAAATGCTTGTGATTCAAGTTGCGACAATGCAGTAATATCTAACAAGTAATCTAACAAATTCACAACTTTCTTATGCACACAAATGTAAGGGGCGAATAAGAATATGTACATATGGATGAGCGATGGCCGTGCGGCATAGGCAAGATGGTATAGAACAGTATATACATATGAGATGAGTAATATGTAAACATTATTAAGATGGTGTTATTTAAAGTGACTAGTGATACCTTTATTAAGTCAATTTATTAAAGTGGCCAGAGACTGAGTCTGAGCTGTCGTCAATGAAAAGCATTCTTACATAGGTATTCCTCTTGTTCAGAAGGGATTGTGCAGTGTGATGGAGATTGTTTCGTCAGTGGACCTTTTGGGGCTGGAGGCAAATTAGAGTGGGTCTAGGGTATCAGGTAGGGTGGAGGTGATATGATCCTTGACTAGTCTCTCAAAGCACTTCATGATGACATAATCAAATCAAAGTTTATTTGTCACATACACAATTTTATTCGTCACATACACATATGCCTTCCTCACCATGCTGTCTGTGTGGGTGGACTAATTCAGTTTGTCCGTGATGTGTACGCCGAGGAACTTCAAATTTACTATCCTCTCCACTACTGTCCCGTCGATGTGGATAGGGGGGTGCTTCCTCTGCTGTTTCCTGAAGTTCACGATCATCTCCTTTGTTTTGTTGACATTGATGATTGAGTTGGAGGCGTGCATGGCCACGCAGTCGTGGGTGAATAGGGAGTACAGGAGAGGGCTCAGAACGCATCCTTGTGGGGCCCCAGTGTTGAGGATCAGTGGGGTGGAGATGTTGTTACCTACCCTCACCACCTGGGGGCGGCCCATCAGGAAGTCCAGTACCCAGTTGCACAGGGCGGGGTCGAGACCCAGGGACCCAGTTTGGAGGGTACTATGGTGTTAAATGCTGAGCTGTAGTCAATGAACAGCATTCTCACATAGGTATTCCTCTTGTCCAAATGGGTTAGGGCAGTGTGCAGTGTGGTTGCGATTGCGTCGTTTGTGGACCTATTTGGGCGGTAAGCAAATTGGAGTGGTTCTAGGGTGTCAGGTAGGGTGGAGGTGATATGGTCCTTGACTAGTCTCTAAAAGCACTTCATGATGACTGAAGTGAGTGCTACTGGGCGGTAGTCATTTAGCTCAGTTACCTTAGCTTTCTTGGGAACAGGAACAATGGTGGTCCTCTTGAAGCATGTGGGAACAGCAGACTGGGATAAGGATTGATTGAATATGTCCGTAAACACACCAGCCAGCTGGTCTGCGCATGCTCTGAGGATGTGGCTGGGGATGCCGCCTGGGCCTGCAGCCCTGCGAGGGTAAACACGTTAAATGTTTTACTCAAGTAGGCTGCAGTGAAGGAGAGTCTGCAGGTTTTGGTAGCTGGCCGTGTCAGTGGCACTGTATTGTCTTCAAATCGAGCAAAGAAGTTGTTTAGTCTGTCTGGGAGCAAGACGCCCTGGTCTGCGACGGGGCTGGTTTTCTTTTTGTAATCCGTGATTGACTGTAGACACTGCCACATACCTCTTGTGTCTGAGCCATTGAATTGCGACTCTACTTTGTCTCTATACTGACGCTTAGCTTGTTTGATTGCCTTGCAGAGGGAATAGCTACACTGTTTGTATTCGGTCATGTTTCCCGTCACCTTGCCCTGGTTAAAAGCAGTGGTTCGCGCTTTCAGTTTCGCGCGAATGCTGCCATCAATCTACGGTTTCTGGTTTGGGAAGTTAGTTGCTGTTGGTACGACATCGCCGATGCACTTGCTAATAAACTCACTCACCGAATCAGCATATTCGGCAATGTTGTTTGACGCAATGTGGAACATATCCCAATCCACGTGATCGAAGCAATCTTGAAGCGTGGAATCAGATTGGTCGGACCAGCGTTGAACAGCCCTGAGCGCGGGAGCTTCCTGTGTTAGTCTCTGTCTATAGGCAGGGAGCAACAAAATGGAGTCGTGGTCAGCCTTTCCGAAAGGAGGGTGGGGGAGGGCTTTATATGTGTCGCGGAAGTTAGAATAACAATGATCCAGGATTTTACCAGCCCTGGTAGCACAATCGATATGCTGATAGAATTTAGGAAGTCTTGTGTTCAGATTAGCCTTGTTAAATTTAAGTAAGTGTAACGGGGCGATAGTCATTTAGTTCAGTTACCTTAGCTTTCTTGGGAACAGGAACAATGGTGGCCATCTTGAAGCATGTGGGGACTACAGACCGGGATAGCGATTGATTGAATATGTCCTGAAACACTCCGTGATTGACTGTAGACCCTGCAGTACATTTAGATGAGCAATTGGGCAACACTTTACTTAAAGCCTGCAGGTATGAGCCTTTGTAATGTCTTATTACAAGGCTTATAATAGGTTATGTCCCTATGTATCAATATTTCAATTGATTGAGAATTGCTGGTATTTTGTCAAAATCATTCTGAGATGAAAATAACAAGAATTTATAAGGGGTCATACATGCTCACAAGACAAAATCCATTATACCTGCATGTTTTAAAGAAAGAGTTACCAACATTCTGCCTATAGATATGCCTTTTTGCTATGTTTAAGAGTTACGTGTTTGTTTGTCCCGTAAGGCAGGTACGTAAATTGCTGATAAGAGTTGTTATAGCTCATTATGTAAATGTAAACACAGGCACAGTCACTAAGATTAAATCATGAGTGGCTATTTCAGTAAAACTGGTTTAATTCCTCTGGTTCATATTTAATTATAACGGTAATTAAACTTCCTGCAGACTACTAATGTATGGAGGGGATGCATAATCGGAATTAATCAAGAGGATTTTTTCCAAAACTGAAGGGTCAGTCAATTAATTTCACCCCTATTCCCACGCCTTTAAACACATGGGGTATTAGACTGTCGGTGTCATGGGCTGTTTTAATGGAATCCAGGAACTGAAGGAAACAGGGTTTGAAGCCTCCAAATGTCAAACTACCTCATACATTGATACAGTCCCAAATATGAAACATCTGCATATGTTTTCACAGTGCAGCGAGCTTAGGGCTAAAGCAACAATAATTTTTGAAAACACACAGATGTCCCCAAATTATTGGCCAGAACTGATGTATTCAGTTGAAAAGGTTTGAATGTCATTTCCCTCACAGAAATGCCACCAAAAAGAGGCTCTCTAAAGTGATATACTTTTAGTCTCACTGTCCTGTCGTTCTCTGTATCCAAAGCCCATCTGAAGTTCTGTAGGGGGTTCAGTACATTTTTTAAGTGATTCATTCTCAACAACACCCACAACAAGGGAAATGTGTTCCAGCCAAATCTAATCTGCAAAACAGAATACAAAACCTTCCAATTTATTTAGGAGAAAAGGGTAATTGACAACTAATTTGGAGTATCAACTATTTCTCTCGCTCGCAGGCTCTCTATCTCCCTCTCTTTCTATTTTTTGTTTTTTTAACGATCTAGTCATGACAACTAAAGTTATGTTGTGACTCCCGTCCCGAAGTACAACTATAATAACTCAAAACATAGTTTATCAAAATAAACTGGCTAGGTGTATTATGACATAAACAATGCTGTGTGGCGTTGCAATACAATCTCACACTCATATTGTGCAAATATGTAGAAAAAGTATTTAAGGCAGATTTTGTGTTTTTTGTGTGGCTTAATTCGTCTGAAAATACACACATTTTTGCGTGACTTAATTAGTAGGAAAAGAGACACATTTTTGTGCGACCTCATTCATAGGGGAATACATATTGTGGGCAAACTTTTTTTTTTATTGGAGCAATGCATTTTGGGCAGTGGTGTTCTACACGGCCTTTTTTTAGTCCCACATTTGTTTATGTATAAAAAAAAAAACACATTAACAACTCAATGAGTGAGCAAGCCATGGAGGAGGTCACGTATTTATGACATCATGCTGAAATTTCATTTATTTAATACTTTCTTTGCACTTTGACCCAAAAAGAACTAGGAAACACAGCCTTTGAATGACGTGCTTTACTTTTTAAACTTTTATTTTAATTTTAATGCGTAAATGGTGCATAACCTGAAAAAGTTTATTTTCAGATGAGTCACTGACAAAAGAGAACACTAGGCCTAAGACTCAGGAGCTCGAGTACTTTAACAAATGGGAGCAGCGGCTCCTTCCCTCGGCTCGGTGAAAAAATTTGAAGGCCGAAATTCTTGGTACCCTCAGAGCGGACATTTCATCTGTACTCAAATCGGAACTCAAGGAGTCGCTCAGTGAGGACTTTAATTGTATTAAGTCAGCGTTTCAAGCAGTCAAGAATGAACTTGCAAAGCAAACAACAAGGGTTCGTACTGAACTGGATACAGTTTAGAAAACGGTCTCGTCAACATGCTCCGGACGAGTTAAGAAGCTTGAAACTGGTGTGACTAGCCCTAAGGAACAATGCATACCATGTACAAGGTTGTTTGTGAAGATCCAATGTCAGGATCATGGGGGTAGTAGAGGACTTTATCCGTCTCAAGCTATTGAAGGAAGCCATCCAAATGGATAAAGACGTCCTTGTAGACCGCACACATCGGGGCTCTCAAGCAAGAAAGCCTTGTGTAACTGAGGTTAAACTACACTACTTCAGGATTGTATTAATGTTCTTCGGCATGCCAGAGAATTTGGCCCACTTCGATGCACCGAAGCACCCATCTCTATCTTCCAAGACTATGCCCCCAGCGTTGCTTGTGACCATGACGCTTTCAACGATGTTAAGAGTCAGCTCCGTACCAAACCGACTGTCACGACTTCCGCCAAAGTCGGTCCCTCTCCTTGTTCGGGCGGCGTTCGACATCACCGGCTTTCTAGCCACCGCCGATCCACTTTTCATTTTCCATTTGTTCTGTCTTTGTCTTATCACACCTGGCTTCACTCAACTAATTACTTGTTTATTATATAACCCTCTATTTCCCATGTTGTGTTTGTGAGTGATTGTTGATTGTAATTCGGTCCGTCTTTGTGGGCTCGTGATGTTACTTTGTAAATTTGTCTTTTTTGAGTAAACTATGTTGATTCGGTATGGTGTGGCTTTTCCTGCCCTGCTCCATATAACATACAACGGCTCCAAGAAAGAGTTCCAAGACCCCCATAAGGCGATGGCCTTCGTAAAGGCGAACATTTTACCGAGGTCGGACTAAGCAAATAGCTGAATGTTCACCTATTTGGTGATTAGGGTAATGGACAAATGTGTCTACCACTGCTGACTCAGTGTATAGCGTTGCCAGTGGTATCAGTTGATATTGTTATTATTAGGTAATGTTAGTGCTGTATAATCATAAAACATGGCAAATTAAAAAAACTTTTGTGCGTATATATATATATATATATAAATGTATATATACAGTTGAAGCCGGAAGTTTACATACACCTTAGCCAAATACATTTAAACTCAGTTTTTCCACAATTCCTGACATTTAATCCTAGTAAAAATTCCCTATCTTGGTCATTATGGCCAAACAGTTCTATTTTGTTTCATCAGACCAGAGGACATTTCTCTCAAAATTACGATATTTTTTCCCCATGTGCAGTCGCAAGCCATAGTCTGTTTTTTTTATGGTGGTTTTGGAGCTGTGGTTTCTTTCTTGCTGAGCGGCCTTTCAGGTTATGTCGATATAGGACTCGTTTTACTGTGGATAACTTTTGTACATGTTTCCTCCAGAATCTTCACAAGGTCCTTTGCTGTTGTTCTGGTATTGATTTGTACTTTTAGCATCAAAGTATGTTCATCTCTAGGAGACAGAATGCGTCTCCTTCCTGAGCGGTATGACGGCTGCGTGGTTCCATGGTGTTTATACTTGCGTACTATTGTTTGTACAGATGAACGTGGTACCTTCAGGTGTTTGGAAATTGGTCCCAAGGATGAGCCAGACTTTTGGAGGTCTACATTTTTCGGAAGTATTGGCTAATTTCTAGTCGAAACAGGTGGGAGGGAAGCGCTACTAAGGTACACAATAGTACATTTTGGTAGATAGAAAGTGCTCTTTGGTAAAAGGGGTAAATTGGTCATCAAAAAGAAATGAGGACCAAGGCACTCTTCATATAATTGATTAAAATGCCTTTATTAGTATGACATGTTCAATAGAAACATTTTTTTTATTTTATTTTTTATTTTTTTTAAACCGACGCATTTCCTCTGCATGGCCTTCGTCAGGGAGTACAAAAAAGGAATACAAGCTCCTCTTTTTAACAGCTTTACAATTAGCCCTAATTGGAAGAGGGAGTGGTTACACAATTGATTGGACACACCTAGTAAGCAAAACTATACACATTAAAAGGTGAAATACTGTAGCAATGTTATCATAAAAATACAACTCCAAGCTAGAAGTATCAGAACACTAAAAGGTAGTTCTAACCTTTAAATATGACTGGGAGAAGTGTCAAGAATAAGAAAGCTATATATTCCATAGGACACTAGAACACAGCAAAACATGAACTGTCTAACCATAGCTGAGGGCAATAGAGCAAAATGTCCACTAGATGACAGCAAATGGACCCATCACGACCCTACAGGAAGGGTGAGAAATCCATATCTTCATTTAAACCAGGGTATTTATTGGCCAGGGTATTTAGTAGTTTGTAAATCCAAAAACGTTCCCTTTGGTTTAACTGTTTAAGACGGTCCCCTTTTCTAATAGAGGCCGGAATATGATCAATACCCATCGCTTGTAGGGAGGCAGGGTTGCCATGGTGTAGGGACTTGTAGTGCCTTGCCATGGGGTAGTCTTCATTACCTACCTGTATGGCGTACTTGTGTTCCGCTAAGCGGTCTTGAAGGCGTCTCTTTGTCCGTCCAATGTAGAACACCTTGCACTTTGGACATTCCAATCTGTTAATGACATGAGTGGTTTTGCAGTTAATGAAATGCTTGACGTAATACTCCATTTTGGAAGCTGTGTCAACAAAATACTTCTTCTGTGCAATATTACTGCAATGGTTGCAATGGTTGCATTTAAAAGAGCCCTTGGGTTTGTGGTCAAGACAAGTTTTTTGAGAGTCACCCGGAAGATAACTGTGGACTAATTTGTCATTTCTTAAAGCTTATGACTGGTGGCTCAGGAAAGACTTGATGTATTGTGTATCACTTTGGATGATTCCCCAATTATTTTTAATTATTATTTTAATGCTCTCTGCTTCAGTGCTGTATTTTGTAACAAAATATACTCTCTCCGATGTATCACGAGGCACTCCCCTTCACAACAGACTAGACTGTAAACTCCCCTTCCAGACTCACATTAAGCATCCAAAATTAACCAATCCAAAATTAAGTCTAGAATCGGCTTCATCGCAATAAAGCCTCCTTCACTCATGCTGCTAAACATACCCTCGTAAAACTGACTATCCTACCGATCCTTGACTTACGATCCATCCTTCATTTACAAAATAGCCTCCAACACTCTACTCAGCAAATTGGATGTTGTCTATCACAGTGCCATCGGTTTTGTCACCAAAGCCCCATATACTACCCACCACTGCAACCTGTATGCTCTCGATGGCTGGCCCTCGCTTCATATTCGTCGCCAAACCCACTGGCTCCAGGTCATCTATAAGTCTCTGCTAGGTAAAGCCCTGCCTTATCTCAGCTCACTGGTCACCATAGCAACACCCACCTGTAGCACGCGCTCCAGAATGTATATTTCACTGGTCATCCCCAAAGCCAACTCCTTTTTTGGCCGCCTTTCCTTCCACTTCTCTGCTGCCAATGATTGGAACAAATTGCAAAAATCCTTGAAGCTGGAGACTTATAGCTTCCTTACTAACTTTAAGCATCAGCTGTCAGAGCAGCTTACCGATCACTGCACCTGTACACAGCAAATCTGTAAATAGCCCATCCAACTACCTCATCCCCATATTGTTATTTATTTTTGCTCTTTTGCACCCCAGTATCTTTACTTGCACATAATCATCTGCACATCTATCACTCCAGTGTTTAATTGCTAAATTGTAATTATTTTGCCACTACGGCCTATTTATTGCCTTACCTCCCTAATCTTACTGTATTTGCATACACTGTATATAGATTTTTCTATTGTGTTATTGACTGTACATTTGTCTATCCCATGTGTAACTCTGTGTTGTTGTTTTTGTCGCACTGCTTGGCTTTATCTTGGCCGGGTCGCCGTTGTAAATGTGAACTTGTTCTCCACTGGCCTACCTGGGTAAAATCAAGTTGGAAAAATAATAGAAAAAAATCGCACTATGAACAGCAGAGGGCAGTATAGTACTTACATTTTCACAGTGTTGCAGGCTCTAAGTTGTTGGGTTCCAAACACAATATATTGGTTATGTGAAAGTTCCCAATGTTTTTATAAAACGTTCGTCTGATGTTGCAAAAACGTTCCCAGAACGTTGGTCTCACATTTAATTGTGGCAGTATGTTCTAAAAACGTTACTGGTACATTGTGTTATTACATTACTTGGACAACTAAAGAGAACAGTTGGGGAATGTTCTGTGGTTGTTGTTACAGATGTTGTGCACAACATTACAGTAAATGTTAGAAGATTCCAAGGATATTTCATTTAAAACATTTTCTGAAATATTTCTGAATAATTAATTGAATGTTTTTGGGATGTTATCATTCCAATGTTAGATTAAACCCTTAATGGGAATCTTAGCTAATTTTCTGTGGATGTTCCCGATTTGCTGGGTCGTCACTGATGTCCAAGACTCAGGAATGACAAACTGTACACACAGAACTTACTAAACTGCTCCTGGTCTTTTTGACTATAGACTGCATGTATTATCAGTGAAAGCATACAGGCATACCAGCATACAAGCACTAACCTACAATGTAATTTCACCTTTCATATAATTTGAGGCAAAGGTATCTGTTGACTATCACATATACACTATTGTAAATACTATTGTAAAGCTATTTCTTACCCTCTCCATACAGTCTAGACAGGCTGAAATTAATCATCCAAGTTTCAAGTTTGATTAGTTATATGTACAGGATACACATGGTATACACAGTCCAACGAAGTGCTTTACTTGCAGATTCCTTCTTGATAACAACAATAATAAATAATAACATAAAGTAAATGGCTCAGTAGAATAGAATAAACATTTTAGCAAAAGTATAATACAGGAAGGCACAATTTATAGTCCCAATATTTACATGTGTTTTGGGGAAGGGGGGATTGGGGGGCAAGTGTTTATATTGTGCTTGTCAAGAAACCTCTCTCAGAGTAAAATGTGTATGCTCTCTTTTATTACTAGAGCTTGTTTACATCATTATTATAGTAGCACACACCACTCTTGCACAATGTGAATGTGGCTCATGTAAACTATTCCAACAGCTCACATCTGAGATCCCTAGAGACCAGTTAAAAAAAGCTCAGAGGTTCATTCATCTTTAATTAGCTTCTGTCCTGAGACCTTATTCAAGATCAGCTCTGAATTTTAAGAACCCTCGAGAACTCACTCACTCACCATCCTACTGAACTTTAAAGTAAGTTATGTAAATTATCATGAAGCAAAACCTTTTTATTCATAGCCATGGGAAGATGTGTGGGTTTGCTGCAATAAATCTTTTTATTTATATATATTTTTTAAATTCAGATTTTTCAAGGGGTACCCTCAGCACCCCTACTTCCCACAGCTATGCAGTTATTAGTGTTGGTGCAAAATGTTACTCCTACATTCAATGAGCGTGGAGATGTGAAAATAATTTTGTTTTTTTGACAGGTTATCCCATTAACTTCTCTGGGATATGTGGGACGGTAGCGTTCCACCTCACCAACTGCCAGTGAAATTGCAGGGCGCTAAATTCAAAACGACAAATCCCATAATTAAAATTCCTCAAACATAAAAGTATTTTACACCATTTTAAAGATACACTTCTTGTAAATCCAGCCACAGTGTCTGATTTCAAATAGGCTTTACGGCGAAAGCACACCAAAGTAGCCTCATAGCATAGTAGCCTCACCTAGTCACAGAAAACCATTCAGCCAACGAGAGGGCTCACAAAAATCAGAAATAGCGATTTAAATTAATCACTAACCTTTGATGATCTTCATCAGATGGCACTCATAGGACTTCATGTTACACAATAAATGTGTGTTTTGTTCGATAAAGTTAATCTTTATGTCCAAAAACCTCATTTGAGATTGGTGTGTTATGATCAGAAATGCATTGTCTCAAACAAACATCTGGTGAAAGTGCAGAGAGCCACATCAAATTACAGAAATACTCATAATAAACATTGACAACTATTGTAAAGTGGCTGTTCCACTGGATGTCATAAGGTGTATGCACCAATTTGTAAGTCGCTCTGGATAAGAGCGTCTGCTAAATGACTTAAATGTAAATGTAAATGTAATTGATAAAAGATACAAGGGTTATGCATAGAAATATAGATAAAGTCCTTAATGCAACCGCTGTGTCAGATTTCAAAATGGCTTTACTGCGAAAGTACACCTTGCGATTATGTTAGGTCAGCGCTAGTCACAGAAAAATATCCAGCCATTTTCCAAAGAAGGAGAGGTGTCAGAAAAGTCAGAAATAGCGTTTTAAATATTCACTTAACTTTGATGATCTTGATCGGAATGCACTCCCAGGAATCCCAGTTCCACAATAAATGTTTGTTTTGCTCGACAAAGTCCATCATTTGTCCAAATACCTCCTTTTTGTTTGCGCGTTTAGCCCAGTAATCCAAATGCATAATGCGCAATCACTTGTTCAGACGAAATGTCAAAAAAGTTATATTACAGTTCGTAGAAACATGTCAAACGATGTATAGAATCAATCTTTAGGAGGTTTTTAACATAAATCTTCAATAATGTTCCAACCGGAGAATTCCTTTGTCTTTAGAAACACAATGGAACGCAGCTCACGGGCGCACGCGTGATCAGCTCATGGCACTCTGCCAGACCTCTGGCTCAAACAGCTCTCATTCTTTCCTCCTTCACAGTAGAAGCCTAAAACAAGGTTCTAAAGACTGTTGACATCTAGTGGAAGCCTTAGGAAGTGCAATATGACCCCATAGACACGGTATATTCGATAGGCAATGACTTGAAAAACTACAAACTTCAGATTTCCCACTTCCTGGTTGTTTTTTTCTCAGGTTTTTGCCTGTCATATGAGTTCTGTTATACTCACAGACATCATTCAAACAGTTTTATAAACTTCAGAGTGTTTTCTATCCGAATCAATTATATACATATTCTAGCTTTTGGGCCTGAGTAGCAGGCAGTTTACTCTGGGCACCTTTTTATCCAAGCTACTCAATACTGCCCCCCAGTCCCAAAGAAGTTTTAAACACGACATTGTTTCATGATCATGAGCAAGCATGATTGCTTTCCGTTTTAGTCAGTTATGAATTGAGCAATGCAATCTTCACATTTCATCTCAAAGTTTGCTTGTCAAAGTTAGCTTGTCAAAGAGAATAAGTAGTTCTACTAATAAACGAAAGGGGTAGTTATTGAATGCAAGGGACTTAATCATTAAATAAAATGGCTATATCTCGTATCTTGAATTAAGCCTGACATTTGTAGCATTTGTCACAAAATCAAGTAAATTGTCACAATTGTCACAAAATCAAGTAAAAAAATCAAGTACCTGGCAAGCTTTCACTAGTTGATGTACCGTTAGAGAGAGAGCTGGCCAAAAGTTGGCTTACATTAGCTATCATTTTTGACTCAATCAAACTAGACCTGAATCTGACACAGCAATAAACAGCTCTAATATTACAGGCTTCACTGTCATGATGCGCAGAACCGATTTCTTCATCTCGCTCCCGCCTGCACCTGCTGGCTTTCTGTCCAACCCCCGCCCACTACCGCAGGAACTGGTCCCAAACCCAACCGGGGTCCCGCAATGTTATTTTAGACTATGTGATGCAACTCACTTGCCAGCCTTGGTCCCAGAATTTTTTTGCCCTATAGGCAATATCAAAAGCGCAAACATAACTTAAGAAATAGGTTAAATTACCAGAGATTCTCACATTGTATTGCTGGGCTACATCAGCCAATGTGCAAAGAGTTGGAGAGACTTGCACTTTTTCTTTAGCTATTTTTATAGCCTATCTTTCTGGAGTGGGAAGGTCTTCAGACTGAGAAATATGGGTGCTAAACAATTTTGGCTTATTTCTAGGCAATGTAGTAAATTATAGCCTAATCATAGGCTATTTAGGAAGTACATTTCCTTGGAAAGATGACTGTCCCATGCTTCTCTGCCCATGTATACATAGGCTATAGCCTACTCTATTTAATGGAGACCAATATCGCACCTGATCTTGCGGGTAAGGATACTGAACTGGAAGCAGCAAGAATGATGACCGAGACACTTGCTACGTTTTGCACACTCCTATAGGATATAGCCTACATTTTAGACGGACAATTTATGGGTAATGAGACAAATAAATGGGTAATGCATACTTATTGAAAAGTAGAAGGCGCAACGCTCGCTCACCATAGTAGCCTAACCTATGTGTTCACCATAGTAGCCTAACCTATGTGTTCACCATAGTAGCCTAACCTGTGTGTTCACCATAGTAGCCTAACCTATGGTCACCATAGTAACCTAACCTGTGTTCACCATAGTAGCCTAACCTATGTTGTGTTCACCATAGTAGCCTAACCTGTGTTCACCATAGTAACCTAACCTATGTGTTCACCATAGTAACCTAACCTATGTGTTCACCATAGTAGCCTAACCTGTGTTCACCATAGTAACCTAACCTGTGTTCACCATAGTAACCTAACCTATGTGTTCACCATAGTAACCTAACCTGTGTTCACCATAGTAGCCTAACCTATGTGTTCACCATAGTAGCCTAACCTATGTGTTCACCATAGTAACCTAACCTGTGTTCACCATAGTAGCCTAACCTGTGTTCACCATAGTAACCTAACCTGTGTTCACCATAGTAGCCTAACCTGTGTTCACCATAGTAACCTAACCTGTGTTCACCATAGTAACCTAACCTATGTGTTCACCATAGTAACCTAACCTATGTGTTCACCATAGTAGCCTAACCTGTGTTCACCATAGTAACCTAACCTGTGTTCACCATAGTAACCTAACCTATGTGTTCACCATAGTAGCCTAACCTGTGTTCACCATAGTAGCCTAACCTATGTGTTCACCATAGTAACCTAACCTGTGTTCACCATAGTAGCCTAACCTGTGTTCACCATAGTAACCTAACCTGTGTTCACCATAGTAACCTAACCTGTGTTCACCATAGTAGCCTAACCTATGTGTTCACCATAGTAACCTAACCTGTGTTCACCATAGTAACCTAACCTATGTGTTCACCATAGTAGCCTAACCTGTGTTCACCATAGTAGCCTAACCTATGTGTTCACCATAGTAACCTAACCTGTGTTCACCATAGTAACCTAACCTATGTGTTCACCATAGTAGCCTAACCTATGGTCACCATAGTAACCTAACCTATGTGCACGTTGTGCCTTGTTCTTTTTAATCATGATTGGATTTTTTGATTGCACTTCGACTCACATTGGTTGAACGCCCTCAACTTCTTTTCATTATCAGTATTTATTTACAGATACTGTAGTAAACTACAGTCTAATCATATTGAAGTTAACTGCCACATATTTCTCCGCCCATGTAGGCAGCCTACTCTATATATATATTTTTTGTGTACTTTTTACCCTTTTCATGATATTCAATAGGTAGTTACAGTCTTGTCCCATCACTGCAACTCCTGTACTGACTCGGTAGAGGCAAAGGTCGAGAGCCATGAGTCCTCCAAAGCACGACCGCTCCAAGCTGCACTGCTTCTTGACACACTGCTTGCTTAACCTGGAAGCCAGCCATACCAATGTGTCAGAGGAAACACCGTACAGCTGGCTACCAGAGTCAGGGGTCATGCGCCAGGCCGATAACAAGGAGTTGCTAGAGCTCGATGGGACAAGGACACCCCTACTCTATTTCAATAAGATCACACATACTAGGCGCACTTGACCTCTCACGCCCAACCAGGAGAGGTAGGCTACAGAAGTTGAAGCAGCGAATGCTGAGTGTGTGAGTAATGCAAAAAAAGATGTGTTTTTAATACAATAGGTAGGCTAACGCATACAAGGCAGAAACAGGACCGTTATATTTGCATCCCAAATTTGCCTGTCTGACCGCCCACTCCCGCCTGCAGCATGAAAAATGCTCCTCACAGAGTTATATCCTGGATCTACCAATTGTGTTCCCATTTACAATGCATTGAAATGATATTGCATCATTTGTTTCAGTCTGTGAAACATCTCATGTTTCTTAGCTGTATTATACCTCGTCCATGGAACCCTTTGCCTGTATTAATCAGCTGAATGGCCCTGAGCATTGCAGATGGTTTGATGCATCCTGTCAAGTGAGGTTTCACCTTGGAGATGAGGACCACTAGAAACGTACTGCTCTGAAGTATGGTGTCCATTTTATGTCACTTTAGGCTGAGGGTGTTAAATAATGTGCCACTTGTTACAATACCGGCAAGAGCAGTTAGAAAGCAGTTCCCTCATGCTGTTCATAAAATTTCATCATTCGCTGAGGCCAAGGCTCCTAGACCCCAGCATTCTAGTTGTGACTAGTGGGACTGTCCTGCTATGGAAAAGTAACTTCCAGTCATAGCTGTACTCCCTCTTGTCAGGAACCAGCATTCTGTCATCATGTCATGCTCTAGCCACTGTTTCAGTCTCGTTAGTATGACAGGAATGACTAAGACTTGTCTATGCTGGTAAGAAGAATCGTCATGCTTTTTACCTAGTTCTTCTGATTCCATCGGAAGTGTAAGCATGTTGAGGAACCATTGTTCCAGTTCTTAGTTATCTTTCGTCCTAGTTCCTCTTGGTTCTTCTTACAGAGAAACAGCGTCTCAATATCCTTAAGTGTTCCTGGCCTGCTCCTTTCCATCATCTGCAATGATCTAAAGCTTATGAGTGGGATAAATATGGCTGAATATGCTAGCCTTCAATGGAAATGATCTTTTTCGCTCAACTCCTTGTTTAGTCTTCTTGTACTTCAATGGGAAAAAACCTTGCTGTCATTGAAAAAAAACTTGATTTGTATTAATTTATGTAACAGACAAAACCACCTTTTGTTAATAATAATTTGATTGAGTTTGAGTGAGAGCAGAACAAAGCAACTCCGCCAATAGACCTACATTAATGATTGACCTTGGTACCTTACAGAAAATGACTATTCTGTACCACACAAAAGACTGCATGAACTTAAATGCTCCTGCAACAAGGTGGGCAAAACAGAGGCACAATGTAGTTATGTCTCACTCTGTGATAATTTCTGTGCTCTGTACGCTTTCATTTGCATGCATAAAAGCCAGGCTGAAAAATATAACTTCCCCTCTTGAGACACATTACTTTGAAAGTAATGTGCGAACAATTGCTGAGTAATGGTGGCTACACTTGCCTATTTTAATTGTATATTCAGTCAGGTCCAAAATTATTGGCATCCTTGATAAAGATGAGCAAAAAATAATATAAAATAAATAATACAAATACTGAGCTATATTATAGGCTCACAATTTAAAAAATATATTTTTCCAAAGAGCTCTATTTTTTTGCATCTGACCATAGCACCGGTTCCAATCCAAGTGAAAATGGCATTTAGCAAACTTCAGGCATTTACATTTGTTGGATGACATGGAAACATAGCTTTTGGCCACACACACCAGTGGTGGGTTTGGTGTAGAAATAAGGATGCATGAACAGAAAATAACCCCATACCTACTGTAAAATATATATTTTGATATTATGGGGCTATTTTTCTTCCACTGGTCCTGGGGCTCTTGTTAGGGTCAACGGCATCATCAACTTTACACAGTACCAGAACATTTTACCCCAAAACTTGGTTGCATCTGCAAGGAGGCTGAAACTTAGCTGCAAGTGGATCTTCCAGCAAGACCATGACCCCAAACACAAATCAGAATCCACAAGGAAATTGTTAATTTATCATAAAATCAACATTTTGCTATGGCATCTCAGTCTCCATCTCAGAACCGGAGGACAGCTAGCTTCCGTCCTCCTCTGGTTGCCTCTGCAAGGTAGCTGAAACTTGTCCACAAATGGATCTTCCAGCAAGACCATGACCCCAAGCACACATCAAAATCCACGAAGAAATTGTTAATTTACCATAAAATCAACATTCAGTCTCCGGACTTGAACCCCATTGAAAACCTGTGGTTTGAATTGAAGAGGGCAGTCCATAAGCACAGCCCAAAGGATATAAAGGATCTGGAAAGAGATTATGTATGGAAGAATGGTTTAAGATCTCTCCCAGTGTGTTCTCCAAAATCATAAAACATTTTAGAAAAAGGCTCAGTGCCGGGGTATTGCAAAGTATTGAAAACTGGATGCCAATCATTTATTCAATCGTATTATTTATTTTATACAGTCTTTTTTGCTCATCGTTATCAAGGGAACAAATGATTCTGGACAATATAGATATCTTACTTTAAATCTCTTGTGATGTCAAAGTCAGAGACATTCCTAATTGTCCAACCCTCTGGTAAAGAACAGGCGGAAAACAACTCATTTCAGACGTGTTTTCATCGCAGCTGTGCTTACTCAAACACACACAGACACAGACACACACACCATCTCCACAGGACGTTGAGTTGAAAAATTCTAAAACCACTTTCAGAAAACTAAACTGAACTGATTGACATTTATTGATTGGTCAGATATTTTATCTCTACACCTTCACTAAAAGCACGGAGGTCTCCTGTTTTTTTCCAAATGTGGCTCTAGTGTAGACTTTTACTTATATCAGTAAGAACTCTAATGCGTTGGCAAACATCATCACTCCTATATTATGTTTGTCACGGCATGGTCCCTGACTTCCTTCTTAAATCGATCACAAGCTTGTTAATTCATCAGCGTCTATCTTACTTTCATCTGTGATTTATAAACGAGCTCACACACTTTGTGTGGTGGGGTCCAGTAAAGGGTCATGTTCATTAGGCAGTTGGCACAAAACAGAAGACAATTGACGGAAACATGGAGGCGACTACCTGGATTTGTCCAATAAGAAACACCCATTTTAGTTTCCCGTTGCAAAATGTTTTCAAACATTTTTGGTTACGTGTCCTGATGAACATGCCCCACCTGTGCTGCCAGAATGAAGGAGGAGCCGTTAAGCAGTGGTGAAGCTCGCCTAGAGGTCGCTGTAGGCTGTCAGGTGTGACCAGGGGAGAGGTGCAAGTCAATTGGACAGATCTGTCACTACCAAGGCCCTCGGGATGTGGGTGACATGACATGAGAGTCTCCGTGATCACTCTAGTAGAGCCTGACAATCGGGTCCAAGGAGACTGCAAGGTCTTACAAAGGCGATGTAGGTAAATACCAGACCCGGGTTCAAATGGTTTTATTTATATTTTTATAATTAAGCTGCGGTTGATTGAGCTTGTCTGGCGCATTGGAGCCAATAGACTGGTCCTAAAAGTGCAATGCAGGCCCATCTGGTGCTCTAGGCAGGCTCAATCAAATGCTTAAGAGAAAACAAATACTATTTAAACTCAGACAGGTCTGATTTAAAACCAACCTGAAAACAAACATGTAGTGGAATTACCTAAATTAATCTTTAAAGTGCAACCTAGTGCAACCTCCACAACAATCGCAATATTACCAGCAGCATAGCCTCAGCAGCTATATATCACAATGACAGTTCTGATACAACATTATGGTACTCTTGTCACCTCTAGTGGTTAGATTTTTCTTTTTGGTTGGCACACAGGCCAAAAAAAAGAGTGATGCAAACTAGTTCACAAGCTCAAGGACAGAGTTAGGTACAAAGAGTAATACTCAGCACAATAAACATACCTCACGCTAATAAAAGGCTGAAAGGTAGTAACATAAATAGTAAGTTCATAAAAAAGGGCCCGTCTTCACTCAGCTCAAACTTCTCAAGCATCTGAAAGTCATGGTGGGGTGGGCGGTGGTTCTGCTGGGAATGGGGCGATCACTCACATTCCGGGGACGTAGGTTTCCGGTAATGAAACTGTCACAACGAATGGGATGCTAGTGCTTTATCTTTTTTTATGTGTACTTTTTACAACCCCAATCTATGCTGGTCTGTGCCCTACTTTTGCTCCATTCCTGAACATTCTCTGGCGGTCCCCTCAATGTCAAAGACAGAAGTTCTGTATTCTTAAAAAGACATTACAAACCTTGAGTAGTCTTCTGTTGAGATAAGTCAAAGTCCCAGGCCATCTGTTTTGTGGATCTAGCTATAACCAATAATAGAAAATGTGTGGAGAAAAAAATATGCACAATATAATTTCCAGATTTGTGGTGCTTTATCTTTGACATTAATTTGGGGTTGAGCGATAAAGCAGAATGAGATTCCAACGCACATGTATTAATGTGTTTAAGTGACAGGAAGCTAATTCATTTGCTTTGGTTAAAGAGACTCTGATGGAGGAAATAGAAGTACATGTTGAATGTGTCTCCTTCTGGTGCAGCACTTTACGAAGTGCAGTTCAAGATCTAGCACTCTGGTTCATAAAATCTAAATGAACACATGGACATGAACCATTGACAGTGCAGCACACAATTTTCACTGGCATCCAGTCAGAACAGTAGTACGTGACAGATTTGATTATTTTTATGCATTTTTCTTGCAAAACAGAAAAGTGATTGTGAATCAGCATGCTGTCTTAGATACTGTACATTAGTTTTAATGTAATGAAAATCAATAAAATTAAGTAATACAATTACTTTTCATTCAGTAGTCACTGGACCAAATGTAATGTAACCAATGGAGCACAGCAGATAAGAGGTTTTTGACAGTAGTCTTAGATTAGATATTTTTTTATTGTCTGATTTTCACAGATATTTGCTTTACGCACAAGAAAATACACTGTGATATGGTGAGGGACATTGGATAGGCCAGACATAACATGACATATACACATTCATGAAAAAACAAAAGAATGACAGCTGAAGGACTCTTACCCCTCCCTTCCACATTACATAGCTGTCCCTCCTATATTCAATGTTACACATCCCTTTAATGTCCAAGGTCCCTGAGCGTTTCACATAATGTTATTGCACAACTCTATAGTTTCAACACTTGCAAGAGTTTAGTGTCCTACATTGAACCTTTGCTGATGATTCAGAGTACAGCTGGGATGCGATGCCTGGGGGATTCAAGGCCTGAATCCTTAAAGCCCACTGAGGCCCCAATGATCTTTGGCCTATCTATGACTAAGAAATATGAACTTACAATTGCGGAAACATAAATCTAAGTTCTTCGCGGAGGGACAGAAATTCTCCAAAGGTTTGTGTTGAGTTTATTGGTGTTCATGAGGAACACACACGTGAACACGCACAGCTGTCAACACGGATGTGTCATTAACCCCCAGCATCTGCAACTTGGATGATATGTTTTTTTCATTTCCTGCCCCCCTTGTTTCCCTCAACCCGTCACAACATTCAGGAGAAACCATGCCCAGGATATGGATGCAGTGTTATAGTCAATGCGTTGGCTCTAACAGCTTATTCTAACACCCATTGCAGCATAATTATGTCCTGCTCTACTTATGTCATCCAACACTGGCATACTCATAGTATGGAAGCTGTATTAAACTTATACAAACATCTGTCATCCAGACTTGGTTTCACTGAGTGTCAAACTCATGGTTGCATATGGACTTGTTGTCAAAATCAGACTAACCTTTGTGTGAATCAGTGGAATCATTGGGTCTATAGCTAGCTATGATCAGACAAAGTGAGTAGCTAGCTAACAATATACTAATATCTCAATATTATGACCAAGCACACTATGCCTTGAATTAGGCCATCCTCTGATTTGGTTGAAGGTGATCCAATTGCTGACATTAATTTGCTAACCAATTAAAACAGTTTCAATGAGGAAGAATACCAGACTGATATGTGAAGTGAAACAGGAATAGTAAACAGAGGTGTCATGCCCATAGGGGGCACAGGGGCACAGATTTGTCCTGTTAACCTTTTCACGTGTGAGTTCCAAATATCTGTAACCATTGCCCCTGTGTGAGTTTTTTCATGCCTGTGATGTCAGAATGCTCTCATTGTACCATAAGGCACGCTGCCTGCTATGTTTCAACTTCAACTTGTCAATTTCAAATAATTTTCTAACAGTTTGAATTGAGGTGTGTTCCGCCTCCTCATTAATTGGCTCCCGAGTGGTGCAGTGGTCTAAGGCACCGCAGTGCAAGAGGTCCCTGGTTCGAATCCAGGCTGTCTCACATCCAGTCGTGATTGGGAGTCCCATAGTGCGGCACACAATTGGCCCAGCTTTGTCCAGGGTAGGCTGTCATTGTAAATAATAATTTGTTGTACCTCTAAAGGATTGGTGTCCCCCCCTGTGGGATGGTTGAGCTAATGTGATTGGAATGAAGTAACAAGAACATTTTTCACTTTAAACCTACTTTCCAATTTACAGTAGGTTTACAGTGAAAGAATACCATGCTATTGTTTGAGGAAAGTGCACAGTTATGAACTTGAAAATGTATTAATAAACCAATTAGGCACATTTGGACAGACTCAGATACAACATTTTGAACAGAAATGCAATGGTTCATTGGATCTGTATAAACTTTGCACGTACACTGCTGCCATCTAGTGACCAAAATCTCAATTGTGCCTAAACTGGAATAATACATTGTGGCCTTGCTCTTGCATTTCAAAGATGATGAAAAAAAAATGCATGTTTTTTCTTTGTATTGTCTTTTACCAGATCTAATGTGTTATATTCTCCTACATCAATTTCACATTTCCACAAACTTCAAAGTGCTTCAGGTCCTGAGCTACAGGCAGTAAGATTTGGGTATGTCATTTTAGGCGAACATTTTTAAAAAGGAGGTTGTTTTTAACTGACTTGCCTAGTTAAATAAAAAAACAATAACAAATGCACATAATAAGTAGCCAATTTCACTATTGTGGACTATTTATGTTTGAGGCTTTACTGAGCTGGACAAACGTCTCTCTTCCCCTAGTGTTTCCCCAGATCAAGTATGAAGACATTGCACATCTCTAGTCAAAACAGGCCTTGCAGATTTTCTAGCTGGCGCCCGCATGTTTGTTTTCCTTTCAAATTGGACTTTGACATTTGTACGTTCCTATCAAAGTAAGTGGCTTATTTTCTGTATATCGTGTTGTTGTTTCTGCTGTAGCACACCGTATGTATGGATCATAATGTATTTACTGTTTTAGTCACATGTTTTCAAGTACTGGTGACAAATCATGCATTCCAATTCTTGCAGAGTTTGTAATGGACACATATGATGTGTGTAAAATACTTTTTTGAATATTTTACTGATTATGATGAGCTAATTTTATTATATCATGGTATTTTTTTTTAAACGGACGGAATGACTGTATTTGGCGGTATTTTACATTTTTTTATAATAAAAGTTTTACATTTGCTTTAGGAGTAGTGCGTGACCCTAGGGTGGCAGCACATACATTCTAAGTAATTTCAATGGGTCTTTCTCAATTCTGATTGTTTCACACTGTTCAATTCAACTTCAACCCCCCCCCAAAATCATAATTTTCATCAATTTCCGCATTTGAGATAATTTCCACACTGTCATGTAGCTCTGCACGATATGGGCAAGTAATCTGGGCCTTATTTGTAACCAAATGTTGCAATTTGACTTGCGATTTAGAGTTGTTGGAATCATGGGAATAGAATGTCTATTCTGATTATATAGTTAGAATATAATAGTGGGCACTTTTAATACAGTGTTGTCTGACATGACAGCGAATGAAAATGCCAGAGAGGAGTTATTGTGACAGGGTAGGAACTCATGTGTGTTTCCTAGGGGACCCTATAATATTTGGCTACATTGAATGTTTTCTCTTAGGTACTTCATGTAGTTAACATATTCTTGCTTTGCATTTACCTCTTTAATTTAGAAGACTGTTGCACAAACAATGCTGATTTAGGTCTACACAATCACTGGTATTACCCGGCTGTATAGATAATTATGCTTGCTCTTACTAAGTACATTTATTAGCTAGCTAGCTAGCGATTAGCATGAGCGGCAAACATATTTAGGAACAACTTGCTAAGAATAGACAAACTAGCTGTTTGCAGATGAAAGAAACACAAGCTAATAGTATCATTATAGAATGCTAGTAGATTTATATTAAGAAGCAAAGTAACAACTGCATCGTTGTCATCAACAGTGTTGCATATGCTGCATTGACCATGCAGACTGAACGCAAGTGTCTCGTGATTGAGGCCTTTAATGGTGGAGTGGAAAGACAGAAGCCACACCTCAGTAAAAGGAACATGACAGCCTGCTTGGAGTTTGCCAAAAGGCAACAAGATTCTTTGGTCTGATGAAACCAAGATTGAACTCGTAGTCCTGAATGCCAAGCGTCACACCTGGAGGAAACCTGGCACCATCCCTACCGTGAAGCATAGTGGTGGCAGCATCATGCTGCCGGGATGTTTTTCAGTGGCAGGGACTGGGAGACTAGTCAGGATCGAAGCAAAGATGAACTGAACATATTACATAGAAATCCTTAATGAAACCTGCTCTAGAGAGCCCAGGACCTCAGACTGGGTTGAAGGTTCACCTTCCAACAAGACAACAACCGTAAGCACACAGCCAAGACAATGCAGGACTGACTTTGGGACAAGTCTCTGAATGTCCTTGAGTGGCCCAACTAGAGCCCAGACTTGAACCCTATCGAACATCTCTAGAGAGACATGAAAAAAGCTTTGCAGCGACGCTCCCCATCCAACCTGACAAAGCTTGAGAGGATCTGCCGAGAAGAATGGGAGAAAGTCCCCAAATACAGTTGTGCCAAGCTTGTAGCGTCATACCCAAGAAGACTCGAGGCTGTAATCACTGCCAAAGGTGCCTCATCAAAGTACAGAGTAAAGGGTCTGAATTCTTATGTAAATGTGATTCTAATGTTCAGTTTAAAAATATATATATAAACTAGTAAAAATGTGAAACTGTTTTTGCTTTGTCATTATGGGGTATTGTGTGTAGATTGATGATAATTTTTTAGAATAGGGCTGTAACCTACCAAAATGCAGAAAATGTCAAGGGGTCTGAATACTTTCACAATTTTTCAAGTCTCATAGCAAAGGGTCTTGAATACTTATGTAAATGTGATATTTTCGTTTTTTTTATTATATTAAATTAGCTAACAATTCTAAACTGTTTTTGCTTTGTCATTATGGGGTATTGAGTGTAGATCAAAAATACACATTTAATCAATTTTAGAATAAGGAAAAGGTCTGAATATTTTCCAAATGCACTGTATGCAGCACTCTAATTCGTAATGAACATTTAGATTTAAAAACCATTTTAAATGCATTTTTTTTGGCACATTTGTGCTTTTGTGGTGGTTAAGACAGGACCCACGAGTTCACTTTGATAGCTTATGCAATAACTTGATAGCCTATGACCTGCATTTTCAGATGACAAGATAAGTATTATGATGTTTGTTTTAGAACATTTTCATATATAAACACATTTTGCACATCATCCATCCATAACGGAGAATGTCACATCCATAACGGTACACTTTCCTCTCTAAATATGTATATGACCATTTTTATGTTTTCATTGTGTAGCGAAGCCTTAATTTCAAAATGGCTATGAATATTTTACCCTTTAAGATAATGCCACAATCAGTTGGTTGTAATTTTGGATAGAGCAGACATTTCCATATATTTTTGTTAACTGCTTGTGACAACTCTACCAGTCCTATTTATGATATAATTTACAAAGATTATACCAAATTTAAACATTGTTTTTTGAAAGATTAGTATAATTGAGTTTAGCCGTATTTTCTGATGAATTAAACAGAAATTGCAACCAGCTTTCTATTGCTTGTTTTAAAAATGGCAATGTTTTGGAGATTAAACACATTTTGTTGATACCAGTTTAATCTGTCAGCGCCACTGACTGGCTAGCACTTAGCTAGCAAACGTTATCTATGATATTTTTTCACAATTCATGCGATAGCTAGCTAACTAATGATTTGCCTAAACACTTATTTTTAGGTGAATACATTGCTGTCTTTTAATACCAATCTGCACATCAATATGCTATTGTCACTGTTCAGTAGCATGTTAGCTAGCACAACTAAGGTAGCAACAATATGCACTGACATGATTTAGGCATATCTCAATTTTAAGTTGCTTTTCATCCCCCCAAGCCTTATACACCTGAGTCAGGAAGAGTAGACAACTGCCTCTTAATGATGATGTCCGCAGTCTAGATTGGATATCGTTAGTTAGTTTGAATCAATTTTGTTGAGGCTTGGCTGGAAAAACATACAGTATAATGTGGCTCTCTAGGAATAGTTGGTCACACATTTAAAGGTACATTTATTAAGCCTAAGTCACAGTTTATGCTAGCTACATTGTTTGTTTATATATCATTCATACAAGGCAGAAACATTGTTTGCTTGCTGAAAAATGTTGAATGCCAGTTTCAGTGAAAAGCATAGCAACATTAAGGAATCTTTGTAACAGCTGACCCCGTTTTTTCCCATGCCAAACCCATCCATTAGCCACTGAGTCTACCTTTTTAGGATGCCAAAATATATACTTTTTTCAGCAATTGTTTTCATCAATTGTTTTCAGTATCTTAATTTTGTTTTTGTTTGTGTTTTCTGATTGTTTCAGTGCATGCATTCAAAAAGCTTTGGACGAAGGACTTCCACAAGTCCACCATCTCCAAAGTTCACTCAAAAAGGCAATAGTTCTGAACTGGGTTTGATTTACACTGAACACAAATATAAATGCAACAATTTCAATGATTTTTACTGAGTTACTGTTCATATAAGGAAATCAGTCTATTGAAATAAATCCATTAGGCCCTAATCTACGGATTTCACATGATTGGGAAGGAGTGGGAGGGCATAGGCCCACCCACTGAGGAGCCAGGCCCAGCCAATCAGACAACCACAGGTAAAGAATCCAGATGTGGAGGTCCTGGGCTGGCATGGTTACTTGTGGTCTGCGGTTGTGAGGCCGGTTTGACGGACTGCTAAATTCTCTAAAATGTCATTGAAGGCGGCTTATGGTAGAGAAATTAACATTACATTCTCTGGCAACAGTTCTGGTAGACATTCCTGCAGTCAGCATGCCAATTGCACACTCCCTCAAAACTTGAGATCTGTGGCATTGTGTTTTGTGACACAACTGCACATTTCAGAGTGGCCTTTTATTGTCCCCAGCATAAGGTGCACCTGTGTAATCATGCTGTTTAATCAGCTTCTTGATATTCCACACCTGTCAGGTGTATGGATTATCTTGGCAAAGGAGAAATACTAACAGGTATGTAAATAAATGTGTAAATTTGTAAGTCGCTCTGGACAAGAGCGTCTGCTAAATGACTTAAATGTAAATGTAAATGTATGCTGTCAACATAGCAACACCGTAAGATCCTCTGTCTCTTGTTGCTCTGTCTGGAAGATAATAATAAACGTGGATATTTTAAGTGTCTACAATGTTTGTCATTCTGTGCGGACTTATGTGCAGCTTGGTGGGGAAACTTGGCAGACTTAATTGTACAGTATTGCAGAGCTCTTTGTCATAGAAACATCAGTAGGAGGGACAGGAGAGAAGGGTGCAGACTTGTAAAAATATATATTATTTTAAATATAACTCGATTTTAAGAAGCCCATTTACCAGCAGTTGAAGTGAAGCCTTTGTTTGCAGCAATTACTCAAATGTTGATTTAATTGCATATTTACCCAATGTGTCAATACATGAGAAATAGACTGGGCAATAACATCATTGAATCAAAATGTATTTTTTGTAAAGTGGATAGTAAGAATGTCCCCTCTATAAAGATATAATTTACTGTCCCACATTGAATATATGTAATTTACTCAACAAAACACTGAAATAAGATGACATTTCAGGATGCTTCAGAGCTGTTTGAAAGAGCAGGGCTCCTGAGTGGTGCAGCGGTATAATGCACTGCATCTCATTGCAAGAGGCATCACTACAGTCCCTGGTTCGATTCCAGGCTGTATCACATCCGGCAGTGATTGGGAGTCCCAAACTCGCACAATTGTCCGAGTTTGGACGGGGTAGGCCATCATTGTAAATAAGAATATGTTCTTAACTGACTAACCTGGTAAAATAAATAATGTTTTCATTAGAGGTACCAACCTCAGAAATTGCAGCCCAAATAAATGCTTCACAGAGTTCAAGTAAGAGACACATCTTAAAATAAACTTTTCAGAGAAGACTGCGTGAATCAGGCCCTCGTAGTCAAATTGCTGCAAAGAAACCACTATTTGTATTTATTATGGATCCCCATTAGCTGCAGCTACTCTTCCAGGGGTCCAGCGAAATTAAGGCAGTTTATATCATTTTAAACCATTACAATACATTCACAGATTTCACAACCCACGGTGTGGCCTCAGGCCCCTACTCCACCATTACAACATATCTACAGTACTAAATCCATGTGTATGTATAGTGCGTATCTTATTGTGTGTCTGTGCCAATGTTTGTGTTGCTTCACAGTCCCCGCTATTCCAAAACATTTTTTTTTTATCTGTTTTTTAAAATCTAATTTTACTGCTTGCATCAAGTTACTTGATGTGGAATAGAGTCCCATGTAGTCATGGCTCTATTTAGTACTGTGTGCCTCCCATAGTCTGTTCTGGATTTGGACTGTGAAGAGACCTCTTGTGGGGTATGCATAGATGTCCGAGCTGTGTGCCAGTAATTTAGACAGACAGCTCGGTGCATTCAACATGTCAATAAAAGTAGTGAAGTCAATCTATCCTCCACTTTCAGCCAGGAGAGATTGACATGCATATTATTATTATATTATATATTATTATATATTATTATTATTATTATTATTGTTATTATTAATTAGCTCTCTGTGTACATCCAAGGGCCAGCCGTGTTGCCCTGTTCTGAGCTAATTGCAATTTTCCTAAGTCCTTTTTTGTGGCACCTGACCACACGACTGAACAGTAGTCAAGGTGCGACAACTAGGGCCTGTAGGACCTGCCTTGTTGATAGTGTTAACAAGGCAGAGCATTGCTTTATTATAGACAGACTTCTCCCCATCTTAGTTACTACTGCATAAATATGTTTTGACAATGGCAGTTTACAATCTAGTGTTACTCCAAGCAGTCTAGTCATCTTAACTTGTTCAATTTCCACATTTATTTATAAGATTTAGTTGAGGTTTAGGGTTTATTGAGTGTTTTGTTCCAAATAGAGTGCTTTTAGTTTTAGAAATATTTTGGGCTAACTTACTTGCCAACCACTCTGAAAATAACGGCAGCTCTTTGAGTGTTGCAGTCATTTCAGTTGCTGTAGTAGATTACGTGTGTCACGCCCTGGTCAAATTATTTTGTGTTTATCTTCATGTATTGGGTCAGGCCAGGGTGTGGCATGGGGTTTTTGTATTGTGGTGTGTTTTGTCTAGGGGTTTTGGTGTTGGTATTGGGATTGTAGCTTCGTGGGGTATCTAGCAAAGTCTATGGCTTTCTGGAGTGGTTCTCAATCAGAGGCAGGTGTTTATCGTTGTCTCTGATTGGGAACCATATTTAGGCAGCCATATTCTTTGAGTTTGTCGTGGGTGATTGTCCTTAGTGTCCTTGTTCCTGTGTTAGTTTATACTAGTATAGGCTGTTTCGGTTTTCGTTACGTTTTTGTAGTGTGTAATATAGATTCTTGTTACGTTTGTTGAATAAACATGGATCGCAATCTACACGCTGCATTTTGGTCCGACTCCTTCACCACAAGATAACCGTTACACCGTGTATAGCGTTGAGTCATCCTCATACATAGAAACTCTGGCTTTACTCAGTCAGTGGCATGTCATTAGTAAAAATTGGAAAAGCAAGGGGCCTAAACGGCTATGCTGGAGAATTCCTGCTGAATTATACTTGATAGGCTTCCATTAAAGAACACCATCCCCCTGTGTTCTGTTAGACAAGTAACTCTTTATCCACATTATATCAGGTGGTTGTAAAGCCATAACATATGCTTTTCCATTAGCAGACTATAATCAATAATGTCAATTGCTGCACAGACGTCTAACAAGACAACCCCCACAATCCTTTTATCATCAATTTCTACTTAAGGACACCAATAAGAAGATAAATCAAATCAAATCAAATTGTATTTGTCACATACACATGGTTAGCAGATGTTAATGCGAGTGTAGCGAAATGCTTGTGCTTCTAGTTCCGACAATGCAGTGATAACCAACAAGTAATCTAACTAACAATTCCAAAACGACTGTCTTATACACAGTGTAAGGGGATAAAGAATATGTACATAAGGATATATGAATGAGTGATGGTACAGAGCAGCATACAGTAGATGGTATCGAGTACAGTATATACATATGAGATGAATATGTAGACAAGTAAACAAAGTGGCATAGTTAAAGTGGCTAGTGATACATGTATTACATAAGGATGCAGTCGATGATGTAGAGTACAGTATATACGTATGCATATGAGATGAATAATGTAGGGTAAGTAACATTATATAAGGTAGCATTGTTTAAAGTGGCTAGTGATATATTTACATCATTTCCCATCAATCCCATTATTAAAGTGGCTGGAGTTGGGTCAGTGTCAATGACAGTGTGTTGGCAGCAGCCACTCAATGTTAGTGGTGGCTGTTTAACAGTCTGATGGCCTTGAGATAGAAGCTGTTTTTCAGTCTCTCTGTCCCAGCTTTGATGCACCTGTACTGACCTCGCCTTCTGGATGATAGCGGGGTGAACAGGCAGTGGTTCGGGTGGTTGATGTCCTTGATGATCTTTATGGCCTTCCTGTAACATCGGGTGGTGTAGGTGTCCTGGAGGGCAGGTAGTTTGCCCCGGTGATGCGTTGTGCAGACCTCACTACCCTCTGGAGAGCCTTACGGTTGAGGGCGGAGCAGTTGCCGTACCAGGCGGTGATACAGCCCGCCAGGATGCTCTCGATTGTGCATGTGTAGAAGTTTGTGAGTGCTTTTGGTGACAAGCCGAATTTCTTCAGCCTCCTGAGGTTGAAGAGGCGCTGCTGCGCCTTCTTCACGACGCTGTCAGTGTGAGTGGACCAATTCAGTTTGTCTGTGATGTGTATGCCGAGGAACTTAAAACTTGCTACCCTCTCCACTACTGTTCCATCGATGTGGATAGGGGGGTGTTCCCTCTGCTGTTTCCTGAAGTCCACAATCATCTCCTTAGTTTTGTTGACGTTGAGTGTGAGGTTATTTTCCTGACACCACACTCCGAGGGCCCTCACCTCCTCCCTGTAGGCCGTCTCGTCGTTGTTGGTAATCAAGCCTACCACTGTTGTGTCGTCCGCAAACTTGATGATTGAGTTGGCGTGCGTGGCCACGCAGTCGTGGGTGAACAGGGAGTACAGGAGAGGGCTCAGAACGCACCCTTGTGGGGCCCCCGTGTTGAGGATCAGCGGGGAGGAGATGTTGTTGCCTACCCTCACCACCTGGGGCGGCCCGTCAGGAAGTCCAGTACCCAGTTGCACAGGGCGGGGTCGAGACCCAGGGTCTCGAGCTTGATGACGAGCTTGGAGGGTACTATGGTGTTGAATGCCGAGCTGTAGTCGATGAACAGCATTCTCACATAGGTATTCCTCTTGTCCAGGTGGGTTAGGGCAGTGTGCAGTGTGGTTGAGATTGCATCGTCTGTGGACCTATTTGGGCGGTAAGCAAATTGGAGTGGGTCTAGAGTGTCAGGTAGGGTGGAGGTGATATGGTCCTTGACTAGTCTCTCAAAGCACTTCATGATGACGGAAGTGAGTGCTACGGGGCGGTAGTCGTTTAGCTCAGTTACCTTAGCTTTCTTGGGAACAGGAACAATGGTGGCCCTCTTGAAGCATGTGGGAACAGCAGACTGGTATAGGGATTGATTGAATATGTCCGTAAACACACCGGCCAGCTGGTCTGCGCATGCTCTGAGGGCGCGGCTGGGGATGCCGTCTGGGCCTGCAGCCTTGCGAGGGTTAAAAACGTTTAAATGTCTTACTCACCTCGGCTGCAGTGAAGGAGAGACCGCATGTTTTCGTTGCAGGCCATGTCAGTGGCACTGTATTGTCCTCAAATCGGGCAAAAAAGTTATTTAGTCTGCCTGGGAGCAAGACATCCTGGTCCGTGACTGGGCTGGGTTTCTTCTTGTAGTCCGTGATTGACTGTAGACCCTGCCACATGCCTCTTGTGTCTGAGCCATTGAATTGAGATTCCACTTTGTCTCTGTACTGACGCTTAGCTTGTTTAATAGCCTTGCGGAGGGAATAGCTGCATTGTTTACATTCGGACATGTTACCAGACACCTTGCCCTGATTAAAAGCAGTGGTTCGCGCTTTCAGTTTCACGCGAATGCTGCCATCAATCCACGGTTTCTGGTTAGGGAATGTTTTTATCGTTGCTATGGGAACGACATCTTCGACGCACGTTCTAATGAACTCGCACACCGAATCAGCGTATTCGTCAATATTTTTATCTGACGCAATACGAAACATGTCCCAGTCCACGTGATGGAAGCAGTCTTGGAGTGTGGAGTCAGCTTGGTCGGACCAGCGTTGGACAGACCTCAGCGTGGGAGCCTCTTGTTTTAGTTTCTGCCTGTGGGCAGGGATCAGCAAAATGGAGTCGTGGTCAGCTTTTCCGAAAGGGGGGCGGGGCAGGGCCTTATATGCGTTGCGGAAGTTAGAGTAACAATGATCCAAGGTTTTACCACCCCTGGTTGCGCAATCGATATGCTGATAAAATTTAGGGAGTCTTGTTTTCAGATTAGCTTTGTTAAAATCCCCAGCTACAATGAATGCAGCCTCCGGATAAATGGTTTCCAGTTTGCAAAGAGTTAAATAAAGTTCGTTCAGAGCCATCGATGTGTCTGCTTGGGGGGGGGGATATATACGGCTGTGATTATAATCGAAGAGAATTCTCTTGGAAGATAATGATAATGCGGTCTACATTTGATTGTGAGGAATTCTAAATCAGGTGAACAGAAGGATTTTAGTTCCTGTATGTTTCCTTCATCACACCATGTCTCGTTAGTCATGAGGCATACGCCCCCGCCACTCTTCTTACCAGACAGATGTTTGTTTCTGTCGGCACGATGCGTGGAGAAACCCGTTGGCTGCACCGCATCGGATAGCGTCTCTCCAGTGAGCCATGTTTCCGTGAAGCAGAGAACGTTGCAGTCTCTGATGTCCCTCTGGAATGCCACCCTTGCTCGGATTTCGTCAACCTTGTTGTCAAGAGACTGGACATTGGCAAGAAGAATGCTGGGGAGTGGTGCGCGATGTGCCCTTTTTCGGAGTCTGACCAGAATACCGCCTCGTTTCCCTCTTTTTCGGAGTCGTTTTCTTGGGTCGCTGCAAGCGACCCTTTCCGTTGTCCTGTTTGTAAGGCAGAACACACGATCCGCGTCGCGGAAAACATATTCTTGGTCGTACTGATGGTGAGTTTACGCTGATCTTATATTCAGTAGTTCTTCTCGACAGTATGTAATGAAACCTAAGATGACCTGGGGTACTAATGTAAGAAATAACACGTAAAAAAACAAAAAACTGCATAGTTTCCTAGGAACGCGAAGCGAGGCGGCCATCTCTGTCGGCGCCGGAAGTTGTCTAGGGCCAAGAAACACGAGCAATGCTTGGGCCAAGAAACACGAGCAATGGACATTAGACCGGTGGAAATCTGTCCTTTGGTTTGATGAGTCCAAATTCGAGATTTTTGATAACTGCCGTGTCTTTGTGAGACACAGAGTAGGTGAACGGATGATCTCTGCATGTGTGGTCCCCACCGTGAAGCATGGAGGAGGATGTGTGAGGGTGCTTTGCTGGTGACACCGTCAGTAATTTATTTAGAATTCAAGGCACACTTAACCAGCATGGCTACCACAGTTTTTTGCAGCGATACGCCATCCCATCTGGTTTGGGCTTATCATTTGTTTTTCAACAGGACCCAACATTCCTCCAGGCTGTGTAAGGGCTATTTTACAGAGAAGGAGAGTGATTGAGTGCTGCATCAGATGACCTGGCCTCCAATCACCAGACCTCAATCCAATTCCGATGGTTTGGGATGAGTTGGACCACAGAGTGAAGGAAAAGCAGCCCAAAAGTGCTCAGCATATTATGTGGGAACTCCTTCAAGACTGCTGGGAAAAGCATTCCAGGTGAAGTTGGTTAAGAGAATGCCAAGAGTGTGCAAAGCTGTCAAGGCAAAGGGTGGCTACTTATATATACTGATTTGTTTAACACCTCTTTGGTTTCTACATGATTCCATATGTGTTATTTCATAGTTTTGATGTCTTCACTATTATTCTACAATGTAGAAAATAGTAAAAATAAACTCATGACTGGTACTGTACCTAAATGGGTCAATTAAAATAAAAATCAAATAGCTAAATGATCCATGGTAGGACCATCTTAAAAAATTCCAAATGTTAGCTTAGTATAAACTATCTACATTGATTGAATACTGGCCATGGTCATCAAACTCGTCCTCAACTTCCATGTTGTAGCAATTACAGTTTGTCACCTTCACAATCCATCAATTTGCACAATCCATCCATTTGTTGCCAACATACAGGAGTTGAATGGCTATTCAAGGGCAATGTTAACAAAGTCACCATTTTTGTTTTCTTGAACAGTTTGAACAAAAGGAGCCCTTATGTCTATAAAGTCAACTCCTCTGATACATGCACAAAACAATGATGGAAGATATTTGTTTCTCTGGCAACACAGGAATGAGCTTGATAAGTACGCTGCAGCTGAGGAAGTAAAGACAAAGGTATTGTTATGGCAACACGATGAGTTGATTAACTGGCAGTATAAGGCAGTACATTGTGTTTAATCCTCTGATAGTTAAATTATATATATTTGTTCACCTAAGATCAATTGCAAGGAATTGTTTTCTTTTTGAAAAACATTTTCAATTATCCTACCATTTTTCTCTCAGGGCACAGAAAGATATTGAAAATCAATACAAACAATGCATTTGGTGCTCATTAGCACATGAATGAAATCATGTTTTTGAATATTTTACCAGCCATGTTGAAATTTCCTTTGGGGGACATTATACATTAACTTTGCAAACAAATTCCCCAAGCAATTATACAACCCAGTGAGCACCGTCTGACGCTGACGTCTAAAAGACTCACTGCGGATGCACCAGTCTTATAGCATGTATTTCCGCAATTACAAGGTAACGGAATTACACCTTGACTCAGCTTTTTCACTTTAAAATGTATGTGTAACGCTCCGGGTGTCGTGGGTGTGGAGTCAGACGCAGGAAACAGAGAGTGCAATACTGTGCTCTTTCATGCACTCACACAACACTGGGTGCTCAAAACCAAATGCCCCAAACACGGGGGACGAAAACAGTACAGCAGAATACACGACCAGGAACAAACACGTTCCTTTACTACATAACCGAAGGTCACAATAATTAATCCCGCACAAAGAAACAGGCGGGCCGGCTGTCTAATAAAGCCCAACTAATGACTCACTAACAGGTGCTAACAATAAACATACAAGGAGGGGGAGGAAAGACAATCAGTGGCAGCTAATAGGCCGGCGACGACGACCGCCGAGCGCCACCTGACCGGGAAGGGGAGCTACCCTCGGTCGGACTCATGACAGTATGCCAAATAAAAACTACTGATTTTATAGTTTTACAAAACATACAACTCTATGCACAATGACTATTTGTAACGATGTCCACTGAAAAAGGTACAAAAACTAATTTAGTGGAAGAACTGTGCAAATGGAAACATTAACAGAATTATGGTAAAATCTCCCTCAGGTTATTATGCAACCACGTTTTCCAAACACTCTTAAATATATATATATATATACTCCAAATTAATATTCAAAGATGTCTGCAGAAAGACTGGGGTGTCAGCTATGATATGGCACCTTAAGTGAAGTGGATTTACACCCAGTAACGGAATTACGGTAGCAGTTACATCATGGGGCCCAGAAATGCATAATTATGGATTCTCATGTTTCACAAGTTTGGGCAACACAGCAGAGCACAGTAATGTAGGATAGAGCAGAATTCAGTAGAGTGCAGTACAGTAGAGTACATTACAATATACTACTTTTCTTTACTGTATTGTACTGTACTTCATTGGACTGTACTCTTCTGTGCTATCCAAACTTGTGAAAAATAAGTCTGACTGGTTCAGATTTGGTCCAGTCCGCTAACATCAAGGCCAGGATGGACTGACCAAATTTCAACTACTTTACAACGCCCATGGATGTTCGATGCCAGTCGGTGCTCAGTGTGTGAGGATGCTGGTTACAGTAAATGGACAGGGGGCTCATGGGTAGGTGTCAGTTAACTTAACTTGAGTGAGAAAGGCAGAAAGAGCGGGAGATAGGAAGGGGTTGTCCAGAATCAGACTGTTTTAACACTTGCTTTGACCACCAGACAAAAAGAAAGACAAAGAAAACAGTTATGAGCTGAACATAATGGTATGCCAGTGGAAGGGAGGACACTAGCAGGTGACCCAACTGTTTGTGACTATTAGGATTCAGCTGTGGTAATTCCGTTACTGAGATTTCGGTTATTCCATTACCAATTTGTTAACGGAATTACGAGTTTTAGACACTTAATAATTCATAAACACATTTCACATCAGTGAAATCATTATGATATATGGGGTTTTTGGTAATGATATAACTAAGGCAATATTTTTTAAACTTACAGAAGGTAAACAATTTCTCAAACAGAATATAGGTGTTGATATTTGTTGGCAGGGGTCTTTACGGCAACATTGTGTTTATGTATTTCTGATACATTTGAATATTTTTTCTGGTAGATGTTTTTTAAGAATCCTTTTCCATCTGTTTATCCAGAAATCAAAGCCTTTACTTATGCCTAATTTTAAAGATGGAAAATGGTTGAATAATTAATTTTAGCCTTCATTTCCCCAAATTATAGACTCTTAGTTTTCATTTGACACCCAATTTGACTTGAACGTCACATGTTGGTGCTCATGGGTCCTTTTACATGAAAATGTCCATATCCAATACCAGTCAAAGTTTTGGACACACCTATTCATTCAAGGTTGTTTTTGTTGTTGTTTTTTGGCTTGATGACAGCTTTGCACACTCTTGGCATTCTCTCAACCTGCTTCACCTGGAATTATTTTCCAACAGTCTTGAACGAGTTCCCACATATTCTGAGCAGTGACGATTCGTCATTCAGGGCAGGCGGGACAGAGTCCCACCTATTTTGAGCACCACACTTTTAGGAAAATAAATCATTTTTTTTAAGTATTATTTTTTTGGTGGAGGGGCTTGCCTGTTTTGCTTGTTATTTTGGCATTAATAAGTGTCACATATCAGTTTGCAAACAATGTTAAATATAATTGAATTAATACAGCTGCATACAAACATGGTCTTTTTTTTGCTTTCTTGAGCCAACCATAAAGCCAGAGAATGCCAAACTTAGACAAAGTTTGCCAACAAAGGACCGCTGCTCCACCTTCACAAGTTAAGTCCAAAATTTGTTTGCTGCTGTATAAATGGTGTAATATGCAAAGGAGAAATGTATACTGTAGCTAAGAAAGTAATACTAAGTGTATGTTGTGTAGTAAGCTGTTAGTAGCCCATTTGCCTCACCCTAACAATTTGGTCTATTTTTACCAACGCGGTATTGTAAACACATCGTTCGTGGCACGGTGTGTGCTTGTTTGGCCACCTTTTTTTTACAGCTTTGAGAGTGCTACTGATAGTAGCTGTGGTGCTTGGCTTGCGTGTGCAAATTCGGCACACATAATATTCTATATTATAATTGTGTTTTTTGAATTAAAAGCTTATTTAAAGTGTCAAATAGTGTTACGACTTATCTTTTTTGACACGCAAAGACCCAAACTGTGTTCAATGTGCCTCACGCTAATAATTTGGTCTTTTTTCACCTCTTAATTTTGCCTACTGTTCTAACTTGGTAGTGCACAAATAGCTAGGAATGCACTGTTATGACATTTTTGGCCGATACCGATATCCAATATTTTCCTTGACAAAAAAAACGATACCGATACCCAATATTTAAAATGTGAGCTGCCTTTTAAGCAGTTTTTAGTACAGTTAAATAGTTAACACACACACACGGACGCAGTGGTCTAATGTACTGCATCTCAGTGCAAGAGGTGTCACTACAGTCCCTGGTTCGAATCCAGGCTGTATCACATCCAGCTGTGATTGGGAGTCCCACAGGACGGCGCACAATTGGCCCAGCATCGTCTGGGCTGTTTCGTTAATTTATTCCGTCTCAACCAGGATTTCATCATACATGTCAAGCAGTGGAGTTTCAGCTCTGTCTGGCCGTTGCCTCTCTGTTTCCAAGTTTCAAACATGTTCTCAAATGCCATTGAAATGAAGCCATCATCATCCACGACAGAGAACAGTTGATTGTCAAGGGCAATGAATTCCATTATCTTGACGTTAATTAATGGATTTTGCCTTTTGGGTTGTCTCACTGAAATTTCTTACTCTTTCAAATGACTGCTCGACTTGAACTTGTTTAGTTGTTGGGAGTGTGCGCTTACTATGTTTTTGATTTTGTTCTGTGTAGCACTGTATGTTTTGTGGTGTCATTACGTCATCTATCTACGTTATATGGGTATGCACGTCAGCTTTGACATCGGTTTTGCACATCGGTCGTTCAACTACACACCGGGCAAATGTTGGGATTTTTAGCTAATATTGGCCGATTCCGATATGCTCACCGATATATCGTGCATCCTTACAAATAGCCTAGAACCTGTTTTAGAAAAATGCAATCATTGAATATTGTAAGAGCTAACAAGTTCGGCCGGCCAGACAAGTGGGCCAGAGAACATGTTGGACAGTTTGGCTGGCAGGTCAGATAGGAAAAGTTTGGCCGACCGGCCAGATAGAATGTCTGCCAGATAGGATAAGTCAGTGAGAAAGGACAAGTTCGACTGGCAGACAGTTAGGACAAGTTCAGCCAGCTAAGTAAGATAGGACTGACTTATCCTATCTGGCCGACTTGTCCTGTCTGTCCGAGGTTGTCCTATTTCAACCGCCGGCCGAACCCATCCTATCAGTGGATGTCTGCCAGATAAGATAGGTCGGTCACACAGGAAAAGTTCAGTCGGTCGGACATATAGGACAAGTTCGGCCGGGCCAGATGGATAGAGTAAATTCAGCTGGCTATCCAGATAGAATTAATTTGGCCAGACAGATAAGACATTTTTGCAAATGTATTAAAATGAAATACCCCATTTACTCGTACACAAAATGATAGACTCTCTACATTAAGGATAGAGTAATAACTTGAGATCTGCTTGTTAATCTCCCCTTGACTACAAAACACGATTTCCATGAAAGTTTGCATATCCCAAAGTTTGAAGGTTTTAGCCTTTGTGTATTTTGCAATGACTTTCTCTTCTTCAATATGTAGATATATAATCAACTTCAATCATAACTAAATAAAAATGTTCCCTTACGGGCCCTTCCCAACAATGTAGAGAAAAAAATAGGAAGCTAATAACACAAAGAATAAAATACACCATAACTTGGCTATATACATGGGGTACCAGTATATGACCTGTTCCCTCAGAATATTTATCATGTATCCTGAATAATAAAGATGTCATATGCACTTTCCTCATGTTATGTAAAGATATCAAAATGTCAAATTGGCTCCCATTCTTATGTTTCGAACATGAGTAACGGAGGCACCATCAATGTGGACATTTTTCAGCCTATATTTGAATCCACATTTGCTCTTGAGGGAACACACTGAGATGATGTTTTCTGTTGACAGAGTTCTCCTGATGCAATTTATTCTGCATTGTGCCTGTATTATCTACCCGAGAACCCAGGAGCATTCACTTCATTCATGAATGTATGTTCTGATCTATTGGCTCAACGATTCATGTGTCCCTTTGAGTTTGTGCAATGCTGCTGTTCTCACCTCTATCTCCTGTTCACATCATAATGTTTTCCTTTAGTACATTTATAGAGTACATTTTCAATCCAAAGATCATGTTAACAGCACACTATAATTTAATCAGAAGAAGTGCTGGATGGCTTTGGCCATTATGGGGCGTGTTTTATGAAGGTGTGAACTCCATCTTCTCTTCGAGGAATCTTGAGATTATTCAGGGATAGATATATGGACTCATTGAAGATGTTCTATACCAGATTGATGTTACACGAACTGTGAATTCAATTTCATTTAAGTCTCTGGTATACCTGGGGAGATTCCATTTTTCAACATAATGCCTGGATGAAATATACAATGCATTCAGTCTCGTGTAAAAAGTCTGGCTGTGCTGTCTACAAAGAAGTGATTAATGTGCATCAGTAGATGGATGAAGCGGAAGGGTAGACATTCAGCTTACCATACTTATCCTCTATTGACCTGCCGTTATGGAGAGATGTTAGCGGAATACTAAATATATTCCATATAGGCTACATTACATACTGTTGAAATTCAGGATTTAAATTATTCGATTTTTCAGATATTTTCATTGATCCATTTTCAAATTATTTTAAAGGACATTCTCAGTTAGGCAGAAGAAGCAATTGCCTCAGGCCTCACATCATCAAGGGGCCTTGTGAGCTGGGGATAATTTTAAAAAAGAATACTAGTAATCATTTGAAAAATATATATACTTATCTGCTTGAGGCCCCCCCATTGTGCCCTTATTTTGGATAAACGTGCGAAGGTAACTTACTTTTGGAAGTGATTTGTTTGACAATTAGACGACAACATCATATATATATATAATATATATATGACTGGTTGTGTTCATGGCACATTAAAAGGTAATGCATTTTTACAGTTAAATGTATTCACTACAAAACCCATTGAACCCTGGCCCTGAGTGTCAATATTCAGGATGTGTACAGAAGATGATTGAACTCAAAGGCCCTGTCACACTGCCCTCTACAAATTCAGCTCTTATTTCCTATCTTAAGGTGGATCTACACCCACCCCAACCTCGAGATCTAATCAAGTAACCAAGCACTGACTCACCTGGTGGTTATAACCTCTTCAAAATATTTGTAGCTTCAGCCTTGACTTTTCCTGAAATGTCGATAGCTGTATCAATGAATTTGGCAGCTCCACAATCCAGCTCCAATCTTCACAATGGACATTATAAACTCAGCCACGGAACATTTCCAATGAGTGGCTTTTTGGCACAGCTTTTTAGGCCTATTCATTTAACTGGTGCACACTTTTCATTTCCTATTTGGATGTGGGCTCCATGAAGCTTTCAGCATCAAGTAAATCCTCTGAAACTGGAAGCCCCTAATTCCAGCAATGAATTCAAAGCCGGGCTCCTCTAATGTGAGAGAAAATAAGTGCCGTTGTGAAAAGACGATTGCTGGGCCTCTGTGGACATCTTGTTTCACCAACAGAAACAAGAGGATGCAGAGTTGATTTCCAATTAGGGGCCATTTAAAATCTATCCTAATAAGCTCTCAGGCAGTCAATGAGGACGATCGGGGCGATGTCTGACATACTTCAGAATATTCATTGGGGACTTTTCCTTCACATTAATTGTGCAGGAAACCTTATCGCAGACCGTGTCATCAGGCAATGTCATCAGCCCTGTGTTTCTTTTTGTTTTTTTACTGCTCAATGTCCATTCACATTGATGTTTTGTACTGGTCTGAGAATTGGATTTGAGATTACAGAGGTAGATTGTTTAATATACCTACTAGAATTGTTTTCCAAAGTAATTATTCAGAAAACGATTAAGTATTCTCAATATACGATTGTACAACAAACCTATATCAAATTTCACAGCCACAGGAGGCACATGCACATTCTGATAGGATGCTTGGAGAAGAGTAGCTTCGGTTTGTACAGACAAAACTGTGGTCAAAGTCAGGTACCATTTGTATGTCTCGGCGTCCAGTATAAAGGCAGTTAGTTCGCACAGACTTCCAGTCATTGCGCTAACGCTAGCTAGCAACTTCTTTCAAACTGCACGCAGAGATACAAATGGTACCTACGAGTTCATCTGACTCTGGGGAAGTAGATAAAGGGCTTCATTGCCAGAATCCCGAAGTATCCCTTTAAGATGTGGTAGCCCCTTTTTTAGTGAATATTATTCATCAAATGATTAGACTTCTCTTATACACAGTTGATCTTGTTTATCAGATATAACATGGGCATTCTCTTCATTTTGTATCTTGACCCAAGATCTCATAGATCATTGGATGACACATTTTCACTTTAGAGACTATACAGAACTTCTACCTCTGGGGGCAGGCCTAACCTTGATCCAAAAGTGGTCCCCTATATGGACATTGTGTGACTTCAAACGTTAAGAAATTGATTCATCATTATGTGTATTATCCATACAGGCAGCACTCAAAACAGAATTTGATGTAAACAATTAGCAACTAAACTTCCATACAACCTTTTTAATATCATTGAAAATACCCTGCACATATTTGGGACAACAGTCAAAATCACGGCGAAGGAACAGGAGGCTACACACAGCAGATGGGAGCACTATTTCATTGTCTTGTTCTGTTGCTGGCCTCTGGCTCTCCAAAGCTGTCGTGTCTAAATAAAGGGGCTGCTCAGTGATGAGAACAGTGGTGGGAAGCAGGGAGGTAAAGGGGGAGTCGGTGTTCCAGCAACCCCAAGAACAGGTGCTTCCTCTTTCCACTCCAGCTGGGTCTTTCGTACGGTGTCCATATGAGGACAGTCACACATGCATGGCAGTTGTCTCCAACTGAGTCTGACAACTTCCATGGATGTGTGACTCCTAGTATGATGTCTTATTATGGACACCGTACTTGAGTGGCTTTGTCCTGGAGCGCGCCATCTCAGTCACGGAACACATATCAAAGGTCTTGTCATTGTTCCCGTACCAAGTACACTTAGCGCATGTGGTTTCTATATATTCATTAACAGTTTGATTAATAATCCCCCATTGTTTGGATTTTGCATGCTCATTCAATGTGGTGTTATTATTAATGCGATACCGGTAGTCGTAACAGAAATAGTCCATATGAATTCAAGCTATTTCAGGGGTCTTTTTCATTTTTTTATTTAACCTTTATTTAACTAGGCAAGTCAGTTAAGAACAAATTCTTATTCACAATGACGGCCTAGGAACAGTAGATAAACTGCCTTGTTCAGGGGCAGAATGACACATTTTTACCTCGTCAGCTCAGGGATTCAATCTAGCAACCTTTTGGTTATTGGCCCAACGCTCTAACCACTAGACTACCTGCCGCCCCGCCCCATCATTATTCTTCTGCATTATGGCCTGACCTTGGATAATCTAATGACTAGTATTTTTACTCTTTTGGCCTGTAAGTCTTTGATAGGTAGATCAGGGTTGATGGTTATGATAAGTTTATTTTTTGCCATGTACTCTAGGCCTACTTAATAATGCATTTATTTTGGTTTTAAAGAAATACCTATACTACATTTTCCTTACTTGGCATATCTCACTATTTTATTAATTCTGAAAGGGAGAAAGAGGTTACTTTTATTGTACTGCATACCCTCCTTAATATCTCAAGGTTGAATGAAGACTTTTTAACGTAGGGCACCACTCAAGTAAAGTAAGAGCCATAGCTGTGAAATCTGCATATCTTTGATGCAGCAACAGACAATTTACAAGCTTACAATCTTGATGTCCATGACTTGGATGGTGCTTCAAATGTAAATTGCCTCGGCAGTGCACTTCAACTCATGCAATAATAATATGAAGCTACCATCCAATACAAGGTGACTGCAGTCTGTGCATCCAGGAGATGACCTGTTCACCTACTCTACCTTTACGTGTGTCATTCATGATTTTTTAAAAACTAGAATCCTTCACTTTTCTAGGCACACTGGTGCCCGTAAATAAACTTCCAGGTCGCACAGCAAAATATTTAGGGGCATATACGAGTTAAATGGTTGCACTGTAGAGAAATGTTCCTGCAAATATTTTACAGCACTGAGCAAAAAAACAGGTCTGCTGAATGCAAACTTGAACATTGTGAAAATTCTGTGCAACTACTGGCGTGCATTTACTGTGAAGACTGAGGCTGTGCCCGCTTTAAGTTACAGTTATAACCTTGGACAAGTAGGCTACTGTCGCTACTTGATCATAATGTAGGTCTACCAGACCTACCATCAAAAACAATAGAGAAAAAGCATCCCAAAACATTTTAACATGGAAATAGCTGTTCTATCATTCAGCCTACAGTAGCAGCCAATGTGTGGTGCTCAATGTAAGCTTACATTCCATGAGACTTTTGGGAAAAATATGTAGGACTTGACATTAACCTGTGTATCCACTTGTCCTTTAGACAAGGAGGTGACTGAAAATGTGTTTGATGCAAGAAACAACAAAATAAAGTTCATTATTATTCCCATACCATTATGACAGACAATCAGACAACTTGTGTTACCCTCTACCTATTGGCTACTTAGGATATTCAAGCCTGTCTCAAAATACAACACTGCTCCTTTATGACAGAAAAAAAATATCTTTACCAGACTTGCTTTTCAAAGATGGCTAGAAATTCACATTTTGTGCTTTTGTAGGAAGCAACCACTCCCCCACTGTTGACTAGAAATGAGCTATAACTGAGCTAATATCTCACTTACTAGCAAAGAATATGAACAAATGTGCACGTGGCTACATGCAGCTCTCGCTTTAATCTCAAAACAAGCTGTCTACTTGCGACCACTCATGCTGTAAACACAGTCCAGTTCAAAGTAAATGGCGCAATTCCATATATGGCAATGGTCTATTTGCATATAGGGATACTGCAGCCGGTGCATTCTGCCTACAAGAAAATCTCTTGCATTTTGTTTCAGTATGTTGCATTGAAAGTGGCTAATATTGGCAATTCCCACAGTAGAGGTAAACATGGATCATGTTCAATCTCGTGCTTCTCTGCGCAGGCTGATACAGTATTTCTTCTGCTTGGCAGTCCAGGGGGAGCTGCATGCCCGAGCACGTGCGCAGTTTAGAGGGAACATTGCCCACGGGTCACTTTGCTTTCTGCTGCATCGCTGTCTGGTTGTAATTGTGCTAATGGTTATCATAAGAGTAGGCTACATTTGCATTTTAGGGTGTGTTTGATTTCCTGTGAAAACATACAGTCAGAGATCATGGAAGTTATAGTTTCAAAATCTAAATGTTTAGAAGTTCATGATATGATAAGTCAAACGGCACCGCTGGTTCTGCTCACACTGCCCTACCCTGTGCTCTGACCTCTTTCTCCCCTCTCTCTCCAGATGAAATCTCGCGTCTTGTGACGGCCGGCCGCCCAACAACCTGCCCGCTTGACCCTATCCCCTCCTCTCTTCTCCAAACCATTTCCGGAGACCTTCTCCCTTACCTCACCTCGCTCATCAACTCATCCCTGACCGCTGGCTACGTCCCTTCCGTCTTCAAGAGAGCGAGAGTTGCACCCCTTCTGAAAAAACCTACACTCGATCCCTCCGATGTCAACAACTACAGACCAGTATCCCTTCTTTCTTTTCTCTCCAAAACTCTTGAACGTGCCGTCCTTGGCCAGCTCTCCCGCTATCTCTCTCTGAATGACCTTCTCGATCCAAATCAGTCAGGTTTCAAGACTAGTCATTCAACTGAGACTGCTCTTCTCTGTATCACGGAGGCGCTCCGCACCGCTAAAGCTAACTCTCTCTCCTCTGCTCTCATCCTTCTAGACCTATCGGCTGCCTTCGATACTGTGAACCATCAGATCCTCCTCTGCACCCTCTCCGAGTTGGGCATCTCCGGCGCGGCCCACGCTTGGATTGCGTCCTACCTGACAGGTCGCTCCTACCAGGTGGCGTGGCGAGAATCTGTCTCCTCACCACGCGCTCTCACCACTGGTGTCCCCCAGGGCTCTGTTCTAGGCCCTCTCCTATTCTCGCTATACACCAAGTCACTTGGCTCTGTCATAACCTCACATGGTCTCTCCTATCATTGCTATGCAGACGACACACAATTAATCTTCTCCTTTCCCCCTTCTGATGACCAGGTGGCGAATCGCATCTCTGCATGTCTGGCAGACATATCAGTGTGGATGACGGATCACCACCTCAAGCTGAACCTCGGCAAGACGGAGCTGCTCTTCCTCCCGGGGAAGGACTGCCCGTTCCATGATCTCGCCATCACGGTTGACAACTCCATTGTGTCCTCCTCCCAGAGTGCTAAGAACCTTGGCGTGATCCTGGACAACACCCTGTCGTTCTCAACTAACATCAAGGCGGTGGCCCGTTCCTGTAGGTTCATGCTCTACAACATCCGCAGAGTTCGACCCTGCCTCACACAGGAAGCGGCGCAGGTCCTAATCCAGGCACTTGTCATCTCCCGTCTGGATTACTGCAACTCGCTGTTGGCTGGGCTCCCTACCTGTGCCATTAAACCCCTACAACTCATCCAGAACGCCGCAGCCCGTCTGGTGTTCAACCTTCCCAAGTTCTCTCACGTCACCCCGCTCCTCCACTCTCTCCACTGGCTTCCAGTTGAAGCTCGCATCCGCTACAAGACCATGGTGCTTGCCTACGGAGCTGTGAGGGGAACGGCACCTCAGTACCTCCAGGCTCTGATCAGGCCCTACACCCAAACAAGGGCACTGTGTTCATCCACCTCTGGCCTGCTCGCCTCCCTACCACTGAGGAAGTACAGTTCCCGCTCAGCCCAGTCAAAACTGTTCGCTGCTCTGGCCCCCCAATGGTGGAACAAACTCCCTCACGACGCCAGGACAGCGGAGTCAATCACCACCTTCCGGAGACACCTGAAACCCCACCTCTTTAAGGAATACCTAGGATAGGATAAGTAATCCTTCTCACCCCCCCCCCCCTTAAGATTTAGATGCACTATTGTAAAGTGACTGTTCTACTGGATGTCATAAGGTGAATGCACCAATTTGTAAGTCGCTCTGGATAAGAGCGTCTGCTAAATGACTTAAATGTAATGTAAATGTAAATGTTGAGAACTGGAGCAGTTTTATACACAGTAGTCTGAACAAATGTGCATATATTGTATGTGGCCTCTTGATACTGTATAATACAATGCAGTTCATATACTGTAATCAGTGTTCAGACACTGTAGAGGTGGTCACTTCTCATTGGTCATGCTCATGTCACTCAGAACCAGGTTGACCAATCCATTCTCTCTGCTAGGCCATTGCCACAGGTGCACTGTGGGACCAGGGAGGAACATAACAGTCTCTGTTTCCTCTGGTCCCAGCCCTTTGACACAGATGGAAGTTCCCCCAGGAAAGGCGAATCAACTCAGACAAGTGCACTGCAGCCTGGGAAAGTCTAAATGGGATACTTGGGACATCCCAACTTTGACCTTACCCCATTGAAGTTTAAATGTAAAACGATTTATGCAAGGGTCATGGTTAGGCAGAGTTGTGGACGCGAGTTACATGACTTGGTGTGATGACTTGAGACTCGACTTGATATAAAATAAAATAACTTGAGACTTGACTTGTACTTTGAGGCTCAAGACTCGGGACTTTTGTAATGTTTTGCAATGTTTTGTCACTAATTTTGTGTCACAGGGTCTACGTGGATTGTCAGGCTCCGGAGACGGGCACATTGTGCATACTACTCACCAGTGTCCAGTCTCTTGACAACAAGGTAGATTAAATCGGAGCAAGGGTAGCATTCCAGAGAGACATAAGAAACTGTAACATTCTTTGCTTCACGGAAACATGGCTCACTCGAGACTCGTTATCGGAGTCGGTACAGCCAGCTGGTTTCTTCACGCATCATCCCCGACAGAAACAAGCATCTTTCTGGTCAGAAGAGGGGCGGGGGGAGGGGGGTGTATGCCTTATGATTAACGAGACGTGGTGTGATCATAACAACATACAGGAACTTAAGTCCTTCTGTTCACCTGACTTAGAATTCCTCACAATCAAATGTCGACCGCATTATCTACCAAGAGAATGGTCTTCGATTATAATCACAGCCGCATATATTCCCCCCCAAGCAGACACATCGATGGCCCTGAACTAATTTTATTTGACACTATGTAAACTGGAAAACACATATTCTGAGGCTGCATTCATTGTACCTGGGAATTTTAAAAAGGCTAATTTGAAAACAAGACTCCCTAAATTCTATCAGCATATCGATTGTGCTACCAGGGCTGGTAAAAGCCTGGATCTTTGTTATTTTAAATTCCGCGACGCATATAAGGCCCTCTCCCACCCTCATTTTGGAAAAGCTGACCACGAATCCATTTTGTTGCTCCCTGCCTATAGACAGAGACTAAAACAGGAAGCTCCCGCGATCAGGTCTGTTCAACGCTGGTCCGACCAATCTGATTCCACGCTTCAAGATTGCTTCGATCACGTGGATTGATCAACATTGACGAATACGCTGATTCGGTGAGCGAGTTTATTAGCAAGTGCATCGGCGATGTCGTACCCACAGCAACTATTAAAACATTCCCAAACCAGAAACCGTAGATTGATGGCAGCATTTGCACGAAACTGAAAGCTCGAACCACTGCTTTTAACCAGGGCAAGATGACCGGAAACATGACCGAATACAAACAGTGTAGCTATTCTCTCCGCAAGGCAATCAAACTAGTTAAGCGTCAGTATAGAGACAAAGTAGAGTCGCAATTCAACGGCTCAGACACGAGGTATGTGGCAGGGTCTACAGTCAATCACGGATTACATAAAGAAAACCAGCCCCGTCGCGGACCAGGACATCTTGCTCCCAGACAGACTAAACAACTTCTTTGCTCACTTTGAAGACAATGCAATGCTACTGACACGGCCAGCTACCAAAACCTGCTGACTATCCTTCACTGCAGCCGACGTGAGTAAAACATTTCAACGTGTTAACCCTCGCAAGGCTGCCAGCCCAGACGGCATCCCCAGCCGCATCCTCAGAGAATGCGCAGACCAGCTGGCTGGTGTGTTTACGGACACATTCAATCAACCCTTATCCCAGTCTGCTCTTCCCACATGCTTCAAGAGGGCCACCATTGTTCCTGTTCACAAGAAAGCTAAGGTAACTGATCTAAACGACTACCGCCGCGTAGCACTCACTTCCGTCATCATGAAATGCTTTGATAGACTAGTCAAGGACCATATCACCTCCACCCTACCTGACACCCTAGACCCACTCCAATTTGCTTACCGCCCCAATAGGTCCACAGACGACGCAATCACAACCACACTGCACACTGCCCTAACCCATCTGGACAAGAGGAATACCTATGTGAGAATGCTGTTCATCGACTACAGCTCAGCATTTAACACCATAGTACCCTCCAAACTCGTGCAACTGTACCAGTGCAACTGGGTAAAAAATGTAATGAACAGATTGATGATGTAGGTAGAGAGGATTGCCATAATAAATAAACATGCAGCTACAAAATGTGTTTGGTGAAAAATAATATTAGCTGTCTACTTTGCAAGCTTACCAGCAATAGGGCCACAGTTAATAGCATAGTCCTACTGGTCTTTTTATATGTAACAATTACTTGAAATCGATCATTTACTTATGAAGCTTGCATTTGGAATTTGTTGTTAAAATGAATTATTACTGTGCGAAGACGCACCATAGGTGCAGCTCTTTACACGCACACTCCAAACTCCCGCCAGTGGAGACTTGACTTGAGACTTGACTTAAAAACTTGTGACTCGACTTGACTTGCTGTTAGAATGCATGACTTGGACTTGACTCACCGCTTGACCCGTTCTTCTTGGGAATTGACTTGAGACTCAGATCTTGTGACTTGCTTGTGACTCGAATAATAGTGACTTGGTCCCACCTCTGGGTTTAGGTATGGGTTATGGTTAGGGTTAGAGTGAGGGTTTTTTGGTAGGGATGTCCAAAGGATCCCGGATAGCACTAATCCTGTAGCTCCGATCCAGTGGAGGCTCCTCAGAGGAGGAAGGGGAGGACCATCCTCCTCATTGAATTTCATAAAAATAAAAATAGTAAAACATTGAGAAAGTTATTATTTTTAGATAAAACTATACTAAATATGTTTACGTCACCAAATAATTGAATAAAACACACTGACTATACACCATAACGTTTCTGCATGATTGTAGCGGGTTTAAAAACATATTAGTTCTATTAGCTATGTTGACTAGGACGTTACTTTAGCTAGTATGGGGACAACAATGTAGGCTGTGTGTGGTGGTTATGACATGGTTTGACTTGGAAAGTTTTTTTTCGCCTGATCACATACAGCTGATGTGTTGTTCATACAGCTGATGTGTTGTCCACAAATGAAGGGAAGGGGTGAGAGGAGGAGACTGCATAGAGGCGAGAAGGACTACAACGTGGCTGCTATGAACTGTGTTTATGCATGATCAGGGGTGTACTAATTCTGCCGATTCTGTTGAAAAAAAATCATAATTAAACGGAAGCAAATGAGACAGATAAAAATACCTGAATTTGTCCAATAGAAACTCTTGTTTGCAACTGTTTGACTAATGATTACACCCGAGATAAGCTAGCAGGCAAGAGTGTGCAAGGCGGTATTGAATGTGTCACTGTCTGTCCATGTTTTACTGTCTGTCATCTAAAAATGTTCTCTCGACCTGTGTGCCCCTACGTTGTAAACTTTCATTCATAGGCTAGGTTGTAGCAAGCTCATGATGGGTACAGGGAAAATTTGAGTAGCATATAGTAGCCTAAACCTATTGATGTTACATTGGATTGGGTGAATGGACTATGAATGACAGTGATCCAACATGCTGTAATAGAAATAAGGCCATGCTCATGAAAAATAAAATGGTTCTCCTTCATCATAAATGGCACTGACCGGCACTGCTCCGATCCCATCCTATTGACTGTACAGTATGCAGCTCCTGCCGCGGTCAGAACCAAGCAAGTACACATTGTTACATGTTGCTGTTCCTATTCTTTAGGATTCTTCATTGTTGGCGCTATTCTGACTTGAAATCTGCTCACTTGAAACCCTAACTGTAGTAACAGTGATTGACATGGGGCAGATCAGACAGAGTTTATACAAATTCACCTTAAACAAACTTCTTAAAGGACTTTGTTTTGGCAAAGTTGTGTATTTAACATATTCTTGGCTTGGTCTCAAATGACCACTTGCATATAAACTGGATCTTTTCTGATATCGATTCTTGAATTGCCTGTCCACTCAGCCGTCCTCTGGCATCTTGCTGAAGGCCAAGTAATTTCATTGAAATAGCTACTACCTTCTATATTCTCAATAAGTGTCTGGCCACATTAGCTTTGGACCAGAGATGGACTAATAAGAAAATTACTCCTATTGAAAGATGAGACAGACTTCTCCACTGACATATTGAGGCAGCTAATATGTGCATTACCAGTCATCATTACTGTGTTATCAAATTGACTAAGGCTTTTTACTGCTCCGACTGAGTTAGCTACTGAAAACAGCCGAGAATCTTTAATACACAGAAGTTCAATGCCACTCAGATTGGAAGTCAGTCCTCTCTGGTGACTGTAGTGTATAATATTGAGGTGACAGAGAAATCTGGATTCGCTGACAGAGGTGAGAGGCAGAGAGGATTAACCTGCTATGGTTGAGGACTCATAGGGAGAATCTCAATTGGATTTCCTTGATTCCTTTCGTCCTCTCACCTTACCTCTTTCCCAAAACCCATTGGATGAGTAGGACAGAGGGGAAGGACCTTCTCTGACCTGCTCATCAAATGGGTTTTGAGAACAATTGTGGAATCAATTAAATGCAATTGAGATTCTCTCTTTAAACTCCATGCATTTGTAAAAAAAAAAATATATATATATAATCATTAAAAGAGCAAGTACTGAGTGTGGGATGTTCTAATCAAATCACGACCCATTTTCGTGTTATTGCTATTCTCAACGTAGTCGAATGCTCCACGGGACTAGCCCATTACTGACAATGCTGTTGTCTGAAAATGTTTGATTGTATATTATCATACAAAGAGATATTCTGTGACTGCAGTGTTGTGGAAACAACTCATTGCAACCAGAGAAATAATTAATATTCGATATGTAGACTGAAGACGAGCCAGTATACAGTACGTGAGGGATTTGCAAATATGCACAGCAGACTTTCAGTCCAATGAAAATAAATCTGTTTGCCGTAGGACTTTAGGAACAACAGTAACAGTAGTGCCCTTTCGGAGTAGATCAAAGATATTATCTTATCTACTCTACAGGAGAGAGATCCCATCTTGACAGTCTTCCATTATCAGAGCCCACCCACTGGGAATCCACTGGGCACAGACGTCAGGTCAACATATAGGTTTCTGGTTGAGTTGTCGACTAATATGAATTTAACGTAAAATAAAAAAAATCACAGTGGTCATTGGATTTAGGTTAAAAGTTGGGTGAAAAAGTAAAAATTCCCTTATGTTATTGACTTTTTTCAAATCCCATCAGTTTTCCACTGTCACGCCTGCTCCCACTCTTCCCCCCTGGCGCTCGAGGTCGCCAGGCTCCCCAGCATTGCACACTCCTGCCAAAATCATTGCGCACACCTGCCTTCCCCCGTCACACGCATCAGCGATTATTGGACTCACCTGGACTCAATCACCTCTGTTATTACCTTCCCTGTATCTGTCTGTTCCCCCGCTCTGTTCCCCGCTTCAGCATTGATTGTCATATGTCCTTGTATACCTGTGTGCTGACGCTGTTCCTGTTTTGTTCCATGTCTGTTCCAATTAAATGTTTGACTCCCCTGCTTGTCATCACATTATTTTACATTTTTTATGACATGAAGACAACGTCGATTCAACCTTTTTCCGAGTGGGCAGCTACCAATCACTGTGTTTGGGATTTGTTTTCCTGGCACAGCTTATCCACAACGGGAAACCTTTTTCAGGTCAGGTCACAGGTCAGGTCACAAAAATGTAATTGTACTGTACATGGATTTCATTATATTGTTTTGTTTGGATTTTGACATTGACTACCATACCAAATGTTCTCACAATCAATGCCTGTAGGAGGACTGTCCATAACAATAGTTTGAGGCAAAATAACTCATTAGAGCACTTATTAAAATCATAATTAGAGCTAATTAGTCATTGATGGATTTTTAGTGGCCTCCACTATTCGATGCAGTGTCAAATGAGCTACGGGCAAAGCTTAAACCAACTAACGAACTATTAGTCCCTTTCATCTTCTAAAACTTATGGAGAGTGTTCTACAATATGGTATGCTTTGTTTTTAAATGTATCTTTCTGCCAGTACAACATTCAATGAGACACCAATGTTGTGTTATGTCGCATTTGGCACAAAAAAAAGAACAATGAAACACGCAGGTAGCCTACTACGTGAACTTCCAATAAACTACGCTTGTTTTTTTTTCTCCATTGCTCTCTCTTGTTCTCCACAACAAGCTATTTATTAGCCCCAAAATTGCCCTCGCTAGAAGCATGTGTTTCAGACATAAGGAAGTGGATGGCTGCAAACTTTCTACTATTAAACTCGGACAAAACAGAGATGCTTGTTCTAGGTCCCAAGAAACAAAGAGATCTTCTGTTGAATCTGACAATTAATCTTAATGGTTGTACAGTCGTCTCAAATAAAACTGTGAAGGACCTCGGCGTTACTCTGGACCCTGATCTCTCTTTTGAAGAACATATCAAGACCATTTCGAGGACAGCTTTTTTCCATCTACGTAACATTGCAAAAATCAGAAACTTTCTGTCCAAAAATGATGCAGAAAAATTAATCCATGCTTTTGTCACTTTTAGGTTAGACTACTGCAATGCTCTATTTTCCGGCTACCCGGATAAAGCACTAAATAAACTTCAGTTAGTGCTAAATACGCCTGCTAGAATCCTGACTAGAACCAAAAAATGTGATCATATTACTCCAGTGCTAGCCTCTCTACACTGGCTTCCTGTCAAAGCAAGGGCTGATTTCAAGGTTTTACTGCTAACCTACAAAGCATTACATGGGCTTGCTCCTACCTACCTCTCTGATTTGGTCCTGCCGTACATACCTACACGTACGCTACGGTCACAAGACGCAGGCCTCTTAATTGTCCCTAGAATTTCTAAGCAAACAGCTGGAGGCAGGGCTTTCTCCTATAGAGCTCCATTTTTATGGAACGGTCTGCCTACCCATGTCAGAGACGCAAACTCGGTCTCAACCTTTAAGTCAACTCATCTCTTCAGTGGGTCATATGATTGAGTGTAGTCTGGCCCAGGAGTGGGAAGGTGAACGGAAAGGCTCTGGAGCAACGAACCGCCCTTGCTGTCTCTGCCTGGCCGGTTCCCCTCTTTCCACTGGGATTCTCTGCCTCTAACCCTGTTACTGGGGCTGAGTCACTGGCTTGCTGGGGCTCTCTTGTGCCGTCCCTGGGGGTGCGTCACCTGGGTGGGTTGATTCACTGTTGTGGTCGGCCTGTCTGGGTTGGCGCCCCCCCCCCTTGGGTTGTACCGTGGCGGAGATCTTTGTGGGCTATACTCGGCCTTGTCTCAGGATGGTAAGTTGGTGGTTGAAGATATCCCTCTAGTGGTGTGGGGGCTGTGCTTTGGCAAAGTGGGTGGGGTTATATCCTTCCTGTTTGGCCCTGTCCGGGGTGTCCTCAGATGGGGCCACAGTGTCTCCTGACCCCTCCTGTCTCAGCCTCCAGTATTTATGCTACAGTAGTTTATGTGTCGGGGGCTAGGGTCAGTTTGTTATATCTGGAGTACTTCTCCTGTCCTATTCGGTGTCCTGTGTGAATCTAAGTGTGCGTTCTCTAATTCTCTCCTTCTCTCTTTCTTTCTCTCTCTCGGAGGACCTGAGCCCTAGGACCATGCCCCAGGACTACCTGACATGATGACTCCTTGCTGTCCCCAGTCCACCTGGCCATGCTGCTGCTCCAGTTTCAACTGGCCTGGGCCCTAGGACCATGTCCCAGGACTACCTGACATGATGACTCCTTGCTGTCCCCAGTCCACCTGGCCATGCTGCTGCTCCAGTTTCAACTGTTCTGCCTTACTATTATTCAACCATGCTGGTCATTTATGAACATTTGAACATCTTGGCCACGTTCTGTTATAATCTCCACCCGGCACAGCCAGAAGAGGACTGGCCACCCCACATATGCTCTCTCTAATTCTCTCTTTCTTTCTCTCTCTCGGAGGACCTGAGCCCTAGGACCGTGCCCCAGGACTACCTGACATGATGGCTCCTTGCTGTCCCCAGTCCACCTGACTGTGCTGCTGCTCCAGTTTCAACTGTTCTGCCTTATTATTATTCGACCATGCTGGTCATTTATGAACATTTGAACATCTTGGTCATGTTCTGTTATAATCTCTACCCGGCACAGCCAGAAGAGTACTGGCCACCCCACATAGCCCGGTTCCTCTCTAGGTTTCTTCCTAGGTTTTGGCCTTTCTAGGGAGTTTTTCCTAGCCACCGTGCTTTTACACCTGCATTGTTTGCTGTTTGGGGTTTTAGGCTGGGTTTCTGTACAGCACTTTGAGATATCAGCTGATGTACGAAGGGCTATATAAATACATTTGATTTGATTTGATTTGATATTAGTTACTTTGAACATGTAAGATCTTAATTTGATCACTCTTTTGAAGTGTATTTTAGTTTTTAAAAACGCTTTTAAAGTAAGTGATTTACACGTTTACATTTCAGACTTTATTCGCCCTAATGAAAAATGTATCAACCCGTTCAAAAAATGTCCATTAATTATAATCCACATAATTCACATTTCCTGTTGCTGCAGCATTAATTTCCTGCTGTAGCAAACTGTCTCAAATTAAGATCCTACTGGTCTGTTTTACAGTAACTAAGTCTCAGGGTTTTGAAATATGTGCTCTTCATTCAGCCAGACAGGCCAGACATGCCAGGGCCATCAGTCTCTCCACTTACATGGCACTTACATGACAGCTATGCTTTCTGGGAGAAAGCACAGAGCTCTCGCCATCTTTAAACGCCTGACAGATGTGTTAATGATGGTCCTCTTTTCCCGTCAGTGCACAGTGAGTCTGTGAAGGGCTTCAAAGAGCAGGCCAACTTTCATGTCTGAGTTATTCGCCGTCATAGCTAATGTAGGCATATTCTAACTCAAGCCCAAAGAGGTCTGTTGATGTCATTATTTCTGGGCAGAAGCCGACCAATGAGGCAATTTTTTTCTTCCCTCAACAGTTGTCACTCAAATTGTAATTTGGTTTAAAAGTATGCCACTTTCCCTCTGTTATCATGGCTAAATAGTTAATTGACTTCATCCCTACCAATTGTATACTATACAGTATATCTTCTTTTTCGTGTCACATTGGTGTCCATGGCTTTGTAGGAGTTGATTGGAATTATCATGTCATCGCATCATGGGATACCACAAATGAACAACATCGAACGTCAAAACGTCATGTGTCAATTCAACAGAGGCCTTTGAAGTACATGATCAAGGATCTGTCAGTATCTTCTGTACATAATATTTGACACATAATGTGGGGATAATAAACTGGCACAAAGTTAAACTGTTGAAATATAGTTTTTCAAAATAAACTCAGTGAATGGGTAATATAGAGGGAAAAGGCCATAGAATGACATCTCTGTGAATGATAGGATCTCTGTGTAGAAGCCTATGTAATTATTCCAAGTTTAATGGGCACTGCGCTGCCAATGTCAGCAGGGTTGTTTATCGGTCATTTGGAAAAGCAGCCAGACGGGTAGTTGGCGAATGGGTAAGAGTCCATTTATATCCAACGTATATGCAGCAATTGTACCTTTTGCCTTCTGCTACTCAATAC